>NW_026974140.1:11835000-12451666 GCF_037042905.1 Lytechinus pictus
CGATATTTTAATTATTGTACTGAACACTGAACTTGGTACAATATGGATTAGGGCTAACAAATTGTCAATTCATGTACAAAAAAACAAAATGCATGCTTATTAGCAATGCTTTAGAACAATTGCCATTTAATATTAAACTGGACAATATAGACATTTAAGTTGTTACTGCAACAACATTTTTAGGTCTCATAATAGACAACAAATTATCTTGGAAAACACACACTGACTTTATATGTCGTACAATTTCACGCGATATTGATGTTATCAGCAAAGTTAAGTTTTTTTCTTCCAACTTCCTCCCTAAAATGCTTTATTCGACATTAATTTTACCATATCTAAATTATGGAGCAATTCTTGTCTAGAAATAAAATCCATAGCGTAGAAATGTCGGAAATGAAGTTGTATCCCATGTACATGATTTAGGGCTAGATCTTTTAGAAAGAAAGTAGAAATCTCGGGGCGAAAGTTTCAGGTTTTTTGGTGGTACACGCAAAAGTATAGGAAGGAAGACCTGGCTTCGTATGAGAGTAACCTTACGTTAGTAAATGATTTTTACTCTCTAGAAGCCTCCTGGCTAGACTTGGGGACCACCATTATTCATTAAACGGATGATGATCCCGGGTCCACATTCGCCAACTTACAAGTTTTGCACAAATTTTCATCTGTCTCGGCTAGCTAACAGCAATTGTTTGGGGAAATACACACTCAACCTACCTAGATAGAATATTGTTTTTAAAAAAGAAAGCGTTTACAAAGATCACTTGTTTTTCAACAATAACATTCTAAAAATAAAAACACTGTAAAGTATCCCGTAATTAGTAACCAACTGGAATAAAATTATTGGAAATGTTTTTTTGACTGATTTGAGTAGGTATGGGTGTCAACATTTACCCAAAAAAAGTTTAGAGGAATACGGGTTGGGGAAAGTGGTTTTTTCAAGGTCTAAGGTCAATGACTTTTTTAAATATACTGTATCATGGTATTTCCCAGATAAAATATTACAGGTTGGTGATCATGGTGTCAAAATGCACAGATTCTTACAAGAAGATAAAATAAAATAAAATCAAGTACCTACAATGCTCATTCACCCATGAAATTCAAGGTCAAAGCCTTTGAAAGGTCAATGACCTTTTTAACATTATATACCATATACGGTATAATGGTATCTCTGAGATGAAAAGGTGCAGGTTGGTTATTTAGGTGTCAAAATGCAGAGGTTCTTACAGGAAGATTAAAAAAAAAAATATTAAGTACCCAGAATGTACATTAAACAATAAAATTCAAGGTCAAAGCCTTTCAAAGGTCAATGACCTTTTTTTACATTATGTATCATACTGTATAATATTATCTTTGAGATGAAACGGCACAGGTTGGTGATCGTTGTGTCAAAATGCACAGATTCTTACAGGAAGGTCAAATAAGATAAAGTTAATCACCTAGAATGCATATTAATCCATAAAGTTCAAGTTCAAAGGTCAAAGGTCAATGACCTTTTTACATAGGCTATATATCGTATAAAGGTATCTCAGATAAAACGCTGCATATTGGTGATTTTGATGACAAAAAGCAATTTTTACAAGAAGATAAAAAGGCTCAAAATAATCATACAGAATAATCCTTCAACTTTGATATCCAAAGTCAAAGGTCAAAAGATGACAAATATTTATATATCCATGCATGAAAGAAAGCGTTTACAAAGATCACTTGTTTTTCAACAATAACATTCTAAAAATAAAAACACTGTAAAGTATCCCGTAATTAGTAACCAACTGGAATAAAATTATTGGAAATGTTTTTTTGACTGATTTGAGTAGGTATGGGTGTCAACATTTACCCCAAAAAAGTTTAGAGGAATACGGGTTGGGGAAAGTGTTTTTTTTCAAGGTCTAAGGTCAATGACTTTTTTAAATATACTGTATCATGGTATTTCCCAGATAAAATATTACAGGTTGGTGATCATGGTGTCAAAATGCACAGATTCTTACAAGAAGATAAAATAAAATAAAATCAAGTACCTACAATGCTCATTCACCCATGAAATTCAAGGTCAAAGCCTTTGAAAGGTCAATGACCTTTTTAACATTATATACCATATACGGTATAATGGTATCTCTGAGATGAAAAGGTGCAGGTTGGTTATTTAGGTGTCAAAATGCAGAGGTTCTTACAGGAAGATTAAAAAAAAAAAATATTAAGTACCCAGAATGTACATTAAACAATAAAATTCAAGGTCAAAGCCTTTCAAAGGTCAATGACCTTTTTTTACATTATGTATCATACTGTATAATATTATCTTTGAGATGAAACGGCACAGGTTGGTGATCGTTGTGTCAAAATGCACAGATTCTTACAGGAAGGTCAAATAAGATAAAGTTAATCACCTAGAATGCATATTAATCCATAAAGTTCAAGTTCAAAGGTCAAAGGTCAATGACCTTTTTACATAGGCTATATATCGTATAAAGGTATCTCAGATAAAACGCTGCATATTGGTGATTTTGATGACAAAAAGCAATTTTTACAAGAAGATAAAAAGGCTCAAAATAATCATACAGAATAATCCTTCAACTTTGATATCCAAAGTCAAAGGTCAAAAGATGACAAATATTTATATATCCATGCATGAAAGAAAGCGTTTACAAAGATCACTTGTTTTTCAACAATAACATTCTAAAAATAAAAACACTGTAAAGTATCCCGTAATTAGTAACCAACTGGAATAAAATTATTGGAAATGTTTTTTTGACTGATTTGAGTAGGTATGGGTGTCAACATTTACCCAAAAAAAGTTTAGAGGAATACGGGTTGGGGAAAGTGTTTTTTTTCAAGGTCTAAGGTCAATGACTTTTTTAAATATACTGTATCATGGTATTTCCCAGATAAAATATTACAGGTTGGTGATCATGGTGTCAAAATGCACAGATTCTTACAAGAAGATAAAATAAAATAAAATCAAGTACCTACAATGCTCATTCACCCATGAAATTCAAGGTCAAAGCCTTTGAAAGGTCAATGACCTTTTTAACATTATATACCATATACGGTATAATGGTATCTCTGAGATGAAAAGGTGCAGGTTGGTTATTTAGGTGTCAAAATGCAGAGGTTCTTACAGGAAGATTAAAAAAAAAAAATATTAAGTACCCAGAATGTACATTAAACAATAAAATTCAAGGTCAAAGCCTTTCAAAGGTCAATGACCTTTTTTTACATTATGTATCATACTGTATAATATTATCTTTGAGATGAAACGGCACAGGTTGGTGATCGTTGTGTCAAAATGCACAGATTCTTACAGGAAGGTCAAATAAGATAAAGTTAATCACCTAGAATGCATATTAATCCATAAAGTTCAAGTTCAAAGGTCAAAGGTCAATGACCTTTTTACATAGGCTATATATCGTATAAAGGTATCTCAGATAAAACGCTGCATATTGGTGATTTTGATGACAAAAAGCAATTTTTACAAGAAGATAAAAAGGCTCAAAATAATCATACAGAATAATCCTTCAACTTTGATATCCAAAGTCAAAGGTCAAATGATGATAAATATTTATATATCCATGCATGATTCCCCCCAAAAAGAAATTGATCCATTATATTCACATTTTATTTGTGAATAATAGAAAGAAAGATAGTTATTTGTAATGAAAGCCTGGAAGTTTGAAAATTTCACTCTGAAATAAGGATAAAAAATGGCCATGAAAAATATATTTAGGAGTTAGAGGTCAATCAACTATGCCAATAACGTCAGGGAATTTAAGTAAATAGGTCGATATAACGTGATTGTGGCATGTAGGTATAGTGATTCTGATGGGAAAAAGACTGACCTGCGTGGAAAATGAACACAAATTAAATAGTTGAATCCTTGACCAATGATGATGTCAAAATATAAGTTCGAGGTGAAATTGAGATCAAATAGCACCTTTTCTTATAATATATTGTAATGCATTGCCAAAAGTGTAAAAAAAAATCATGTGTGATATAATTTGAAATGGTGACAATGGTGAAGTTACCTAAAGTAGCAAGTGGCAAGTACTAAAGTATTAAGCTAATAGTTCATACTATTTATTATAGCATTGAGGTGAGTGGCCTATCGCTGGAGAGAAAAAGACACGACAACCTTGATTTAGATATAATGATGCATTAAATGCTGCTACTTAAGATAAAAATCATTTCAAATTATATACTTGATTTCATTTATTTTTTTCATTGCTTTTGGCAATGCATCGCAGTATATGAAAAAGTGTTATTTGGTTATCAACTTTTTTAAGACTTAATTTCCACTGATATTTTGGAAAGGGTTCATTGACCTCTGACCCCTGAATACATTATCCATGGCCTTCATTATTTCAGACTGAAATTATGAAACCTCCATGTTTTCATTACAAATTAGCCATCTTTATTTACATTATTTACAAATAAAATATGAACACAAAGGATAATTTTTTGGTTATTTTTATGTCATATAGATTATATATTTCCTTTGATCTTGGATTTCAAGGGTGAAAGTTTATTCTTTATACATATTTTGGCGTTGTTTAATCTTCTTGTACAAGTCTTTGCATTTTGGCACCAAGATCACCAACCCGCTGCGGTGTTTTATCTTAGAGATACCATTATTATTATCTAATGTTGAAAAAGACATTGACCTTTGTCCTTATTTTTATGGGTGAATGTGTATTCTCGATGCTTAATTTTATTTTATCTTATCTTCCTGTAAGAATCTGTGTGTTTTGACACCAAGAACACCAACCTGCGCCGTTTTATTTTAAAGATACAATTATATAATATGGTATATATAGTATAAAAGGTCATTGCCCTTTGGCCTTAAATTTTATGGGTGGATGTGCATTCTAGGTACTTAATTTTATTTTATTTGATCTTCTGGTAAGAATCTGTGCATTTTGACACCATGATCACCAACCTGTGCCTTTTCATCTCAGACATACCGTTATACAGTATGGTATATAATGTAAAAAGGTAATTGACCTTTGAAAAGCTTTGACCTTGAATTGTATCGGTGAATGTGCATTCTAGGCAATCAATTTTATTCTATTTGATATTCTAGTAAGAATTTGTGCATTTTGACACCATTATCACCAACCTGCGCCTTTCCATCTCAGAGATACCATTATACAGTATATATGAAAAGGTCATTGATCTTTGACCTTGAAAAAACCACTTTCCCCAACCCGTATTCTCCCTAACTTTTTTTTGGGTAAATTTTGACACCCATACCTACTCAAATCAGTCAAAAAACCATTTCCAATAATTTTATTCCAGATTTGCTATTTTGAGGTCTAATTTAGGGATGCTAGTACCAATATAACTTAGGTCAATTCATGTATCAGTTAAACAATAATATGTTACCACCAATATTTAATTCTTCTTTTAACAAAACAAAACTCTTCACAAATATCCCACTCGTCAATCAGATGAATTCCATTTACCACTACCCCGGACCATCCTTTCAAAATCAATTTTTGAAGGCCCTATAGACTCTGGGGAACCATTAACAATAACATCAAAGAATCACCAAGCCTAAATTCTTTCAAATATAAGTTTAAAAAATTCTTCAAGATAACCATTGAATTAACTCTTCATCACTCAAACTTTTGTATTTTTATCAAACATGATTATCATGTGACATACACTTTTCCTGCATCTCTTTCGTTTTCTTGTTGATCAACGAGGTCCGTTTGTGAGTGCTGGGGCTGGATTCTGGATACCTTTGATCTATCTTTTCTTATTTTCTTTTCTATTCTAATTTTCCCTATTTCTTTTTAATTTAACTGGTGTATGCTCAAGTTGTTATTTTGATTTTTATATGCTATGTAACTACAAGAATATTTATTATGAGGCTGCAATCTACAAGCTCCGAGTTTAGCAGCCTCCTCCATTTCCAACCTGATATTAGGAGTGGGCTATACATGGGTCAAAAAACTTTTTTTTGTAATTTCAATATGACAACAGTTTTTTTTTATTCCTTGTAATGTATCTCAACATGAAATGACAATACTTTTTGTCTCGGGTCCGAGAAAAAAGTGTGCCGGTCCAAGATCCAAAATGGCCGCCAAAAGCCACCAAAATCACAGTTTTGGCCACAACTTCTTTATTTGGTGGTCCTTTTCTCTGGTTTTGGTGTCTATTCATATGTTTTGGGGGGCAGGCAATTAGTTTTTTTCCTATGATAAGTACTTTTAAACGATTATTTGTAGAGTTAAAATGTAATTATACCTAAATTTTCAAATTTTTATAGTTTTTTTTCAGCCAAAAAGTAGGTTTTATCGTCCTGGGGTTCTTGGATATTAGATGGTACGAGGTCAACAATAGAAAGCAGCTTCATATAGCTATATTGCTTTTATTCCTCTACTTTGGGTTTTACGGATATTTGTGAAATATATATCTTATTAAATAAAAAATGACAATTATCCATTGGGCCTATACAGTACATATATACAATGTACTGTACATACTGCACTGCATAAATGCATTGGCCACCATGACAGCTAACAACGCCTGTACAAACTATAGTGTCATAGAAATGAGCTCTCATGTTTAGAATTACATGCCTCAGAAATTGAAGATATGTTTTGTCTCAGAAATTGAGGACGTTTTGTCAAATATGCTAATTCAGGGGGCGGAGAGAGGTAATTAACCCCACATCATGTCATTTACACTGTAGCTATTGTGGTCCCCGTTGCATAAAAATTTACCATTATGTTAACT
Organism: Lytechinus pictus; assembly: GCF_037042905.1. Taxonomy (NCBI): domain Eukaryota; kingdom Metazoa; phylum Echinodermata; class Echinoidea; order Temnopleuroida; family Toxopneustidae; genus Lytechinus; species Lytechinus pictus. Next base: position 11,841,733 of record NW_026974140.1, read on the forward strand.
TAACTTAATGGTATAACTTGCATGGAATCCTTGATTCTGATTTGCTGTTGATCAGCGGTACCATGATATTTAACTGACCCCATAAATATAGGCCAGTTTAGACACCACAACCAGGTAAAAAAAACACCTCCAAATGGAGAAGATATGGTTAAAAATGTGATGTACGTATATGATATACATGTGATATTTTTGTGCAATTTACGTTGCTGGTTTCATCATGTATTATACATCAGCTGACAAGCAATCAAATTCACAATTCACAATCTAATTCTAAACATTAGGAGCTCATTTCTATGACACTATAGTTTATATACAGTCCTTTTCATATGTCATGGTGGTTAATGCACGGATATATGCAGTGTAGTATGTACAGTACAGTGCATTGTATACCGTATAGCCCCTATGGATAAATGACATTTTCTTTTATTTGATAAGATATATTTCGCAAATATCCGTAAAAACCCAAAGTAGAGGAATAAAAGCAATATAGCTATATAAAGCTGCCTGCTACTGTTCAACTGTATGGTATCGTCTAATATTCAAGAACCACATAACGATGAAATCTACTTTTTGGCTGAAAAAATGGCTTTAAAAAGTGGTAAATTTAAGTAAAATCACCTTATAACTACAAATAATGATTTAAAAGTACTAAGTTTAGGAAAAACATATTCCCTGCCCCCAGAAAAACATATGAATAGAGACCAAAACCAGAGAAAAAGACCATCAAATAAAAAATTTGTGGCCCAAAATGTGATTTTGGGGGGGTTTTGGTGGCCATTTTGGATTTTGGCCCGGCACACTTTTTTCTCGGACCCGAGACAAAAAATATTGTCATTTCATGCTGAGATAAGGTAAAAGGAACACAAAAAACTGTTGTCACAGTAAAACTAAAAATCACCCATTTATAGCCCACTCCTACTGATATGTAATATTCTTGAATATAATTTTGGAAAGGGATACTTGAAATACATTTTGTTATTTACATGTCAAAATGTACAAAACAAACTAATTGTTGAAAATGGAATTAAACGAAATGAAATAAGTAAAGTGTGCAAAATGAATGAAAATGAAATGGATATAGCCCAACTGTGATGAGACGAAATGTTCATAGACGAAATGGTGATTAGACGAAGTGGACCACTGGCGGATCCATCAGGGGGTGGAGCACAGCCGGCCCGTGTGCCCCCCTTTTGAGAAGCAAAATTAAAATTTGTAATGTAAATTTTAAAAAAGCCGTTGAAAGTGACCATTTTCTTTTCTATTTTTTTATGGGACGAAATATCTATAATTTTTGGTTGAAAACCTTTTTTTTTTTTTGCTTGTCAAATATTTCCTCGGGAAAATGTGCCCCCCTAGGCAGTGGCGTACCTAGTTTTTTCCACAGGGGGGGCAAAACCGTCCGCCAAAAAATTTGACAAGCAAAAAAAAAAAAAAAAAAAAAAAAGGTCTTCGATCACAAATAAAGGATTTCGTACCAGAAAAAAATTGACAAGCAAAAAAAAAAAAGGTCTTCAAGCTCGTCAGAGGGGCATTGAAGGTCTTAAAGCTCGTCAGGGGGGGCAAAAAAGGTTTTTCAAGCCCGTCAGGGGGGGCAAAGATACGTTATTGCATGGGTTGTGACTCGTCAGGGGGGGCAGAGTGCCCCCCTGCCCAACCCCCCCCCCCGTAGGTACGCTAGTGCCCCTAGGAAAATCCTGGATCCGCCCCTGGATAGGACCAAACGGTTAATAGAACAAATGGTTGTTAGATGAAATGTTGATGGACGGAATCAGTGGCAAAGTTAGACTAAATGGAAGCTAGTAGACCAGATAGTAGACGAGTTGGCAATTGGACGAATCGGCATTAATTAGACGAATTGGAAATAAAATCGAGTTGGCAGTATAGATGATATGGCAATTTACCATTTTTCTGGGCCATTTATAGCCTTGAAGGATTTTGTGCATACAATTAAATGGTTAAATTCATTTGTGAAAATTTTAAGTAAAAAAGTATTTCAAATTTCTTGGGGGCCGGGGGAGGGGAGGGCACCCCCTGCGTACGTTACGTACGGCCATGATCTAGTTTTATTAGCTCCTTATTGGGGCTCCTTGAACCTCAAAAACACATTCTTTAAAAATGAGACATTTATACTGAGCTCCTGTTTCGAGAGTGGCAGAGGGGAAGAGGCACTCATCCACCTATAAAAGAAAAAAATCAGTGCCCGCCCCAGGTTCATATCCCCAATTATTTTCAATTTATCATGTAAAATTATATTTATCCAATTTTTTTCCACCGGGAATAACATATTTTTGGGGGGACAATTGATTAAATGTATACTGGGGCAGCGGAAGCGGTGGGGGGTGGGGGGCTTCAGCCCCCAACTTTTTCCAAAACCGTGTACAAAAACGTTAAAATTACCATATGATTGTGTGATTTTTTGCATGGTCAGCCCGCCCCCCTCTTTGAAAACCGTTCCGCGGCCCCTGGTGTAAGATCATTTCTACAACTTCAATCATTTTGTTTTCAAGCCGGAGAGCGGCTGCGTGTATTTCATTAGAAAAGGGAATTTGACAAGTGCAGAACTATATAGGCCCAAATAGTCTCTTTTCCGCTGAACTACGTACGTACGTTGTGGCTACACTCAATTGAGATGATAGGCTAGTAAAATATAGAAACTTACCTACTAGGTAGTCTCATAAGGAGCGCTCCTTATGAGACTATATACCAACTTATAAATGATTAGCTGTCCCACAATATTGTATCCCACAGGGATTGTATCATGAAAAAAATTGATAAAATGTCATTTTCTCATTTAAAAAGAAGTGCTTTGTCATTGTACCATCAATTAATAGACAAATCATTTCACACCCACTTTTGAAATAAAAACTAAAAAACCACCGTGAGCCATTTAAAAAGTGAAATTTATGAATTTTATACTAAATATGGGGAAGCTGATCAGATTTGTGACGTCATATTCATAGATCAAAAACTTTTTTTTAATTCTAACTTTCTTTGATGGATTTCCCCAACCAATATTTTTTCATTATTATTATTCTAGTCTTTTTTTGCAATAAACTTTTTGTCAGGGAGAACCTTCCCTTTAATCAAGTATTTTAAATGTAGTGCATGTAATTTTACCCTATCGTTGTAAATTGTCTGTCTTGTCACATTGACAATCTTGAAAAATCAGTGACACCGCCGCCGGCGCGGCCGGCCGGCCGGCCGTATATAGTACGGTATCGATATCTTTCTATTATACGGTATACCGGTACAGAGCTCGAGAGAGGAGAGGACGTCTGCTCTACTGTAAAAAGAGGCATCATATTTTTCGACTTTAGTCTAGGCCTATACCGAATGTCGACGCCGACTTCATCTTAGCTAGGTAAGCTAGCAAGATTTTAAGGTACCTATGAAAATGTTAAGTTTGTAATCTGAGTGTGGATGTTCAATTCATGCCATGGTGGTCGGGCTGGGAGAGATGTGCCACTGCCTGACTGCCAGAGTCTGCAGAGAGCTACCGGTACCTCGGGCGAAGTTCGTGCAGGCTCCACTTCACTACCGCTACACTACGCAAGCGGTAGTGGCCTGCACGAACTTCGCCCGAGGTAGCAGAGAGCTAACCCAGGGTCAGGGAGCTCGAGCCCAGTCTGCCAGGCCTAGTCCAGGCAAGGAGCTAAAGTAGAGCTCTGGACCGCTTCGCGGCCCGGAGCTCAGAAGCATTAATCACAATCGGTTCGAGTTTATTAAGACATTATTAATATTATCATGATTGATTATTAATATTAAGACATTCTGTCGCCGTGTTAAATTGGCGGTATCAAAAACATAATTTGTACAAACACTCATTTTTTTAAAATAAAAATGACCTGCACAGGAAAAAAATATTATGCTCTACAAAATTATTATATTTAAAACTTACATTGTGTAGATTACTTTGACAGTTTGAAAGAAACTTTGAGGTACGGTACCAACACGATGTAGTCTAAAAGTAAAAAGATACATGATGAAAGTTATAATAAATATAATAATTTAACACGGCGACAGATAGGAGAATGTCTTAAACTCGATCTGGCTGTGAAATTAAGCGAAACTTTAAAATGTCAACTTTCTTATTAATACATCTGATTTTGATGAAATTTTCAGTGTTATGCTCGTTGAATTTTTCTCTTTTTATTCAAATCGACATTTTGTTGTGATGGACTTGTCCTTTTAAGGTATCCCCCCCATTTAAATGTTTCATTTCAATATTTATTTTCATCTTGATTTTGGGGTAATATAGCTGAAGGTAGCCATATTAGGTAGGCTGTCACAGTTTACATAACATGGGTACCTTCGAGGTTTGGGTACCAAAAACACTCAAAATTGAGAAAGAAAAGAAATCATGCACCCACCTCATTTCTATGGAGGAAGGTCTAATGGACTGCATGAATCCTGACATCGAGGCAGTAACCAGACCCTCAAAAAAGGGGAAAAAAGGCTGCGTTCGTTCATTCATTCACTTTCAAAATTGCAATCAAAACTGGCCGATCGATATTGCAATTTTGAAAGTGAATGAACGAACGCAGCCTTTTTCCACCCTTTTTTGAGGGTCTGGATCCTGCCTCAATGTCAGGATTCATACAGTCTGTTAGACCTTTATCCATAGAAATGAGGTGGGTGCATACATGATTTTTTTTTTTTTCCCCTTTGATTTTGGGTGTTTTTGACTGCAGTTACAATGAGGTGTGTTCGAGTCCCAAGCAAGGTAAGAAACATAAAAAAAATTGATAGAGAAATATGAAGTGAACAAATCAGAAGTCTCAACAATCTTTTGTCATTTTGGGTAGGGGTGCATATGGAACTCTTTCCGAAATTCCATATAACTTCTGAAAAAGTAGCAAAATACAATAATTAATATGTGATTAATTAATAAACAATATAATCATAATAACCATAATAATAATAACATGATTGACATAATTTCTATCAGTAATTCAGTATCATTGTTTCTGATCAACACAAAGTAACAACTGTGAGTCTGTGATTCATGCTAATATTGCTATTAATTACAATAATTGATTATAATGATAATTAATAACCAATAATATGTATAGCATGATTGATATAATTTCTATCAGTATTTCAGTATCATTATTTTTTATCAATACAAAGTAACAACTGTGATTCATGTTGGTATTTTGATTTTTATGTTAATTACAATAATTATCAATTAATGATAATAATAATAATGGCACCATTTATGTTATGATTTTTATCAAATACTGTCGTGACTGTTTCTTGATCAACTGATCTCGTGGAAGGGACAAATTGCCTAAATTATAAATTCAAATTCAGTACCGTAATAATTGTTAGAATAATAATGATTAAATATTAAAATATGAATATTTTTTTTTGTAATAATGCGTAATCTCCACAATGTTTTCTATTTATGATTTGTAATCATGTTCAATAATCAATCAGTTTACTTCAGTCATCAACATAATAATAATTTATATTATTATCATCATTATTATTATCATTAATATTATGATCACCACCATCATTCATTTCAATTTGCAGTACGACACCATGCATGCATCTATCATTCATACTTATTCCATATTAAGCAACATGAATAATTTCAAGAGCAAAATTATAGTGTCATAATAATCGTTATTATTGCTTGTGTTTTATCTTGCACTAGTTTTAATCATAGATCACATTTGAATTAAATGCTCAATTCGCAGACCATTACAGCAATAGATCTACATGTTCCAAAAGTACCAGTGAGCATAAAAAAATCAAAATTCAAATGATGAAATATTGACCTTGCCTATTGTTCTAACACATGGTTGTTTATGGTACATGTACATAATCAATGTGAATCTCGAATAAGTTTTTGTGATTCTTTGTGTCCATGACTGTTTCAAGTTGCTGAGGGCATTCCAAGTTTCTGTGCCATTTAAAAATACAACTTCCATTACCATATTATAGATATTCAGATACATTTAAACAAAAAAATCCCTACTTAAACAAAGTTCTTGAATTTTTTTACTTGTAGTTTCGTTCTTTATACTTATTTTGCACAAATTCTACAAGATTATTTTTGGAATAACAATTAAACTTTCATAATTAATTAGAGCTAAAATCGTAATAAAAAAATAAATTTCTGTTACAGCCCAAATGATTTTTAGATTATGATAAAGCTGAAGATCTAAGCTTTAGTATGATGTAATTTTTATAAGAGGTATTTTTGATGGGTCAGCAGCCAGCATTTGATAGGCCAAGTACGGTACATTTAGCAGCTCAAAAACAAGAATACTGCACTCTGATTGGTCATAGAGACCACACACCTACGCAAATTCCATTGTTCCCCACAATTAACCCTGCCTGTTGTTTTAAAAACATTATTCAGCCAATCAGAACTCTATATAGATTTTATGCTACTCAGAAGTTTCAGAAATCTCGTCTTGCATCTTGATGGAAAAAGCTGGCTGCTGACCCATCTAAAAGGTACCACATATCAAGAGTGACATTGTAAGAAACTATAGAGTTTAAGCTTTCTGATGATATAAATAATGTTAATGCCCAAAACACACAATTTTGCACAATTTGCAAGAGAAAACAGAGGAAGAAATTCTGTTTGAGGCTTCTTTTCAGGCCTGAAACTCACTTACATGTATTTATCAAAATATTTTATACAAAAGAAATAACCAGTATAAAAGAGTAACGTTTACTCTTTCTTATGGTACAAACATTATCAATTTTACTCAAGGAGAAAATGGTTAAATTCTTTGAGAAAGAATGTCTCACAATTCACGAAATTCTGCATGGATATGAATTCAGCCATGAGAGGACTTGGATAAATCATGGACCTAATCTTGCTCATTTGCAGACTGACTGGGTGAGGGGAATTGGTACATTTTCCCAGCAGGATTAATTCCTTTAATGCACTTAGTGCTAGAAGGCAGCTTGAACTAATGCTGGGGTAATGATACTAATAATAACAACAATGAATTGATTACTTCTAGATGGATGGTGCAATATAAATGCCTATTATTATTATTAGTAATCATCCCAATGTGGAAAAAATAGCCCCTAAAAGTAAAATTGATTTCTTAACCTGGATAGATACTGGATATAAAAAGAAAGTCATTGTCACAAGATTTACATATAGCCTACATTTTGGGTATTGGTGTATCACTATGGAGGGGCTGTCCACATTAGAACAAAACATGCAAAATGAAAATGAACATGATTCAATGATCAGTCATATTTGCATGATGATTTAAAATGAGAGTATCTGCATGACTCAGAATCAGCATTCAGTCAGGGAAGTGACCTTAATATGACCTTCATGTAACCTTGGCCGTATTAGACATTTCTCCCCAAAGCAACAGTATGAATCAGTTTCATTGCTTGTCTGCTGAGTCTGTTTAGTGACAGGATGCTATTATTAGTGCTATTGATCAAGGAGGTTGAACATGTATTACCCCCTTGATCAATCATGCCTTTCTCATAGTTTACAGATACCAATTCTATTCAGTCTCTTCTGAATGTTTATTGTAGATTTCAAGTTCTTTAGATTTTCTGATTTAAACTACAATAAGCCTAACTATTTTTATTTTGATGACAATTATTACTGCAATTTTACCAATTGAAAAAAAAAAGAGGAATGGAATTGATTGTAAATGTAAATGTGCCATTATGAACAGTACAAATATGTGAAAATACATGTAATTAGACAAAAAAAAGAATTATTAAAACTTTTTTGTATTATTGGATATACATTGTAGGCCTATGTAGACTAGATACTCGGTCAAGCGATCTCCCATGCAAATTCCAATGTAAAAGACAAATGTGTAATATTTATAGTATCCATAATTTTCTTTCCTACCCTGAAATTTGACGTTTTATATAAGAGAGCAAGGTTTGCCAGCCCATTTTGAAATGAATAATGAGAAGCAGATAATATCGACTGCTTTTCAGGATAACGGTACCTTTAACAATTCCTTTTCAGCCTGATACCGGTACCTTGAACAAATCAGAGTTTTCTGTTTTGTCCTTGAGTCCTAGCTAAATCTAACAGCAAGATAGCCAGAAACTGGTCATATGAAATAAAAACTTTAGTGGGTAATAGTAATTTTCATTGAACTTAATGTCCATACATGTATGTAATTCATTGTCCATTTGAATTATATTTCACTTTTAATAGCAAAACCATGGACCTATTACAAACTGAGTCTGTGATGTGCAGACTATCTCTCTTCTCATGTATGTACAGTGAAAGTGACTCATAACATGTTTACAAGGATGTAAATTTTAGCACATGATGATGACAGTTCATCTTTTACATAAAGACCTACTGTATGACCTATATTAGGAGGAGGAGGTACATACATGTATGTAACATATTAAAATCTGATAATGGCAAGAATGAGCTTTGAGTCCATGATAACACTTAAGAGCAGGGTGCTACATAACTTTTTAGAAGCACTTGCCCTGTCGGGCAAGTAATTTTTTTATATAGTAGGAATATACTTGCCCGAAAATCTATTTCACTTGCCCGAAAAATCCTTGAAAAAAAGTTTTACCTCTTAAGAAAAAATATTGCGGTTTTATAAACCATTCATCTTTTTTTTTTCACTCTTTTGACATGAACTGATGTATCTTGTTCTTGCATTTCTTTTTACAAAGTGATTTCATCTTGCCCACCATGACCAAACTTAGGGACAATATATCATATCGACCCTAATTTTGGTAATTCTGTGAGAATTTTGCTTGCCCAACTCGGGCAAGTAGTTTTGGTCTTTCCTTAAAAACACTTGCCCGACTTTAACTTTTACTTGCCCCGGGCAATCGGGCAAGTGCTAATGTAGCACCCTGAAGAGTATTTGGATATAGTGGTGGTGTGAGAGTGGATGACTGCATCTGAGAGAGATTTGGTAAATTACTGTTCCTCTGCATATACATGTTGTTTTGTTTATCTTTTAGTCAATATGACTTCTAAAGAGATTGTGTATTCTTCTCAAATGTCTCTCATGTTTAATTTGTATTCCTTGCATCTAACTTCTAAGGGATTTGATAGGGTTTAACTGCGTTTTTCAGAAATGTGCAATTTCATTATATTGATTTGTTATCTGCTTTATACTGTATGATACCTACCATCACAATTCCCAACAGCATTTACTTACCATCTTCTCAAGTTGATTTTGTTTTTGTGCTATGATTTAAGTTTATACAACTTATCTCTTCATGATATCTTCCAGTGAAACTTTCAATGAAACTGCCCTCATGCGCAACACATGGTTTTTCAAAATTTTCTTAATGATAGACATATATATGTACAATGTTCCGATTTTATATATCTGATACATACTATAATCTAATCAATTCTGTCGTACATTAAATTGGAAATACAGGTTGTTGATCGGCAGAGGCTGGAAAGAACTTAGTCTTGATGTTAGCTGCAGCAAGAATCCAGCAAGATAAACTAAACCTGAAGGAGAGTGCATTGTATTACCTTGACAAAACTGATCAGCTAGCTTCAATTAAGAAAAAGTGTATTGAAATACAGCAGAGCAATGAAGTAAGGAAACTGTTTTCATTCAAAATCTACCTGTGTGAAATCTAACCTACATGTAGGACCCATTTCATAAAGACATCCGATTCTGATAAATTTGCCATGGTAACATTGATATTGATTGGCTGCTAAGCCCTGTTCCCATGGTATTTATCATAATGGCAAAGTTTCTAGGTGCTTTATGAAATGGGCACCTAATGGGCATTGTTTAATATACTGTATGATGTAAAATACAAATTAATAATTTCTAGCACAAGACACATTTCCACATAAGCTAATTGCAGATCTGAAAAGTATTTAAGATATAATATACATGTATGTCATTGGTAATGCCTTGTCCATGCACATTCGTTAACATATTCATGTACAGAGAAAATACTGCATTACATTGCTCCTGTCAGTACTGTGTAAAGGAAAAAACCTGAAGTATTTATTTTATTCAAAATTAAATTTAGATGAACAGAAAAGTACATTGAACAGTAAACATTGCATTTAATTCAGATATTAAGAATTAATTATGTTGTCATTCAGTTCTGTTTTCCTTATTTTAACAGAAACAAATCCAGATTTACAGCTTCCTTATCAACATCGATATCCAAGAATTATGCCAGATTGATGGTAAGCATTGATTTAGATGTGGGATTTCAAATTTTGTTGATGTAATGAACATTGCCGATTATTTATTGAATTTTCAAAATGATACTTTGATTGATTCTGACAAGTATATTATTGATATCGTTTCCATTGCTTTTAACCCTATAAGTGTCACATGGGGAAATGGGGCATGTCAGGGCTATATGCAGGAACTTGAGGAGGTTTATTTTAATTCTTGATTTATTATATTCAGTTGATAGAAAACATGACAAATTATATACCATTTTGAAGGTTATGATATTTCCTATCTTTTGATATGATTTTTGAATGAAGGGCGCCCTCACTGTCAGCAAAGGGCGCCCTCATACACCATTGCACTAATTCATTCATTGTCAGTAATGCATCTGAGCACCCTGTTTTCTAATTCAAACACATATCATATGGGAAAAAAAGTATATTCATGTTTTAGAACATATATTTGGCTTTCAGAAAAACATTAGTTTTTTACAATTTGACTCTTTATGACCGTTGTGGAATAAAATTTGTGTGACCATGTCATGTAATAAATTTTGCGTAAAAATACATCTCTTTTGTTATTGCTTCATTTTACAGTTTGAGTATTCTTGAGAATATAAATTTGCAAAGTATAATACACAATGAAACAAAAAGCAAATTACATAGCTCTCCCAGGCCCAACTTCCCTGACTGTAAACCTCGGCATGTTTGTTGCATCTCGCATAGGTTCAGGGGGCTGAACGGGAATCCATCGGCTCGCTTGGCCATCAACCGCCGGGCTGGCCGGCCTAGCCACTGATTCCGTGTCGCTACCACTTGCAAGTTGCACTTTGCATGCTCGCGTCACTATCCATACTCGCGTCGCCATCGCCAAAATCCACATCGGATTCATCAATATCTAAGTCAAAATCTGAACCATCCAGGGTATCGTCAACATCACGAATCGCAAACGTATCAAATAAATTACGGCGCTCACCAGTTGAAGTCGACGGATTCACCCATTCTATCTTTATTTCCATCCACTCAAACATCGATTTCTGCTATTCATCACACGGCACGTCAGACAATAACAACACAGCTGATCAGCGCCGAGCACACTGCACTAGCACTATACACAACAACGCATCATCGGCCGAATTCAACTTTCATGCCTCGGGAGCAAAATCATGAGAAATAAACCACACAATTTCATTGGATAAACTTCGGCACCGGTTCGATACAATACTTTATTAATTCCATATTATTTCAACCAATCATAGCTCGCCTTACAAGCCCATATGATACATCGCTGCTGAGCAGAAGCCAATGGAAATATGGGCGTCCCTAATCGGCCCGTGCATCCTAGGCCACGAGCACATGGCCGATCTAAACGGCCCGTGACATGTATAGGGTTAAATGAGATATCAGCACCTTATGTCTACTCCCATTGTCTGTATGAAGTAAACACCATCATCTACATCTTCAACTATTAGAGTCTGAAGCTTAAATTTAGGTACAGTGTTTGTGAAGCATTTGAAAAAAACAAACTGGTTTTATTTTCCATAGTGATACATGTAATATGATTTCACATCATTGCCAATAATTGGTAGAGTTGAAATGGGAGAGTTAAAGAAAAATCCATTCAAATCCATTGAGTATTTGTTAAAGTGCCTTTTCTTTGCAGCTACGAAGTTCTTCACAATTGCTCCAATAAATATACATATTCATTAACACATTTGAAGAAAAAAACAGTCAAAATATTCTTAATATGTTTTTATTTTTCTTTGTTCATTAATAGCATGTCATGTTTTTTTTTCTTTTTTGTTTAATAGCGGAACTCGCAAACATGGTTACTTGCAAGCCATCAGATGCATACACATTATTTCAGGAAGTAAGTACATTATCAAAAGAGTGATACAATGTCGTAGTTATAGAACTGTATTGTTTGTAAACTGAACCCAGTCACTGCAAGATACTGGTACATGGATTTTGTTTTCTGAATCTTCATTAGATATTAAAAGACTTTTGTAGAAAAGAATGTTTGCACCCTACCTAGAACAGAAGTTCCCTTTAAAACGTTAAGATTATGCTGAGTTGTCAGTTGAATGTATCAATTGTACGTTGTATGTTCATGTTTATATTCCAACCCCATATATCAGGTATGTTTTACCACATCACACACACTTGGAGTCATTCCAAAGAGCATCAAACCAACTCAAATCCACTGTAATCTCATGCTCAAAGGCCTACCTACACTCCCTAGGTAAGTTGCATTCACATGAGGGGGTGTTTGACAAAGAATTAAGTATAACTCTAAATCACTAGTTATCAAATTCTCAGACGCATGACCACACTCGTCAGATCAGGCTAATGGGATGTGCTCTAATACGTATTGATTAATCCATGAGAATATGTGTTGAGTATTATGTACACATCAGTACTTTATAAGCATGACTTTTAGACTTAACATTGAACCCCCCACCCGATTAAAAAAATAAAACTCTTTGCCCACTTTGTTCGACTAGAGTCACAGCAGACTGCGAAGTTCAATTCATATCACATTCTATTCACAATACACACAGAGTGCATTAAGACTAATGTTCATACACACATGATGTGTGCATTACATTGTACTGTGTTGCACACTAAGCTTTTCTTTACAATAAACCAATCAAAAGCTATTGTGAGCTGAATTAGCACTGTCCATACAAAACCCCTTTTAAGGTTGCACCTTGAAAATAATGTGGCACAGGAGTGATTCTGTCCGTGGCGGGCAAAGAGTTAATTAAAAATGAATAGAATTCTTATCGTCTCGACAATAAGGCTTTTTTTTTCTTGGTAACTCATGAAACTTGTGATTAATGAATGAATTCAAAGGGATTTTGATATCATTAATTTCTGAATGTAGCTTGCAATTCCATATATTGATAGGAAATTTTTTTATTTTATTTGTGTAAGCCTTGATCACTCCTTTCATTCATTCTCATTACTCATCTTCAGTGTTTCCAGTGCCTCTGCCCATAAAATTAAAATCAACTATGGGTATTTTTTTGAAAGCTGTTATGGTTCTAGTAATGATATGATTGTAAGATATTTATCAGTAGGTGAAAAAATATAATCGTATATCATTTTATGCTCTGCAAATTTTATAAGTGGTATTGAACTTTCCTATTAAAATATAGCTTCATATTGCAACCAAGAGATTACTTTGCATCCAAGTTTGCATCCCGCTTTTACCAGTTTGTAGGCGTGGTGTGTAGTATGACATCTCCTTCCAAATATACGTAAGTGTTTGTTTATTGTACATTGCTTTCACATAATGTATACATTTGTATGATACATGTAAGTGTATAACTCACATCAAAGATATTTTCTCATTCAAAAGAAGGAGATAAATGCCGAAATGTGTCGATCAGAAAAAATTTAGGGAAATAAAAATGAACAAATTATATATATTTCCTCAATAAAGACAATTAGCAGTGGCATTCTGTTTTTGTCTTGATATTAATCAAGACTGTTTTTACCTTGATGATATATATATCTATCTACTAATGCTTCCTGCTGTATTTGGATGTTCGAAATAGAAAAGATTGTTTAAAAATAAGAATAGTGACTTCATCTTGAAGGTGAAGTTCACCCCAGAAAAATGTTGATTCTAGTAAATAGAGAAAAATCAAACTAGCATAACGCTGAAAATTTCATCAAAATCGGATGTATAATAAGAAAGTTATGACATTTTAAATTTTCGCTTATTTTTCACAAAACAGTGATATGCACAACTCGGTGATATTATGCACAACTCGCTGAAATGCAAATGAGAGAGTCGATGATGTCCCTTTCTCACTATTTCTTTTGTTTTTTATTGTTTGAATTATACAATATTTCGTTTTTTACAGATTTGACAATAAGGACAACCTTGACTGAACCATATAGTATTGAAACAAAGCTAATTCTACATATTCAGGGAGGATTTAATCTTTGTTTTACTTGACAATGAGGGGAAAATTAGAATATTTCATATAATAAAATAAAAAAGAAAAAGTGAGTGGATGACGTCATCAGTCTCCTTATTTGCATACTGACCAGGATGTTTATATAACTGTTTTGTGAAATTTAGCGAAACTTCATGAGAAAAACATGCAAGTTTCTCAGTAACTTGATATTTGTTTTGTTTTTGACAGTCGATGTGCCAAATATAGATGTCCAATTACTGAATGCTATGGATCAGATGAAAACACATATGTTAGATTGCACACTGCAGGAGCCAAAGAGACACAGACTGTTAGGTAATTTAATTAACCCTCCTTTCATATCATTACATCTTCATACATTTAGAATGAAAAGTCATTAGTTTTCTTCCACCTTTTGTACCTGTGAAATCAAAATATTTGTTGTACCAATTGATGTATTGAATATTTTTTTAATTTTAATCAGTTGCGCATGATAATGAAAGGGAGAATTAAAAGAATTCAAAGAGTTGCAAAAGGATATTGATTTTTATCTCCCCTTAAATTAATTAATTACAATTTAAGACATGCATATTCAACCATTGTGATGTTTCGACATAATTGCTCCTGGATATCAGCTGTTCACTGCAATATTAGTGTAATGAAAAAACAAGTTTATGAAAGCCCTTGAACTGATCAAAATTACAATTTTCCAGGTGAAAAAATATTAAATGGTAGAATTTGAAGAATATGGCTAGATACTTTGATTGTTATACCAGGAACATTGTTATGCATTTCTGTACATAAAGTTAATGAGAGAATTTTGCATTTTCTTTGTGCATGTGTTTTCTTGTGTTTACCATTATTGACAATAACTTGAAAAACGAGATATGCATAGTGCATAGTTATATAAGGAAATTTAATTGAAGTTATCAAACTGTCATTTTATTGCAGGAATGATTTCCATTGCTTCTATTGTGGTACTCTCCTTGTTGAAGATGTGAATGGTAGAATCATTGGAGGTATGACTTGCTAAGGAATATCAAATTATCATATTTATTTTAAAGTAGATCTAGGGAAAGCTAATATTTTAATTCATTTATAAGAAAGAATGATGTACGATTAATGCTGATTTTATTTGAATAATAATATAGAAGCTAAAACTTTGCTGCATAAATACCAGCAGTTTTTATTGTAGTTCGCTTGACCTCATTCTATTGAGAGCTCATTTATATAATTGGTAAGTATCTGAAAAAAACATATCAAGGTCCCGTCTGACAAAGAGTTATGATTGATCCAATCGACTTCAACTATGTGGGAATCCATCATTTAAAAAAAAATTCCTACAGGAAAGTTTGCGTAATTTTGTATAAAAAAAAGAAAAGAAAAGAGGAGCACAGCTGTATAGTAAGACAATTATGAATGTATATGTCTAGAAAACATTTTAAACATACATATATGCATTTTAGATGTTGGTGTTGCTGGCTTTCCATAGTTATGGTTGATCGGATCAATCACAAATCTTTGTAAGACGGGGCTCAGGTTTGTATCCTCTTGAAATCATAAACCTCAAACTATCATATAACATGTGGATGGTATTGATAAAAGAGAGCTTCAACACCCAATGTTTTAGATAGAAAGCTTTGTCAAGGGATGATGCAAGCTGTGTTTATATCCATACAGGAAATAATCAATTGAATGCATGGTAGCTATATTGACTGTTAGCTTATAAATGCTGTGCATACATTGTTAGTTTCCAAGTCCTCAACCTCATGCCTTCCTGACTTCCTGAATGTTATTGTAATAGTGATCTCATCGCAGGAAGCCAATGATTTCTGCTTTTTATATTTATTTATGCATTGCCATTGTTGCAATTTCTCATGAATTCACTGTAAGAGAGTACTGAAGTGTAACATCATAAAAACATCAGCTTTTGCATTTCACCCTTAATATCATATCTAATTGTTTAGAATCAGGCCAATCATACGTTGACATCTCTAGGGCTAATTATGTATTCATGTGGTCATATGAGCCTCATTGAACTGAGCTCTACCAAATTGGGGCTGTTGACGTTTTATCATGCTTCTCTGAGAATTGAAATAAAATGCAATGAAATATTTAAAAAATATATATAAATGTGACATCATCACTTTGGTACTTAACCTCTGAAAATTGGTTGGGTTGGATTTCCCTTTTGTAGTATCTTTTATTTTATTTTTTTTACTTTAGAACGGCTCATTGTGAAGATGGTATGCAAAGATGCATTTTATGAAGCTGCATGTCCACAGTATCATCAGTCTATAACAGTGTACATCAGAGGTGAGATGTGATATGTGATATTTTTATAGTTAAACCCATAAACCCAATTTCACAAAAGATGTTTAACCTACATGTATGAGGGGGACAAAACCATGGACTATAAGATAAAGATTTCATGTATGATGGCAATTCATTCAAGCATGAATTTAGCACCCTTTGGCAAAAGTGTGCATTCATTATTGGACTTTTCTCAGCTTATGGGCTATTCCACGGTTACTCACGTTACATTTGGAGACACCTTGACTCATACTTGGAGCTGTAACTCCATTATTATTGATAGGAACTAAACATCTCTTTATCACAACATAGTACGCAGTCTGACTATCCTTTTTATAAAAACAAAAATTGGGAAATTTCATTATGCTCCTGGCAAATCTTTGAAATGTGTCGGTTACTCATGTTACATGATTTGGACATGCATAAAATGAAAAGTGGACATAAGTGAAAAGTGTCCTCATGCAAGGCTTTTATGAAAGTTGATTATATCCATTTCAAAGAAGTATATTAGTGAGACAAATTTGTATATAATTATAAAAATAAAGAACACATGGTTTTTACTAGGGGTGCAGATAATGTGGTTACTCACGTTACGGTTCAGATGGGCTATATGTACAAAGACACATTGAGCTCATGTCCACCAACCTATGGAATTGCCCTTATGCTGAAATATGCACAATTATGTACACAAAATCTGCATAGTCCATTGCTTTGTACCCCCAACTAATTCAAACTTCTTTGTGAATTCCGGCCATTTACCAAGGGATCCTAGTGGTACAGGTGTTAAGTCTATTAGATTGAATGATACACATATCAACAGGTTCAGTAACTAATTTTATAGATATTTATTATGCACATGAAGCACCTCCTTCCTATGCCCCAAACTTGAAGATCAGTGCATTCAAATGAGGAGGCTTTGAAATTTGCCATGTCATAGCCAAAAAGTCTAATGGACCTGTGTAGATGTCAGAGACTAAAATAAGATTTTCAAATTTTCAGTGAGATGGAATATTTAAATTCACGTGTTTGCTTTCCGCCTGTTTGTAGAATTTGGTCTGATGCTCACTAGAAAATTCCACTTGGAAAAGTATTAGTAAAATGACATTGGAAAGATAAGTTTACTAGCTTCTACTTTATTCCAAATAGAACTCTAAGCTTCTTATTTGATCCATTTTACTGTCATAAGAATTAAGTAGAATACTATTTACTCACACAAAGAAATAACAACTATGAAAATAAAGAAAATGTGTTAACAGCATAAACTGTGTGTGAACAATATGTAGATCCAACTTTATTTGTCACAAAGTTGTTGGCATTTTTTCATTAAGGTGTGGGCTTATTGATTTTTGTCCTCCTGTATGATTGTGCCATGAATTTTTCATCACTAGTCTTATTTTTTCTTGACCATTCTTGACCTTTCAGATGACCTGATGCCCTCAGTCTTCCTTGGTGGGTGTTTTAATGTGGTTGGAATACCTGCAATAGAAAACTCTGGTTCAAAGATGTCACTAGCATTTGAGGTGGGTGTAACTTTCACAAATATATATTTGAAGATCACCCCTACCCCCCCCCCCCTCACAAAAAATATAGATTAATAAAAAAATGAAATAAAAAAAATAAAAATGAAATAAATAAATGAAAGAAAGAAATATATATTATAAATTTAAAAATGGACAAAAATATGCATGAATTGTAGTATCTAAAAAAAAAATAGTATGAATTATTATGCAAAGATCAAAGCTGAAGACAAAGATAAGCCTGCTGATAACCATTTTGTGCATGGTAAATCAAATGATAAAGTCATTGTTGATAACAATTTCTGTTGTGAAATACAGTACGACAATACGCCAGACGGTGGCCTGTACTTATAGAGAAGAAGAAGAAGAAGACATGTTTAGCTGTTTGTTAATACATTGTGAAAGTCAAATTTTTCCTTTGTCTTTTTCTTCACTCTATGTTTCATTGATAGGCAAACAACATATTGCTGGTAAGTGAGATTTGTCTTTTAAATTTCTGGTGTTGGTTATAGAACAAGGTTGATTTCATTATATCAAATTTAAGTACTAAGATATTATGAAAAGGGTGTATTATAAGATAATTTGGGTCTATATCGGCAATTTCAATTTAGTTCTACAATATCATTGATTAAATTATGATTAGCATAATATTGAATCCTGTATGCAAACAATGATATTATCATATATTTGTTGATAGATTGAAGAGCCAGCCACCGCACTGATGCCAAAAAATATTCCAGAGACTATCAATCAACTCTATACGGGTGTGTATGTGTTTCTATTCTATTGAAACTCGGCTTTATGAATATTCATTTGATAAATTTTCTCATTGATCATGCAGTATGAAGTAATGATTTTAACATTTATCTTATTAGTTTACCTTCATATAATGTGAATGTATTATGATTGGGGATGCATTAATGGGCTATGTTTTCATTTGTATTGCATTCATCTGAATTTCTGACATGTTTGTCTAGATGTTATAAAAACTTTTGAATGTTAGATAGTAAATAACAATCCTCCCCGGTTCATCTTCCTGTGTTGAAATAAATCACTCCTTGTAATGTGTGGGGGTATACTTTATGCCCAGTTTCTTCCAGTTCATGAATGGAACATGTGTAGAACTCAAATACTTACAGAGAAAATTTATTGTCGACACAGACCATCATTCACAATCAGTTTAGGCAATTTTTTTTTTCAGAAAAAGATAAATGAATGTGATTGTTGATTTATGAGCAATTTGATATTTTACCCACACTTACCTTTACAGACCGTGTATCATCTCCATGGAGTTTCAGTTCAAGCATAGCATACTTGTTTGCTCCTGACATAGCACCACATGGAACCTTTCACAAACTTAAACTCCACCTTCTGCTAAGTCTAATGCAGACAACACAATGTGAAAAGGTGAGATATTTTTAATAATTCATATGTGCTTGTTACAAAGCCATTCTACCATCAGTGATTTTTTTTTACATAAGAAAAGTGATAGTTTTGTTTGTTTGTTGTAGTGTTGGAAGGGGGGGTGGTGGTTACTAGCTATTCTTTTTTTTTTTTTAATTCAAGAATGAATTTCATAGCCATTTTCATTGGGGTCTTATAAGTGCCTTGAGAAGTATCAAATTATCATGCTGATATTAAGAATTTGCATGGTTATTAGTGCTTCAATCATATTAGAGACATCAAGATGATCTCTCAGTTATACCCCTTACAATTTTAACTATAATTTTTTCTATTTAGTCTTTTTTCAATATTATACAGTAAATAATATTTTGGTTTGTTTTAAGTGATGTATTGATGTGTGTTATAACTGCCCTGTTGCATAAAAGTTACTATTATGGTAACTTTGCCATCCAATGGTAACTACCATGGTAATGATGATCATCAGCCAATCAAAATCAAGGATTCCATGCAAGTTACCATTGGATGGCAAAGTTACCATAATGGTAACTTTTATGCAATGGACCCTATTGGTTTATTCATATGTATGTTTAAATATTCCAGAAGGACATGCTGAAAACAGCTTGATAGCTTTGTTTTTATATCTATACTGTATATGAATTAAAAAAAACTGAAAAAGAAACTGAATCATATCATCAGCTTGAAATATTCAATAACTTTGGCTGTAAATAATTTCAGCATCAGTTTTAGCACAGTAGAATGAATGAATGGATTGATTAATTAACCAACAAATTACTGTACCATTACAAAACTTTGTGTTTAAAAATGGATCTCCTCTGACACCCCAATTTCAAATTCCAGGCTACTTTCACTCGCCCCCCCCCCCATCCCAATATCAACAAGGAATGGTTATCCTTAAAGTTGAATTAAGAAGGGGGTGAGTTTCCATAAATATAGGTTCTACATACAATATATAGTATATATAAGTTGTTCAAACACATAGCATGTCACAATAATCCTCTGCCTTCTCGATATTTTGCTTTGAAAGTCTATGAAATTAGCCACCTGTCAGAGCCCGAGAGACGAGTGTACAGAAAAGTCACTCGGAGTGTGACGTCACCGGGGGGAATTTAGTATGAGAGGTGCCTGAATGTCATACAGAAATGCTATGCAGAGAGAGAAAGATATTTTACAATTTTTTTTCAAAGCAACTCAAATCAAACAAATAGGACTGATATGTACAAATCTTCACTTTCCCTGTATAAAAAACAGTATGAATAACCACCATGAACTCTTCAATCATGATGTAAGATAGCAAACAGTGAGTTATTGAATGATATTTTCACTATTTCTCATTTATTTTATCACGATGTTCAATCAAGTGAGTAGCTGGAAAGTAATTCCGGCGGCTAGCTCAGCGCGCGCTGAACGCATAATACTATAGTACACACAACACCCAGGCATTGAGTGTACTGTTATGGTCTGGTATGTCGACTTAGTTCATGGCCGTGCAGCGATCCCCTGGCGTTTTTTCTTCTTTTCTTTTGTCTTTGACTCCACTTTTATATCCTCTGGATCATTTCCACTCATAGCTCATTCCACAGAACAATCTTGAACCAAACGTATAGTATTCTTTCTCGGCCTTCTGAGTTGTTTTCTATATTTAATTACGCTAGGGGTCACCGTCACACATACAAACGCAATTCGGAAGTGAGTTGAAGACAGAAAGATATATAGTAATTAGTATACATCTCTATGGTTGAAGACAACAAGAACGGTACGGTAGCTCGACAGCTAGCTGCGCCGGAGCGGGCGGCCGGTCGGCACAAAGCAATTCCGCAACCAACTGTGTTTTTTTGCAAGAGCCGCGTCACACGCGGATAAATATGTCATAATAACACGTCTGCTACGTTATCGACTGGTGAGAAGATCTCGATCAAATTTCATATTATTCACCTTGAATTTATTCCTTTAGGGTCTATGGTATCATTCTGAGGGAATTCACATATTTGGAATAATAGTACGGCCACAAATATTTTAATCATTTCCTCTTTGCAAGTTCTATGGCTCGCAGATACAACTTCAACTGCAGTTATTCCATATGAAGGAGTACGTGCATAGTACACAAAACGGCACTGCCTTGTTTTACTACACCGGGACCGAATACCCCCCGGTGACGTCACACTCAAAGAACACCCGTCTCGGTAGGCATTGCAGGAGCGAACTCAGGGAAAATGGGTAGGGATAAATCGTTCAAATTCACTATTTTGAAAAAAGAAAATGGGGGGTCGAATCACCTATTAGTGTTTGGGGGGTTGTAAGGTTGCTATTAATGTAAATATCTCAATATTTGGAATCGTCTTCTTAATTCAACTTTAAGTAAACAACCACGCACTCTCCCAGCTAATCCACCTTCCCCCAATGAGAATTGACCTTCATAAGGCCTGGCAGAGAGAGAGAGAGAGAGAGAGAGAGCAAGAGAGAGAGGGGGAGAGAGGGAGTTAACTGGGGGTGATTTTTTTAAAAGTTATTGTTATTTCGGCAATTGTGGGTCATTTTGCATCGTTCAAAATTTCAGTTCGATCTCCATCTAAATTTTGAATCGTTTTTAGACGTGCTAATGTCCTAAAACAAATATAATACAAATATATTCTTTCAAGATTACTGTCAGCCAGGAAGCTCTGAAGAGTTTGTTTACACTATTACGTAACAAGGACAGCTGCAATCCCACTCCATGCCGTTCATCAGCCTGATGTGGTGGCATGCACAGTGTTTTATCAGCTCTTATCAGCAGCTGCAGTCACTAAATCGACCCCACCCCAGTTTAAACGAGAGAAATGAAACTTTCCCAAAAACTGAAAGTGGGGTGTCAATACCCCACTTGAGCTCCCATTGACTAACACGCAAGACATTATCAGCAGTCAGATGAACCCCACCCCAGTTTAAACGAGAGAAATGAAGCTCTCCCAAAATCTGAAATTGGGGTTTCAAATACCCCACCTGAGCTCCCATTGACACAACACGCAAGGCAATGGAGTTCCTGTGTTATAAGCTGGTGGGGTATTTTTTAAACACAGGATTCGCGTAATGACAACAAGCAAACAAATGAACATACTTAAATAAATTCATTGATTAATTAATCAGTAAAAATGAACAACGATGAAAAAATAAAAAATAAACACCCTTCTTTGTGAAAAATTGTTCATTACCTCTCATTCTCTATCAGATCCTAGATGTACTAGCTGTTGGCAAGGATACCCATATACTGCATAGACTAATGATGCATGTAGCATCGTTAGTTAATCAGCAGGTAACACATGCTTCATCCACGCCCATATTTGGTCATATTCAAAAGGATCAACAGACTGGTACATGCATCATTGAAGGTAAAACTGGAAGATGATTCTTAAAACTGTTCATGAATTACCCATAACTTGAAAAACAACTGGACTATATAATCATTCCGATGTTGATTCCTACTTCATATAACAACTAACATTTTATTTTCATTAGTTTTCTTAAGTGCTTTGTTACATGTTCCCTCATTGTAAAAGCAATATATATGATAATATGTTTGTTATACTTAAAAAAAATTTCAAGTGGAAAGTATTAATGATTTTCTACATTACAGATTAATTATTAGAATTATAGTGGTAGATATTTAGATCTTTGCTATAACAAAATAAACTTTGGTTCATATTTTTGTACTTCAAGACCAGTTGGTAAACACTTGAGAGGGACAGATATTAAGTGTTATTTTTTTTTCCATTTATGAACATAGAAATGCAATAATATCACTAGCGTATCCAGCACCAACTATGACAAAGAAATGTATTTGCACAAGTATAATAGAGTCACTATTGTCCCCAGACAAATGGGCCAATGAAATTCTTTGTAGGATCTGATGCTGGATACGTGCCTGATTATATTCCTGAAATATTTGAGATATAATGAATCATATAACTGAGAAATTTTGAAATATTGTTTCCAAAATGAATTTTTGTTTCTAATTTGTAAATTCTGCACTGTTGTGTTCTTAACACAATTGGAACAAATTAGTTATGATTTATTGAAAAAAATAGATCAAAATACAAAGTAACTTTAAAATGAAAGTTACATGTAAGTGAAATCAGTATGATACAATTTAGTGAATTATACTGATCGCATACATGTAACAAACTAGAATTTTGATACAAATTTATTAATTTTTGTGCATGTATAGCTGGCTCTGTAGTACTTGCACACCATGGAGTGTGTTTACTAGGCTGCTTGGATACATGGAAGAAAGATGCCAAGGAAAAACTGAGAGCAGGTAAACCCCTTAGATATCAGAAGACAAATATTTCTTTTTCATTATCTATCTGGGCCTATATTTGATATCATAGTAATCTTTTAGATTTTACATGCAAATAAATAAATGATACCCAAAGCATAATGAAAATTTCATCAAAATTAGATGGAAGTTTAGAATTTTATTCAATTTCACAGAATAGTATTTTCTCTATTGAAATCATCCTGTTGTTGGGTGTGACTTGACCTTTAATATCTACTTTCATATCATTGAGCAATCAAACCCAATATAATGGTGTATTGAATCATACAAAGAAACTTTTATAATATCATATGGTGAATATCATATGGTGTATTGAATCATACAAAGAAACTTTTAGAATATCATATGATATTGAATTTATGAATAACCGATGTTGCACATATATATTATTGATTTATGTTTCAGTCACCTAAAATTGCACTATTTTTTTTTATTCAAGACAGAATTCACGTTTTTATTTTTTTGTAAAAATTAATCTTGTACGTGTCTGTATGTGTCATGAAATGATAAAAAATGTAACCATTGGAAAACAATCAGCTTATGAATTCCATTATTCTCTGCTATACTACAGCAACGGACAACAGGGTGATAACATTGACTGTCCCACGTACTGTAGATGCTGGTCCTCTACAGATACATACCTTACCTCTTCAATCAACCTTGTGGGCCTATGCTAGTCCTGATGTAAGAAAGATGAAAGCAGATCTCTTTGTGGCACAGGTAAGACATTTTTTTGTGCTGTACTAAACCCAGGTGAGATGAATGGGTACAAGGTTGGAGTTATTCCTTGAATGCTTTAACGCGTTTGTGGCGGTTAAGCTGCAGCCCAGATGAATGGGGGGCAGTAGAGTATATAGTAGATGCATTCTATGAATTGACCTATTATTTTATTTCAAATACTATAGGCTTATGAATAAATGTGGTCTGGTTTCATGAAACTGTCGTAGGGACAAGTTTGCTGACATACCATAGAAACACAAATTATGAGACATGTTTCTGAGAGGTGGCCAAATTGGATTTGTGATGAGTTGGAGAAATAGACCCCTCTTTTATCAAGCTACTAGAAATTATGCATGTTTTTTTTTCCGGGAATCTATTCAATTTGCCCGTCAATAATTACATATGTGGATGAACTACAGTACTTGTATAACAGTCTTGGATTTTATGTACTTGTCATTATGCTTGATAATCATCTAGTTGACTGGTACATCCTATGTTATAAAAGTATTAATGTTGCTGTAATTTAACAAGTAAACAAACTTTTGTATCTGTAAAGAATTTTATGACATGGAATGATATTAGGTTTTCACTTATTTATCCACGACAGAATTTATCTTCATTACAGCTTCAAAAACTAATTTTTTATGGTCAAAGAAAGGTTCTATTTTTTGAAAGAAAATCTGTCTGTCCATTCAAAATATCTCACCTTTGTTATATATTTTCTTTATTCTAAATTTAGACTTGTTTTTGTTATGAAGATGGTCATATTTGAAATATGTAATTGATTTGATTTATTTTTTTAACTTTCAGGATATTGATGAAAATTCCAAAAAGATTCCAGAGTAAGTTAATTCTGCTGCTTCCTATTCAACTCTTCTGACAAAATTTTGTTGAAATTACATATCTAGAAAAAATGTTTAACATTTACATAAAACTTCTTTTTTGGTTATTATTTTTCTTTCAGTTAATTCCATGCAAAGGCTTTAGCATGGTAGTATTTTGGTGTGACAACAATGAAAATTAATTTACCCCTCTCTCTCTTACTTTCATTTATTTATTTTTGTCCAATCAACTCCCTTCAGAGGCTTAAGTATGGTATGAAATGTGTAATAACAGTAGGTGTACTAGAAAGATTAAATTTACCTGTATATTCCTTTCAATTATTATTTTTTTCCAATGAACTCCCTGCAGAGGATTCAGCATAGTAGTAATGAATGATTACAATACCCAGATTAGACTTGAATAATCTTACACCTGTTACTTTCGTTTAATTTTTTTCTTTCAATGAAATTTTTTCCTAAGAGTTGAACATGATATTAATTTATGATAACAATGAGCATGCAAGAAGCTAATTAATCAGTACCTGTTTATTACTTTTATTTTAAGTAAACTTTTTGCAGATGCTTCAGGTATGTTTATTGATCAGATACAAGGCTCATATATTTTTTTGCCATGTATGTCACAGTCAATCTTTCAATGTATATTTTTACAGAGGCTTCAGTATGGTAGTGATGTGTGATAACAATGAACAGACATGGGATGAATTCAAAGAAGCAAGTCTGATCCATCAAGCTTTGCTTGGTGCTATGAATGCCACACAGGATCAACCTCATCAAGTCATTTCAAATCAAGACTTTAGACAGGTAAACCCTACACTCACACTGAGATGAACTTTTGTATTTGAATGTTACATCAAGTTATTTCAAATAAAGATGGCTTTTCGTATTTGTATTTGGATAATTTTTGTTTTGTCCACCTGCTCTTCATAATTCAATGAGTCATGGTGACTTTGAAACAGCTCGGTACAACCAATGTTTTTACTTTTGTAGAAAGCAATTTCATGAACTGTCTGCTGTATTTGTATCTTTTGTTCAGGGAAAAGAACAATATAAAAAGATGCAATTTGTGATTTGTGAAGTGTTGTCAAAAGTAAGGTCATCGTTTTTTTTATAAAAATAGGTACTTACCTCAACAATTGCCATCAATAAAACATTTTTTATTAATAAATTTATTTAGAGCCTTTTGGAAGCATGATCACTATGGTTATTGTCTGAATATTGTGATTTACGAGAATGTCCCTATTTGTATGTTTTGTGTGTATCATAACAGCACATGATTTGAATTTAAAAATAATTTTGTCTCCTCTAGTTCATTACCCTTGCAAGCCAGCAGCCTGCAGAACTGACCAAATCCGCCCAGCAGCTTATAAAGGGATACTTTGTGGGGAGTAGAAGGGTGCGATCATCTGGTGTGAGGGGTACACCATTCCCTCCTGCTGCGCTCAAGACCCTGTAAGTTTATTGTTTTGACGATCTGTAAGTTTAGTTTGAATTAGTGAATGATGTGCATTGTACATACATACCAGTTCCATTACTTTTTAGAGAATGATGAGTGCATTTTTCATCTTTGGAGGCCTATTTTTCACCCCCAATAGGTATATATTGATGTTAAGTCATAGGGAACAGGGTTGTCAATTAGAGATTGACATTCGGAATGTTCCTATTCTTTAAAGATTATTTGAATTTTGCCTCTGAGTGACCATAAGTAGAAAAAGCTTAATAAACTTTTACATAAGACATTAATTAACAGTTCAAAATAGGCTGTAAAATTACAAAGAAGCTGAAATTGAGTTTAAAAGCCAAACTATAACACTGCCGTTAATTTATTGTATTTTATGATCTTGATATTCCATAAATTCAAAGTTTTGCAACGTTGCATTATCATCAATTATCTAAACAAATCTTACCAAGGAATGAATATACCTTCACATAAATTAAGCAATATAGATTTAATATCATCATTACTAACATTCTGTCACATTTTCTCTTCTGTAAATCAGAACAAGTATGGCAGCTGCCCATGCTAAGTTGTGCCTCCGTAAAGATGTAACAGAGAATGATGCTACACTAGCCATTATGCTTTATGAGGAGTCAATCACTGCTAGATTTGGTAAGTCTTCTCTCTACAACC
This sequence comes from Lytechinus pictus, assembly GCF_037042905.1. NCBI lineage: Eukaryota > Metazoa > Echinodermata > Echinoidea > Temnopleuroida > Toxopneustidae > Lytechinus > Lytechinus pictus. The sequence continues at coordinate 11,869,066 of NW_026974140.1, forward strand.
ATTCCAATGATTTCTTTTCAAACATATTCTGAAGTGTTATTGGCACCTTTTTCATGTTTTGCGGGGTTTGGGGTTTTCTGTGTGTGAGCAAGCACACACAAAATGTAACTTTTGGGAAAATATTCCTTTCCTTTAAGAGAAATTAGTAAGCAAAAAATGAAATGAGAATGTGGATAAAAAGGATATAATATCCTGTATAAACAAGTAGAAAAAAGTTGCACAGGTGAATATCTGTATGATTACCTCTGATTATAATACACATTTTATTTGGGGTTATTAAAGATTATCAATTGAATTATCTTGTATTGATTTCAGGTTACTCAACCCTAAATGTACACCCCTGCCCACATTTCAGGGACAGCAATATGAGTAACTATCTAGGCCCAGAGGTAAGAATCATTCAGCTCTTGTAATGTTGCTGCTGTTGTTTTTGTTGATGGTGTTACTTTCATCATTGATAATGTTGCTGTTGATTTTGTTGGTGATTCCGTTGTCACTGTGGCTGATGCTTCTGTTATTGTTAGGGTTTAATCTGTTTTTGCTGCTGATGTTTCAAATTCATAATCAAATATAAATTTCATTTAACTCCTGGACATCTAAGTGAATAGAAATATTTATGAAATATAACATTTAAGAAATGTAGCAACAACACTCTGTAATTTTGTATTAATGGCTTATTTCTCACCTTTGAAATGGAAATGTGTAAGATAATTGCATTGCAATGTATCTGTAGTGTCCTCAGTACAAATTTTTGAATTCTGAGCAAAAATTAAAGTGGTATGACCATCTATGAATATACAAGTAAAAGTTTCTTCTGTCAAATTGTTTTTTCTTCAGAATGACCTTCGTATGCAGCAGTTTCAGGAGCAGCTGCGGAGATTCTGTGCAAACCACGATCCCAACTTCAGTATTCATTCTCCAGAAGATTAGCTAATCACATGGGATTAGAACATACAGGAAAGGGAATGCAGACAAATGTAGATGGACCCTTTTTCATAGTGATCATATTTGATCTCATCAAATCGAATGCCAGGATTACAGTAGCCTTCAAGTGTACTCTATTAAACATATTGTTGGAAACTTGTTTAATGAAACCGGGTCACTATAAACTTGTCTTATATAGAAATCATCAAATTATGGTGCAGGATATAACCGTATATTATTAAAATCTTTATTTTTGGGTTTGTTTGATATTTGTCTGTATTAGATTTATTAAATTGACATTGTACAAATACTTGTATAAATGCATTTAAATACAAATAAAAGTAATATTTTGTTAATATTAATGATCCTATGATTACACACAATCATTTGTACATCAAATTTGTTCCAAAATGTTCTTTTATGCAACATTGATTTTTCATGCTCTTCTTGAAAGAAATTTGAATGTTTGATATTGAATTGAAAGTGTATTTACATATTTTCATTGACAGATTATATATTTATTAAGTTTTGTTTGTATATACTCTGTATTAGAGTTGAAAAAGAATGTTCATTCTGAATGTATTTTTAAAGATATATATTGATCTGGATGTTTTTATGCAAGGTTGAACCTGGAGAAGTGTATGCTAAGCAGTAAAGCTTTCGAATTATTTTTGTTGACAAATATGCATATATTTATTAGAGTTTTATATAACAATATATACTCATTTATTTATTCATTCATTAGAGATTTATTGTTAAAAAGAAACTAGTGGGAAAGATACAAACAATGTCCGAGTGTATATATAGTAGACATTCGTGTAAAATCTAATGAATAAGACATTTAGTACATGTATTACATTTTTACAACTTTTTTTTCTGTTCAGAAGAGTGCTTGCTATATAATGTTCTCTATCTATTACAAATGGACAAGCGTGCCAGATGCATTGTTGATAGTCACATAGTTTTTTTTTCTTGTTTAAAAAGCTATTTTTGCCTTCTTTATAACAGAATAAGCTTAACTTGCCAGTATTTTGTATTACAATTATTGCCTTTCATTGCCTTTGAGATGTATATAAATGTGTGTAAGTATTTAGCATAATTCTTTTGTTGTGGTCCAAGGCTGAGGTAGTTATGACCCTATGCAAATCCCAAATCAGTCACCTTCAAACTATTCCCCATGGGAAATTCTTACTATAGTCCATCCAGAATATCTTGCACCTTTGATGCACATTTTTTTTTCAGTGCAAACTCTATGTAATGGACAATGTTACCTTACCAAGACTCATGCAAAATGACATGACTTTTAGATGAAGGGCATTTTCATTAATAAGAACCCTTTTTTTAACATTTGACATCCATTTGTCTCCAGGTTCATTTTATTTACTTCATGAGCTGTTAAAAGTCATGATAAAGGTTCATATTGATGTATTGTGGCATTTATTTTCAGACTATAGATGAATTGATTGTCACTTTGATTTGTTTTATTTTTCTATTCCATCTTTAATTACATGCCATAAATATTTTTTGGTCTATTTCCAATAAAATGGTCATACTGGATTGATAACATATTTTTACATTATCAAAGTATAAATGAATTTAACTACCGTAAATTTTCTGAGGAACCATTTCTTACTGTGATTTTTAATGATTTTTTATGTTTTGAGTATAGAAAAGTTATTTATTTAATTCATGAAACAGTGGTATTAGCATGTGTTTTGTGATAATTTATTGAAGTTTGCAGGTCAATGGTTAAAAGGTTAAACATTGTACATGTGTGCATTAGATTCACTAGCGTACCTACGGGGGGCAGTCTGCCCCCCCTGATGAGCCACAACCCATGCCCCCCTGACAAGCTTGAAAGACCTTTTTTGCCCCCCCCTGACGAGCTTAAAGACCTTTATTGCCCCCCTGACGAGCTTTTTTTTTTTTTTTTGCTTGTCAAATTTTTTTCTGGTACGAAATCCTTTGATTTGTGATTGAAGACCTTCTTTTTTTTTTTGCTTGTCAAATTTTTTGGCGGACGGTTTTGCCCCCCCTGTGGAAAATCCTAGGTACGCCACTGATTAGATTCCTGGATAATCATAATTTTCATACATTGCAAGAGGTATTACTATTGTTGATAAATGATCTTTGGTTTGTAAAAAGCAGAAATATATTTTGTTTATAATACCATTGTTTTTGCATATGGTTTTCTACAATGAAATACATGTACCCGGTATACCCTTTTCAGACCTTAAGAACTGTATGCAAAAACAATGGTATTCATAGAAAAAAAATTCTGCTTTTTACAAACCAGAGATCATTTATCAACAATAGTAATACCTCTAGCAATGACATAGTCTTAACAAAAGAAAATGTATAGGACATGTATTTATGGGACACTGGACACCGATTTTTTTTTCATGAAACCTGAAGTACTTTTAGCTCTACCAATTTATGCAAATAACGGGACAAAATACCTTGGCTTTTGTAGAAGTCTATAAATTATAATTCATGGCTTTTAAAGTGATTTTTTCACACATTACAATTACCCATCTCTTGGAGTGTTATTTTCATCTACACTGTAACAAAATAATAAGTTTGGAGAGTATAAAGCTAAAAGTATAGTATTTCATAGTATTAAAAACAGAAAGTCATTTTATGTATTTGGGAAAAAGGCAATCTTATTTATTCCCATTTATATTTTTGTTTTGTGCAATAAGAAGTTATAGATCATATAGCAAGCATGAATCTTGAAGGAACGTGTTAACACTGTCAGTCTTTACCAAAATAAAAATTTGTTCAGAGTTAAGAGTAAATATCTTTATGTATTTATGTGTTTCTTAAAACATTGAAACATTTGTGCAGGTTGATAGATTTAAAAAAAGCACAAATGAAGAGCTAGATTTCAGGGGCAATACATCCATATTTTTTATCTAAGAAAAATAAATTTGTTTTCCATCGGCATCTATATAGGAAAGCGATTTAAGAGGAGAAAGAGTGGTGCTTTCAGAATTTAGGTTATAATACTTAAATATTTGTGTGATATTGACATATCAGTTTTTTTCATTAAAAATGGATTGTAGTGCTCTCTGGACTAATGCTCTTCAAATATGGACTGTATTAGAGAGATCAGTGGCGGACCGTGACCCGGAGGAGACAATAATTGGAGGGGCACTGTATTGTTTGTGAACAATGCTGTGCCTCTCAAATGCTTTGTCTCCTCCGGGTCACGGTCCGCCACTGAGAGAGATGGATAGTTACTTACAGGTTGGGTTTCTAAAATGTAGGAATGCATCCTGGGGCCCGTAACGCAAAGGTCAGCGATTGGTCGCACGCTTGATTTTCAGGATTAATTGTACACTAGCCAATGCAATCAATTGTTTAAAAAATGTTCTACAATCATTGCTAAGCTTTGTGATACAGGCCAGAGATGTACTCATTTATATGGCATTTTTTTTGTTGTATGCAAGTTAACAGAATACATATTCACAAAATAAACAGAATGAAAGATACAGGCAACTCTGCCTAAGTTGACTTTCTATAAGCCAAATTTGCTTCAGTCAACCCAATTTTTTCTACCAGATTATTAAATACATATATGTATTATATTTAATTCTTCTAAAGAAAAGTCATATTTCTTCCAAGACTTTGTACATTCCAACACAAAAAACCTTCTTATACATTTTTAAAATGTTACGAAATGTGAAAAGTAAAGGATGCATAACACATACTGACTTTTACAGAGAAATGAATTGTATTTAATATCAAACAATCATATAAATGCAGAGTAATGATATATTACGGACAATACTTGAAACAATGATGTTAGCATATTGTCAGTGAGTGACATGACGGAACAGTTTTATATTTGTTTCTTTTGATTACAAAACTTGGAGCCTGCTTGATAATAAACATGTTGCTGGTTTGTGCAGATGGATCACATGTGTTAAATGTTATGTACATGTACTATTATGTATAAGTACCGGTAGTTGGCTTGTAGTGTGATAAAACCAGCAAATGGTTCAACAAATTGTGCACTGACAAATACATGTATTGCTATAAATATACTTATTAAATTACAGAGTCTTGACACTGGGAAGTGAGGTATGCAACTATTCTAGACTGATCTTAACAGAAAATATCTTGCATTCTCAAATAAACTCATCACATACATGTATACATATGATAAATTAAGAAATACCTTCAAAACAAATCCTATGTTGTATAAAACAAGACAATGATTGCACTTTGTATATCCTTTTTTTTATGTCAAAATCAAATCTCTTGTAAATACTTCAAACTTGGCTACTATACTTCCACATCAATGCATGGACAATTAGTTATTTAGAAGATTAAGTCTGGAATTCTCCAAACAAATACTTAATAAATGTTTTAAAGGTACTAAATATCTTTAAAATACTAAACATAAATACTAGTCCCATAATAAAAATCACAATTTTTTTCAACATACATGTACATTCAGATTCATACATATAAAAACCCATAATAAAATATTACTGTCATGAACAACTTGTACACACAATCAATTGAAAAATATACATGTAATGAAGGCATTGTATTGTAACCCGGTGTTACAGAATTAGAAAGAGAGATTGTCACTGCAATACTACACTGCATACTCTAATACTCTCACTCAGGGTGCTACATAACTTTTTAGAAGCACTTGCCCGGTCAGGCAAGTAAATTTTTAAATAGTTGGAATATACTTGCCCAAAAATCTATTTCACTTGCCCGAAAAAATCCTTGGAAAAAAAAAGGTTTTCATCTTCAAAAGAAAGTTTTGCGGTTTTATAAACCATTGACGCTTCTCTCTCTTTTGACATGAACTGATCTACCTTGTTATTGACATTTCTTTTTCCAAAGTGATTTTATCTTGCCTGCCATGACCAAAAATTAGGGTCAATATCATATCATATCGACTCAAATTTTGGTCATTCTACTGTGAGAATTTTGCTTGCCTGATTCAGGAAAGTAGTTTTGGTCTTTACTTCAAAACACTTGCCTGACTCTAACTTTTACTAGCCCCGGGCAATCGGGCAAGTGCTTATGTAGCACCCTGCTTTCACTTATGTAGCCTGCACTTCAGACAGTATTTGCCTTAAAGGGCAAGTTTACCATCCAAAACAGTAGATGTGGTGCAATTCAATAAAATTATCAACCTTTTTGTACATCCAACCCCATTTTTCTCAAGTCTTACTTCACTTCATAATCTGACCGAGTAATGGTCAATTAGAGAACATTACAGACTGTCGAAAGATTTAAAAATCCGAGACAAAAAAAAATTCATGAAGGTCCCAAATATAGGGGGTCGGACGTACATATTTTATGGAATTGCCCTGTGAATGATCAATTTCAGCATAATCATGAAAATTGGATGTAAAATAAAAAATTTACATTTTAACATTTGGCTGAATTTCACAAAACAGCTATATGTACATCCAGGTCAATATGTAATTGAGGGAACCAATGACATCATTCACTCACTACATGTATTTCTTCTGTATTGTATTGTATAAAATATAACAAATCTTATTATTTTCCGTTTTAATGTGAAACAGACATTAATTCCTCAATATACAAGTATGGCATTGCCATTGTTGAAACCTAGTATGAAGTTTCTTCCTTATTATCACATCTGCGCAAATATTGAAATATTCAATGTGTTTTTCATATAATAAAATACAGAAGAAATATTGAGTGAGTGACCTTATTTGCATACTATTACTTTTTTGTGAAAAATAAGAAAAACTTAAAAATTTCATTAAAATGGAGCTTGGATTAAAATTCCTTCTTCAACCTAAAGAGTGACATCCCTATTAAAATTATAAAGGAAAAATACACAAATAACACAGCCCAAGAGTTAGAACTGTAAATGTAGTATTTAGCTCATATTCACAAGTGCAGCAAAAATAATACTTCCTACAGAGGTTCTGAGCTTTGACCCATCCCATTTGGCAATAATATCGAACCAATTAAACTTAACAAATTGGGTAGACAAAATTCTTGAAAGGGTCATTTTGTGACAGTTTTAGGGTTTTAACCGAGTAATGACTGGCATTTAGCGTAATACCGCATCCAGTGATCATGTAGCAAGTTGATAATTATTCAGGAAAAGCATAGTTATATTTGAATAAAATAGAAACTGCAATGCCAAGTAAAATACATTACAGAGCATGAATATTTAAATATCTTTATAGATATAAAATGCTTCATGTTCCCCTTCTTACAAAGAGTTACAATAGGTGCAAATCAATTCAAATTGTGATCAATCTAAAATCCCTATCTCTACACAAATTTAGTTCAATCACAATTTGAGGTTGATTTTAATCTGTTGTAAACCTTTCTAAAATGGGGCCTATGTATATTATATGGTCTTTATAGGTACAGATTATTCCAGACAGGTGTCAATTGAGATCAAAATATCAATTTTGCTTGTGTTTCAACCTAGCCATCTGAATCTAAAAATACCATGTACTACAACATAATAACCTACTCTTTGATGTAACAGGTAATAAAATGTTATTTCCTTTTAGCTTTAATAGCTTTGTCTTTGGATTTCTTCTGCGCTGATGATCCCCCACCGAAGAAACTTGTTGCCATTTCAGATAAATCTGGTAAATCTTGCTTCTGATTCATCAAATTCATGTTCTGCATTTCCTGCAAGTATTAGAATAAAATCATGTTAGCAATATTTTCATTGCAGAAGAGCTTCCTTTTTGGGGGCGGGGAAAGGGTTACTACTGAAGTGAAAAGGGTGTAAGAAATTCTGTAGAAAATTGGGTGGATACTTCGTTAAAGGAGAATGAAACTCTTGGAGCAAGTTAGCTTTTGTGAAAGCAGAAAAATCAAAGAATAAGATCAACAAAAGTTTGAGTAAAATAGGACTAGCAATAGAAGAGTTATGAGCATTTGAATGTCGAGATCACTAATGCTATGGAGATCCTCCCATTGGCAATGCGACCAAGATCTATGATGTCACAGATGAACAACTCTCCCCTTTTGGACACTGAAAATATACCCCAAAACATCTCTTTTTGCTCATTCTAATCATATGACAAACGATTCATCAATGATATAATGTTGTGAAACCTCTGTACTTGTCCTCTCATAAACAGAACACCTCACCTTCTGATAGACTATATAAAAGTGAGAATATAAGTGAAATAAGTACTAAAGTAATGAGGGAGTTGTACGTGTGTGACATCACAGATCTTGGTCGCATTGCCAATTGGAGGATCTACATGGCATTAGTGATCTCAATATTCAAATGCTCATAACTTTCTTATTATTCATTTAATCTTCCTCAAACTTTCAACAATACGTTTCTTTGATTTTTCTCTTTGATATGGATTCAGCTGGTTTCAAGGGTTTCATTCTCCTTTAAACTCTGATGTTGTGTTATTTAAGGAGCCAGAAATATGAAGTTTTTAAAATTGACTTTATCAAGATATGCAGCTGAATAGTGCCATTCATGAAAATCTGAAATGCTCATGTGGTAACCTGAAAATAACACAGCATTCTATGAGGTAAAAATCATGTGTCAACTTCCCATTAGTTGAATATTTTTCGATTGTTTGAAGCACTGGATCATTCTTTGGACATGGCTTTTCATCTCTAATATTGTTTTTACAAACAAACTACTTGAAAAAGAGAATTCACCAATTTACTTTTTCACAAAGTCATCCTGTATTGCAGATATTACATTTTCTCAGATGATAAATTGCTCCACTATAAATTCCACAAACTTATCAAATGACTAAATTCCACCCTGGATGTAACACTATACCCTACCCTAAACCTAAGTTACCTATCCCTTCTTTAAGAAATAAAGTTTGAAGCAATTGTCACAGGAGCAAAATTTTAGTTACTGTTTGCAATCTCAAAGAGATCTCTGATTAAAATGAAAAATAAAACCATTCTTTACAACAAGCGATAGTAATCGATACTTAAGAATAAAATTTTACAATAACAAAAATCGAGGATTCTGGAAGAAAAAGAAGTAACTTGAACTTCCTAGATTTCTTGCTGACTTACCTTTTGTAGTTCTGGATCTTGTGTGTTGACTAGCTTGGGAAGTATGACAATGAATACAACAGGCAAGACCATCATAAGCACCTGGGAATAAAATGTTGGAAAGGATTAACATGATTTATATCTCTTTGTTGTTTCCAGTGTAAATTGCACTTTACCAAGTTTAAGTATTAAAGAAAAACAACTGTTAATAAAATGGAAAAGGATATGCGACAATAATTCCAAACTAAGATGAATAGTTCAGAACATATCTCAAATGAAATAAATCAATGACCAATCTAGTTGAAAGCCTACAGATGTATCTCTCACACCCATTATTACCTTATCACATGCCATCAATGATGGGTAAAGAAAAACAAACCAAACTCATTTTAGACGACAAAGTATATAACTTAGTTGATTTGATTTAAATTGTTGCAACAATCCAAGTGTAGAGTATTAGTATTTGTAGCATCAAATGAAGATGAAAGTTGTGTTTATTACACCTGTACATGTACATTAGGACATTTTGTAGAAACAATTTGTAAAGAGGAAGTAAACTGCAGTGAAAAACTAATATTTTCTTACAGAAAATAAAAAAACAAACCAAACATTCATATTGGGTCACTAGCAATAATTGGAATATAATTTTCCTGGTACACTGTACTGCATCACAATTTGCTCTACATTTATAAGACTGCAACACAAAGTCTTTTGGAGCAGATTTTTTTACATAGGATTATACAGAGCATAGTTGAAAACTTTCCTCTTTATGACCAAAAAATATTCCCTGATAATATTCAGCTGGATCATTAAGATTAATTTTTTTAATGAAAAACAACAATAGTGTCCTCATACGAGAAAGGAAAGATACTGGTGTCCAAAGTGTAAAAGGTTGCACATGGCCCAATTTGAAACCCAATTTATGATATCAATATATGCTAAAAAAAATAAGATTAAACAACTTTAGAAGCATAACAGATCTCTTCACTGATTGCATGTTCCATGTAACAAGCCCCACATTTTAAAGGCCATGTTTTAGACAAAGCTTACCATAGGGTTTTTTAGTACATCGACTATCCTGAACTCTTCTCTCTTCTGGAAGTACCCAGCAAGACCCTTGCTCCTGAGCCTCAGTGGATAAGTAACCTGAATCACAGACTTGCTGTCAACATTGTTCACTCTCCTAGCTCTGATCTTACCCCTGGCTGAGATATCTATTCTTGTGGCTTCAAACATATACTTGGGGTGAGCAATCTCTACGACATAGGATCCAGTAGGTACGTCATGCACCTCAAATGTTCCATCCGATCTGTTAATGAGATTTTATTTATTCATTTAACTTCAGGCAAAAGGAACACAGATACAGAGAAACTTGAAAGACCCACACATGTAGACCAGTAGCCATGGATAGCCAAAACGAAATAGGTTGATGGTTTACAAACATACATGCAGTGCTCAAGTCAATAGTTTGTGAACCCCACCAAGTGTTCAAGTTCTGTCTTGTTTTAAATAGCTAACTGTAAAGTCAGGTGATGAAAAATACATTAAATAAAGTTTGTTTCTCTGGGCTCGCCAAACATTGTAGTGTTGTTGTCTACATTCAACACCTGGCATGATAAGTGCATTTTGTGGTGGGGTTCACTAACTTTCGAGCACAACTGTACATGTACACAGAATCAAATATCATCAAAACACATGAAAAAGAAACAAACATTGAAACAATTGAAGCAAGGAGGAACATGTCAGAACATATGAAACGGTAATTAGGATCAACACAATATCAGGCTAAAGAATACTCTGGGCAAATGGATTTACAAGCCCCTCATATATGCGATCATACATGAATGTTATTAGAGTGTCAGCATGACTTCATTGTTTTAATTGAACTAACCAATGTCGTTACACCTACAAATGTATCTTTTTGATAATTTCTGGAGGGCATCTTATGCGCTACATTTGAAGGAAAATAAATAAGTTACCCCTTTGCATGTCTAGCTCGAGCATGTGTGATCCTATTTATAAGATTTAAGTTATGAGTTAGGATTAACAAAATAATTTATTGATCAGTGACCACTATATTGGATTCTGTTTTAATTTATTATGAGATTATTAGAAGTTTGAACTGTCATAAATAATGTATGCACAAGAAAGATCTATTTTTCGTGCATTTTTGTAGAGACTGTCCAGTCAGAGGCAAGCTCAGCAACTCCATACAATGACTTCTGAAGAAGTGAGAGAAGACCAGTCAAAATTACAGAATTGACACTAACTTAGTGACAGAAAATATTAGTCTAAAGCCTACATGTAGCTTGTTTCTTTAGACTTTACTTTAAAAAACTTTAAAAAGGCACCCATTGATCCATCTGTGATTCCAAAAATTTTGCCAACTCATGACTTTTCAAATTTTAACATTACATCCAGCCTGTCTAATGCAAATCTGTAGCAGCTGTAAAAAGAGATACAATATGAATTATCTTTTTGGATCAGTGCTACTTTGCTGTCACTAACAGTTGGATTGATTTTTTTTCTCTTTCTTTTCATGGAAAAGACTTTGGAATCACCTGTGTCATTTTCAAGATTGTATGGAGTAGAGAGACACTGATAGACTTTCATAGTCTTTCAAAAGACCATTTTAGCCAACTAATTTTAGAGGGTGTTTCACAAAGATTTAAGTATGACTTAAAGTCATACTTAAATGTCTAGTTGCATGCCTTATAAAAGGCATCACTGCATTGGTTCAAATCTTGCTAAGAGGATGCACGCTACTATTGATTTTCATCAATTTGATAATACTGCATGATACATGTACATACAATGTGCCGTGTGTGGCAGCACTAAGCATGACTTAAATTCACAATAATTCTTTGTAAAACGCCTGCTGGACTTCAATCATATCATTCAATAAAATTCATGCAAACATGCAGCTGAAAATGCAATATCGCGTTGTGCACTGCCAGTTTGCATGAACCTGGATTGTTCAATTAAATTTACATAATACTTAGCCCATATTCGCCCCATAATGAAAGTACAGTGATCCACAGAAAATTCAAAATACCTTATTCTATTTTCCACAGAAATTTAGGCATAAAAACACTTTTAATTCTTTAGAACTCTTACAATCGCAACGCCTAAAATACTCAAATTTCTGACTTTGTGGAAAAATTTGACCACTTTTTTTTTGTAGGTCAAAATCACTGGCCAAAAATAGATCCCCATTAGAGCATTGAAACCATTATGATTTCGCCACGTAGGCAGCGAGTGGACCAGAAATCAGCACATTTTGCTTTTAATAAAGAGGACCCTTCATTCATTTCCCATTTTTGAGGATGATCCTTGACCTTGTACAGTATGGACTGGTAAGATGTTCTGGGGCCCAAGTTCCCCAACCAAAGCTACATGTTGGACAAAAATGCTATTCAGGCATATACCCGGTAGTCTAATTCAATAAGCGTTACTCACTTACTATGACTTAGGTTAGTTAGGCCAAGGCATTAGCCTATTCGGGAAATTACAAATTTTCATCAATTGATCGTTTGCACCTGATTCCCCACTAGTCTGACTCTTAACTGGGTTCAGGACCTTACATATATATGGTAAGGTGTCCCAAGTCTGCGCAGTCACCCTTGTCCAGCTGTGCACTTAATGTACATATAGGTCTATGCGCGATTCTAGTAAAAGAAGATACGCAATGACCACAAACTTTACACATACAATACATGTACATAGAAAGATCTTCATTAAAAAATCTGACTCAAAGAAAAAATGAATTTCATGTGACGGCCTCAAATTACTGCCTTTCTCATGAAAACCCCTAAATCATGTGTAACGTGAATGGTGTTCAGACATGGGGCACCATTTTTTGTTCAATCCCGGGGGGGGGGGTACTCGACCAGAAAAGTAGTAGGTATGTGCTGCTTGGGAGACAAAAAACGGGGGCCTTGGAGCGGGTTTATTGTAAAAAGCAGGGTCCTCGGAACGGGCTTCGGAACTACAAATGTTTGTGAAAACGGGCGTCCTTGGAACGGGTCGCCTGCATGTGAGTGCGTTTGCATCCCTATGGAACGTGCATGCAGCTAGCCCGGCGGCACGGGCGCCGGGTGCGCTAGCGCAGAGGCGATTGTCGGACAGCGCTCTACGGCCGCTTTTCACCAAAATTTGCGGCTCACTGTTGCAGATCAATGCGACCGGAAGTCCAGAACGGCGTAACGGAAAATATGCGAAGCTTTGGAGCGGATATCTTTCTTCTTTTTTCTCGATAAGAAAATGCTATGCTTTGGAGAGGCTTTCTTGTTCTTTTTCTCAATAAGACAAAAATGCTATGCCTTGGAACGGAAATTTGAGTGTAAAAATGGGGGTCCCCTCCGCGGCACATACCCACTTTATGCATTATATACTGAGTGCAACCCCCCCCCCCCCCCCCCCCGGGTTCAATCTGAAAATGACTGGCCAAGGTTTTTTTATCCAAAGATCACATTTCTTTTTAATTTTTATGAGATTTTTGGCACACCTCAATCTACATGTACCTCAGGCGATGGTTCGTGTAGGCTCCACTACACTTCAGTACCGCCGAATCCAAAATGGCGAATGCGAATTGTGCACGGGTCATGCACAATTCACGTTTGCCATTTTGAATTTGGCAGTGAATTAATACATGTGGGAACTGGGAACCCGCTTCAAAGTAGTGGAGCCTACACAAACTATCACCTGAGGTAACCTAAATCTAGACCCTACTCATATTTGAGGGACAATACTGTAGGCCCTATCAACTGAAAATTTTTGTGAATATTAAATCTTAAGACTTAAATAGTTAGGTGGGCAGACAGTCATTGGGCCTAGCCTAGAGGACTCCGTGGTGATTTTTTTATCAGCCGATAAATATGAAATATTATATTTATCGCCATCGGCCGATGCAAGTATTTTACGATTCATGATATTTATCGGCTGATGGAAGTATTTTTTAAAATTTAAATTGGCACTGCTGATATTGTCGCCCTCTATACGCGTCTTGTGGCTATAGGCTATGATAACAAAGATGGCAACAATAATATCTGTGAGTATCTGCTCATCTTCTTACATGATTTTTCTTCATTTTGAATCTAGATATTATTTTTCGTGTAAAAAGAAGTTTATTATTTCCTAATGGGGGAAATGAAGATGTAGCCCATTTACATAAGTTTTGGCTCAAAACCTTAAAGAAAACAAGCATTTTGAAACAACATTGTTGTCTCCAAAGTACTCGGTGTGTGGGGGCCTATGCCATCCCGTCCCAGGCTCCATGGAGAGTCCGGGGGGGGGGGGGGGCACTCAAATTATTTTTTGATGGGGGGTGTGCCTCACGAAACTCTGAAATGGGGGTCTATGGAACTGACTAAAAGGGTAAAATACGGGGTCTTGGGAACTAAATATATACCGCGGTGTGTGAAAAACAGGGTCTACAGAACGGGATCGCAGCACTGCAAATACGTTGCACCATAGCGCTGTGCATGCACTCCACATGCTTAGAGCGGCTACTATGTAGGGAGTTGCAAAGCTGTACGTGCATCTCTCGTACGTGGTGCACGCGCTGGACAATTTTGGTAGGGCTGGGGAACTGAGAAGTCTCATAACGGGGGTCTTGCGAGCGGGGCTGGGCGGCTTCTGAACTGAACTTTTGTCATTTGTAGTATCTAGAGAACTGAAAATTATGACTAAAAAAGGGGGTCATCAAAGCAGCACGTCCCCGTACCACCAATATATGTGAGTGCCCCCCCCCCCACTCAAGGGTTCATTACATGCCGCCGCGCACAGAAAAATCAAGCCATAGGCATAGAAGTTGTGTGTTGTGGACACCAGAAGTAAGATCCCAGCACACGCGACCCACTAGCTAGAAATCCACTGCCAAACGCGGTTCATGGTGCGAGGTTAGTATACGTATAATAACCTCGCAATACGTGTGAGTCTCCCCCCCCCCCCCCCCCCCCCCGGATGGAGAGTAAGCCTACGTCAGTAAATGACTTTAACTCTCCAGGAGCCTCCAGGCTACACTCACAAGTATTGCAAGGTTAGTACAGTATGCTATACTAACCTCGCACTACGAATGGATTTTAGAGTTGTCGGTTAACATCGCTTCATAACGAGAATAATGTTAGCCGAAACTCATTCCACTACTCTCCAGGGCTTTTTCTGGTCAAAAGCATTCCACTTTCAATGTTTAGAATATTTTTTTATATAAAAAGCACATAAAGAGCAAAATCGCTTACCTCGGCCTGGAAAGTGGCTTTGCATGTCTCTTGAACGGAAATAAAAGGATGTTGGTGGCACTAATACAATTCACAACCTTAATTCAGCTTGTCCGTATTTTTAACTAGATTCTTGATTCATTGTATGCGCAATTCCCATGATTGTTTGATAAAATCATTACTTAAAAAGCATACTTTTTATATTATTTTTGCTGACGATAATACTTTTGGAAAACATTCAAAGATGACGAATTAAACAAAAGAAATAGAAAATTCTATGTACCTTGAACAAAGCCCGCAGTGCTACCGTTTGTTTGTCAATAAACATTCCACCAAAGTCTTTACAGTAAAAAGATTGGACACTTTGCCGACATCGCGTAACGCTTTGCATTGATTTACGTGTAAAATAGTTATTTGTGTCTAGTCTTTCCCTTGTAGTGTCTTTGATATGAAGATAATCGCGCGCCCTCTTTATCTAATAACTAATTAGACAAAAAAATTGGGAAATAGAGCTCCGTATTTTGTCAACGAAAAGAAAAATCAACGCTTAATTGACGATAATTGAGGGATATTCATAATTCATATAATTAGGGGGAATTGACTTCACATCATTCGGTAAGTTTCGTAGAAGCACTTGTTCACTGCAACCACCCTGCCTGTGGGGAATCTACAGGTTGGACTATGGCATGCCAATGCTGCATGTACAGAGCATACACTTAAAAAAGTGATAAAAATATCACTTTTGTGACCAAAATTACTAATTCCATACAGTTGCAATTTATTTTTCATTAGTAAGTTGGAATAATTTTTGTATTCACTAGAGCGCTCAAAAACTTGAATTTTGGGCATATTTTTGTGTACACCCTCTATTGGTGGAAAATAATATGGCAAGAACATTTTCATTTTTTTATCTCTATTTTTAATTAAGAAAAAAATAATTTAAAGAATCAAATTTACTTAAAGGGGAATCCAACCCAAATAAAAACTTGTTTTTATAAGGAAATTAAAAATTAGACAAGTTGATAGGTGAAAGTTTGAACAATATTGCACAAACAACAAGAAAGTTATGAATTTTTAAATGTTGTAAATATTGGTAATCACTATACCCATGGAGACTTCAAATTGGTCGCATATGGGATGTAGTGATGTAAGGCAAGGACTACTCTTTCATGTACTCCAATACATATTATGGCTTAAATGTCAGTTTTCCAAAAAGTTTTATTTCAAATTATATTTTTCTTTCATGAGGACATAAAACAATATACTACCTGGGTTATATTTAGATAACTGCCCCAGGGAAATGGGTACTTAAGAGAAAACCACAAATCCCTGATAATAAAGTACATGGCCTATTGGAAAGTTGTCCTTGCCCCTTGTCATAATTTACTTACCCAGTTGCCAATTTGAAATCTACATAGTATTAGTGATCTCAATTTTAAAGCAGCTGTAACTTTCTTATTGCTTGTCCGATTTCTTTCAAACTTTCACCATTATGTTTAATTTATTTTTCTCCTTCCCAACACAACATTTTATGGCCAAGGCTGGATTCACCTTTACTTAAGGGCCAAGTTGTATGACGAATAGGTGTAATGGAAACTGTCAGTGTAAAAAAATCAAGCATTTGTCCCAAAGAAAAAGAGAAAATAAGCCAAACATTGCCATCCTTATTTTGCCACACATGGAGATATAACTGAGAACAAGGTTATATCATAACCTGGGGCCTGTTGCATGACGAGATGAGCGATACGTAGGAACGTCCTAGGACCATTCTTCCGAGATAGGAAGATTGGCGACAAATCAGCGCTTTCCATTTCACGAAGGCAATTTTGTCTTCCAAGTCCGCGACATCGTTTGATATCGATAGTATCGGAAAAATATTTAGTCTTCATCGTCACCTGAACCTTTTATTTCGGAATGACGACTTTACATAAAATCCGATATTTCAATAAAAGGAGATCAAATAATGTTTTATTTATTACTGATAGTAGAATTGATGTATGGAGCTTACTTTATGAGGTTAAAAGAGAAAAAACTTTAAAGATTCACAAACATAACTAAATAAAATCGAAATTTTCATTATTTCCCTTATTTAGAACACGGTGTCTTTTTAGAGACACCTTTTATTGATATTTCAACGAAAGAGACCCTTGTCCGACATAAAAATTGATTTAACTAAGTAATTTCGATATTTATTAGTTCAATATTCTGTATTTTTATAGAATACTTGTATATAATGATAATTTTGCAAATTTTGCGTTAATATGTTATTTGTTGAGGTAAATATAGGGTTTGAATGGAGTAAACAAAATCAACAGTGTCTGATTGTATGAGACTAAAAAGGAAAATATGAGAGGCTGCGTGTGAAAAATCTAATTTATTTATTTTATTTGTCAGATATAACGCAAGAAATACAAAGGTGAGTGTTTAGAGTATAAACATACCTCAGTTGCATGATGAGCAACAGAAGAAAATGAAAATATGAAAATTGCTGCAAACATGTCCAAGTGGATAAAGTAGTACTTTGCAATAATAATTAAAACATAGAAAAAGGTGTGAATCAATCCGCAATGGAAAAAATACTTTAACAGAAATAATGCTAAATATGACAACGATCATAAACGCTGGTCATATTTAAAGATGATCACTTAATTTATGGAAGTTTATATAAGAATATAAGGTTTAAGAAATAACATAAAAAATATGTTCAACATTTCAAAGTTAAGGAGTATAGAGATTATATGCTATGACATAAGGGCCGAAAGGGGCCTACCCTAAGATTTAAAATGCGCCTCTTCGTATGGACTTTCCATAATCTTTTCTTTAATGAACTTATCTTCATTTGTAATGATTGTGATGGATTCGTAAGCTATAGGCTTAATCTGTATCTTAAATTCAATATTAGCTGCAGGTTTTTTGTTTTGTTTCAGTGTTTCAAATCCAACAATTAATTTTCATTGATTAAAATAAATCTCAGCAAAAAAAAATAATTATAATGAAAATAAAATAAAAATAAATAAATGATTTAGCATGTTTAACATCTTAGTTTTGTTTGTCTTGGTTTTTTTTGCTGAATGTTCTTGAACACGTTTTTTACCTTACATAATTTCTTTTAAAGAAATTTGTTGTTTATCTATAATGAGGGAGCATGAGGGGTCGGCTAAAGAGATATAGTGCCGCCCATTTCAAGTATTTCAAGTTTATTTTTTAATAGAAAAGGGGTGGGGATAAGACGGAGGGAGAATAGAAGAAAACATATTTTAAAAAATATTTGGCCCTATACATTACCCCCGGGAATAATAATACATGTACCCCGGAGAAGTTAAAATGACATCCGTTTTTGGTCGTCCTGCCGTGCAAAAAGACGACCTGAAATTGATGACAATTAGCCCCCATATAAAAAATAACTTGGCGCCATCCCAGATAAAATGCATCAGAGTGCAACCAAAAAAATGTTTAGAAATTAGAGGTGATATGTCAGTGTGGCTTGCCGTAAATGCATTTTCTCTCAATGCCGACGGTGGCGGGCGGTGTGCAAAGAAGATCATGCCTACGTAGGACATGTCTGGAGGTGTCTTTCCAAGGACCATTCTTCGTATCGCCCAAATCGGCTTTGTGAAACAGTTGAGCGATATCTCGTTCTTAGTCTTACGTAGAATATGGTTCTACGAAAGACCCTTTCATGCAACAGGCCCCTTGTTCATTGAATGAGTGCGTAGAAGCACTTGATTTTATAAAACCTCTTCTGAAATTCGCGGGAGTTTGTTGCAATTTTGCATGCGCCGTACCTTCATTTTTCCTGTACCCGGCGGCAGTAATGCACCCATGCCATGGGTGCCAGGCTACGTATTCGGCAGTGGAGTTACAAGTACCGGTACAACTCACCTGACAAAGCCGACGAACTGGCCGCCGTCCACAAGCACCTTCGCCAGTGGCACCCAATCTCCGGGCTTGACTCCCGGCACAGACAGCTTTCCTTCGATCTTAAAAGTCGCCATTTGTTTTTCATCATCAGCCTCCTCTGATGAGCTATAGGACATACTCAGGAATAATATCACAAGAACAGTCCACTTATCCATTTTATTATAAAAATCTAGGCCTATTTCAAATAGTTAGAGTTGACACCTTTCCCGAAGTGAGATGAGACTTAGCTTCGCCTTCGCTTTGATTGACCAAACCACTTATGAGCAGGGGCGCTGGGGTATCATGAAAACATGAGAAAGGCGACGTGAAGAAAATTCAAAGCAAGCGAACTTGTTTTCATCAATGAATTGACCACATCAGTTCCCTCTTTTTTAAATTAATCGGATAAGTGAACTTTTTCATATATTTTCTGTTCAAAGGGAAAGGAAAATGTGTTGCGTTTAGAATGATCGCGTCCGGCCCCTGCGTTTCAATGTTTTGTTACCCCCTTCATGTATAGGTAGGATTGTCAACACGGTTCAAGATGGCTGCGCCCACGTTGATATACAGAAGAGGGGGTGCCCCGATTATTCCTTTCTTTATTTCGGCTCGTATGTATTTCGTCAGTGAACTCACTATAGATTTAGTAAAAGCCTAGCCAAATCTTGTTAAATATCAAAATCATGTCAGTATCTCACTTCACCACAATGTACTGCGAGTCTATGACACTTAGACAATAGAGCTAGTGTCTCAGTGCAGTGTGGTGCGCTGCGGGATCGGGGAGTAGATGCATGCAGCCATTGGCTGCTCGGGCTGCTCGCCTGGCCAACGTTTGATCTGTCTTTCCCTTTCTGAGTAATATTTCTAGTCAAGTGACCTGCTGACTTTACTTTGTGAGTATTGGGAACAGAGCTGACTAATGAGATTCTATTGACTGATGTTCTGGCGCCATTTTGATTGTTGAATGATATTTGATACTAAAAGTCTAAAGCCTAAAAAGTTACTTTTTTCTTCACAGTAAAAAGACTCCATTGGGAAAATGCTTTGAGACTGAATCAACAATTCATTCCCTTCAAGGCTGTGTTCTTCCTCCTTTGGGCAGGTAATATTTAACTTTGTTACTAACTGTTGCTCGAGAAGAAAAGGATGCCTGATGCATCATACATATTCAAGCAGTTATTACAACATCTACATGCATGAATTATAAAACTAGCCCTACCTTTAACTTGTAATTAAGTGGTGGTTGTATTTTTCTCCAAGATGTAAATTGCTTCATTAACACAATTTTGAAATATTCAGAATCTAAAGAATAATTTGATATAAATCATTTTCCTCCTGACTGGATTAAAAAAATTGTACATAACCTGAGATTATCTATCAAGAAAGTTTTATAGATCTAGTTTAAGTTAGGATGACAAAAAAATTATATGAAGAAATGTTTACCACATGTAGATTTACAGTTTGAATCTGTTGGGTATTTTGTGGAGATGTTGATCAGGAGATGTTTTCTTTTAATTTGGATGAATGGGCTCTAATTCTCTTTATTTCCTTTTCATTCCCTTTTCATTCAGGATTGGTGAGCCTTCTACCCTTTCTTCCTGTCTACATGTCATATCTTGGTTTGAATGCTGTCCAAGTTGGTGCCGTAAGAGGCATCGAACCATTCATTGGGATGTTTTCATCTCTGCTGTGTGGAAGCTTGGCAGATAAATTCAGCATGCACCGGTTCATCATGGTTAGCAGTATCATAGCGACAGGGTTTGTGTATGGGAGTGGTGTTTTTGTGTCATTTATTGATACAAATCATGTAATGAATTGGACAAATATTTCTCATGTGCCACTGGAAGGATATATTGGAGAGCTTGAAAAGATAAAAGAAGAGCAACTGGAGATGGATACCTCCTTGATTCAGATATGGAAGAGTTATAACTGTGGCTGTTGTCATCACTGCATGTCAAGTAATTGTAAAACAGAAGAATTTCGGAAGAGTGATATTGATTTAACTTCAGACAATGAGTTTAGTTGTTCATTTGCATGTTGCCTTTGTAGTTGTAGATTAGAAAATGAAACATTCCAGGAATTGATAAATGAATGTGTCAGAGACTACAATAGACCTAAAGATGAATGTCATGAGATATGCAGTAATGCCAGTACGTTATCAAAAATGACAAATCGTACATCAATTTCAAATTTATCCCAGTATCAAAGAAGAGAAAGAACTGATACTCAAAGTCCAAAATTTGGGGCTCCAAAAGAGAAGGACCTAACACTTGCATTCATTCTGATGCTGATGATTGTTATCACTGGACAATTTGTGAGCAACCCGTTTACACCGTTTTTAGATGCAGCTGCCATGGCACTTGTGAAAGAATGTAACGATAAAGGACAAAATGTAGAATATGGCCATCAAAGACTATGGGGTGGAATAGCCTGGGGTGTCATGGCTCCCCTGTCAGGGCTTGCTGTTGATAGATACTCCGCTGCCTATCCAGAGTCTTTCAACAAGTACCTTCCAGCTTTCATTTTCTTTTTTGTATTTGTACTAATGTCAGTAGTTCCTGCATTATTCATCAGCTTTCTTCGACACAGCCCACCTGAGTCACTTGCAAGTAATCTTGGCACCCTCATCCGAAGACCCAAGGTTCTTGTTTTCCTCTATGCTATATTCATCACAGGAGTGTCTGTTGGTGTTATCAAGACCTTTCTCTTCTTGTTCCTTGCTGAACTCTCTGGAAGCCACACCATTATGGGACTAACTCTGACCCTGACAAGTATGGCAGAAGTTCCTTTCATGTTCTTTGCTACTAAGCTTATTGAAAGACTTGGACACCGTGGAGTCTTTGTTCTGACCCTCTTCTGTTTTACTTTGAGGTTTGTAGGCTACTCTTTCTTGCAGAATCCATGGCTTGTTTTGCCCATAGAACTCCTCCATGGTGTCACCTATGGTGCTCTTTGGCCAGCTTGTACCTCCTATGTAAACCTCATCACTCCTGACAACATGCTCACGACAATGCAATCCATCACATATTCAATCAGACTAGGTCTAGGTAAGCATTGGTTAAACTTTAAAGTCCCATTGAACCCCTTTCCTCCATTTAAGAAACAGTGACATAAATTGTTGAGAGGGAAGAGAAGAATGGAATGGTTCAATATCGTAAGCCTAAAATTCAACTAACACAAAGCCCTGTCTAATACATAGGCATTAATGGATGCTATTAATTCTTGGTTCATTAATGCCTCGGTATGGTTGTAAACTGCCAATGATAGTTTTGTGCAGATCTAAAGTACTTCTAAAGAAATCAAAGATAACACCAATGTTACAACTAAGGATCTGTGAATGGCATGATGTCTCCTAATATGATTTTCTGAACCAAATGCTTTTCTTGTCCAAATTGTAGGCAATGGTATTGGAGCATTACTGGGTGGAGTTATCTACCACCAATACGGAGCAAGGAACCTATTCAGAGGATCTGCCGTCTTATGCATGTTATAGTCCGGTCTGTTAGCGTCAAAAACACCCTACTTGTGGACACGGTGGACAAAAGCATGATTTTTTCTCCAGACCTTTGTTTATGTATGAGAATTAAAAATGGGGTATGCTCCAAAAAATCTGGCTGCAGGAACAGTGAAAAAATTGATGAAAATGTCAGAATTTATGAGTTTAGATTTGTCTGATATATAGACTAGCGCTAGTGCAAAACTCAATAGCAGTGCATTATTTTGCATTGGTTTAGTTCTTGAATTCAGACCCTTTTCGAACAGATATTCTGCTTGTCCTCACATCTCAATATCTGAATGCAGATGCTAAACAAGCCGAAGGGTGACGGTGGAGGGGGTTGAATGTTGGTGTGTATGTACATATTTTGGTATTGGGGTAAAGATGTGCAAGACACATTTTTTGCATGTGTTGGAAATTGTGTTGCCATGGTAACAGTGTATTATGGCAAAAATAAGGTACAAATCTTGCAGTTAGAACTACTTCCTCTGTTTTCATCCGATTCTCATGAAATTTGGCACACACATTGGTCTTGAGGTGAAGATGTCTGTCTAAGACACATTTGTGTGTGTCTTTCGGAAATTTTGTTGCCATGGTAACAACATATCATTTGGTGAAAATTGGGGAAAAAACCTTACAATTCAAACTGCTTCATCAGTTTTCAATCAATTCACATGAAATTCGGCACACACATTGGTATTAAAATAAAGATGTACAAGGCACTTTTTGTGTGTGTTTCAGAAATTGTGTTGCCATGGAAACAACATATTATATGGCAAAATTTAGGTAAAAACCTTGCAATTTGAGCTACTTCATCAGTTACAAACCAATTCTCATGAAATATGGCTCACACATTGGCCTTGAGATAAAGATGTGCAAGAACCATTTTTTTTCATTTGTCAGAGAGTGCATTGCCTTGGTAACCACAAAGTCATATAGTCAGAAATACGGGGAAAACTTATTAATTGTGGATCAATCTACTTCTCAGTTTTCAGCCTGTGCTCAGAAAAGTTTACACAAATATTAATTTTGGGTTAAGATTCATATTCAGTGTTAAAGGGGAATCCAGTCTTGGTCATAAAATGTTGTGTGGAAAAGGAGAAAAATAAGATTGGTGAAAGTTTCAAAGCAATCGACAAGCAAAATAAAGTTATGGCTGCTTTAAGATTAAGATCCCTAAGGCTACTAGTATGTCGATTTCAAATTGGCAATTGGTAAGTAAATTATGACAAGGGGCGAGGCCGCAAGTACAATTTTCCCATTGGCCTTGTACTTTGATTTTTGTTGTTCTCCTTAACTCCATTGGGGCCGTAATATAAACCTGTTAGTATAATGTTTTATGTCCTCATGAAAGAAAGACACAATTTGAAGTAAAAACTTTTGAAAAAGACATTTTAGTAAATTAATTATTCCTATAAATGGAAGAGTGGTCCTTTCCTTACATCATTATGACATCACATATACAGCCAATTTAAAGGCTTCAATGGTATAGTGATTACCAATGTTTACAACTTTTATATATTCACAACTTTTTATGGTTTGTCCGATATTCAAATTTTGACCTATTGTCTGATTTTTCCTTTTTCTCTAAAAACAAGTGTTTATTTGGGTTGGATTCCCCTTTAACATCATATAATAGTGCATGGTATTCATGGTATTAATCACCTTCAATAATATTCATAGGTTCTTTTTAGGGGGCGGAGGAGGTCCTTAAAAACTGACAACATAAAAATATAGAAGGTTAAAGGCAATGACCATTAGGAACTTAAACACTCTTAAAGACAGCACCCCTTCCATTTTTTGGGGGGATGGCCTTTAAAAAATTGCCACATAAAGAGTAAAGGAAATAATTACAACTAGGAACTGAACCCCCCCCCCCCCAAAAAAAAAGGGGGGAAGAAAAATCCTTTACACTTCAGCGTATTAATTTAAAACCTAAAACATTCTGGTTTGATATAAGATCATTTTCGGTGCCCAATTAATTAACTTTTTATTTATCTCCTTCTACACAGTCTTTGTTCATTTCAGTTCCTACTCTGACTTTCTTACATCACTTTTTGCACTTTTGAGCTTTGCCATACCTTCTTGTTTTGTTTCCTCTCTCCCCCTCTTTTTCTCCCTCTCTAAGTACATTTTTCTTTGCTATTTTAATTAATTATTATCTAGCAACAATTATTCCATTTTGAATGCTTACACCTACACTGAAATATAATACCATGACATTTATTGTTTTCTTCATAATCTTTTAAACTCCAATTTGGCTACACTCTGTCCTGAAAAATACTATTAGCTATATTTAATGTCTAGTTTAAAGAATTGAAGAAATGCCAGGCTATCATGATATCATATTTTGGTAAAGGTGCATCAAATTCGTAGTTGCAGCATTCAGAATGGAATAACTGCTGCTTGAAAAAAAAATGGATTTAGTTGTTTTCCGAAAATCCTCTGAAAATTTTAGTCATATCACTGAGTTTTCCCATTCCTGCAGTTACCACTATCTGAAAGGGATATGACTAGAATATAATTATATGTAGAGAAATAAAAGTCACCATTTGCTCAATGAACAGTGAATAAGTTCGTCTTTACTCCAATGGAAAATTATTTGCATTTTTTGTGACAGTCAGATCTTGCATCCAACAATTTTGCTCCTGAAACATAATATTCATTTTTTGACAATAGGAGATGTAGGATGTAAAAAGCAGGGGCTGTCACAGAAATATACTGAAAAAATTAAATGAAAGAAAATAGAAGGCAAAAATTTATTGTGCACATTAATTTTGTATATTTTTGATATTGTATGTTATTGAGTCATGGATTTGCATGTGAATTTCTAAAACAAGTGCCTAGATTTTTGTATATGAATATATATTTCTTTAATTAGTTGCATGATTAAAGGTACACTTTATAATATGTCAAAAAATATACTTGGGGAGATATATAGAGAGAGAGAGTAAAAAAAGGAGAGAGGAAACATAAGATGGTGTGGTGAAGCTCAAAATCAAGAGTGATGTGATAAATTTAAAAAGAAAGAGTAGGAATGGAATATGAATAAAAGACCGAGTAGGAGAGTATAAATAAACAATGATTAATTGGCTACTGTAAACAATTTTTTACCAAAGCAGAATGCATTAAACTTCAAATGAATGGTCTGAACTCTGAAGTGCAAATGACTATTCTTACATTTTAATGGGGGAGGGGCATTTTTCTGCTCAAAAATATATCAGCCCTAGTTTTTTTTTTTTTTTTGGGGGGGGGGTTAAGTTCCTAGTCATATTCCTTTAACTTTTACTTTTATGAGGTCATTTTCTAAAGACCCACCCCCCCCCCAAAAAAAGGGAGTAATGTCTCGCTTTAAAATGCAAAGACCCCTGAGGGAGGGGCAAAGGCGTAGACTGGTTGAGCATGGGGAGATAGAACTAAAAGGGGCATGGGGAGGGGTGCACATCTTGGGGAGGTGGAACTAAGGTTTGGAAAATCAGCCGTTGAAAGTAGAAGTACACATTTTGTTTTGCTTGCCAGTGTTGGAACTCCTTTGCCACAGCGGAAGGGTTCACATTCACCTACATAGAAATAAAGAAGGTTAAAGGTGGTGGCTATTAGGAACATAAACACTCTTAAAATAAGCATCCGCTCTAAGGGCATAGGCTGGGGGTACATGTACCCCGCCTTTAACCTTCTTTATTTCTATATCAGATTTTAAGGACCAATCCCGCTCCTCCACCCAAAACCTAGAAATATTACTGAAGGTGATTAATACCCCCACACTCTGGCGTGAACATTTTAATGCAGTTTAAAATTTAATATGAATCTTTACCCAAAGATGAATATTTCTTCCAACTTTTATGAGCACTGACTAAAAACAGGGGAAGTAGATTGATCCACAATTAATAAGTTTTCCCCGTATTTCTGACTATATGACTTTGTGGTTACCAAGGCAATGCACTTTCTGACAAATGAAAAAAAAGGTTCTTGCACATCTTTATCTCAAGGCCAATGTGTGAGCCGTATTTCATGAGAATTGGTTTGAAACTGATGAATTAGTTCAAATTGCAAGGTTTTTACCTATATTTTGCCATATAATATGCTGTTTCCATGGCAACACAATTTCTGAAACACACACAAAAAGTGCCTTGTACATCTTTATTTTAATACCAATGTGTGTGCCGAATTTCATGTGAATTGATTGAAAACTGATGAAGCAGTTTGAATTGTAAGGTTTTTTCCCCAATTTTCACCAAATGATATGTTGTTACCATGGCAACAAAATTTCCGAAAGACACACACAAATGTGTCTTAGACAGACATCTTCACCTCAAGACCAATGTGTGTGCCAAATTTCATGAGAATCGGATGAAAACAGAGGAAGTAGTTCTAACTGCAAGATTTGTACCTTATTTTTGCCATAATACACTGTTACCATGGCAACACAATTTCCAACACATGCAAAAAATGTGTCTTGCACATCTTTACCCCAATACCAAAATATGTACATACACACCAACATTCAACCCCCTCCACCGTCACCCTTCGGCTTGTTTAGCATCTGCATTCAGATATTGAGATGTGAGGACAAGCAGAATATCTGTTCGAAAAGGGTCTGAATTCAAGAACTAAACCAATGCAAAATAATGCACTGCTATTGAGTTTTGCACTAGCGCTAGTCTATATATCAGACAAATCTAAACTCATAAATTCTGACATTTTCATCAATTTTTTCACTGTTCCTGCAGCCAGATTTTTTGGAGCATACCCCATTTTTAATTCTCATACATAAACAAAGGTCTGGAGAAAAAATCATGCTTTTGTCCACCGTGTCCACATAATTCCGCTAACAGACCAGACTATTAACTCTGATCTTCTATTGGCCAGTGAGTGCTTACTTAGACAGACGGGATGAAAGGACTAGAAGAGAGTATGCAGAAACAAATGAAGAAAGATAACGTTAATGGAGTAAAAAGTTTTACTGTGTAGCTGTTGTGTCAATGACTAGTGGTTTTAAAAGATTAGGTGATGGGAAGTATAGCCAGGGACTGTCTACCAAGACTTAGGTGGGATTTAAATTCCAGTTGCCTCCTGGAAGTTTCCTGCAGTATATAAAAACTTCACCAAATTCAAAGTGTGCATACATGTATAATATGTAGGCACTGAACTATCAGGATTCATAGTATGAATTAGTTCCTGTGTTATAAAAAACACCCCTTTTCTCCCCTCCCCCTTCATTGTCTCCATTTCTCTCTTCAAGTCATATTTTAGGGCTCCACTTCTATCCACAGTTCTTGTTTGGACTACCACCTACATGGGTATATTATTAGTAGGTTGGGGGAAAATTTAGTATCCTCACAGCAATAAAAAACATTTCTTTTAGAGTTAAGATTTACTGTATCTAAGCTTTATATTAAATTATCCAATATGATTGTCGTAAAATTTGAGAAATACAATGTAGGCCTATTATGCGAGTGGGCCATATTTGGGCCTGCCGCACCGGAAGGGTAAAGCAGTGTCATGTTTAAAGGTCAATTCCACCCCAGAAAAATGTTGATTTGAATCAAGAGAGAAAAATCAAACAAGCATTATGCTAAAAATTTCATCGAAATCGGATGTAAAATAAGAAAGTTATGGCATTTTGAAGTTTTGCTTATATTTAAAAAAAAAACAGTTTTATTCACAACTCAGTGACATGCAAATGAGAGAGTTGATGATGTCCATCATTCACTATTTCTTTTGTGTTTTATTTGAATCATACAATATTTCATTTTTTGCCAATTTGACATTAAGGACCAAATTAACTGAACCATAAAATGTTCTAACAATGGTAATAGGAGGAATAAAAATTTGTTTCATAGGAAAATTAGAATATTTCATATAATAAAATACAAAATAAATAGTGAGTGAGTGATGTCATGAGTTTCCTCATTTGCATACCGAACAGGATGTGCATATAACTGTTTTTTTTTTTAATTAAGCGAAACTTTAAAATATAACTTTCTTATTTTACATCCGATTTGATGAAATTTTCAGCGTTATGCTTGTTGGATTTTTTTTCTTTGTCTCAAATGAACTTTTTGTTGGGGTAGACTTGTCCTTTAAGTGCAGATTTCTAAGGGAGCTCATCTCGCCCATGGTTTTCTTGTACTGCATTTGCTAGAACCAACAAGATGTCAGATGGACTTGGGTATGCATATTTACAATATGACAAGATTATACTTTGTTCTCTCTGAAAAGGTGCACTGTGCTTCTTTAGAGAACAGCAATTTTTAATCTCTATGACAGGTCACTTGCTTATTGAGGGGATTAAGGGAGAAATGTATAATTTTACTCCATGGTTCAATAGCAGTATTATAAGTGTGTAATTAGCATTTGATAGATTGTTGATTGAAGCTCAAAGAGTCTTGCTGAAATATTGAAATGAAAATTTATTTATATACTATAGATTATATCTGAAATACATTTGTATTGTTTTCTTATGAAACATCGTGACTCATAATTATGATTGTCAGTGAAGCTTTTAAGTTTTTGTCTTCTTATTCTAGTAAAAATATATTGCCTCTCCTTCTTTTTTTTTGTACCTTTATCTAATACATACCTAGTCTGACAACTTCTGAGTGATTTATGTTGATTGATGACTTGCCTTGAGAGCCTTTGACATGATCTTATGTTGTTTTCCTGTATTTAAACGCATACAGACCTACCATATTTGCCAAGAATCTTCTCAGTTAGCTGATTAAAATATGACACACTATCAGCTATAAAATTGCCGTGTTATTATGTGTGCAAAGTACAATATCAGACTTTCCTTTGCCTTTGAAGAAATGCAATCATTGTAACATATTGATCAACAGGATGAAATATATAAATTTTAAGGGATTTTTAAGATGGAAATAATGAATAGTTACAAATATATTATACTGTCGAGAAGTAATAAGTCGCAAGTGTAGCATTGTATTCTATGGCTTTATTCATTTACCTACATGTAATTGCAATTAGATACGTCGTAGAATAAGAAGTTGATGTGAGATCAAAGCTAATTGTGTGTAGTAGATAGATCGAGAAATTGAGATTGAAAAAGGAAAGATGCCCGCAACAATTACATGTATGTTGTTCCAATACCCTTTTTGGTCCATTTCCACTTGGTTCAATGCCCATTTGGTCTAATGTGTATAAATCTATGCAGCCACGTGGGGTTTATTTCCAATCCGTCTAATGCCAATTGCCAACTTGTCTACTATCATTTGGTCTACCGTCAGTTCTTCCACTAGTATCCACATGGTATAATTGCCAATTCGCCCACTCACCATTTCATCTAATAACCAATTGGTCCAATAGCCATTTAGTCCATATCTAATTGGACTAAGTGTTGTGTAAAATGAATGAAATGAAATGTATATTAGACCAACTGGTTATGAGACGAAATGGTGATCACTGACGAAGTGATTGGCCCAAATGGTTGTTCGACGAAATGTTAATGGACGGATTGCATTAGACTAAATGAAAGTAGACCTTGTGGTGAGTGGACGAGTTGTCAGTAGACGAATTGGCAGTTTACTTCTAGTGGTAATAACACGTGCGCAATGCCCTCGGCTCTAGCCTCTCATACACCCCCTCCCAAACACACATTCACTCCTTTTGTGAACCCGGTTTGTGAACAATACTGACTTTCCCAATATTACAATGAACAATTCTCTTCAGATCTCAAAATTAAGAATTTAATTGTTTTCATAAAATTATTTCTCGCATGCCATTTTGTCAATGCAAAAACAAAAGAAGCAAAACAAGAACATAAAAATACAATTCCGTGGATTACAAACACCAACGTTCCAGTACAAATTGTGCAAGAGAGAGAGAGAGAGCGAAAGTAAAAGAGAATACATTGAGAATAATGGTTCCAATCAAAGATAACATGTAGTCTATATAGTAGTACCTAAACATTCCATGTATAAATTTGCAAGAATATGCAGCAAATTTATATGTATATATTAAATTTCCATATTTTCATGAAGTAAGCAGATTAAAGAATGGATGTTAAAAGTATATAGAGGGAGACTTAAATAAGAAAACTACGAGAAAGAGGAAAATTAAAACCGAGAATTTATGAGCGCGATAGACGACATAATGGAACAATGCGTAAATATTGGTAAAAATACACGTAATTCAGAATAAGTCACAAAATTATGATTTGATTCGTATAAGCAATGGCCTATCATTATTAGAATAATGGATATACCCTGGAAACCAGAATAATATTAGGGCCTACACTAAATCCTTTGCCCCCTAAAGAATCCCAAGCAGCCTTTGAAATCAATATTTGAGTCTTTCATATTGTTGGTTTCGAGTAGTGGGAAAAAAGAGAGAAAAATAAATGAATTCAAAGCAGGGCCCTACGTGAAATTGACGGCAAAAAAAAAGAGGTTTCAACACAATTTGTCGGTCTGTTTCCTTACATTTAACCATTTTGCCAACCAGAATTTCAGGGGGTGCTGCCTATGGAGAATAACACACGCACCCCCCCCCCCCGGGAAAATCTTGGGATGCTTCAGCACCCCCGCTTCCCATGCAGGGCCATGATTCGAAGAAGAGAAGAGTATCAAAATGAGAGATCTGAGTCCTGCAACCGCTGTTATGCAATTGAGAAAAAAGGCACATTAGACCTAATTGTCCCCACCCCCTATGGTTTCACCCCATTCGAACAAGACACAATCCAACTACATTTGATTGGAATGAAATTCAGGACATGTCCAGAAATCTCTTCTCCTTTCATATTCGAATTACTAGCTTTTATAGAGAGCTAAATCCATACTGTCAATGATCAAAGCAACCTTGAGGTAGCTACCCTTTTCCCATGCCAAAAACAACAGCAGACCCTG
This sequence comes from Lytechinus pictus, assembly GCF_037042905.1. Classification (NCBI taxonomy): domain Eukaryota; kingdom Metazoa; phylum Echinodermata; class Echinoidea; order Temnopleuroida; family Toxopneustidae; genus Lytechinus; species Lytechinus pictus. The sequence goes on from NW_026974140.1 coordinate 11,900,481, forward strand.
CCTGGACGAAAATCCAAAACCGATCTGTCCTCAACGTGAGGTCAAGCAAGGTCGCACGCGACAGAGATCACTGGTTGAGGTCGCACCCGATAGACGGACCGCCCTTTAATAATACCGTTACGTAAGATCAGGGGGGCGTTTCATGAAAGGACTTGTCGGACGTTTTATCCGACAAGTCCCATTTTATCCGACAGTTACCATAGTGACAGTACCTCTCAGCCAATCAACATCAGAGAAAGATGTCAGATCTGACAACTTGTCGGATGAAAATATTGATGAAACGCTCCCCTGGACAATCCTCTTGACGAGCGAGGACCAAGCCAACGTCTGTCCCTGACCTCAGATGGGAATGTTGACATGCGCCATTATATGATGTGTTATAGCGCCACCTTGTGACGCTAGCTAGCTTGTTCGTTACCAATACATTATTCCTCGCCCCTTTTCGGCGCCGTGTTGTAAAGACAATGTTTCCTCAATAAATGGTAGGACCAAATATAATTATTGTGATCGTTGTGCTTTCCTTACTGTCGTGGTGGCAGCTGGATTGAATCCCTGTCATTCATACATAACATGTGCAGTAAAATGGCCACTGCTAAAACTGGCAAACGGTCGGTCGGGAATGACATATCCCGTGATAGGTAATTGCTTTGGTGAATTGTTCTTTCTCACGGCTAATACAGTCCCACACATAGCCCATTATGTTGGCTTACCCGCGGTATTATTACCGTTACTGCCAACCTCGTCCCCAGGCCCGAGTGAATGGCACAACCCACAATACATTCCACCATCAGAGTGGACTTGATATAGGTCCGACTCCTAGTCTAGGATCTGACATAGAATTTAGTTATCCTCAAAGTGACAAATGCAAAACTGACACTAATTTCAATCAAAATGAGTTTGAGAGAGAGAGCAATGATCATGCAGATGATTATCATTTTAATGACAATATTGACATGAACCAAGAATGTGATGATGAAGAAGATAATCTGTGTACTAGATATTTTGATTACAAGAATCATGGTGAAGGTACAGTTGGTTATTGTAATGATAATGTAGACTCACAAGAATGTGATGATGAAGGATATGATCATTATGAATCTGCTAGTTATTTTGATAACGGTAATCAAGAGGATAGTGATATTGATGAGAGTTGTGTTGATTACTGTAATAATGTAGACTCGCAGGAGTACTATGAAGAAGGATGTAACATTGGCAATTATGATAGTAGTAATCAGGATAACAGTGGTGAGAGTGTTGATTATTGCAAAGATAACATAGACTCGCAGGAATGTTATGATGAAGGAGATGAGTACAAGTGGGATAAGGTTCAACCTCATTCTCTCTCCCATATATCACAACATACACTGTCAACATGCCAAACACAGACTTATGCCAACAGTACTAGTTCTGCCCATTCAAAACATGAAGGTATAGACAGCACAGATAGGTGTCCGCTTTGCTCTAGCGCAAGGGGCAACGTTTCGTACCAACACCATATCAGCGTTTGCCCCTTCTTGACTTTAGAGGATAGACTGTGTGTTATACAAGCCCGTCGTGTTGCCAATATCCTTGGGCATGACGATATTCTTGACATTGACTTACAGGACCTAGACGTCGGTTATTGTGATGCTGATCGTGACCTCTCAGATAAGTTGTCTGTCAGTGATGACGATATTCTTACTGCTGGATGCTACCCCTCCGCGTCGTCTTCAGACATTGATAGGACTCTTGGTCGTGCTGCTGACTTGTCAGAGATAGACGAGTCGCCTAATTATTTGGTAGACACTCAAGGCTGCAGTGGTAACTCGCCAGGGTCAGGTGAGCTCCACGGGATCAATTCTTTGCCACTGTCTTCAAATGTGGCCAGTTCCTCTGGGGTGCCCAATCGGGCCACCATGACTCCTCAGGCCGAGTTTTCTTCTGGAAATGAGAAAGTCCTGGTTTCCTTTATCAGTGGTGCCACAAGGAATCTTATACGATACTCCACCGTATGCAGACTTGGCGGCAGAGTCATATCTTCCAAAGACCACACTAATGGTGCTTCATTAGGTATTGTTGGTGAAACTTCTCTTGTCTTCACTATTGGTAGTAGCCAGTTTCTCTTCATTGGAACTGTTGTTGAGTCACTCGGTGTAGAGGTACAAGCAGGCATACCGTTTTTAGAGATGCATGATGTTACGATAAGACCTGCCAAACGTCTGATTCGCCTCGGTAATGGACCTGCTCTTACATATGGTCCATCCATGCCGAATTGTATGCTACGATCTCATACCGACGGTGAGATTGCGCCGGCACGTGAGCGCGACGTGTTTTCGATCGGCTCTGTAACCATGTTAACCAATACAAGACTCCAACCATCTCAGCCTCACTCGTTGGCCCTGACACCTGATCAGCCTACGGCCTATGCGGACTTGGGGGATCGTTGTTATCTTGGAGGATCCGAACACATCAACACTTCCAACCCTCGGCTCTCTGCCAATGTCACATTGTCCCCCTCTTCCAAGTCAACTGCTGTACCATCTGTACCTGATCTGCAGCCAGACATTCGCAATGATGTGTCATCCTCCAGAGTGGGTGCCCAGTCCATTGTATCATCTTCGGCAGTCACACCTAGTACATGCCCCAAGCATGATAGCCCAGACTTTGACCATCTTGACCCTACCAGATCTGACATGTTTACTACTCAGGGCACAAGTTTTAGTATATCTAGTGAGGATCCTTGTTCCTACTTTGAACATGATAATCGGCCTGAACCTTCCGATCGCTTAGTGCAATGCCCCACTGTTCTCGACACAAGGTCTTCAGTTCACCGGACCCAGGTTGCGGGTACTGCCTCAGTCAACCCTGCCCGCGGAAGATATCAGGGTCCTAATTCTCACCAAACTTTCGCTGACCCCATGCCGACAACGGTTGTAGACAAACTCGAAAGGACTTTGTCACTATCACGTGTGACGAAAGTTGATGGCCACTACTGTTGTTCCCAGTCTGAGAAGATGGACATACCTCCTAGCTGCCCTATAGGTGCCCAGATTGCCCCAGGTGTTATCTCCTCTACAGTTCATGTGGGGCACACTCATCGCCATGGCAATAGAGGAGCTACACCACCACCTTGTCGCCCCCCAGTTGTCGCGTCATGTGTCCATGCTACTACTGCGCACATACATCTGTCCTGGCAATGCCATTCTTGCGTCACAAGAATATGGCCTCGTCCTGGTCGCCCCCCACGGTGCGTTTAGTATTACTCAGTACTCTTGATCTCGATGATGATGACGATTGGCATTCCTATGATGATATCATGATGAACTCTGTTTACCATAGCTTTTGCTTTCCGGACTTGATATATTACGTTAATATTTTTTTTTCCTCTTTAATCATGTCATTCATTTGCCTTTTGTTATAATAATAGTATGTTTTTTTAAACAGATTTTTTATGACTTTTTACATGATTTTAAATTATACTGATGCAAGTCCTTGTTACAGCACCTTTTTGGGATTGTGAGTCATTACAATATTATGTGATGTTTGTACATATTTTTTTAATGAGCTATTTTTAGGTTGGTGCAGATACTGTTAATTTTTGGACTGATTTTTATTCCCTTTTTGTATACACTTTCTTTTTATTTCATTTGAATGTCACTGTTTTGCTGCTTGCAGTTTACATGAGTATTTTTGTTTCCCAAAAATTGTAAATAAATAAAACAAAAAGGAAAACCTAGCAAACATGTGTTGGTTGTTGTGTTTATAATTGGGACAGTTACCTTATATTGTGTGACTTATTGCCATGCAAAGGGCATTTGTTTACTTTTGTTTTAAAGTGTGGTTTTTGTTATTTGTTATGATGATGATAGCTGATATTTGCTGTTTGATTGCTATGCTTATCCAGATGATTTATTGATAGCATTGATTTGAATGATGTGTCATGAATTATGTTTCAACCCACAATTTTTTTCATAAATTGGCAAGATTTTCATTATTATTCACTTGTCACTTTTTCCTTTGTTTATAATTAATTGAACTACTATTATGTTGAAGATGTTTTATCATGCTTTGCATATATTACCATGTGAAGTTGTTATTTTTGGGTTTTGTTCTAATCGTTGTTTGCCTTTTTAATATGAGAAGGGTCTTTTTTAATACACTTTTGTATATATATCTCATTACATTTGGTAGTTTTTTACTTTGGTTATTGGACTTCATTTTGTATTTTAGCTATGTCAATACAGCCAGTGTAATTTTTTTTAATACGGGTACTGTGCTTACTATAATACTTTTTGTTGAGGTACCATATCGTGTTAAGAAGTTAAAATCTCGTATACATTTTCTTTATAGCTTTTCCTTAGAGCAGTGATTGAGATGGGGGTCGTTGTATGCACTACCTTTTTTAAGTTTTAATATGTGTTGTTATGTTCCTTACTTGTGACTACCTTTTTATTCATAGGAAGTTGATATCTAGTTGTATTTGCTATGTATTCCTTTTATTTAAGAGAAAAGGTAGTATAGTGTAATAACTGGAACAGTGTGGAAATATAATTGTTTAAGTACAGAGTGTATATGTATAAATAGCATTGTGTGTTATTTTTGTTTTTAGTTAGTTTTTTGCATGTTTTAGTTAATGTAGACGCATGTTCCAATTTGAGGGACTTTTGTTTATTGATGATGATTTAGCCTTTTAGGCTGCTCTTGCATTTTTCATTGAATGTAAAAACATGTTACAGTTGTGAGGGACCCCTGTAATGGATGGTGGTTTAGGCATACTTGTGTTGCTTTGCATTTTTTTACTTGATTGGTGGACTTGTTTAAACAGGGAGATAAAGAAGGAAAGAAAGTGTCACGCCATTATATGATGTGTTATAGCGCCACCTTGTGACGCTAGCTAGCTTGTTCGTTACCAATACATTATTCCTCGCCCCTTTTCGGCGCCGTGTTGTAAAGACAATGTTTCCTCAATAAATGGTAGGACCAAATATAATTATTGTGATCGTTGTGCTTTCCTTACTGTCGATGGTTGAGAGGACACGCAGGCAATCGGCATGAAAACAAGTCCGCACACCTTTTCAAGCCTAGCTATTCTTACATGCTCAAACCATGGAGCAAACTAGAGGATTTGCTCTCCAGAATGCTGATAGTATATGAGTGCGTCGTGGTCTAGGGGTTCTGACTATCGCCTTTGATACAGAGGGTCGTGGGTTCAAATTCCATGCACTGGGTAACTGAATAGCAGCGCTTTGTATCCTCAGGCAAAAAGCGCTCATATAAAACCAGCTATTATTATTATTATTATAATTATATTACAAAATGTGAGTTCGTGATGATAATACCAGCATGAAAACGATGGCAAATCATAAATCAAAGCAATGTCCAAGAGAAATAAAGGGAGAGGGAAAGAGATTAAGAGAAAAGGAGTGTGGTTGTGAGATCGAATCATTGCAATGAAAGGCAAGTTGTGTTAATATAACGTCAGATGCCATACCTTTTTATTTTGTATCAAATTTGTGCAATATTTCCAGTGCTATGTTTAATTTTTTTCTATTCACTGAACTTACTCAGCAGGTTCAAATAAAATGCGATCTTACCATTTGATAATGGAGAGTGGAAAAATCTCCATCCTTTTTTTCAAGGCATATAACAGTCTGCAACTATTGTAACAAAGACAGCAAAATCTGAGATAAGCCTTTCAAGACAGAACGCCTTTTAAAGTTAAATAAACCTTTCACATATAAAAAAAAATCATGATAATCATGATATACCTAGTTTTATAATTAAACGGACATGTTGGTGATTTTATTTTCTTAGAAAAGTATAGTGTGTATCAATAAAAAGTTTACACTTGTAAGTCATGAACATTGAATGATATACATGGGAATAATTTTTCACATTTTCATGGGTTTGAGTCTCATCTATTAAATGAAAGTACAAATTTTGGGAGAATGTTACACTTGAGTGAGCACTATTCATTTTAGTAAAGCTCGCAAAAATCGGTTTGCGCAGAAATGCTCATTTTCACACCGTGTCAAGCATGTCAAGGAAAAAAATGCGAAAACAAACTGAACGTGTGGTATATTTCATGTACATTTTTTTTTTTGCATTTTTAGCGAATTGAAATAAAACAGATACATTTAAATATTTTGTTAACAACTTTGCCACCAAAATTAATTTTTAAACCCTCGGTCAGCCCAAATTTACCTTTGTTGTGCCAGCTGGATCTGAGGACACAAACAACTGCCTGTAAACCAAAGTTTATTTCAAACTCCAGAATTATTTCACGAAGTTTTATCATTTAAATACTTGTTTCTCCACACTTTTCCCAAGCTTAATTGACAATGATTAACAAACCTAAAATCAAGCCTAAGCCATTTCGTGTGAATCAAAGCTAAAGCAGATACGAGAGCAGATATCATCACGATGGCCTCGGTGTGTGGGGAGGGGGCGCAATGGCACCCGAATGGCACTCTGTGAAGTGTTTTGGGCAAGGAAACAAGCTAAAAATGTAAAAGATATCTTCAAATCAATCTTCCTAGCTAAAGTTCATGTGTTCTTCCTGATTAACGTCTACTTTTATTCACATATCTATTTCCAAGTTCTGCGCAAATCATTTTTTCACGAACAATTCGAAAGTGGTGCTCACTCAAGCGGAAAGATTTTTTATATTATCATCTGCACCGATGTGTAAATGTGGAAAAAGCTTCAGGATATTATAAATATATGATTTTAAAGCATTATTTCAAAGTGAATTTTTTTTGATGTACGCATTGTAGAAGCGACCTCCATAGTTCCATGGTCAGTGTAATGTAACTCATAATCACAGATATTAATAGTTCCCACAATACTTGTGAATTTCTGTTAGGTTCCTCACTAGTCGAAAGCGAGTTTTCGTTCAGTGATGTCCGGAGTTTCAGCGTTGCAGGCGTATGACAAGCCCTTTTAACATATTTCCTATTTTTTATATAAAATATTAATGTTGAAAGGGCTTGCCATACAACCGCGGGTCTTAAAGGCCCTTTAACAAACTCGCTTATTAAGCATGCCCATTCCACGCCCAGGCACTTTCTTTAAGACCTGAATACTGTGGCGTACAGATTGGGGGGTGGCCTTGGGGGACTTTTGCCCCACCCACCCACCCACCCACCGCCCCCAAATAAAAATAAACCACGACCAAGAAAAAAAATAGAAAAGGAAAGAGAAAAGGGTAAAATATATTATTTTCTGAATATTATGTAAAAATCTATCACAAAATTTGATTTTTGTAATAAAAGTGTCGATTTGTTTGCTTGCTCTTAACTTTTGTTTATAAATTTTACGCCATGCACCATAGTCGCCTCAAAATTGCCGCCTGAAGACATCCAACATATCTGGCAACAGGTTCCAAATTTTTTTCTCCACAGTAGTAACACACGCGGTGCTGCACGGACGCAACCACTTTATGACAATGGACATAGGTACATCGGTGTAACTTTGAAATATAAAATATACCATAATGAAATATCAATCTAACTTTGGAAATTTGTAACCATTTGGTCGAGATATATCTTAGGAAGGTTCCATGACATTTGCTCCGGCGACAGTTGCTCTGCTGTAAATTCCAGACGTTAAAGGGAATTACCAACCCCAACCCTTGATATATTGCAACTCGATCTAACCCCAACCCTATATCTTAGACGTAATAAGCCCGGGGCAAATGTCGTGTCACCTATAGGGTACCATCATTTTTTTTTTTTGGGGGGGGAGCGACCCCAAGGCTACAAAGCGACGCACTTAAGCAACCGATCGGGTGTCTATAACGTTCGTTTCTCGAGATGACATCAGTCATGCTATACCACGACATAACCATGTTAACGAAATCGACGCAAACATGCAATTTGATCGGGTATGTCTTTAAGGACGTTCCACAGTTAAAGTGAAATCCATGTCATTTTCACCAAACTTTGCACATAGATACTTTAGAACCTTAATGTTCGAAATATGCAAAAATGAACATAGGTCCATGTGCTTGATTTTTTGCTATAGAGCTTCAAAGTTCAACCAAATTAATGTTCTTAAGAATTGCGCATTCAAAAGAATTTGGCATTTTTAGACCGCCCAAGATTACTACAATGAGTTTAAACCTCTATTACTCAGTCAAAATACATGAAAAAGTCATCAAATTTCGCAAGTGAGTTGATAATTGTATCGTCAGAATGGAGAATTAATTTATAGTGCTATTTGTTTGCAATTTTAAGTCTAACAGCAATGTGAATTCTTAAAAATGGCGTAAAAGATAACAAAATCCCAATCTAAAAAAATGTGAAATTTCAGTAACAAACTACAAAAGTACAATAAATGCTGCACTTTATTCAAAATCCATGTCATTTTTACCAAAATTTGCAGAGTTGTAGAAAAGGGTATACCTAAGAGGTACAAACATTAAAAAATAGGGGTTCATGTGCTTGTTTTTAAACTATCAGCAATTTTATTAGAGCAAATGTGCTTTTCAAACACCAAAAATGCGCCGAATGCTTTGTATCTATGTAAAGAAAAAATCAAAACCACTTTACCATTTATTCAAACTCGGGATAATATTCGTGATTCTTGGCAGTACTGCAGAGTAAAGTATTTTGAAATTGTAAAGAATTTTTTTTAATGGTCCATGGAATAATTCCATGTTTTAGCTTCATGAAATAACGCATCGGATCTGCAGTTAAAGTGCAGAAGATAAGAAAAATCAGCTCATACCCGCAGCTAGTTAATCACCTGTTCATCCATTGTGACGTCAGCGCGCAGAGTGTAAACTATGCGCAGAACATAATGCGCACAAACATAACTGTGGAACGTCCTTAAGGCGACAACGAATGATAGCCAGCATTACCTTGCGGAACTCTGGCATTGTTCTGGCGTAAATCAAAGGGTTGACGCAACTATTAAGTGTCAGCATCAAACCGGTCCAAGGGACACCAGGATCGCTTGGAGGAACAACAACGCTTACACCGAACGGGAGGAGGCAAATGAAGAAGGCTAAAACAACAATGGCAAGTCTTTTCGTTACCGTGACATTGATCTTGTTCAGTTGTGGCTGTATCTTGTTTTCATGTGCTTTTCGCTTAAAGAGTCGTCGATGCTTCTGATTGATTTTCGGTTCTTCAGGAGACCGCTTTGAAAGAACTCCAGGAATTTCAGGAGATGACTTATTTTGAAAATTGTCTACGTTGGCTGTAGCTATGTCACCCTCAGTTGATTCATCCAGGCCTTTCTCTGTTGATTGTGATATGTCCGTGTTCAATGTCGAACAGCTTTGTTTGGTTGCATTGCAGGATGAGAGGTTGCTCTGTGCAGCCGAGGAAACTTCTGATGAGCTTATTTCTATTTGAACATTCTGAGACCCGGGTATGCCTGCATTTTTGAGCTGGTCCATCTTTTTACTTTGTTTGGTAACGAAGAGATAGATCCGAATGTAAACCACAACTATGGCAAAGAATACAGGAATAATTAAACCCGCCCCTGCTATCAGGCTATATAGGTCCGAGTTAGGAAGTGTTGTATCCTGTGAGCATGCTTTATAGTTGTAAGAATATCCCAGTCGACCCAACCCTGCAAAGTGAGGCACCAGGACCAAGAGAGCAGGGTAAACCCAAGCACTGAGTACCATCAAGCAGATGTTTCGAGTTGTGTAGAGTTTCTGGAAGTTTCCCCTTAACTTAGTCAGCATGTACCAGCGATTATAGGCAATGAGAAACAACGTCATGACACTAGCTCCTAGACATATCAGAATCACCGCAGAATTGACGGCACAGATCCAACCAGGAAGAGGCCAACCGTCACGGCTTAGCATGGCGACAACATTAAAAGGTAAAGAGAGGCATGTTAGAAGGTCTGAGCAGCCCAGGTTGACGACGAACCAGTTGGTGGATGAACGGAGTTTACGTGAAAGAATGACGGCAGTGATGACAAGAGTGTTGCCGATGGATCCAACCAAAAAGACGATACAAAGGATGGTGGCTATAGCAATGCGCTGGTTGTAATCTTCAAATACGAATAGGTCTGAATCCCTACTCCCGTTCATGACTTGTGACTCGGTTTGGGTTGTTAAATTGCTACCTTCATTTAGTATGTCCTCATCCATCTTGTTTGGTATTCTTTAAAACAATGAGAGAAGTGCTTTATTCAAACATCTTCAACTCAGCATCTTTGTTACATTTGCAGTGGTAGTTGATTTGTATTTAATATCAATATTTAATAATATTGAAATTCATTTAGCAATAATGTTTCGTAGTGCTATAACAAAAAATCATGATATAAGAATAATCAATACTCAACAAAATTGTAAGTTTTTAAGCATTAGAATAACAGACACTAGCGTACCTACGGGGGGGGGGGGGGCAGGGGGGCACTCTGCCCCCCCCCCTGAAGAGCCACAACCCATACAAAATTCATATCACTGCCCCCCCCTGACGAGCTTGAAAGACCTTTTATGCCCCCCCCCCCTGGCGAGCTTGAAGACCTTTTTTTTTTTTTTTTTTTTTTTGCTTGTCATTTTTTTTTCTGGAGCAATAACCTTCATTTTTTATTGAAGACCTTTTTTTTTTTTTTTTTTTTTTGCTTGTCAATTATTTTGGCGGTCGATTTTGCCCCCCCTGTGGAAAATCCTAGGTACGCCACTGATAACAGAGCTATGATTGGTATGACATTCACATAAACACTGTTAGTCATTCTCAATATTAAATTAAAAATGAAAGAATTTGACATCATTTGGTCTTCGTTATTAGTTTGATACGAGTATCTATGATCATGCAATTTTACCCCATTGCCATAACTTCCAAGCTTCTTTTGATGGCTGTATTGATTCTACCCCATTTTATTATAATGGAGGTTTATAGTAGACAAAATTCAATGTCCTTCAAACTTGAGATATTTTTTTTATTCTATTCTTTTATTTACTACATTCAGAGTAAAATCACAACAAGCATTCAACATAACGAGAGACGTGATAAAATGAACGCATGCAAACTGGGAAATAATTTTACTAGATTTAGTTTGACGTAAATTACTCTTGATCGATCTCTACTTCTTTCGGCAGCCAGTACAGGGTACTTTTCATTAAACAAGTTACAACTTTTAAAAACTACTGAAATCCTGGTAATGGATTAATTAAATAAAACGGCTTTCAGTTCTCCTTTATGAAGGTTCAAATGATTTTTACCCTGGGTACTTACATGATAATTAGCAGCTGGTAAACTCCTGTTTAAGATCTTTTAATAGTGGAAGGGATACAGAAGCACTTCCTGTACTTGTTGCTAGTTCCTCTTTTTTGCATTATCAATCATGACTTGCACTACATGTACTTCTACGTGCCGATACGGTCAAGAGAGAATAAGAAAGGAAAATATGTATATTTCCGCGACAAACACAGAAAGGGAAAACCCATTGCATGACGCTCTATACAGTGCGTCCCACAAAAAACGAAACCGAGATTTATCGATGATTTATCATATCTTAATCACAAATACAATAAACAAATGACCTACAATTGTAAAGCTTAGAATCTCCTCTTTCATCTGAAATTACTTAGATTATTTCTCATTCACGCATAAGTGAGCAAAAACAATTTGAAGAGGGGATACCAAAAAGTCATTTGGCGGGCTGTATCTGGGTTTCAAAGAGAAAACCACATTTTTAAAAAGTTCAATATCTGCTCTTTAATTTGATACCTTAATTACATAAAATGGTCAAGAAATAAAGTTCTGGTCATTTGAAATAAGGCTTGAATTTCAATAATTTCGTAAAATGAAGAGGATCTTCAGGCTAGCGTTCAAACTCACTTGACACTCCGTTTTGTTGACGATCAGCCATGCATTAAGTCTTTTGTTAACCATGCGATAGCTTCTGTGGGAAACCGGTGAAAACATGTTTATTTAATGAAATTATGGAAATACAAGCATTGTTTCGAGGGAACATAACTTTTTTACTTCTTGACCACTTTTTATGATTAAGGTATCAAATAAAAGAGCAGATATTGAACTTTTTAGGCATGTGATTTTCTTTTTGAAATTCGGATACCCCCGCCAAATGAGTTTTTAATATCCTTTCTTCAGATTGTTTTTGCTCACTCATGCGTGAATGAGGAATAATCTAGGTAATATCAGATGAAAGAAGAGATTCTAAGCTTTACATTGGTAGGTCATTTGTCTATTGTATTTGTGATTAAGTTACCCAGGTAACAATACAGCGTTGGACCAACGTTGGATCAACGTTGGAAATTTTTTCCCAACGTTGCCTCAACGTTGGCAGGCCAACGTTGCATCATCGATAGAAGTGCACGCGCATACATCGTCAGACCAACAACATTTCCAACGTCAGTTCAACGTTGTCCAGCAACAATGTTTCAACGTTGTCTGGCAACGTTGATCCAATGTTGGCTAAATAGTCAAATACAACATTGCTACAACGTTGGTAAGCAACGTTGCATCATCGATAGAAGTGCACGTCCATACATCGTCAGACCAACAACATTTCCAACGTCAGTTCAACGTTGTCCACCATCAATGCTCCAACGTTGGTATAATGTCGGCTGAGTCATCAATAACAGCATTGCTGCAACGTTGATGGGCAACGTTGAAGCAGCGATGGACGTGCACTTGCATACATCGTCAGTCCAACTATGTTTACAACGTTGGTTCAACGCTGTCCAGCAACAATGCTCCAACGTTGTCTGGCAACATTGCTCCAACATTGTTACAACGTTGTCACAACGTTGCTTCAACATTGCTCCAACGTTATTCCAACGTATGGCAGTAATTAACAAAACATTAATTGGTTTCAAGGTGAAGTCCACCATTACAACTCTTCACTCTAATCTTTATCATCATGTCTTATCCTATCCTAAAATCCTACATCCTAATCCTATATTCTATTCCTATCATCCTACACCTATCCACTGTATCCTGTCATTGACTCCTATATATAGAGCAACTTTGCTATACTTGGCAGAATACAGTTAATATCATTTTCCACACTTAACCTTGAATATTTCACTTAGAATAATATGTTTTGATTATAAATGATATGGTAATGGAGCCACATACTTTTCTGAAACTTTTCATGGTGGAAATATTGAATAAACATAAATACTCTAATTATTATAGCAATATTACCTAAAATTTTGGTCATTTACTGATGTAATGAATATTCATGAGTGCATAATCATTGTCCAGATGAGGCAGGTTTGGCAGCGTTGGTCCAATGTTGGTCCAACGTTGGGTGACGTTGATCCAACGTTGGTATAATGTTGGTCCAATGTTGATGGAAAGTTGATTCAACTTTAGTCCAATGTTAGCGTAAACGTTGATTCAATGTTTGTCTAATATCGGTTAAATGTTGTTGTAACGTTGATTCTTTGTTGGTCTAATTTTAAACAAATCCAACGATGCACCATCTCCATCAAACAGTTTTCAACACTGTGCCATCATCATCTGTAACCTGTTCATGATTCTATCAAAAAACATTACAACTATTATTACAGCTATTTATTTCTTTTCATTCTTTCTGTTACAAGTCTCTTCACATAATTAAGAGGAATCAAGAGAATTACGTGTGATATTTATTTATCACAAAAACTCACATGTGTAATTGCAGTCTCTCAGTATTTACAAAATCTAAAAGGGAGGTCGCGTAACTTGGCCTCACTCAGAGTAACGTAACTACTGCCTACTGTAACTAAAGAGTGCCTCTTTTTTATTAAGATAGAAGTCAACTGATATCTCAATATGCATGGCCATGGCCCAGTCTCGCTCGTACCATAACTATTAAATGATATTTCAGCGTCAAGTGTAGCATGCCTCGATCACATAGCAACTACAGGTTTGACTGCAGTTGGAAAACACTCGGTCCAGGCTAGGCCAGGCAGGACCGACCAGGTCAATTCAAGGCAGCGTATAATAAATAAGGCAGGAATGCCAGGTAGCAAGTCATTGGGTGATTTCAAGTATGGTGTACGGTGTTGAGAGCGTGAAAGGGCTGCTGAACTGAGCTCCAACACCAAGCGTTATATTATTTTTCATTGAAATGTATTAAAACTCTAATGATTTGCTCTCATCTTAAATGTAAAAGATAATTTTACGGAGATGGTTCGTCGTGTTCGCCCCCTGTTCGTGAGCTACAGTTCATCAACGCCAACACTGAACTTTAAATCACGATTCTCCCAATCCCTGGGGGCCGGTGTTGCTGAATGGGGAAATTGCTTGTAGATCATCAACACCATGCAGCCACAGTGCAGTGTTGGGTTCAGCAGATGACAATCAACACCAGCCTTCAACACAAACTGCCGGAAATACACCATATTTTCCAAGGTCAATCTCAACACCAGCCTGATTCAAGTACGGTGTTGTCACAACTCCAACACCAGATTTCAACACTGTACTTGAAATTATTGAAATCACCCAATGACTGTTGCCTTGCCCTTGGTATCGCATACTCGTTCCCACTCACACGTATTGCGAGGTTAGTATTATATTAGTCACTCACACAAGCTAATTACGAGGTTAGTTAGTATGTTATACTGTGCAGTGACTGGTGTTAAGTACTACTTTACTACTACTTACACGAATATAGTAGCGTCGGACTGTACGCGCACAGAAGCTGACTCCGGGATCTTTCGGAGGGGATCAATGGTTGCAGTTACCGATTATCTGCAAGTGCAAAGAAAATTCCACTGTAGATTGTAGGTCCTAAATATGCAGCTTATAAGTACTATTCCAGATCACTAGATATTCTGGAATTCAATTGTCTATATCCACTATCCAGTCCAAATTCTACCAGATTCTTCAAGTTCAAAATTGAAGGAAGCAGACTACACAGACATGACAGAAGGAGTCCGACGTCGAGACTAATTCTGCGCATCAGAATAGTATGGTATTTTTAAATAGGCACATTTGATGCTTGTATTTCCTTCTTCAATTTCTTCTAGTTATGTGATGGTATAGGCCTATGAATTATCTCGTACTTACTGTGAAAGGCCGAGCCAGCTGCAAAGGACGAGGGCGTTTCTGGAAATTCTGGTCTTGAACTACATTTTTTTTCTTGTTTTTCTCCTTTATTTTCTATATTAATCGACACATTTGCATCCCCCGGTGCATGCAGCCTCTCTATTCTACCCCATCTTTATTTTTGTTTTCCCCTTAGACTTAGTTTTAGTTCCTCTTTCCCTTCCCATTATTTTCCTTCTCTCTCGATTTCTTTTCCCCTTATTGCTGGGGGATACCAAGGGTGACATGGATAGACAAGCAAACTTACTTGATCGACCCCCCCCCCCTTGGCCCCATTAATAATTATGCGAGTAGTCGTCTGTATATCATTATCAATTCTCCAATGAACCAGTTTCTAACGTTCTCAACACTGTGTATATTATGCCGGGATATTATGTTGACTGTCAAACAAATATCCAACAAACTATAGTTTCCAACATTGTGTCAATGTTAACTGTCAACAACTCTCCAATAAACTATTCCAATTACGCTGTCCACGTTGTGCCATTGTCCGTTGTTCAACAACTCTCCGTCAAACTAGTTTCCACTCCTTTGTCAACGTTGTGCCATTGTCGACTGTCCAACAAATCTCCAAGAAAATAGTTTCCAACGTTGTTCCTTTGTCGGTTGTTCAGCAACTCTCCATCGAACCAGTTTCCGACGTAGTCAACGCTGTGCCTTTGTTGGCTGTTCAACACCTATCCAATCAAACACGCGTTTCCAACGTTGTGACGTTGTTGGCTGTCCAGCAAATCTCCAACACACTAGTTTCCAATGTTGTGCCATTGTCTGTTGTTCAACAACTTTCCAACGTTGCCAACGTTGTGTCATCGTCGACTATCCTACTGATCTCCAATCTACCAGTTTCCAACGTTGTGCCAGTGTCAGTTGTTCAACAACCTCCCATCTAACTAGTTTCCAGCTTTATCAACGTTGTGTCATTGTATATTGTACAACGCCTACTTAGCTTGCATGTTGTACGCGAGCAAATTGGAGGCTGAATGTCAAACATTCGTACCGTTGCACAAAAGACGTACCATCCAAAATGTACCGTCCAAAATGTACCGTTGCACGGCTTAGCGGGAGGTGACGTCACAATACGATTCAATTCATTGCGCTCAGTAAAAATGCAGGTGCATTACGCGTATAGCCTGCTGGCTAAATGCGCAATGCTGCCCGAGGTGTTCGCTTGTGGGATTTTGCTTTTCGCTTTCCATATTTTTGCTCCCTTTTCATAGATTACTGCAGGAAAAACTCTTTGTTTTTACATATTTTCGCTAACTTCCGAGGCGTTGTACAACACAAATAGCGAATATTCTTATTCGTGCAATGGTGCGAGATTTCGCATTCGGTGAAAGAAAGAAACACTCTATTCAACTCGGCTAACGCCTCGTTGAATAGAGCATCTTTTTTTCACCTCATGCGAAATCTCGCACCATCGCACTCATGCCTATTCGCTATTTGTATACTATCTAACTAATCTCCAATCTACCAGTTTCCAACGTTGTGCCATCGTCGACTATCCAACAAATCTCCATCGAACTAGTTTCTAGCTTTGACAACGTTGTGCCATAGTTGGTTGTTCAACAACTTTCCATCGAACTAGTTTCCAACGTTGCCAACCTTGTGTCATCGTCGACTATCCAACTAATCTCCAACCTACTAGTTTCCATCGTTGTGCAATTGTCGACTGTCCAACAACTCTCCAACTAACAAGTTTCCAACGTTGCCAACGTCGTGTCATTGTTGATTGTTCAACAACTTTCCAGCGAACTAGTTTCCAACGTTGCCAACGTTGTGCCTTTGCTGGCTGTCAACAACTATCCAATCAAACGTGTCTCCAACGTTGTGACATTGTCGACTGTCCAACAACTCTCCAACTTACTAGTCTCCAACGTTGTGGCATTGTCGACCGTCCAACAAATCTCCAACAAACTAGTTTCCAACTTTGTCAACGTTGTGCCATTGTCGGTTGTTCAACAACTTTCCAGCGAACTAGTTTCCAACGTTGCCAACGTTGTGCCTTTGCTGGCTGTTCAACAACTATCCAATCAAACGTGTTTCCAACGTTGTGACATTGTCGACTGTCCAACAACTCTCCAACTAACAAGTTTCCAACGTTGCCAACGTCGTGTCATTGTTGATTGTCCATCATCTTTCCATCAAACTAGTTTCCAACGTCGATTCAACGTTAATCCATCAAGTTATTCCAACGTCCAACGACTTTCAAGTTTCCAACGTGGAGCCAACGTTGGCTTGTTACCTGGGTATGATAAATCATCGCTTAATCTCGGTTTCTTTTTTCTGGGACGCACTGTAGTAGTAGTCAAAAGGCAAACAAATGATTTATTGAGCCGATCGACAAAGTATGAATAATAATCTTTGTATGTTGATACTCTCCCGTGTTGACAAAGTTTCTTATAAACGTATATACAGTGGCGTATCTAGGGGTTGCAAGAGGCACGTGCCCCGAGCGTCACTTTCAGGGGGCGCAAAAAGGGGGGAAAGGGCGCAAATAAAGACAAGGTAAACAAAAAATGAATAGAAAAGGCAAATGAATAAAGGCACAGAAAAGGAATACCACCGAAGGTGATTAATGCCCCCGTCATATCCTATTACCATGGTAATGCACTTTCCAACTCAATTAGACAATGAATCTGGCACGTCTTTACTCGTGCATACTTATTCTCTTCAAGAATTCCAACAAAAAGTTCTTAAAATATTCCATTTTCAAATGCAAATATCATAACTTTTCATCTCGAGCTGCAAGTTTGCATTTTGATACATTACACTTCATTAATTCTTACACACAGTTCTGAAATGTATATTTTTCTGGTTTGATTTTCAAAGCTTTTTACTGATTTGATAAAGGAAATACAAATCCTCTTCATTGATTTTTACAAGCAATCATTGAGATGTCCCCTTTTCGGTAAGGATATAAACAAAAATCAGCTCGCGCTTCGCGCTCGCATTACGCAGATGAGATATATACGTATGATGAATTCCTACAAAGTCCTTAAAATTTTCTCCTTTCAGGTAAGTCTATCACAAATTTCAGCTCATCCCTCGTGCTTGCATTATTTGATTAGTTATAGATACGCATCGTGTTAATGATTACAAAAAGTGCTTAGAAAATTACGTCCTAAAAACATAACAATGACCCCCCCCAAAAAAAAAAAATGCTCGTGCTCCTATCTCTATGAATTCCTAAAAAGAATCTCTTTTAAATTGTTCCTTTTCAGGTCTGACTCTCAAACTCTCAATAATTTTCTGCTCGCGTTTTGCACTCGCATTATATATATATATATATATATGAGGGTATGTGTGTGTGTGTGTGTGTGCGCGGGTGTGTGTGTAATACACTTTGGAAGGGGCGCGATTTCAACACTCGCCCCAGGCGCCATTTTAGCACTAGGCCTAGGCGCCGTTTGTTCTTGATACGCCACTGGGTATATACACCCTCGCATTAATATATAGAGTGGGAAACGTTCATAATCATATAGAAGTTATAATTATATGAAATATGAATCGTGTTAAAAACTTGATTCAACTGCTCAGACAGAGCAGACAAACATAAGAAATATCTGCATAGCATATCAGAATGGGTGAGTTGTTTGCTAGAATGTTCTGCTATTTAATTCTTTCTAGTTCCTCTTTTGCAACGGTTGCATGATGTCTATCGACACAGACTGAGAGAAGAAAGCAAATCTCTTTAAATAATTTTCGATGACAACTTTTGACAACTGGCTGAGGTATGAAACCAACGTCGTATAATGATATTAATGATAATAGTAATAATAATAATAATGATAATAATAACAATAATAGTAATAATAGCAATAATAATAATGAAGAAGAAAGCAAATCTCTTCAAATAATTTTCGATGACAACTTTTTACAACTGAGGTATGAAACCAACGTCGTATAATGATATTAATTATGATAATAATAATGATAATAACTATAATAAAAATGAGAACGGGTCTGAATCTAGCTGCATGTACAGACAATCATGGTGTTGTTAGGGGTGATGATATTGGGTATAACAGTGAAAAAGGTTGGGGAGACTGCACAGTAATATCGACCTCTAAATGGAGGCTCAGTTCCTTGTATGTGAGGGAGAGTAGAGAGTTTAAATATAAGCATATAATTATCATGATTATAGGGCCCTTATTAGCAACGTTCAATTGCATACATAGTATCTTTTCATAGGGCATATTTTTATTCACATATATAACTTTCTAAAATGTTTTAGTTCGTCCAGAATGTTATCATGGGAATGCGTCTCCTGATTGCATTATTAGCAGTATGAATTATTTTCATTCAGGCAAATATGTTATTATAAGTGAAACAAAATAAAAGTAGGCCCACCTGCATAAAATATATACAAACTGAGGAGTGTATAGTGTAAAAGGTTTATATTTAGGCTTTATTGAACAATGAATTGACAGTATATCTTTAATGCTTTATTTCTATATAATACAGTACATGTATGTTGGATAAATCGGTCGATATTCTATTCGATAATTTGATATTGCCCACAAATTATAGTGCATGAAGTCTGGGGAGTCTAAGGGTATAAGAAGATATAAAACATATTTAATTTTTTCATATGCAATCTTCAGAACTACTACAGTATGTGTACGTTCCGGTTCCCAGACTGCATGGTTTTTGCAGAAAAGTTGACGAGGATCGATCGATTTCGAATCAAGAGAAATGCACAATAGTCATCTTTTCCTCAAGAAATTTGAGGTGTAAATTCTGTGTCTTTATGAATTCATTTCTGCCATTTTAAGAGATGAACATTCGTACTTCAAATTTCCATGGTTAACATAATTGAATTTATTAAAGAAAAATGTAGTCAAAATTAATGACCACTATGATTTAACACGAAAAAGCACGAGCAAGGAAACACTCGGCATGGTAGAAATGTCACCGCATGGTCATAACATGATATCTAGGACTATATTATCAGGACTTGAAACATAATTTGCTCTCCGAAACCATCCTGCCGTTTTATACATTTTGTTTTGCTAATAGAACATTATGGTGAAACCATATTTTTCTAACCCCAATAAAGGGTACCTATACACGTTTGATGTAAATGGTGTACGCCTAATCCTCAAGGTTCATGCCCATCTGCCGGACCATGATAAAAAGATAGAAACTGTACATCCAGCAGTGGACAAACCAAGCCTTCTCAGATCTGGCATCCGTCAGCTTCATCCTCATTAAAGTCAGATGTTCATATGATGTTCGTCATTAGTTATCTGTGGAGGAGCGTCGTTTTAAAAAGGAACCAATGAAGATGAAACTAGAAAACACTCCAAAACTAATCAAGAGAACAACCCCAGTCGCAATGAATATAGTTTTGAAAGATCCGATGCGCTCAAAGAAATGACCTAATAAGAAAAGTTGAAAACCAAATTCATTAGCAATAAGAATTTGCAAAAAAAGTTTACGTTTACATATCCACCGATTATTGTTAAATGTAAATATGCATTGTTTGCAATATATGTGTATGATCATGATGATCCGGCCATCTAATTTGATAAATAATAGTGTTTTAGAGTTTGAGAACATCTTATAACCCAAAATCTATTTGTCAACAGATTGTATTTGGGATAGACTTGATAACCTTAATTTAGAAAAAAAAAATATATGACTGTATTCACCATGATCACAATTTCACGTTCATATTGCAGAATTTAAAGTCTCTGAAGACCCCTAACAAGTAAAGACACATGCCCTTCCCTTTTAAAGAGCCTTTCTTTGAAACATCCAGTTTGTCATGTCACCAGACCAGAGTTTCATTGAAACTATCCCATTGCAATTTTCAATAAATTCAACATAAGTTAAACCTTAAAATGATTCATAGTTCGTCACTCAATATTTTGGTATTTATCATTTCATGATCTGCACAAATTTCGAAAAAAAAAACTCTTGGCAGGTCGAACCGCCTTGATCTCTAAAGTGCCTAGCTAGGCTTTTAATACTCTCTTACAAAATGGTCTTGAACGGTCTAGATTTTGTCCAGTAAACATTTTAAAATTAATTTCGCAGTAGCCTTATTGGTCTTTTAATCCGGGGCACCAGAGAGGTATAGTCTTGCACCCACACGATTCTATAGAAGAAAAACAAAAAAGGGAAAACAGACCCCCCCCCAAAAAAAAAAGGAAGAAAAGTATACAGAAGGAATTTGCAGGACTTCCTTCTAATATGCTGATGATGCAGAAGGGAGGTCTGAGTCTTGTCACTCTTTAATACCCGGAGGCAATATAGATTGAAAAAGGATGACCCACACCCTCTCCCATCAAAATAGCAAGGTGCCACCCTGACTTTTAATGACCAATTCCCGATCTTCAAGACCTTTAAATGTACAAGAAATTTAATATAAAGTATCACATGAGTTTTTACGGTAGTTTTTTTTTCAGAGACACTACAATTCTTCTTTTTTTCACAGACACTACAATTCTCCTGGTCTCGGAGACTGATATGTGATATCTTGTTTTTACCGCATTCTTTTAAGTATACCCGCTCTGTAGAATGAATGCACTTATTACCTGCTAGTGTTGCAGATAGAAGAAGTATTACTCCACTCGTCATGAAAGTGGTGGCCAAGGCAAGGGGAAAATGTTCCTTCTTTACTTTCATAGCTAAAGAAGCATAGATTAAGGAAGAGGTTGAACCCGGGGGGGGGGGGGGGCACTCAGTATATAATGCATAGTGGGTATGTGCCGCGGAGGGGACCCCCATTTTTACACTCGAATTTCCGTTCCGAGGCATAGCATTTTTGTCTTATTGAGAAAAAGAACAAAGAAAGCCGCTCCAGAGCATAGCATTTTCTTCGAAAAAAGAAGAAAAAAATCCGCTCCAGGGCTTCGCATATTTTCCGTTACGCCGTTCCGGTCGCAATTTTGGTGAAAAGCGGCCGCAGCTCGCTGTCCGACCATCGCCTCTGCGCTAGCGCGCCCGTCAGTCGTGCCGCCGGGCTAGCTGCAAGTACGTTCCATAGGGATGCATACGCACTCGCACGCAGGCGACCCGTTCCAAGGACCCCCGTTTTCACAAACATTTGTAGTTCCGAAGCCCGTTCCGAGGACCCTCCTTTTTACAATGAGCCCGCTCCAAGGCCCCCGTTTTTTGTCTCGCCCGCGGCACACCCCTACCACTTTTTTGGTCGAGTGCCCCCCCCCCCCCGGGAGGTTGAACCATAAATGCCGAATCCTACGAAAAGTGAACAGAGAAGAAGGTGAACCATCGATGCGCTAATAGGATGTGCGAACAGTGCCATAGATGATACTACTGTGTAGACTGAGAAAGCGTGAGGTGCTAGGTGAGGATGTTTGTACAGGATTCTTAAGAGTACCAGTCGACTGATGATACCACCCAAAGAACCAATCATGGGGAGATACACTGCTTCATTCTCATGGAGCCCGACTGACATTCCATACGATGCAGAGAAAGTTATCCAAATGGCGAAACATCCTTCAAGAAAGATTTGACAAGGGATAAAGATAAAAGTGAAGACGGTTCCTTTCTTAAAAGATCCAAAGGTAAAATTGACGATAACATTTCTGCAATCGAGTTTCTTGTCGGATTGGATTTTTGAGCTTTTGCGTCTTTTCGAATCCTACTTTCATCGCTTGTCCCCTCGTCAGTATTGAGACTTTGAACGTCCGTTCGAAGTTTGTTCTTTCGATGATAGGTCTCGTCTTCTTGACCTTGCAATAGAGTCGATCCCTCGATATCATCCTCTCCGCGGTTATGTCGTTTCTTCTCTTTGACTGTAGGTGACCGAGGTGCTCTAAAAGTGGCGCCAATCGCTGTTTGGTAGAAGAAGATACCACTTAAACATAGCAGTGCTCCCCTCATACCGTATGCTTCCAGACACAGAGCAGCTGTATAAGGGAAAATGATACCTCCAATCTGTCCTCCCATTTGTGTAAAGGTCATGGCCATGCCATACTTTTCCCCAAAGTGTTCACGCAAAATAACAGTTGAACTTTGGCATAACGGCGACGAGAATAATCCTGAAAATGAAATGTCGAATAATGACAAGTCAATAATAATTTAACTTAATTGACTGAGGTGAGAAACTGGAAGAATATGAACTCGCTGGTACATCTCAACCAAATATCTCTTTAAACATTGCCGTCATAGCATAATGAAAACAATAGTCACAAAGGATATTACTATCATGAAGTAAATAAACCACTTACTCGACAAAAAAGAGAGTGTATAAGTTCAAATTTATTCTTGTACATTTTCCAAAGTTTTCATCTTTTTATATTTGCACTTCTAATATACAACGATTTCTTCCGTTGTGAGGGTCCAAATAATAAGAGTAATTTTTTATTCCCAGTGATCTAATCTCTAAACCGATAAATTAGTGATCTAACACCGTTAAAGGAAGGCAAATATCTGATCTTGATGCATTCAGGGAAATATTCAAATTGGCCACTGGTCTCGACTTAAAGTTTCGTGTCTGATTTCAAACTCTTCTTCATCTCTCCTTATTAGCTGATGGCGCAAAATCATTCTTGCCAATTGGTGTATAGGGCCTTCGTATAGATTTACATGACATAGGACCTTGTCGTCAATCTTTGAAGTGTCCATATACTCTCCCCCAGCTTTGTAGACCTGAAGAGGCGTCCAGAATCGGATGCAAAACTACCATCAATTCAAAATCCGGTCACCTAGATTCATCACTGGGCAGTACCTGTAAAGAAGAATGAGCATCCCAGAGAGAGTGCTGACTGACAAAAGAAGGCCCCCATCATAGATACTCCTGGCAAGAACCTGCCAATTGATGACAAACAACGATGGCCAAACTTTGTCGCCAAGTAATTACTCAAAGGACCTGCACAGATATGCATGAAGGTCGTAATGAATTTTATTTGAAGATGTAGTCAAAAAGAAAGATAGACACTCTGTACTGACTAAGAATTCGTATTTGCAATTGATTATTCATCATAAGCATACAAAACACAACAAATCAGTTTAATATGATTATCGTTCCAGGGTATGTTATAAAATGCTTATATAAATGAGATGAAATGAAGAACTGAGTACTCATATAGGGGGACATTTTTGTTGTCGATTTCTCAAGAATTTTCCGACAAGCTTAGGAGGAGCTCTCAATCCCCAAGATATTTTCCCTTTAAGTCTGAAGATCTGACAGGCCATCATGCCACTCGTATATCTAAAATAATATTTTTTTAAATGGCAATGATGGATGTTTTACAAACACAGGGGTCAATTTGAGCAACAATTAGGTTGGTGCCCCAAGAGCCCCTTCCTCGATCCGCCACCAGATGATCTACTTACAAGCTATGAAAACGATGCCATTCTGCATTGGAACAAGAAATCCAACCGTTGTGTAATCCATCTGAAACTCGAAGACCATGGCGGGAACGAGGACAGAAATAGCTTTCGTCATACAGGGGTAGATCATTATGAACAACAAACTTTCCTAAAGCAACCACGTAGCGCCATTTCTCTGTTGTTTCTGAACTTTCCGCCATTTCGAACCAGAAATATCTGCGAGTCAAATTACATTAAAACACAAAAATATTCCTCACTGAAAAATACATGTAAGTGTATATCGGTTTTTCAAATCCGTAATATTGCACAATAACTATTAATCAAAGATTGAAGGTCTTTCACAAAAATCGAGAGTGCTGTGCATGCATGTGGTATCCTATGTATCAAAGTAATCCTTGTTTCCATATGGATTTTCAATGCGTATAGTCCTACTTCTGATCGATATTTTGAAAACTTGTTCAAGGATTATCTCTTTCGCTGTTTTTAGAGCAATCGCCTTTGTATATGCCTCATGGTAGCGAAAATTGTTATTTAAAATCCAAATGGAAAATGTGTATTTTCTTCACTTAAAGAGAAATATATATGGGTGAGGAATACAAAATCGGGACTTAAATTATAGGTGACCGCAGGTTACAAACATAAAATTAAAATGAATGATTTTACACTACTAGTAACTTGAATAAAAGTCAAGACACACCTACCTGATTAACGTAGAAGCCTCGTCCAAGAAACTTTTAAATATCCGTTAAAACTAGCTTGTTTGTTTTGAGAAGAAACACGAAGTCTCATATTTCACGTATACCCGAGTCAGATATGACGAAGCAACATTACTCCTACTGCAGTCATGGATACAACTAGAACATTTATCTATATGCCTACTGCAGTCCGGCTGAACCTATTTATGAAGTCAACGTCCAATGTCCACGCCATAAACTTACTGTGAACTTGAAATTCACGTTTTGGAGTTATGATTCTCTCATGTTTAGTCTGCTGTGCAAATCCTTCACTCAAGTTAAGGGTCTGAATGTGTAGCCTATAATACCTTGTGTACCTAAGGCCCTATCGCCCCGAATTAAAAGAGCAAGTCTTTGCAATGGAGAGTTGGAGACCCACTTGCGTAGGCGGGCCGAGGGGCCCCAGGCCCCCTATTGGCAGAGCAATAAAAAAAAGAGGAAAAAGAGAGGAGACAAAAATAAGAGGAGGAAGACGCCGAGTGAATAAGATGAATAAGAATAAGACTTGGAAAATTAAAAAGATATTTCATGTCACTATGTAAAATTTTCGCTCGCGCTTCGCGCTCGCATTGCCTGTTAGGTGATTTACATATTGCTCAATATGGAGCTTGAAATATCAAGTTTGGAAGTCGATATACAAAACATATTTTAGCTCAGAAATCGAATTTCATTATTTTATTTGAATCTCAAATTGATTTTTAAAAAGTGATCTGTAAACATGTCAGTTTTATGGTCTGAATATTAACAATTTCTGCTCGCGCTGCGCGCTCATAAAATTTGATTTGTCAGGTACTATCATATCTACATGTATTCCGTAAAGTTCTTAAAATTATCCCTATTTAGGTTTGATTGTCAATACGTATCAGCTAGCGCTGCACGCTCGCATTTTTTATTGGAGAGTTATGTATATTTCAATATCAATTCCATAACAAATTACTTAAAATCCCATTTCATGACAGTTTATCAAAAATTTCGGCTCGCGATTTTCGCTCGCATTAATTGTTAAAGATATATTAACTCATGCATCCTATTAATAATACCAAAATCATTAGGCTTAATAGATCAATGAAAAAAAAATTAATTCAATAAATAAATAGTCCCCCTTTTTCAGAATGGAATATCGACAAGTTTCATCTCGCGCTTAGGAAGAGGAATTGGAAGATAGTCATCATTTTCATATGATGACTTAATGTCCTTAGAATGTCCCGATCCTATGTCAAAACTCAGAGTAATAATAATAAAAAATATCAGCTCTTTTTTAATAGCGATCCATATCCACCTCACAATTTTCCTACAAATTTCTTGAAATATAGAGTTTAAATTGACACCTTTTCAGATCGGAATAACAAATATTTTAAGCTCGCGCTTCGCGCTCGCTTTATTGATTTTCATGATAAAAATTGCACTTAGGATGCCTAGACTCTAGCGCACATGTTTATTCAGATACGCAGCCTGTTCTCTATTTAAATCATCATCCAGTTTCAGATCAGAATATCAAAGATTTCTGCTTGCGCTTTGCGCTCGCATGATTAATGTATAAAGATACCCATATTACTCATCCTTTTCATGATTTGCGAAACATGAATAGAGTGTCTCGTTTATAGGTCGAAATCTCGATTTTTTTTTCGCTCGCGCTTCACGCTCGCATTAATTGTTTAGTTATATACCTATCCTGTTCATGATTACAAAAAGTGCTTAGAATTTCTATTCTTTCGGTACAAATTTCAAAATTTTCAGTTCGCGCGAAATTGTTGAAATATGTAACGTCTTCATGGCTATCTGCAAGCAGTCCATAGTAGGGACCTTTTTGATAAGTTCAAAACGTATATCAAATTTTTTTTTGTGCTATCGCTTCGCGCACGCAGTAATTATTTCGCTGCATACACATCTTGTTCAGGGTCACAAACATCATGAACATTGCCCAGAATGTTCAAATTTCAGGACAAAATACATAGAACTTCAAAAAAATTAGCTCGCGCTTTGCGCTCTCACTATATAAATCAGGACTATGAGATTATAATATATCTATGTTGATTCAAAAGAATAAAGCTAAGAAGTGACTAATAACACCCCCGCACCCCCGCTTCCCAGGTCCATGAGTAACCATGGTAAAATAATTGCATTAACATGATTTTACCATGGTTTGGAACGCACTTCTAACCACGGTAATTTTATCACTATAATTTCATTAATGTGAAACATTTGTGGTCCAATCTGTTAAACTTGTAATCTATTACCATAACAAGTGGAGCGCCTCTGGCAGTCACACCTGCATTTCGCGATTAAATATAGCATCAGTGCTGACTTTGAAAACTACTATAAAACAATTATTGACAAAAGACACCATTCATATAATGATGCAATACTAAATTAATTGCCCCTAAATGACATTTGACCTTGATCATGTGACCTAAGGCTTGTCAGTGATACTTGATTACCCATATGTCCACAATTCATAAACTACATCCATAAACTTTGAAAGTAATGACAGCAATTTAATAATTACCTCCAACATGGCCAAACTTCATTAATTTTAATGACCTTTTACCTTGGTCATGTGACCTGAAACTCGCACATGATTTACAGTGATACTTGATTACTCTTATGTGTAGGTTTTATGAACTAGACCAATACAATTTAAGAGTTATGATGGTAATATCACAAATACCCCAAAATGACCAAAGTTCAATGACCTTTGACCTTGGTCATGTGACCTGACACTCGCACAGGTTGTTCAGTAATACTTGCTTACTCTAATGTTCAGGTTTTATGAATCAGATCCATAAACTTTCAAAGTTATGATGGTAATTCAACAAATACCCCAACTTGGCCAAAGTTCATTGACCCTAAATGACCCTTGACCTTGGTCATGTCACTTGAAACTCAGGCAGGATGTCCAGTATTATTTTGTGTTGCCATGATTTTAGAGCAAAAGAAAATCACCATGTTTAACCGAAGTAAAATCAAAGTCAAAATATTGGTTAACAAGTTTCGTTTAAATCAACATTATGATTTATGTAATTTGAATATATAAATTCACTAGATCTAACATGATACATTTAATTAGTAAGTAGTAATTATACACAATCATAATCATTTTAAGGTCTTCATAAATCAAACTATTAGTAGCATGGCCCCCTTATAAGCAACAGTAGGCCTACTGGTTACCTGTAAATTTCAATCTTTTTAAGCATCCTTAGAATCGGTTAGTAAATTTTGTACCACTTTACTATTGTTAATGCAAAGGATAGTGACATAAACTTGCTCACGAAATATATCACAAATTTGTACAATAAATTTACCAATAAGTTTTGTAAATATAGTGAATTTTGTGAGGACTTTCATAGATAAGCCGATGCAAATAATATAAAATTAAATTTACTGTTTAAAAAACATTGTCAAACTATTATGAATCAATGATTGTATTAACATGTTCATTCAACAACGAATGATTTCACTATTTTATTTAATTTAAGTAACCATGCACACGTGATATACACTCCTCCATAGTGACTTAAGATATGGAATACTCCAAGGTTTTATCATCGGGGCCCCTTTTATTTACTTTGTATATAAATGATCTGTGCAATGTTTCTTCGAAATTGAGATTTATATCATTTGCAGATGATGCATATATTTTTATGCCACATGAAAATATTGATATTCTGCAAGTGCAATTCAATAGTGAATTGTACAAATTCAATTCAATTTGTACAAGGGACATAGAGCAATTTCAATTGATTATGCGCTATATAAGTACCAATTTATTATTATTATTAATTAAAAATGATGACTTCATGGTTGACCATTAATAAAATATCAGTAAATATTTCTAAAACACAGTATATGGTTTTTACTGAAGAATATGCATTGACAATCTGCAGGTTAAATTAGCAAATTTTAGTGTAGCAAAGGCATCGCATGTCAAATTTCTTGGTATCATAATAGATAGTAAATTGCTATGGACTCGTCATAATGATTTAATTTGTAAAAGAACTTCCAAAATCATAGGCATTTTGTACAGATTACGCAATTTTCCAATTACTGCTTTACGAAATTATGTATTACGCACTTATTGCACCTTTTTTTAAGTTATGGTATTCTTGCCTGGGGCAGTGCTTCACATCTGGATATATTTTTTAAACTTCAAAAACGTGCATTAAAAATTATTAACCCATTCATCTTTTTATGCTCATGCAGAACCAATTTTTAGGTCTCAGAGGATGTAAAGTTTTATGGCTTTTGTGATTATGAAACCGCAATGTTTTGTATAACTGTTATGAATACATACAGGGCCTCTAAGTATAACAGTGTTTGAACCACTGACAGAGTCACCCTGGTAAAATAAGACGTAATAAATAAATAAATAAATAAAATATCTTTTACCCGAATCAATGTTTGATTATTTGGTTTTAAATCGTATTCTACATAATTATATAACTAGAGACAATAATGATTTTCATATAATTAAAGTAAGGACCAAATTATTTCAAAATTCATTTTTTATAGGGGACCATTAATTTGGAATACTATGTATTTATCAAAGGAAATTAGGGATATTTGCTCTCTTTACGTTTTCGGGAGGAATTATAAATACCAAGTCATCACTGTATATACTTATTCATTTTTTACTTAATTATTATTTTGATTGTTTGCTTGTATGGGTGAGTTGGGATATTCTCCCCTTTTCTGCTTAATTTTTTTATTAAATACTATGTTATTTTATTTGGGCCAGCCGTACATAAGGTTAATTTCTTTTTGGCTGCTACCCTTTCAGTATAATACTTCATTTATATCTCTGTTCGATTTATTTCATGTTTGTACTATTTATATTGTTCTTTTTATACTGAGAAAAATAAATTGAATTGAATTGAAATTGAACATTTACACATCTTTGGTGTAATCCTTAAAGTCCGTGCAAATTCTAGGATTCGATCCATGACGAAAAAATTTTCCCTGTTTTCTAAAAGTTTATGAACAGATGATGGCTATGGCTAATGTACATGCAGCAGTGGATAAACCGAGCCTGGTCTGATCGGGCAACCATCATCTCCATCCTTATTAAAGCCATTCTAACTTCCATGACGTTTATTATTTGTTCTCTGTGGAGGAGCGTCGTTTCAAGAAAGTATCAACGAAGAGGAAAACAGAAAACACTCCAAAATTTATCAAGAGAACAACCCCGGCCGCTATGAAGATGGTTTTGAAAGACCTGATGCGCTCAAAAACGTTACCTAAAAGACAAAAGAAAGAAAACCAAATTATTTAGATATTCGGAAAATATTGAGGTTTCAAAGAGACTGGCATCTAACACGTAATGGTTAAACATGCGGCATTTCATGCAATATCTGTGTATAATCATAACACTTTAGGGTTTGGGATATTTCACTGCCCAAATCTTTCTGTCAAAGAAATGCATTATGGGTAGACTTGATTACTTTAAGAAAAAAATTACGATAATCACGTTTTACCCTCATTTTACAAAGCACAAGAATCTGTAAACCACTTAAAGACCCCCCCCCCCCCTTTCAGCAGGTCTATTAAAAGTCTTTCATTGAAACACCCAGTTTGTCAAATTCCCTCGATAAGTTTTCAATCAGTTGAATTTCAGTTAAACTTCAAAGTGTTTCATGATTCGTCACTCGTCAGCACTAGCGTACCTACGGGGGGGGGGGCAGGGGGGGGCACTCTGCCCCCCCTGACGAAGACCTTTTGAAGACCTTTTTTTTTTTTTTTTTGCTTGGCAAATTTTTTTTTGGAACGAAAACCTATATTTTTTATAGAAGACCTTTTTTTTTTTTTTTTTTTTTTTTTTGCTTGTCAAATTTTTTGGCGGCCGATTTTGCCCCCCCCTGTGGAAAATCCTAGGTACGCCACTGCTCGTCAGTAATTATTTTTTGTAAACTTTTCATGCTCTGCAGTGTCTTGAAAAAAAATCATCGTAATCTAATTTCAGGAAAACTTTGCTTGGTAGATCAAACAGCCTTGACGTATTATTACCGAGTCTTTCAATTATCTCTACACTCATTTGCACATTTTAGAGCTATTGTAGTTGTACAGTTTTAGAGATCATATAATTTTTTCCCAGAAATCATCTTAAAGCGATTTCCCAGTAGCCTTATTGATCTTTTAATCATGGGCGGCACCTCAGGGGGACAGGGTATATATATACTAAGAAAGATAGGTTCAACTTTGCACCTTTAAAGGTACAGACCAGGGCCCCGTCTTACAAAGAGTTACGATTGATCCAATCAATCGTAACTCTATGGAAATGACAGTGCTAAAAAAAAGAGGGAAAACAAGACCTCCAAAAAGAGGGGCGGGGGAAGGAAGAAGAGTTTACAAAAGGGGGTCTGAGCCATGTGACTCTGTAATATCCGTACAATAATTGGGAAAAAGATAAAACCCATTACCTCTTCAAAATATCATGGCGCCACCCCTTACTCGCCTAACATAGATTACAAAGAAATCTGCTTAATACTACATGATTTTTGTGGTGTGTGTCTTTTTTAGTATCATTCTAAAGATACATTGCATTCTCCTGGTCTTTTAGACTGCATACAGTATATCTCCGCTCTATCATGGTGCAATTTAAGCCTACATACCTGCAAGAGTTGCAGATATAAGAAGTATTACTCCACTCGTCATGAAAGTAGTCGCCATGGCAAGAGAAAAGTTTTCCTTCTTTACTTTAATAGCTAAATATGCGTCGAGGGAAGAAGTTGAACCATAAATGCCGAATCCTACGAAAAATGAACAGATTAGAAAGTGAACCAGCGATGAGCTAATAGGATGTGCCATCAATGCCATAGATGATACTACTGTGTTGACTGAGAAAGCGTGAGGTGCTAGGTGAGGATGTTTGTACAGGATTCTTAAGAGTACCAGCCGACTGATGATACCACCCAAAGAACCAATCATGGGGAGATACACTGCTTCATTCTCATGGAGTCCGACTGACATTCCATACGATGCAGAGAAAGTTATCCAAATGGCGAAACATCCTTCAAGAATTATTTGACAAGGGATAAAGATAAAGGTGAAGACAAGTTCCTTTCTGAATAGACCCAAAGGGAAAATTGACGTTAGCACTTCTGCAATCAAGTTTCCTATCGGATTGGATTTTTGAGATTCAGCGTCTTTTCGAATCCTACTTTCATCGCTGGTCCCCTCGTCAGTATTGAGACTTTCAACGTCAGTTCGAAGTTTGTTCTTTTGATGATAGGTCTCGTCTTCTTGACCTTGCAATAGAGTCGATCCCTCGATATCATCCTCTCCGGGGTTATGTCGTTTCTTCTTTTTGACTGCAGTTGACCGAGGGGATCTAAAAGTGGCGCCAATCGCTGTTTGGTAGAAGAAGATACCACTTAAACAGAGCAGAGCTCCCCTCATACCGTATGCTTCCAGACACAGAACAGCTGTATAAGGGAAAATGATACCTCCAATCTGTCCTCCCATTTGTGTGAAGGTTATGGCCATGCCATACTTTTCCCCAAAGTGTTCACGCAAAATAACTGTTGAACTCTGGTATAACGGCGATGAGAATAACCCTGAAAATTGAAAAGTAGAATATGATTGTAATGATAATCCATAATCTATTCATGTTTTGTTAATGATAATTGTGACTTCTGGGGTTTATTGTGTTTGAGGTGAGAAACTGGAAGATTTGTATGGACAGGATCTCCCCAAGCAAATATCTCATAAGATTGCCGTAATAGCATGCTGAAAAAGAAATTTTAAATGGTATAATTATCATGAAGTAGACAAACCACTAACACCACATAGTGTATCAGTTCAAATTTATTCGTGTGTATTGCCCAAAGTTTTTATGAATATTATATCATATTTGCATTACTTATACAATGATTTATTCAGAATTTCCGTTGTGGCTGTCAAAATAATTAGAGCACTTTCTATTCCTAATCTCTAAATTGATAAATTAGTGATCTAACAACTTTACTCTAAAGAAAGGCAAATATCTGATCTTGATGCATTCAGGGAAATATTCAAATTGGCCACTGGTCTCGACTTAAAGTTTCGTGTCTGATTTCAAACTCTTCTTCATCTCTCCCAATTAGTTGATGGCGCAAAATCATTCTTGCCAACTGGTGTATAGGGCCTTCGTATTAGATTTACATGACATAGGTCTTTGTCGTCAAATCTTTGAAGTGTCCATATGTACTCGCCACCAACTCAAAAGACCTGAAGAAGCGTCCAAAATCGGATGCAAAACTATCATCAATTCAAAATCCAGTCACCTAGAATCAGGACTGGGCAGTACCTGTAAAGAAGAATGAGCATCCCAGAGAGAGTGCTGACTGACTGAAGAAGGCCCCCATCATAGATACTCCTGACAAGAACCCGCCGATTGATGACAGACAACGATGGCCAAACTTTGTCGCCAAGTAATTACTCAGAGGACCTGCACAGATTTTCATGGAGAAAGTGCTGAATCTCCATTGAAGATGTGGTCAAACTGAGAAACATACTTTGTCCCGACTATAAGAATTCGAATTGGCAATTATTATTCGCCATGAGCATGGACAGCATTGTGCTCAAAATACGAATGTCTCTGACTCTGAGCATGATTTGATAATTATGAAAAGAAAAGGAAAACTGAGTATTTGTGTCATACCATTGTCATGATTTATTTTCATTAAATTGCGAAACTGAAGACGAAGACGTGGCATTTATATACCACGATCCGGCCCTTGGAAAGAAGTTGGGTCATTGGTGTTACTTTTACCAAAATTATTTTATACACATGCAATCTAACCAGTTTTGGCAAATCCTGTGGCACCATAGGCTTATGCTAGCCTTGGGGCTGATCGAAAATTTTATTGGGAGAGGAACATGTAGAAATTTTATCGATTTCTTAAGAATTCACCTCTTTGAAAATGTATGACCTATAAAATGTCTGATTTACCATAATGTTTACAAAAATGAAGGGAGTGAATATTCCTGATAAAGAGAGGCTTAAATTTGCATGGGGCAAAAGGAGTACGCCTAGACACATGTCCCAGATTGGTCTACTTACAGGCAATATAAACGACCCCAAGCTGCATTGGAACAAGAAATCCAACCAATGTGTAATCCATCTGAAACTGGAAGACCATGGCGGGAACGAGGACAGAAATAGCTTTCGTCATACCGGAGTAGATCATATGAACAACAAACTTTCCTAAAGCAACCACGTAGCGCCATTTCTCAGTTGTGTCTGAACTTTCCGCCATTTCGAACCTGAAATATCTGAGGGTCAATAAAAATACATAAAGATTTTCTTAGATAATAATAATGCATGTTTAAATTATTCCTTACTGGAAACTATTGACCTATGGACACTATTACAGATATCAGAGACTGAAGGTAGGCCTATTTCTCAAAATATCTATTTCTCTGAATTATCCGTGAAAGTCGACTTGCGCAAGACATTAAAACAATGGACGGATATCTCGGGATCGTTTCATGAATTATTGTCCGACAAGTTGTCAGGTCTGGCTGAAAAGCACCGTTGCTATATGGTAACTATCGACTGATAAGACAGGACTTGTCATATAAAACGTCAATCAAGTTCTTTCATGAAACGATCCTCTGCTCATCTCATAATAGGCCTATCCTAAATATGGAATTTCCAAACCGTATTCGACAATTGATGGCTCTTGACGAATAAGATAAACCATAACCCCTATTTGGAGCAACTCATAGGCAACATAGCAGCCTCTAAAGACCAACAATCAGTATTAAAATTCACACCTTTATTAGAGTTCCAGCAGAGCCACATTTTATTGGAGATATGTAGAGCCCGGGGATGATAGAGCGAACCGCCTATTAGCCCCGTCAGAAATTTTCGACCGGGGGTGATTTCAAGCGTAGCGGCCGACCGAGAAAATGTGTGTTTTTCGTGTCTTTTCTCGCCAAAGACGAAGACAGGGAAGGATCCAAGATTTTCCAAAAGACGGCACATTTTTCCGAAAGAAATTTGACAAGCAAAAAAAAGTCATCGCTTTCAAAAGGGGGAACGGGCCGGATATGCCCCCCCTCCTCTTGGATCTGCCAGTGGACGGGAAGTATGACCAGCTAATTCCGATGTTCCCTAGCTATACAACAGTACCAACCTTCTTTTAAATAACCGAGAATATTTATCCAAACAAATTATTTCATATGGAATTTTTTACTTGATTTACTTTGTATCCGTGATCCTGAAATTTCCAAACATAGGGCTTGGGTTTGTAGGTTTAGGCCTATAATATAGGCCTACAGTAGAATCTAAACGAGAAAATAAAATGTCCAAATATTCTTCGTCTAGGTGTTGGGCTACTTTGCTCGGAAAATGTGTATTTTTCACTTTGGGGATAATGCAAGAAAATATTTGAAATCAATTGAAAATTTCAGATGCAAATTTACAAGGGATAATTCAATTTAAACAAGGAGCTTCCAACACATAAATCAAATTAATTTGTAGGCTTCTTGCTGATACTAGAAGCAGACCATCAATCAATTGCAAATTTGCAAGGTAATGCAGGACCTTCAATATATATTACAATATTTTACATGCATTGACAACCTGTTTTCGTTTCTCTTCTACATAACGAGAGCCCCCGAGCAGTGGCGGCACCAGGATTTTAAAACTGATGGGTGTCAAAGAAAAAGGGATAGAGGGGAACTAAAATTTACTTTGCATGTTTCACGAAATGGAGTGTGAAGCGCGACTAGAGCGCTGGATCCAACTTTTGGGTCCTTGCTGGAGTTAGAGCACACATGTACTTGTTTCTAATTCAGTATATAAAGCGGTATTCCTTAAAAAGGGGGTGGGGCGTAGAATGTTTTCATACACGTTTCCCCGATGGGCCGCTAAAAGCCAATGTTTGCTGTTGGTTTATAGAGGGAGCAGTCCTAACTAAAGACTGAAGTTTCAAGTGCATTTAATTAGCTGTAGTCTTACAAACAAGATAGGCTATCTCACATTGCCTAACTAGATAATGAGAGCGCGAAGCGCGAGCTCAACTTTTTGGATATCTGATGCATTTGGACTAAAGCAATGAACGTTCTGAGCAGTTTTTGGCAATACAAGATATGCGAGCGCGAATCGCGCGCTAAATTTTTGATATATTGCATGATGGCACATTCCGAGTAACAATACAAAATATGATTTTTTTTAATCAAAATTTCATGAACAACAATGAAATGTAACTAAATTTGTATTTAATTTTCAGTTATATGACTTTACTCTCCTATTCTGCAAAATAAGTTGAATTGCATGTACATATAGCGATATGCACAAATGAATGGTGGTATGCGTATACTTGCGTTTCTCTAGTCCACTCATTAAAATTTTTCAAAGTCCACCCCCTTCTGACAATGAATTCGAAACTGACCCCCTCCCCTGCATCCGAACCTGCCCCATCAAACACGCTCTTAAGAACGTTCAGATGACAGAGCTTGCACAAATTAATCGGTGAAAACATATTTTATTTCTTATGTTTAACTCGAGTCCTGAAGCGAATACCGCTGCGACATTATGCTTTAAGACTTGCGACATTATGCGTTAGTAGAAAAGCTACGACATTCTTTGCGTTGACTGTGCCATTATGCGTTGGACGCTCTTGGCATAATGTCGCAATCTGCGACATTATGCGTTGATGTGACATTATGCGTTGGTGCGACATTCCCGACCTTTCGTTAAGAGAACGCGAACGCTTATTTACGACGGTAGTTGATTTGGGAAGAGACTTTTGGGCCCGTCGTCATGGTCTTAAAACCGTTGTCCTGCAATGCAAATTGTGTGACATGATATTTTTTTTCGTTTCGCATCTGGAACAGAAACATTCAATTTGCGTTTCGTGTGCAAAATTTTGGTTGCTACTATGGTAACAGCGATATATCCGATTTAGGACGACTTTCAAAATCCAAATACCAGGCGCAACCACGCGTAAAAAGGGAAAGAGTGGGTAAGTACGTTACGTATAGGCCTATGTGACGTTATAAAGATGTCAAAAACGATGATTAAAATACTGAAAAAAAGGGATATATTTCCAATACTTGTAGGGTTTCACAAATAATTGTTAAAAGATGCATTTCCATAATCTGGAAAAGACTTGCTTCCCTTGTTTAGTGTACTTTTCGAAACTTCATGGTCGTGCCTGGTATCCACACATCAATGGAAGTGGTCCCCCCGGAATTCGAATCTAATCCCCATTTCTGGGGAAAATAAAACATAATGCCCATTACATCGTGTACTAGAGGCGTATTGTTTGTGTAGAAGGAGTAAACAAAAGAAACAAAAGAAACCCGCATGTTCAAACGTATTGCATACGCTGTGTACGTATCGGGTACGTATCAACGCATGCGAAATGGGTTCGGCTGGAGAGGTGATCTTACCCATGGAATCAATTGCCAGTCATCCACCAATAATCCACATTAAATGCAATATCGATTCGATGGACTGTAATGATCTATATCTAAGCCTTAATTCAGTAACTTTTTCCTCACTCAATATGTACTCGATTTGTTTGAAAAACAACTTTCTTATCCATGTCATATTCTATTTTAGGTCCTGCATTTCGAATATCTCCAGCCATCAGTCGTAATACATGCATGTATGGTGCGGGTGTCGCGGGAAAGAATTTTGCACACGAAAAGCAGATCTGTAGGGTCTGTAACCCCCCTGTAACACAAATCTTAGCATTGATTGTAGAGCAACTTTCTACGTTTGATTTTATTGACTATAATGTACCATCAATCTTAAAAATAAAGTGTATGATTAAGCGTCAACTTTTGTGTTAGGGGACCCTAATATTAGCGTCCGTGAGGATTGCGAAAGGTGGCAATTATCGGTTGTAACACGCCCCCCCCCCCCCACCATGAATACCGATCGACACCAATGGCTTGGCAGTCAAATGCAAAAATGTAAGATATGGAACTTGAACATTTTGACGTCGATGTCGCTCTTTAATATTGATCCTGTTTTGTAAGAGTAGGCATATACGGTACGAGGTGAATAAAAAAAGGCAATGGTAGAAACGGCGGAGGTAAATGGTAAATGTATATATTACATATCTTTGTTCGCTTCACTTTGGTGGGTGCTTCGGGAAAAAAAAGGTAGAACCAATGTACTCTGTGACCTCTCAGGGTCCTTCTGCTCGTCATAATGACCACTAGTTGTAATAGGAAAATAACATTTTTAACATCTGCAATTATATCACCTCTGCTATTTTACCCTTGCCATTTTTACCCCAGCTGCTTTAACACAATGTCCTTTCTAAACTATCCTTTCTCAAAACGACTTTGCGGAAGGCAGCCTAATGAATTCATGAACGATTGTCTTTTCCATAATACCCTAAATATGAAAATTTGATAGTACTTAATAATTGACAGCGCCGCTATGGGATTGAATACTCCAATCATTCGAGAATCGCGTGATGGTGGTTCATGATCTAATTGAAGTTAATCTGGACATAATACGGGCCAGTATGTTTAACTTCCAACTAGTGGCGGATCCAGGATTTTCCAAAGGGGGGGGGGCACATTCCCCGAGGAAAATATGATAAGTAAAAAAAAAGGTTCTCACCTAAAATTTAAGGTCATTTCATCTACGAAAAAAATTGACAAGCCACCCCCCTAAAAAAATGGTCCCCGCTTTCAAAGGGGGCGGGGGCACACTTGTGTTATAACGGAATATTTACATTAAAATTTTTATTGTGCCTCTCCAAAGGGGGCATAAGTATATTAAACACATGCATGATTGTATGTTTTCAGTCAAACTTAGCATTTTTAACCCCAACATGGTAATAAAGAGATAGATTTTCCCCGCCTCTTCGAAGATTTATCATCGGAATATAATTATTTTCGGTTCGATTTCACGCGAAATCGATTGAAAATGTTGATCAACAATTAAAAAGCTAATTTTGTTGTTCAATTTGATTTCTTTTGCATGCGATTAACTATATAATTGAAATACAAAATAACATTTAGATTTTTCAATTTAGATACCCTTGTACCAGCATTCAAATTCGTCGAAACATCAGTCTAATTAAAACGTGTTATGTCGTGGGAGGAAGCTACACGTATTTAATTCCACGAATTTGCTTTCATAAAGTTTTTCACCTTTTTATGCAATGTTTCGATAAGTGTTTCTGTTTTCTTATTTACATGTATACTGAACTGGGTAAACAGTCATGATTTTATTTTTCCTTTAACATTATAATTCTATTTTAATGAGAATGGGGTGTCAAGAAAATGGAAAACACGAATTGATCCAAGAAATATGCATAGATTTCGATATTCAAGCTGCGTGTGAGCTATATTAACAGTGTCTTTCGATCTCCTCCCATTTCTTCAGCGTCGGAGTTGGTCTTTATCTAGGTGGAAGTGGAAGTTTATTTCCTAGCATTTTGCTTTGATTACATTGAATTCAGTAAGAAACACCTATATTTTCTATTCATATGTCAGGTGGCCCCTCTCATGATCTCAGAATGTCAAATACAACCGTTGTGTAAAACTTATGAAAAAACTTGAGTATGTTGCACGAAATCGATATTCGAAGGATGGATCGACGTGTCCACCCCCCCCCCACCACCACCATCCCATTCCGCCGGATTGCCGCCCATGTCAATTAATATATGCTTTTGGCCCTATATTGAAATATCTATGAGCTTCGAGAGGACTCGTGAGCATTTAACTGATAGATCCCAATAAAAAAATCAAGAAAGAAGGTTGTATTTAATTCATTAAGTTTTATCAAACCAACAATCATGGTACCTAGTGGACGCTACGATGTCGATCGACATCGCTTGATAATATGGCGTAACTAATCCCAGACGTATTTGCCCAGGTGTTTGAATGACCAGGAAATCGACGGACGAAACATTCCACAGACAAGCACCGGGGGGGGGGGGCACTCAGTATATAATGCATAGTGGGTATGTGCCGCGGAGGGGACCCCCATTTTTACACTCAAATTTCCGTTCCAAGGCATAGCATTTTTGTCTTATTGAGAAAAAGAAGAAAGCCGCTCCAAAACATAGCATTTTCTTCTTGTCGAGGAAAAATCCGCTCCAAAGCTTCGCATATTTTCCGTTACGCCGTTCCGGTCGCAATTTTGGTGAAAAGCGGCCGCAGAGCGCTGTCCGACCATCGCCTCTGCGCTAGCGCGCCCGGCAGTCGTGCCGCCGGGCTAGCTGCATGCACGTTCCATAGGGATGCATACCTGATGCATAAGCACTCACACGTAGGCGACCCGTTCCAAGGACCCCCGTTTTCACAAACATTTGTAGTTCCGAAACCCGTTCCGAGGACCCTCCTTTTTACAATAAGCCCGCTCCAAGGCCCCCGTTTTCTGTCTCACCCGCGGCACATACCTA
Source organism: Lytechinus pictus (assembly GCF_037042905.1). Taxonomy (NCBI): domain Eukaryota; kingdom Metazoa; phylum Echinodermata; class Echinoidea; order Temnopleuroida; family Toxopneustidae; genus Lytechinus; species Lytechinus pictus. The sequence goes on from NW_026974140.1 coordinate 11,940,891, forward strand.
CTACTTTTTTGGTCGAGTGCCCCCCCCCCCCCTCCCCGGGAGACAAGCACCATAAAGAAAACACACAAAAAAATGTTTAAACAAAATAGAATAGAGATGAAAAAATGAGACACACTTCTTCAAATATACGAATATAAGTCCAGGGCTCTGCGAACGATTTTTAGATGGGGGTGCTGGGTGTTTTGTTCAGGGCGTTTTCGTCAGAAAAAAATAAGAAGACATGCCAAAACAAAAGTTTACTGCACCTAAATCCCCGTCGTTTGGGGACAGTAACCTTACCTTTTTTGCTTGTCAACCCGATTCCCATGCAGGGGATGCTGCCTATGATAAATATGAATATACATCACCCCAGCACCCCTGCTTCCCAAGGCCATGATAAAGTCTACAAACAATATTACGTAAGAAGATGAAATTAAGACCACAAAAGAGATTTAAAGAAAACATACGTGAATGTAAAAATGAAAAGAAAAAAATGTAAATAAAAAGGGGGAATTGAGATCACCTTATACGTTGCTTTATTTGACCGGCGTAAGTGAGAAGTTGATTGCCTACAAACCGTGATTCAACACAGGATTTCTTCCATGCTCATACTTTGCGAAATTGAATGACGGTTAATAGCTCCATGGTTGATATATTGCCAAACCGAATCAAATGAGAGGTAATTTGAATGACGATTTCGCCTTTTCGAATGATGAAAAATAGAAACGAACACGAAAAGTGTTCGAGTGAAATACAGGAAAAACAATGGAGAATAATCTGCTGGAATTTGAATGCTAAATAATCTAATGGAATGATATTCTGTCGAAATGGGCAGGGAAAACCTATTAAAAAAGGGGTCGACCGTCGACTGAATTTATTGTAGATGTTTACACAGTGCCAGTAAATTATGATGTAAGACTGAATTAAAAAAACACGAATAAGATTAACAATAATATACTCAATATGTATTAAATGAATGACATTCCATAAAAAGGACTCTTATATTATATGCCAACCACGCAACACGATCTAATAAAGGGGCACTCAAATGGAGGGAGCGAAAATATTGCTATTCAAATCCTGTAAGTTTTATTTTCATGTCGGAAGGTAGCGGTACGTCAGTATAAAATTCCATTTAACCCCCCCCCCCCCCATCTCTATCTCTCATCCTTTATTTTAATGATTATTTTTTAAATAATTTATTTGTTTTGTCTTTTCTTGCAAACCATCCGGAAAGGTGCTAATTGGGTACCGGTATAGGAAACAACCGTCATTGTGGTTGGTTTAGCAATGAGGCTGCTTGAAATGCTATGAATCCAGTGACCGGGTAATAATAATTGTGAAGCGCTTTGAACAGTCGTAGATTGATAAAGCGCTATATAAATGCCAATCATTATCTGATTATTCGATAGTATATCACAAACAAGAGATCTTTCAATCTATTTTTTATTACGTTTTCGTCGTTTAAACTATATCCTTGAAATCTAAATCCATAATTGGGACTGGAGACCCACCCCCCCCCCAAAAAAAAACAAATTACAAAGAGTTCTCTGATATCTTTTCCTGAACATTTCGATGAAGGTGGAAATATTTCCATATTCCAAAGGAAATGGAATGAATGACCCAGCATATAGTGTACGTGCTATCTCTCTGAATGTTTTTGTATAGCGATGTAGCTCCACGTACGTGACCTTATGACCTGTCTTTTTGTGTTATCTTTTCATCTCTAGTAAACTATTTCTACTCTTGTTTTTTTTTTTTTTTTTTTTTTGATAAATGGTAGTAAACATTCAACTCTCGAATTCATCCTTATTTTTTATGATTTTTTAAAGTGCCACTTTAACACACGAATCTATGGGAAATGTTTTCGGGTCATGAGACCATAGCAACCGGAGCAAAAGAAATTGGTTATTTCTCACTGATGAAACCAAGTATCAACTTAGAATGCAATCATACATTACAATGAGGATGCGAGTGTGTGCGAGGGAGCGCAGCAAACAGGTAACATTTAGTTTAATCAAATGGGAGACAGAACTGAAAAAATACGTATGTTTTTCACTAGTGAAACTTAAAGGGCCAGTCCACCCCCAACAAAAAGTTGATTCGAATAAAAAGAGAAAACTCCAACAAGCATAACCCTGAAAATTTCATCAAAATCGGATGTAAAATAAGAAAGTTACGACATTTTAAAGTTTCGCTTATTTTCACAAAATAGTTGCACATCCTGGTCAGTGTGCAAATGAGGAGACTGATGACGTCATACACTCACTATCTCTTTTGTATTTTGTATGATATATGAAACATTCTAATTTTCTCCTCATTGTCAAGTGAAACAACGATTAATTTCTCCCGATCATAAGGAATTAGCATTGTTTAATACTATATGGTTCAGTCAGGTTGGTTGGTCCTTATTGTCAAATCTGTAAAAAATGAAATATTATATAATTCAAACACTAAAAAACAAACGAAATAGTGAGTGGCGACTGTCTCATTTGGATGTCACTGAGTTGTGCATAATTATCACTGTTTTGTGAAAAGTAAGCGAAATTTTGATTTGCCATAACTTTCTTATTTTACATCAGATTTTGATGAAATTTTCAGCGTTATGCTAATTTGATTTTTCTCTATTTATTCAAATCAACATTTTTCTGGGGTGGACTTGACCTTTAAGACTTTAGTCCACCAACATGTTACAAGAGACATTTCAGACAACGGGCTCTTTGTAGTATATGCCTAACTGCAACAGTATATCATTCGTCGGCAGGCACAGACCCTTGGTTTTCGAAAATTTTCCCATAGTGCTTAATGCAAGGTCTGTGGTAGTGAGACTATTCACTATGTGTGACTGACAAAAACAGAGTTTGGAGCCTATAATCTTCATTCTAGACATGGTTTTGGTTAAAGTGTAAAATTCTATTCTACGCTTGCAGACTATAGGCCTATTGCAATAAACGGGGCACATGGATGGGAGCAAAATTGATATTCAAATTAATTCAATTGGAAAATGTGTATACTATCCAAGTCCTTTGGAAGCGCATAGAGACGTTATTCACAATGTGTTATGCGCTATATAGAACTGACTATTATTATTATAATTTACATTTTTACTCAAAGAGAAATAAATATGGGTAAGGAATACAAAATCGGGACTGATATCATTATTAACTATAGGGTACAAACATAAGATCAAAAGGAACATTTTCACTCTAATAATAAAAGTTAGAGTACACCTACCTGATGAACCTATCGTCCAAGGAAAAAAAATCCGTTAAAATAACTCGTTAGTTTCAAGAAGAAACACGAAGTCACCCCGAGTCAAACCACTCATAATACTAAGGCCTATACTGCAAGGAAACCACTAAAATATATATCTATAGGCCTACTGCAAGTCCGGCTGAACCTATTCATGAAGTCAACGTCCAATGTCCACGCGATAAACTTACCATGAACTTAAAATTAATGTTTTAGAGTTATATTTACTCAAAGTTCGATATGGTATAAATGCCCCTGACCACAAGATAAAGAGAGAGAGAGAGAGAGGGGGGGGGGGCGAGTGTGTGTGTGTTTTGACATCGCTACCTGTATGATATTTACTACTTTCTGAAAAATAAGAAGAAAATGTATAGATGTAGTACCTTTTGGAACCGAAATATTGGTTTACTCATATAGATTTTTTGGCACACTTTATTTTAGCGTTCCACTCTTACCCGAAAGCTGTTATTCGTTTCATAATCCTAATAAAACCCAAATTGTTTAACAAAAAAAGGGGGGATTACCATGAAAACATATTTCAAGGCAATGTAAAAAGGAGGTTTTACAATAGATCAATGACAAAATGTACAGTAAAACCATGGTAAAATAATTGCATTAACATGATTTTACCATGGTTTGGAACGCACTTTTAACCACGGTAATTTTACCAATATAATTTCATTAATGTGAACAATATCTGGTCCAATCTATTGAACTTGTAATCTATTACAATAAAACCAAGGTGTTGTCATGGTTTTACAGAAAAAGAAAACCACCATGCTTTGACCGAAGTAAAATCAAAGTCAAAAGATTGGTTAATAATTCCCGGTTAAATCAACATAATGATCATTTTTTAATTTTATATGTATATAAGTTCAATTCCTGGATTTAACATGATACACAGTGTATAGCGGACCGTGACCCGGAGAAGACAAAGGATTGGAGGGGCACTGTATTGTTTGTGAACAATGCTGTGCCCCCCAATGCTTTGTCTCCTCCGGGTCACGGTCCGCCACTGATGATACATTTAATTAGTAAGTAGTAATTATACATAATCATAATCATGTTAAGGTCTTCATAAATCAAACTGTTAGTAGCATGGCTCTCCTTTTAGCAACAGTACTGGTTATGTGTAAATTTCAATTTTTCAAAAAAGTTTGGAAGTCTGAGTTTGGCCATTGATTTCTCCCAACTACCAATTTTACACAATGCATATTTGATATAATTCAAAAGATAATTTAATTCTCTTTAAAAATTAATGATACCATGCTTGTTATGATTATGCCATCTTGAAAAGAGCAAGATTCAAAAGTGTTGGATGAGGTCTGAATTGAAAAGCTGCAAAATGAGCAGAAATAATCATCAATGGTTAAGAAAGAACATGATTCTTTTGTCTGTGTCAATAGAGATGAAAATCCATTTTTATCAAGCCCCTGCTTCTTCATTTTGTATGTTTTGTTGTGGTTTATGTAGTGATGGTTCTGTGAGATAACATGGTTTGAGTCCGGCGATGTTTGAAGAAGTACCCATGCATGTTTGTTTGTTTGTTACAGGGGCCGCGGAACGGTTTTCAAAGTGGGGAGGGGGGGGGGGCTGACCATGCAAAATATCACAATCCTATGGTCATTTTTACGTTTTTGTACACGGTTTTGTGCACGGTTTTGTACACGGTTTTGGAAAAAAAAGCCCTCACGCTTCCGCGGCCCCTGTGGTTGCTTGTGCAGAGGTGTGTTTGATTCCACATAAGAAACCGCTGAGAAATTCACTCATCACCACAGAACTTATGAATTTTGACCTTGCCCCACATTTCAAGGCACTGCACCTCCATGTGAACCATAATCATATCATGTAGGGTATCATTTAAAAAAAAAATTAAATGATCTATTCATTGGTATCAATCTCACATTGATATTCACTAAAACCAAAGAGGGATTATCGATCAAAGTCAGATTTCCCAACTTTTTGAGGAGTTTATATATATATATATACTGTATATGTATATTCTGGGCAATTATTGTAAAATTGAACAAATTTCCCTATTATTAGTTTTTTATTACCCAATTCGGACAGATTTTATCCAACAGTTGTGTGAACAATATGTTGCCCGGGGTAGGTTAAGAGTTGGGCATTTTTTGCCCAACTATTTCACTTCATTTCGTTTATTTCCATTTTCAACAATTACAGTTTGTTTTGTACATTTTGACATATAGATAACAAAACATGTTTCAAGTATCCCTGTACAAAAATTACATTCAAGATTATTACATATCAGGTTGGAAATGGAGGAGGCTGTTAAAAAGCGGAGCTTGTAGAGTGCAGCCTCCTAATAAATATTCTTGTTACATAGCATATAAAATCAAAATAACAACTTGAGCATCAACCAGTTTAAGTTTATTTTAAGAATGCACCGTACCACTTCCAAATAGGGGTGCACACAAAACTTTGGTGCTTAATTATATAAATCACATAAGACATATTTTTCTGTAGTCTAAATGGAGCGTGTATACCTTTGACGTTTAAATTTAAACGATAAATTACACGAAGAAAGCATGATGGATGCACATTAAATTTTGAGTCTAACACATTTGCGGTTTGAATTTTAATATGTAACCTTAATGACAATTACACATTTTGGTGTAATCCTTAAAGTCCGTGCAAATTCTAGGATTCGATCCATGACGAAAACATTTTTCCCTGTTTTCTAAAAGTTTATCAACAGATGATGGATATTGGCTAATGTACAACCGAGCCTGGTCGGATCGGGCAACCATCATCTTCATCCTCATTAAAGCCATTCAAACTTCCATGACGATTATCATTTGTTCTCTGATGTGGAGGAGCGTCGTTTAAAAAAAGTATCAACGAAGAGGAAACTAGAAAACACTCCAAAACTTATAAAGAGAACAACCCCAGTCGCTATGAAGATGGTTTTGAAAGACTTGATGCGCTCAAATAAGTGACCTAATAGGAAAAAAAGGAAACCAAATTATTCAGATATTCGGAAAATATTGAAGCTTAAACAAGACTAACAAGTAATGGCTAAACATGTGGTATTTCCTGCAATATCTGTGTGTAATCATAATGATCGTAACATCTGATTTCATAAACTCGAATTGACACTTAAGGGTTTGAGATATCTCATTGCCCAAATCTTCCTATCAAAGAAATGTATTATAGATGGAAAAAATTACGGTAATCACGTTTTACCCTTACTTTACAAAGCTCAAGATCTCTGTAAACGACTGAAAGACACCCCCCTTGTTTTCAACAGGTCTATTTAAAGACTTTCATTGAAAGATCCAGTTTGTCAAATTGCCTCGATACGTTTTCAATCAATTGAATTTCAGTTAAACTTCAAAGTGTTTTATGATTCGTCACTCGTCAGTAATCATTTTTTTTTGTAAACTTCTCATGCTCTGCACAGTATCTCGAAACGTTTCATCCTATAAGTCTAAGTTCGGGAAAACTTTGCTTGGTAGATCGAACAGCCTTGATCTATCAATTACCGAGTCTTTCAATTATCTCCACACTCTCTTGCAAATCTTAGAGGTCTTGTACAGTTTCAGAGGTCATAGATTATTGATCTCGTTGATTTTTTTCCAGAAATCATCTTAAAGCGATTTCCCAGTAGCCTTATTTTTGTAGCCTTATCTTTTAATCATGGGTGGCACCTCAGGGGGACAGGGTATACCACCTCTATACATTTTTTAAGTACTAAAAAAGAGAGGGAAAATACCTCCAAAAAGAGGGAGTGGGGATAAGAAAAAAAAGTTTATTCGACTAACATATATTACAAAGAAATCTGCTTAAAAATACTAGATGATTTTTTGTAGTATGTGTCTTTTTTCATAATGCATGTGCGCAAGTTGCACTCTTATGACATCACTCATACACATTAAAGGAGAATGAAACCCTTGAAATCAGCTGAATCCATATCAAAGAGAAAAATCAAAAAAACATATTGTTGAAAGTTTGAGGAAGATTGAATGAATAATAAGAAAGTTATGAGCATTTGAATATTGAGATCACTAATGCCATGTAGATCCTCCCATTGGCAATGCGACCAAGATCTGTGATGTCACACACGTACAACTCCCTCATTACTTTAGTACTTATTTCACTTATATTCTCACTTTTATAGAGTCTTTCTCAAGGTGAGGTGTTCTCTTTATGAGAGGAAAAGTACAGAGGTTTCACAACATTATATCATTGATGAATCGTTTGTCATATGATGAGAAATGAGCAAAAAGAGATGTTTTGGGGTATATTTTCAGTGTCCAAAAGGGGAGAGTTGTTCATCTGTGACATCATAGATCTTGGTCGCATTGCCAATGAGAGGATCTCCATAGCATTAGTGATCTCGACATTCAAATGCTCATAACTCTTCTATTGCTAGTCCTATTTTACTCAAACTTTTGTTGATCTTATTCTTTGATTTTTCTGCTTTCACAAAAGCTAACTTGCTCCAAGAGTTTCATTCTCCTTTAATCCTGAGAGATCGGTCGACGATAGTGTACTCAACACCCGGGGGGGGCACTCGACCAAAAAAGTGGTAGGGGTGTGCCGCGGGCGAGGCAAAAAACGGGGGCCTTGGAGCGGGCTTATCCGGGGCTTATTGTAAAAAGGAGGGTCCTCGGAACGAGCTTCGGAACTACAAATGTTTGTGAAAACGGGGGTCCTCGGAACGGATCTCCGTATCTCTGTGAGTGCGTATGCATCCCTATGGAACGGGCAATCGTGCATGACGCAGCTAGCGCGGCCTCCGCCGGGTGCGCTCTCGCTTAGGCGATGGTCGAAAAGCGCTCTACGGCCGCTTTTCACCAAAATTGCAGCTCCTTGTAGCAAATCAATGCGACCGGAACGGCGTAACGAAAAATATGCGAAGCTTTGGAACGGATTTCTTTCTTCTTTTTTCTCGATAAGAAGGAAATGCTATGCCTTGGAGCGGCTTTCTTTGTTCTTTTTTTCTCAAAAAGACAAAAATGCTATGCCTTGGAACGGAAATTTGAGTGTAAAAATGGGGGTCCCCTCCGCGGCACATACCCACTATGCATTATATACTGAGTGCCCCCCCCCCCCGGGATCGGACTCAACACCATAAAATAATCACACCATTTCACTTTCAGACTGATTGTAAATGTCATTTAATCGTGACAGCTTTCCTGGAATCTTAAGTATAGTTCTTCCGATTATTCATTATTCTTCAAATGGGATTCTTCATCTAAATATTTTTTTTTTTCACTTTTGCCTGTGTTAGTAGAGCGGATTAGCTCCAAAAATCACAACAATTGTGCAAATTTTGACTAAAGCATGAAACTTTCACAAGTATTAGTATATGCCGTAAGATTTATTTTAAAGGTGGGAGGTAAATTTTAAAATGCCATTTTCGGCCGTTGCCATGGCAACGGATTAATTTCTCAAAAATGACATACATTCCCATGTAAATGGTAAATAAACATGACATAGATGACCAAAATGATAATTTTCAAGTTCGCAATTGAATATATATAAAATTTAGAAACATTCAAAATTAACAAGAAAGTTCCAATTGGTCTGTTGCCATGGCAACGGCTTGTTTTTCCCCAGAAAAATAAAAAAACTGATTAAAAAAACGTTGTAGAATAGGATTTATCTTTAATTTCCCCTAATTTTACAGTGTTAAACAACGATATTTTGGTTGCTCAATGTATAAACTACATCTCAAGCCATTGCCATGGCAACCAAATAACATCTAATTTACAAAAATAACATGGTAAACTAGACAATGGACAGGTGGAAAATACAACTGGAAATGACTTAATCTGTATGCTTAAGTTTTGACCCCCTCATTTGAACAAAAAATACAGAATGTGTTCTGCAGGAGTTCTTTATAAAGATTAAACATTATGTTGCCTTGGTAATGCTTGAATTAAATAAAAAAAACGAATGTTGCAAAGATCCCGTTGCCATGGCAACAGTTTATTTCCCTCTAGAAAGGTAAAAATATTGATAAAAATATAGAATACATGTATGATCATCATTCCATTTTCAATATTTTTAAGGAACTAATCAAAATATGATTGTGACTACATTTATAAATATAACATCTTAAGCCATTGCCATGGCAACCAGATAACATCTAACTTAAAAAACAACAGCAGGGATGACAAGGTTATGGATAGGTGAAAAGTACAATGAAAATTAACTTATGTAAATGCATAAGGTTTGACCTACTCAATTAATTTAGGGGAAATAATACAGTGAGTGTTCTGCATGAACTAATTGGAATGATACAGATTGACGTTGCCTTGGTAATACTTGAATTCAACGATAAATATCAATGTTGCAAATTGCCTGTTGCCATAGCAACGGATCATTTAGTACCAGTTTTTATTAAAAAAGGACTATAGAATCTGGTTTTTCTTGCATTTCCCCAAATCTTAGTGTGTTAAACATAGATATGTTTGATGCAAATTGTTTAAATAAAATCTAAAGCTATTGCCATGGCAACCAAATAATATCTAATTCACAAAAAAATAATAATTTGGATGACAAGATCATGGACAGGTGGAAAATACAAATATAACTCAATATGCGAAAGGTTTGGCTAGTCATTTAATTTAAAACAAAAAATTCACCAAGTATTCTGTATGAGTTCATTAGAATAATAAATTGATGTTGCCTTGGTAATTCTTGAATTAAATGATAAATATTAATAATTCAAATGTTCTGTTGCCATGGCAACAGCTCATTTCCCCCAGAAAAGTATCAGCAGCTTTGATAAATAAAAACATGATAAAATCTGATTTTTCTTTCATTTCCCTTAAGTTAAGGGTGTTAGAAAATATATGTTTGCGGTTAATATGTAGATAACATCTTCAGCCATTGCCTTGGCAACCAATCAAGATGTAATTTATAAATACAAAAAAAAATTACTGTTGAAATGATAATGGTCAGGTGGGATGTAAAATGAAGGTTTACTTTTAAAAGCTACATAATGTTTGACCAGTCATTAAAGGGGAATGAAAGCTTTGGAACAAGTAGGCTTGTGTCGAAACAGAAAAATCAAAGAATAAGAACAAAGAAAGTTTGAGAAAAATCAGACAAATAATAAGAAAGTTATGAGCATTTGAATATTGCAATCTCTAATGCTATGGAGATCCTCCCATTGGCAACGCTACAAGGATGTGTGATGTCACACATGAACAACTCTCCCTTTGATGGACCCTGAAAATGTGTCTTTTTGCTTTTTCGTATGGTGATACAAACTCTTTATCCATGATGTATTCTATAAAAAATCTGTATTACATGCCCTCCTATAGAAAGAATACATGTTCTACTGATAGATGTAATAAAAGAGGCAATTTAAGTGAAATATATACTAAAGTAATGGGGAGAGTTGTTCAAGAGTGACATCACACATCTTTGTCGCATTGCCAATGTGAGGATCTCCATAGCATTAGTGATTGCAATATTCAAAAGCTCATAACTTTCTCATTATTTGTCCGATTTTTCTCAAACTTTCATTGATCTGTTTCTTAGATTTTTCTGTTTTCACACAAGCTATCTTGTTCCAAAGGTTTCATTCTCCTTTAAGTTTTGAACAAAAATTATAGTAAGTGTTCTGCATGAGTACAATAGCATGATAAAAACTGATGCTGCCTTGGTAATGGTTGATTTTAATATCATTTTTTTGCAAATGTGTAACGGATCGTTTTCCCCCAGAAAATACCATCTTTGATAAAAAAAATACCTAGTAGAATCTTATTTTTCATTCATTTCCACTAAGGTTACGGTGTCAAACATACACGTACATGTTTGTTGTTAAATGTATAAATCACATTTTAAGGCGTTGAAATGGCAATAACATAACATTTCATTTACAAAAAAACATAGCTGACAAGATAATGGACCGAAGGAAAATACAATAAAATTAACTGAATATGCGTAAGGTTTGACCTACTCTTTTAATTTTGAACAAAAGTTACATTAAGTGTTATGCATGATTTCATTAGGATGACAAAAATTACTTTTGTTTTGGTAATGCTTGAACATGATGAATATCAATGTTACAAATGGCTCCAGAAAAGTACAAATTTTGATAAAAATATGTTTATTTATTTCCTTTTCCCTTATAGGAGGTTGCTGAACATAAATATGCTACATGATAAGCACCATCTTATTTCATTATACATGGCATCGAAATAAGACCTACAAAAATCACATCAGACTTTTTTGGGCTCAAATAAATTCCCGAAACTCTAATTTTGATGCTGGACAATTACGTTCAAAGTATTCGCAGGCGGCCATTTTGAAGAAAGCGTTTGGGGTGATTTGTGTTTTAAAGCTGTTCATCATATCAATATCTAAGGGGATTATAGGGGTTGATGAATCAAAATCTTAACTCTATTTGAGGAGTAGACATGGTCTTGATATCCTAATCAAGGTAAATACAGTAAATCAACTTTTACATGGAGATCATGAAATCATGAAATCCTTCCTTGTTCGACTGTTTTAGCATACTTGGCTTGAAATATGATAGCAAAGCACTATTAGGCATCATCTGCCGGGATACACCTTTTAATTCCTGCATACAAATGTCAGAAAATCGTTACTTTGTGAAAATTCCCATAATTTCTTTAAAAATTCATGAAAATTGCCGAAAATTAAAAAAAAATTCCCACAAAAGTCACGTTTATTCCCATGGAAAGTTTCCATCAAGAAAATTCCCGGGAATTTGCAACCCGTCTCCCCCCCCCCTCCCAAAAAAGAAAAAAAAAATCATTATCAAGAAATAATACAGAGAAAGTGAAAGAGAGATGGATAAAATATGATTATTTTACGAATAATATACCAAAAAGGAAAAATTTTGAAATTTTTGCTCTGTCGCTGGCTCGGTGAGAACATTTTAAAGTAAATTTTGCTTGATATGTCATATCTGGCCCCCTCAAAATTGCACTGCTGATTTTGAAGAAGAAAATTTTGTAATACTGTGATAATTTTTAAAGTAACATATGAATCTATTCAACGCCAAGTGTAATCTATTCACTGGTTATTTTACATGAAAAGTAGACTCGTCAAATTAAATAAAAAATACCTTTACTGGTTGAAAGGTTAAAGTAATTTAAGCAAGGGTATTCCAAGATGGTGCCCTCAGTGGGTGCCATAGGCTAAAAATCCACAATTCATCCATTACTTGATAAAATGGCTTTAATTTTGTTTCTATTCATTGGTTTTAAGGATCAAGTAGTACATTGGACCAAGTTACAGGGAAAGCCAGTGGTCTGGAATGTCCAAAAATCCAAGATGGCTTCAAAAAATTGAATCTAAAATGGTTGCTTATACCTAAAGCGGACCTAGCTCATTTCATATTGGCCTGGAGGATAATATTTTGGTGTCTAAATCATTGGTTTCAAGAGTAAATCATTGGTTTCAAGAGTCTAACAATATTAGTACAAGTTACAGTGACAGTCAGGTGTATTCGAAAATCCAATATGGCTTCCAAAAACTATTCTAAAATGGCTGCTGATACTTAAAAGTGGAATAACTCCTTTTATATTCACCTGTGAGATATGATTTTGGTGTCTAAACCATAGTTTCAAAAGTGAAATAATAAATTAGGACATAGTTTGTTCAATATCTGTCTGGGGAATATGATTTTGATGTCTAAACCATCATCATAAAACCATGGTTTAATGCATTAGAACAAGTTACAAGGACAACCAATGGACTGGTATGTTAAAAAATCCAAGATGGCCTCCAAAATGGGGTCTAAATTGACTGTTGTTACTTCGAAATGGACATATAATTCATTAATAATGCACATTGGGGGTATGATTTTGGTGTCTACACTAGTGTTTCAGGGGTCAACTAATACTGTACATTGTGTCAAGTTGAATGGACAGTCAGGTGTTAATATTGTGTCCAAAAATTCAAAGATTGTTTGAAAAATGGGGGTTTTAATGTTACTTAAAAGTGGACATAGTACATTAAAAAATACTCCTGGGGATGATATTTTGGTGTCTACATTAGAATTTCAAGGATCAAATGATACGTTGGGACTGGTTACAATGATGTATAGATGTCCATTTTGCCTGAAAATCCAAGATGGCATCAATGAATGGGTTAAAAAATGACGACTGTTACGTTGAAGTGGATATGATATCCACTTGTGAGAATCTACCTTGGATTTTGGACAAAATTGAAAACTAATCATCCTTGTTACTTGTCCTAATGTAATAGTGGACCCTTCATACCACAGTGTAGACACCAAAGATGTTTCTCACAGGTTGTATGAACTCTGATAATTTTTGAGTGATAGAAGTCATTTTAGATTCCATTTTGGTCACCCTCTTGGATTTTTAGGCAATTTGGACAACTGGATATCATTGTAACAAGTCTAAACGTATTTTTCGAAACTTTAAACCAAAGTTTGAACACCAAAATCATTTTTCCTTGGTTGACTTTCAATGAACTATGTCAATTTTTAAGCAACAGACTCCAATTAAACCCCGATTGTTTGAAGCCATCTTAGATGTTTAGACATATTGGATTACTCACTGTCCTTGTAACTTGTTCCATGTCATGATGTATTTACTGACTTTTAAAACCATGGTTTAGATATCAAAATAATACGCCCTTGGCAGATATTACACGAAATATGTCAATTCTTTAGTAACAGGGCTATTCTATAATCCATTTTTTGAAGCCACCTTGGATTTTTGACATACTTGACCACTGAGTGTTCTTGTAACTTGTCCTAATGTATAGTTTGACACATTTCACCATGGCATAAACTTATTCCAGGCTATTAAACAATCTACGTTTTTTAATGCATCAACAACAATTTTAGACTCTATTTTCAAAGCCATCTTGGATTTTTTAAATATACTGGACAACTGACTGTCCGTGTAACTTGTCATAGTGTATTACTTGACCATTGAAACCATGGTCTAGACACCAAATCATATATCCCAGACGGATATGAAATAAGCTATGTCCATTTATATATCAACAGCCATTTCAAAGTAAAAAAAACTCCATTTTTGGAAGCTGTCTCAGGGTCTTGGACACATCAGACCACTGGCTGTCCTTGTAACTAGTCACAATATACTACTTCACCCTTAAAACCATTGCATAGAAACCACATTAAGCCACTGGAATTAGATGTAATTTGGTTGTCATGGCAATGGCATAAGTTATTTGTATATCAACAGCAAACATAATGCTTTGCACTCTAAAATTAGGGGAAATTTATGACAAAATGCAGATTCTAAACTGTTTTTCGATCAAATTTGGTACTTTGGTAATTTGGTATCATTAAATTCAAGCATTACCAAGGCAACCTCAAATTTTATCATTCTAATGAACTAATGCGAACCACTGTAATCTTTGTTCAAAATTAATTGACTGGGTCAAACCTTGAGTTAATGGATTGCATTTTCCACCTGTCCATTATCATGTCAACCATGTTATTTTTTTCAAATTAGATGTTATTTGGTTGCCATGACAATGGCTTAAGCTATAATTTGAATGTTAACAGGAAACATATCCATTCTTACCCTAAAATTAGGGGAAATGAAAGGAAAAAATCAGATTCTACAGATTTTCTGATCAAAACTGGTACTTTTCTTGGGGAAATGAGTAGTTGCTATGGCAACAGGTCATTTGCAACGTTGATGTTTATCGAATTCAATTATTACCAAGGCAACTTCAATGTTTATCATTCTTAGAATGATAAATAGTTCATGTAGAACACTCATTGTATTGTTTCCCCTAGATTAATTGAGGTCAATCCTGATGCATACAGTGATGCACATCAAGTGAATTTTCATTGTATTTTTCACCTGTCCATATCCTTGTCATCCATGTTTTTTTTTTAATTAGATGTTATCTGGTTGCCATGGCAATGGCTTAAGATGTTATATTTATAAATTTAGTCACATATATATCTCGATTAGTACCTTAAAATTATTGAAAATGGAAAGATGATCATACATGTCTAAATTCTAATTCAATATTTTTACCTTTCTAGAGGGAAATAAGCTGTTGCCATGGCAACGAGCCCTTTGTAACATTTTAAAAAGAATTTAATCCAAGTGTTACCAAGGCAACATAAGTTCATATCTTTTTAAAGAACTCCTGCAGAACATTTTAAGTACTTTTTGTTCAAATGAGGGGGTCAAAAGTTAAGCATACAGATTAAGTCAATTCTAATTGTATTTTCCACCTGTCCATTGTGTTGTCAACCATGTTATTTTTTTTTTCAAATTAGATTAATTTGGTTGCCATGACAATGGCTTCAGATATTGTTTGTATGTTAACAGCAAACATATCAATTCTTACCATTAAATTAGGGGAAATGAAAGAAAAATCAGAGTCCAAAGTCCTTTTTCTAATCAAAACTAGAACTTTTTTGCGTAAATGAGCCGTTGCTATGGCAACAGGTCATTTGCAACATTGATATTTATCGTTGAATTCAAGTGTAACTAAGGTAACATCAATGTTTATCATTCTAATTAGTTCATGAAGAACACTCACTGTATACTGTTTCCCCTAAATTAATTGAATAGGTCAAAACTTATGCATAAAAGTTATTTTCATTGGATTTTTCACCTATCCATAACCCTGTCATCCCTGTCATTGATTTTTTTTAATTAGATGTTATTTGGTTGCCATGGCAATGGCTTAAGATGTTATATTTATAAATGCAGTCACAAACATATATTTTTATTAGTTCCTTAAAAATATTGAAAATGGAATGATGATCGTATTCTACATTTTTATCAATATTTTCACCTTTCTAGAGGGAAATATGCTGTTGCCATGGCAACGGGATCTTTGCAACATTTGTTTTTTAATTTTAATTCAAGCATTACCAAGGCAACATAATGTTTTATCTTTATAAAGAACTCCTGCAGAACACTTTCTGTATTTTTTTGTTCAAATGAGGGGGTCAAAACTTAAGCATACAGATTAAGTCATTTCCAGTTGTATTTTCCACCTGTCCATTGTCTTGTTAACCATTTAATTTGTGTAAATTGATGTTATTTGGTTGCCATGGCAACGGCTTGAGATGTAGTTTATACATTGAGCAACCAAAATATCATTGTTCAACACTGTAAAATTAGGGGAAATTAAAGATAAATCCTATTCTACAACGTTTTTTTAATCAGTTTTTTTATTTTTCTGGGGAAAAACAAGTCGTTGCCATGGCAACGGACCAATTGGAACTATCTTGTTAATTTTGAATGTTTCTAAATTTTATATATATTCATTTGGGAGCTTAAAAATTATCATTTTGGTCATCTATATCATGTTTATTTACCATTTACATGGGAATGTATGTCATTTTTGAGAAATTAATCCGTTGCCATGGCAACGGCCGAAAATGGCATTTTAAAATTTACCTCCCATCTTTAAAATAAATCTTAGGGCATATACTTATACTTGTGAAAGTTTCATGCTTTAGTCAAAATTTGCACAATTGTTCGGCTAATCCGCTCTACTATGTTATGTATTCTTGACCCACAAGCCTCACATGATGAATCTTGGTAGCACGTGTATATTATGAATTACACACAGATTACATGTGTTGATAATTTTTCAATACTTTTAAAGCTCTCGGCTCCTAGAGGCTAGACCTTTATTAATGTGAGCATGAACTTCTCCCTGGAACTTCTGCAGACGTGGACGTCCAGTTGACACCACTTCCCTCGTTTGTTTCATATTACTCCAGCCAGCACAAGTCTAAAATAATTGTAAAATGATAAAGACAAAAGTATGAGAATATAGACGTAAAAATTTTAATTTGGAGGTTGGAGCACGGACGGTGTCGTCCGCGTCTAGCTACATCAACAAAACGGCGCATGGACGGACTTCCCCCATGAGTTTCCCGTATCCGCAAGACCAATGTCCGCTCCGTCATCGATCAATCCGGCTGCTTTCAGGATGTTTAGCAGATATTAAAGGCAAGGGCATTCAGTAAGCCAGCCTTCCTTTTAAAATACAACATGGGTGTACCGACTCTGATCTATAAAACTGGTGGTGCAGCTGTCATTCCAGGCATTTCAGAAGCAGGTAAATAATCAAGACAAGTTGATCATTGAATGATTGATTAATATACTCTATAATATTAATATATACATATATGATATAGGCCTAGCACTCATTCAATGAACAAGGTTATGATTAGACAGGAATAACCGTAGTTTCTGGGGATTTGTTCAACAATTTCTGACATTTTACTATCATCCCCATCCCATGTATTGGTGAGTGAGCCAACGCAGTTCAGCAGAACAACCAAAATACAGACACTAAACTGTAGCTTTTGGTCCAGGTTATGATATAACCTTGTTCTCAGTTACATCTCGATCTATGTGTGGCAAAATAAGGTTGACAATGTATGGATTATTTTCTCTTTTTCTTTTGGACAAATGCTTGATTTTTTTACACTGTCAGTTTCCATTACAGCTTTTCATTATATAGCTTGGCTCTTGACTTAAGTAAATTTGATTCTTTAAATTATTTTTTTCTTAATTAAAAATAGAGATAAAAAAATGTAAATTTTCTTGCCATATTACTTTCCACCAATAGAGGGCGTACACAAAAATATGCCCAAAAATCAAGTTTTTGAGCGCTCAGGTGAATACAAAATTATTCCCAAGTTGCTAATGAAAAATAAATTGCAGCTGTATGGAAATTAGTAATTTTGGTCACAAAAGTGATATTGTAATTATTTTTTAAAGTGTGTGCTCTCTACAACATTGGCATACCATAGTCCTACCTGTAGATTCCCCATAGGCAGGATGGTTGCAGTGAACAAGTGGCCTATACTATCCCCGGGGGGGCCACTTACATTGACGAGTGGATACCATGCGCGACCAAAAAAACACGTAAAAAGGATGTCTTTTTCACGATAGGGCACGTTACGTACGTAACGTGATAAGGGTGTCAAAAACACAAAAATAATAAAAAAGGGTATCTATTTCGCTAGGACAATTACGTGTTTAGGGTCGAATTTGCGGGGATGATAAAACAAAATTAAAATGTTTTATAAAGGATGTCCTTTTTGCCCCAACACTTCGTGTTTAGAGTCCAATTTGCGCGAGGTGTAGAAGATGGGGTCGTACTAAACCAAATTAGGTAAAGCCGACGACCGAAGGACCCGTAACAATAAAACATTCCTGTACTTGTTTAGGGGTTCATTTCAGGGAATATTTGCCAAGAGTATCGTTTTGTTTCCAATACTTGTTAAGGGTAGGGTTTCACACGCCAATACATGTTAAGGGGTGCATTTTCAGAATATGGAAATTACGTGTTTAGGGTGCTTTTCGAGACCCATTGGTCGCGCATGGTATCCACTCGTGAATGGAACTGGCCCCCCCGGGATACTATCGTGGAGTTCTGGTATCATTATTGATGAAATAATTCCCTAGAACAAATAAAGCTCTCTGGGTTAGTAAATCATGTGAATTAAGTGAGTAGCTGTCACACACTCGTATACCGGTAGTACAGTCGTGCAGCTCTTGCTACCCTTATGGCAATTGCACTGCCAGTAATAACGCAGTACTATTGAAATTTTAATGCAATTGTCATTCCTATTTAGGCATTGAAGTTTATCTGAAATTCAGGGTGAATTTGAAATAGGGGCCTTACGTTAGGTAGACAGGAATAACCATCGTTTCTGGGGATTTCCTTAACAATTTCTGACATTTCACTATAATCCCCATTCACCATGTATTGGTGAGTAAAGTCAATGTAGTTCAGCGGAACAACCAAAATACAGAGACTGAAGCTTTTGGTCTAAACGTTAGGTTGAAAGTACCTCTTAACCTAGACCAAAAGCTTCGGTCTCTGTCAATTATGTTGGTTGTTCCGCTGAACTTAATTGGCTCCACTCCCCAAATACAGAGACCGAAGTTCTAGCTCGATCTGTACAGGGACTCAATGGCCATATGTTTATGTATAAAGTTCGGATAAAACTGGGAAGTGAAGTTGCGAGACAGCCGGAGTAAGTCACTGTTATTCCCCCTTTTAAGTTTATTTCTCCCCGTTTTGGTGCATTTCAGGCCAAAACGGAATAATAATCTTTATTTTGGTACAGTTCTTTTTATAAATTTTTATGAAATAAAGACAAAAATCGATGAGCCCCATCAGGGGGAATTTGCATTGTTAACCCCCTAATGGTGGCTGCACGATAGCGAGCCGTCTGTGTACGAGGAGAAATTAAAAAAAATAAAAATGTTAAATAACTCCTTGAAACAGACGGCTGCCAGCTGTCTGCTCTTGACCTAGATAGATAGGAGTCCAACATTGTATATTGATAGGGTACATTGAATAAGAAGATTTACAATATTGAATAGGAATATTTGAACCATCTACCGTATGTGTGCATTTCATTCAGATACTAGGTTTTTTTTATTTAGGACTTCCGCAGGTCTCTAACATTGTTTGCAATAACCTTTGCAATTTAATTTGGCAAAATAGCATTGAATGTTTGAAATATTTGAATATCTTTCGTACAAATATTTCAATGGTAAATTTGATACATGTAATTTCTTGACCTAGCCATGGTATAGCTTATAATATCTACTTTATAGGACTGACGTCACCATAAGGCCACAGAATAAATTACTTTTTTTTGCCATTACTTTTATTTAATTTATGTTCACATAAAATGGAAATTATAAAGCTGTCGAGATCACGTAGTAGTTCTTGATAAACAATGTACCTTATTTCATGTTGGTTTCTGGCCTGATTTTGAGTCCATATTTGCTTTGTAATATGATATTTTATTAACAGAACATGCTGTATATTTTTCTAATGTGATTGACCTGTATGAGGAAGATTGCAATTAATATTATTGACTTGTTATTGTAGATAGCTGGTATTGCTTACACCTCAGGACCCTTGTGTGGTTGAACTATTTTGCTCTACCGTACCTTTATTGCACAAGTAGGAGTGGATGATGTATTATCAAACATGGTTTTTTGTCTCACCTGCATAGCAGAGTGAGACTATAGGCGCCGCTTTTCCGACGGCGGCGGCGGCGGCGACGGCGGCGTCAACACCAAATCTTAACCTGAGGTTAAGTTTTTGAAATGACAGCATAACTTAGAAAGTATATGGACCTAGTTCATGAAACTTGGCCATAAGGTTAATCAAGTATTACTGAACATCCTGCCTGAGTTTCATGTCACATGACCAAGGTCAAAGGTCATTTAGGGTCAATGAACTTAGACCATGTTGGGGGAATCAACATCAAAATCTTAACCTAAGGTTAAGTTTTTGAAATGTCATCATAACTTAGAAAATATATGGACCTAGTTCATGAAACTTATACATAAGGTTAATCAAGTATCACTGAACATCCTGCATGAGTTTCACGTCACATGACCAAGGTCAAAGGTCATTTAGGGTCAATGAACTTTGGCCGAATTAGGGGTATCTGTTGAATTACCATCATAACTTTGAAAGTTTATGGATCTGATTCATGAAACTTGGACATAATAGTAATCAAGTATTACTGAACATCCTGTGCAAGTTTCAGGTCACATGATCAAGGTCAAAGGTCATTTAGGGTCAATGAACTTTGGCCAAATTGGGGTATTTGTTGAATTACAGCCATAAATTTGAAAGTGTGTTGGTCTAGTTCATAAAACTTGGACATAATAGTAATCAAGTATCACTAAACATCCTGTGTGAGTTTCAGGTCACATGATCAAGGTCAAAGGTCATGTAAGGTCAAAGAACTTTGGCCACGTTGGGGGTATTTGTTGAATTGCCATCATATCTCTAAAGTGTATTGGTCTAGTTCATAAAACGTGGAAATAAGAGTAACCAAGTATCACTGAACATCTTGTGCGAGTTATAGTAGTTTTCAAAATCAGCACTGCTGCTATATTGAATCGCGTGATGCAGGTGAGACGGCCAGAGGCATTCCACTTGTTTTTAATGTATGTCCTCATTGTCCTGATGATATAATGTTCTTAACATTATTTTTCTTGAGTTGTCAATTTCTTTTGAAGATAATTCAAGACAATCTTGTTTGTTTTTCTTTCACAGCAAGCAAGCTGGAAAAACCAAAGGTGAACAGATTGTTTCTGCCCTTCAAAGCTGTTTACTTTTGGCTGTGGTCAGGTGAGTTGAGTTGAATTTTTAATGTACCACAATACTTGGAATTTAGTGCATGGCCATACACAGGGGTGCCCCCCAAAAAAATTCCTTCAATTTAATTTTTTTAATGGAAAAGTGCCCCCATGACTACCTTGTTCGCTTCTTTCCCTGGCTTTTCAAGTTTCTTTTTAAAAATTATGCATCTTGCCTTGCCCCCCCACCCCAGAAAAAATTCCCGCATACGGCTATGATCCATTGTACATAACTATTTATTGTTACATCTGGCAAAATATATCTATTTCATACAAACTTACAGCTTGAATAAAGGGGACGTTCACCCTGAAGAAAAGTTTGTTGTAAAAATAGCAGAAAAAATAATAGAAAATATAGGTGAAGGTAGACCTGAGAAAAATCTGTTAAAGATTAAGAAAGTTATTAGAATTTTAAGTTTGGATTTATGACATCATAAACGAGCAGCTGCTTCATATGTTATGTAATATAAAATGCATGAAATCCATTTTTTAAATGGTTCCCGATTACTCATTTTTGTTTTCTTTTCATGGTCGGGTTTGAGTTGATTTGTCTATTGATATACGAAAGGTACAGTAAAAACATTTACAATTTTCTGAGAAAATGACATTTCATTGATTTTTTTACCATTTGCTAACAGGAATGCTGCTGGCATATGACATCACAAATCAAATAATTGAGATTCTTATATGGTAACTTTTTAATTCTTTTGTGGATTTTTTCTCAAACTTTCGGCAATATTTTTGTCTCACCAGCATAGCAGAGTGAGACTATAGGCGCCGCTTTTCCGACGGCGGCGGCGGCGTCAACACCAAATCTTAACCTAAGGTTAAGTTTTTGAAATGACAGCATAACTTAGAAAGTATATGGACCTAGTTCATGAAACTTGGCCATAAGGTTAATCAAGTATTACTGAACATCCTGCCTGAGTTTCATGTCACATGACCAAGGTCAAAGGTCATTTAGGGTCAATGAACTTTGGCCGAATTGGGGGTATCTGTTGAATTACCATCATAACTTTGAAAGTTTATGGATCTGATTCATGAAACTTGGACATAATAGTAATCAAGTATCACTGAACATCCTGTGCAAGTTTCAGGTCACATGATTAAGGTCAAATGTCATTTGGGGTCATTGAACTTTGGCTAAATTGGGGGTATTTGTTGAATTACCATCATAACTTTGAAAGTATATTGGTCTAGTTCATAAAACTTGGACATAAGAGTAATCAAGTATCACTGAACATCCTGTGCGCATGAAAAGCCTTTGTTATGGAAAACCGGCTAGAATATACACTCTAATTATTTAGCTTTAATTTTGCTGTAAATTTTTTTTTGTTGAAATATAAATTTCATTTGACATCTCTGATTTAATACCCTTTATAAATATACCATATTTTTATACAAAATATTAATATTTGGTTTTCGCTTATTACCCTTAGGTAGTGCATGTATCATGCCTTTCTTCCCAGTCTACATGACATATGTTGGACTCAGCACCATCCAGACAGGTCTCATCCAAGGTTTGGTCCCATTTGTAGGGAGTGTTGCAGGACCATTCTGGGGAAGTCTTGCTGACAAATCAGGCAAACACAAGACTATCATGCTCAGCAGTATGATAGTGTCAGCCATCATCTACGGAAGTCTGGTTTTTCTACCTCTGTTGAATCATGACAAGGCTGAAGTGGCCTGGACAAATATCACCAATGCTACAGATGGAAACTTTATTCCATTGGAGGTTGTAAACAGTGTGGAGTTCTTGCAAGACACGAGAGACTCTGATAGTTTTGTTCACAATAGCAGGGATTGTCATGAGGTTGACAATAGTTTAAAGGTTAATTTAGGACATTGTTTTCAAATGATGTTTTTCAGTAATAATACAGGTACCGGTATTCAAAATAATTGGACAGATAATAATTTAGATGTGAAAGGGTGCAACGTTTGTCTATTGTGCAATGATATCAAAGTGGAATTTTTCAAAAAGAGTTATACTTTAAGTGATAAGTGTCATCGAATGTATACCATAGCTGTTTCAAAGTGCTCTTCAGTGTGTAGCACATCTAGTAGTGATCATAGCTTACATCTATCAAGAACTATTAAGCTAGGAATCCTTTATCAGGATGAACCAGTTTCTTTTAATTCACAACCATTCAACAAGAGTACCACTGCCATGTTTGCCACCATGATGGCAATGGTCTTCACTGGTCGTTTCTTCAAGAGTCCCATCGTACCGATCCTAGATTCTACCACGATGATGCTTGTTAAGGAGCTCAAGGAGGTTGGCATTGAGGCGGACTATGGGAGACAGAGGCTATGGGGCGCTGTTGCCTGGGGCACTGTGTCCCCCCTAGCAGGATTCCTCATAGATTTCTATGCTGCCAATGTTCCTTCATTTAATCAATACCTTCCAGGATTCTGCATGTATGTCCTTGTCTACTTCCTGGCCTTTGTCACTGCCACCTGCATCAAGGTACCAAGGCATAACCCTCCTGCACAATCCGTCTCCAGGAATATATGTGCAATCCTCTGTAAAGCCAACATCTTAGTCTTCTTAATTGCCATTGGAGTCACTGGAATATCTGTTGGGTTACTTACTACATACCTCTTTCTTTTCATTGCTGAGCTCTCAGGGTCACATACATTGATGGGTCTCACTTTAACCCTGACCTGCGTGTCTGAAGTCCCATTCATGTACTTTGCCACCAAGCTCATTGAAAAGCTTGGTCATCGTGGCGTCATAACACTCACGCTCTTCTGTTACGCTCTCCGCTTTGGTGGTTATTCTCTCCTTCAAAATCCGTGGCTGGTGCTTCCCATAGAGCTGCTTCATGGAGTAACTTTTGGTGCCCTGTGGCCTACAATTACATCCTTCTGCATCCTGATGGCTCCTGAGGGGATGGCAACAACTATGCAAACTTTGGCTACGTCTGCTAAAACTGGATTTGGTAAGTGACCAAAGTTGTAGACATTACCCTGTCACATGCTCACTGCCTAAAGAAAGAAAATAGAACTTACTAGAAGCCATTGATTTCAAATTACAAGAATAGTATATCACTTTTGTGTGATTTAAACAGAGTTTTCATCTTTTGGAATTTTGTTTTATTCCTAACTACACCAGTTTATTTGCCTTTCCATACTCTTACAATTTAAGCCATTGTGAATGTCATCATTATTTTCTTTCTTGCACTGCCATTCTTTCTCAATCTTTTTTTCCTTTTTTGTAGGGGATTCTTTCTCAATCATTGTTTGCACATTTGTCTTTCTTTTCTCCCCCTAATTTGTAATAACATATTTACACATATTCTTGTTTTCTTCTCTTCATCCTTGAGTTTATTATGTCTTCTTGCATTTATATACATTTATAACACCCTTCTTCTACCTCGCATTTGGGGCCATCATCTTCTTTCTCATCTATACTTTTGTTTTCTTTTACTCATTAATCTAATCTTTATTTTCACCAACATTTATTCTTTTACTTCTTGTCTTCTCCTCCCCCTCTTCTTCCTCTTTGTCAATCTTCTCATTGTGTTTCTGCTCCTCCACCTTGTTGACCACTCTCTTTTCCCTTCCATTCTCAGCTTCATAAAAACCTTATTAGGGTGATTCCATACGTGTCGTACGGGACATTTAGAGAACATTTGACAGTTTTTTTACAAGAAAAACAAAAAATATTCCAGTAACTAAAGGTGATCATCAAGTACTACCAGAGTGTTAGAAAAACCAAGACTTAACATGACTTGAATTCACATCCTGTAAAATACAGATTTAAAATAGTAATGTGTCATACGGACGCAGAAAAAGTGGCTTTTTTAGAAACCTCAAGTTTGTACTCTAAAGTCTGTGAGTTGGACAGATAATTTTCATAGAAACCGAACTCAAATTGACATTCAATTACCCAAGAACAAACACATCTATGAAAGAAAGCAAAATAAACATTCATGAATAAATAAAGCAAATTGCAATTTTCGAGAACATTACGGGACACTCAAAATTGAAGCCAAACTTTCTTACTTTATGTCTCTTTGACTTCTTCAATCACTTTATTTGGCTGATGATAATGATAATCCTATCAAACTAAAGACATTCATTATTTTAGAAACCGCTATTGGCTGAATATTTCTGTCAATTATCATGAACAAAATAATGTGTCGTACGGGATACTTGTGTGTCATACGGGACACTTGTGTGTCGTATGGGACACTTGTGTGTTGTACAGGCACTTGCGTGTTGTACTCGGCAGCCTGAATACAACAATGAACTTTTTATCAATCAGAAGGGGAGCATTGCCCCTAAATTCTTCCTTTTTAATGAAAAGTCTTTTAATAAGTAGTCATTCAGGACAATATAATTAAGTAACCTCAATTATACAATCGGGAGCAATGTGTTATCATTTTTTTTCATGATGGGAAATGTACAAGGTTTCACAGCATTTCTACGAGCTGAAAAACTTGAGGTTTTGTGTGAAGTTATATTTAGTGAATTAATTGATGATTTCCAATACACTATTTTAACAATAAACGAATGAAACTGTTTGTGTAAATTATGGGGCTAAAATGTTATAATTTTTCATATAAAATGTATATACATTATATATGTCACAACTGTCACTTGTAATTCCACAAAATATTTTTTTCTAAAGAAATGCGATTCTACTTTTTCAAACCTTTCTGCATTTCATGAAACCATATGGTTTGTCTATTTTCCAGATTTTTTGTGAACAACATGGTTTGTCTTATTTTCCAGATTTTTTTTTACAACTTGAAAAAAGTAAGGAGTTTCAATACTGTATATAAAAAAATAAGTTATTATCAAGGGAAGTCCAAATAGATGCTTGATATGTAATTTTTTACATCTTATAATAAGCATTAGCATGCAAGAGGAAGTCATCTTCCAGGCTAGGGTGAATCAATTATAAAGGTTTTCTTCTCATGCTCAATGACAAAGAAATTAACCTGCTCTAACCAGTGAAAATCACCAGTTTAGCTGAAGGGATTCACAAAAGAATATGCCTACATGAAATCAATTAAAATGGTTAGAATCACCTATTTCATGTTCTATTGAGATAAAAAAGTACTTTTTCAGTTCACTTTATGTCAAATCAATTACTTGAATTGAAATAGGTCTATTATTTATAGTTTCTGAATCCAAATCCTGCAATTAAATGCATTATATATTGTGTGTCGTACGTGACATGTCCCGTACGACACAATGTGTGTCGTACGGGACAACTATTAATAGGACAATTATTGAAAAATGAAGGGCAGTAATTAGATCCTTATGGGATATATCGATCACCCATGGGTCAAAGATAGAGAAACTTATTTTGTGAAATTGCATCATCAAAAATAAAATTGTAGGAAAAACTTATGCATTTTCATGTGTCGTACGGGACATTGCCAAAAATAGGTTCGGAAAAATCAGGGCTGCTCCTATTATGGATCATGAAAATGTTGTAGATATTATTTGGAACCATCAATGATACATTATTCCATTGACCTGCAATATTTTCAATCTGCTCGTGCTTTGCCAATAATTGTTTCAGGCAGTGTTTGTACTTGACTATTTAATTAGCAAAATTATTGAAAATTGAAAATTCCATTGTTCCCCCCAAAAAAACTATATATCTGACTTCACTTTTGGTTAAAACTCATTATTTTCATAACATTTAGGTATCATAGTAAAATATTACACTACTTATGACTTATTGAAAGCATGTTGAAATCTATGATATTTTTGAAGTTCTAGTGTGGAATCGCCCATTACATGTATTTAGAAATGTTGGTCCTTTCAAGACAAAAAGAGTATAACGGTAAACTAATCCCATGAACTATTTCTCATTTCCAGGAATGGGAATAGGAACAATAGGCGGGGGTGTCATCTACCATGTCTATGGAGCTAGAAACTTGTTCAGAGGGGCAGCCATCTTGTGCCTGGCAACCATGATCATTTACTGGCCAATCAGCTTCTGCCTTGACAGACGGGAGGCACGGGTAAATCGTCAAATACAGTATGAAGAAATCTCTTGAATTAATCGCCATGGAATCAAGTCACTCATGTCTTATAATTGAACAATCATTGGCCTGGTTTTAAACATGTAGAACCAGGCTAATGATCCATTGACTTCAATGGGGTATTCATTTGGTCATATCTCGGGTCCTCTTGAACCAATCCCTGCTAAATTTGGGGTGTGGATGCTCCTCATGATCATGCTCCTCTGAGAAATGACAAAAAAAAAAAAAAAAATGATAAGATTGCAAAACATTTGCATATTTATTTTGACGTCATCTCTTAGTGCAATGAAAATTCCATTATTATTATTATCAACTAAAAACTTTTAAAAGAATTATTTTGAAATGATTAGGTTTCTCTAAAATTTAAAATCGGAACAGCTAAAAATCTTTCAGGATATTGCAAATTACAGTATGTGACAGATGAAACAAAACCAAGAATTACCAATGTTTTCTCATCGCTCATCCACAATAAGATAAAGATAATAAATATTTATGAGCGTGTTTTGGGGATGAAGTGTAAGGTATTAACAATATGGGCTAGGCATGTCGTTGGGCGAGTGCTTTTGCATAATATTATGAATACCCGAGATACTTGCATCATCATTAATATCACAAATTTTGAAAATGGTAAGCAGTGTAACTTTGTAGTGGAAAGATTGGTTGACATGAATCCAACTAAATTTTCTAGGATTGCACTGACACCTATCGAAGTCAAATTTCCAAACTTTTTAAAATGGTTTTATACATTTCTGCAGGGTAAAAGTCTTAAAATAAGTTTTTTATCTTATCTAGCTTTTTATATAAAGAATAGTTCCACATTTATATAAAACACAGAAATTCCACCATATTGGACATTTTTTAAGGATTAAATAGAGTATATTTTATTTAAGCTGGCATCTGTAATATTTATGCGTTATATCATTAATTCCATTGCCCTTGTAAGGAATTTTGGAGTTACAAACTTCTGGATTACAAATAGACTCAGTTTTCTCTTCTTTCTTATTTCAATTTTTACTGTATTTCAAACATTCATACTGTAGATTCATAGATTGAATTCATCATTTTTTTAAAAGACTTCCTGGACAATTAGAGCAGTAGACAGCAATGAGAAAATTTTGATTCAAGTCTTGTTTACTATCTCAAATATTGTTTTTTCATGTCACAATAAATGTCAAACTATTGTACAGTATATTTTATGTTAAAGTACCAGTACTTAATGGTAAATTACCGTTATGTTAATTCAGAATCAAATACTGTAACAGGGTTTAGGTTCTTTTTCATAAAACTAGTTTTGAATAACAAGTGCACCATTTCAGTAGCTTATAACAGTAGATTATAACTTACCATTAACATGTTTTAAGAAACAGGTCCAAGGTAGTTTTAACAGTTTGCAAGATAGTTGGCCTGGAATATGCATGTACTAATCATAAAGAAAAACATGAATTGCAGAAGCCAATATCTCATCACTAATACTTTTTTATGATTTGTTTTTTTTAATGACTGTATTGAATTAATTTTAATTGGTTTTGAATATGCAGCAGAAGTTATTTGAATGGTAGATTTGCTACTGTAGAATCTTAAAAAAAATTACAAGGTCTACAATAGACAATTTTCGATGATAACGGATGCAGTTTGATATTAATGTATTCTATATTTGCTCAGGGTATCCACAACAGAGACTGGGAAACAACACAGTGTGCTTATGTAATACAGGCAATCTACTTCATTAAGAGTCTATTTATGAATAGGGATGTTGTCATTTATCTGTTGGTGAAGATATACAACTACCAAAGATAAGTAATATGGAAAACTAATTGGATTTTTAGATGAAAGTGTGTTTTAATTACAATATAAATAAAAATTATGTGGACTGTCATTATATTTATTCAAGGAATCCAACCCAGTTAGAAAGTTGTTTAAAAAAAAAAGAATATCAGAGTAGTCTATAAAGGCTGGTGAAAAGTTGGAACAAGATCCAAAAACTAGAAATTCAGGTGGGTCTTCATAAAGCTGTTTGTAAGTTAGAGCGACTTTAAGAATGACTAGTGAACCTTTCTTGAGCGGTAAATAATCACCAGTATTTAATGGTGAATATCATTTATGAAAAGAAATGATCACCAGTCATTCTTGAAGTCACTTTAACTTACCAACAGCTTCATAAAACACCCCCCAGGAATATTTAAGTTGTTCCAATTTGTTATCTGTATACCTTTTTTAATTGTCCATATACAAGTAGGTAATATCATTGTGATGTAAGTAGGGGACAACACCATTTTCTTCAATACACTAAATGACTTAATGTTCTCATTTTCAAAAGTCATTACAAGGTGGACACCACATGGACTTTTGAAATAGACCCTAAACAAGAAATCATCGTCTGATCTCAAAATACACTAACAAGTATTTTTCACATTATCTCCACCCTGAATATAAATGCCCGAGGTATTCTATTTTCATGATATGGTGCAATACACCTTTCACATATCCAGGGTGGAAAAGTATTCCTTTTTCCCGATCTTGGCAATTTTGACTGTATGCACTTATATATTGCCCAGTCAAGAAAAACAACCCTTTTTACATGATTTTGTGGATGAGCACGTCTTCCTTGTTATGACAGTGCCCCCCCCCCCCTCCCTGCCCATTTTCAGGCTTCTTTCACACTTTATTACCAAGATTTGATTTCCCATGCAATGTTTACCGTATTTGTAATATCTCAGGCATCTCCTATGGTATTTCTTGTTTGTTATTTATTAGGTCAAAGTTTATGAAGTGGAAGAAAGGGAAACCTTCATTTTTTCAGGGCATTATTTTTTTATACTGTGTTTCAAAATCTTGATATTCAGTGTATTTGGTTATGTAATTCATGCTTTTCATAATGCATGTGCACAAGTTGCACTCCTATTATGACATCACTCGTACGCATTAATCCTTAGAGATCGGTCGACAACAGTGTACTTAACACCATTAATTAATCACACTATTTCTCTTTCAGACCGATTATAAATGTCATTTAAACGTGACAGCTTTCCTAGAATCTTTATCTATAGTTCTTCTGATTAATCCTTATTCTACAAATGGGATTCTTGATTTAAATCTTTCTTTTTTTTTCAGTTTTCATTTATGGCCTGTGTTATGTATTCTTGACCCACAAGCCTCACTTGATGAATCTTGGTGGCACATGTACACTGTATTATGAAACACACAAATTACATGTGTTAATAATTTTTCAATACTTTAAAACTTGAGGCCTTATAGTGAATGCTAATACATTTAATATATTTGATTAATAAAATGAATGTTGGTGAAAGAAATTTATTTCCCATGTTGTTGGAAAGCTTTGCACCTTTGTGCAGTCTAATTACATGATTGTTTTCTATATATTTACTCTGGAATAAGTTTTAAATTTTAAGATATTATTTCAAAGACAATCCACGAGGCCGAGTGTTACGTACGTTTGTCTGCGAATGCATCAAAAGATTTTCTGCTTTAATCGCCCAATGTTCAATGTAAACTGAAATAAACTCTAGAAAACACCATTCATTTTTACCACACTGAAGTCAACCGTTTACCTTTTGGACATGTTTAGAATACCTGGTAAGCAGATTTTTTTTTGATGTAGACAAATCCTCGGCCTTGTGGGAAGACTATGTTCCAATTGACTAATACACACTACTTTTCCTCTTGAACTCCTTTTAGTGACACAACACTTGCTCCTGTGACATTTGCTCCGGTCTTAATATCTCAGAGGGCATAGGGTTAGAGTTAGAATTGTAAATAAGGATTATTTGTCGCCAGAGCAAATGTCATGGAAACCTCCTTTCTCTCAGCAATTTCTTCTCTAATTTCATACTGGTACTATGGGGCACATAACAAATTTTACCAATTGATTGTGAGGCTGGTTTCTAACAGTTCATTGCATTGATTATTGTGTATGATCAATCATAGAAGTCAACCCCGCAATCAATTGTTAGAATCATGTTACGAAGCCAGGGTGTCTTTCCTTATTCCTGGGCTTTTGATTCTTTGTTATACTTGAACCTGTTTTAACAAAACTGACAAATAAAATCAATCAATTCTGCCATACACCAAATACATCAACAATACTAAAATGAATTCAACACTCTATCTGGCTTGCATTTTTAATGAAAAAAATTGTGAAGATAAAAGCAGCAAAAGATAGCATCTATTAAGCAAATTAAAGTGACGCTTTTCACTATGTCAATTAGAGGAGATCCAAGTGAACTCAAAATAAGTTCATAAGATTGGATTCAAATTTAAAGTGCTGTGACCAATGATGCAATACATTTACATACAATTTTACCACATATTTCTGATCATGAACTGTTAACAAGAGGAAACATATACATAATGTAATTTTCATAACAATAGATTCACTGTAAATAAAAGAAAGGATGCATGTATCAACATGAGCCTTTTCTCTTTAGTGGGTGCCAAATGGCAAGGCTTCAAAGTGAACAAATTTCATTTCTTATAGTAGAGTGGTTACATATGATATATATATATATATATATATATTGTAAAGAAATGAATGAAGAGAACAATGGTAGGCGTAGCTTAAATCAAGGTTCCCCAGAGCTTTCTACCCTTTGGAAAAATTGGTGATGCCGAAAAAATGTCTCTGCCGGGAATCGAATCGTCAGATAGACAGATTTTCGACACTATACCAATCATAATTTTCTTTGTCGGGTGAAGGTGGGTTTTGAACAATGACAAGCCGCCATGCCTCAGCTGGATCTAGGCCATTGCTTTGATACAGTACACGTATGGGAGAAAGTATACAAATGTGTGAAGTTATACATGTACAACAGCTTTGGCAACTCTTTTAATTTTAAATATTGTAAAGAAATGAATGAAGAGAACAATGGTAGGCGTAGCTTAAATCAAGGTTCCCCAGAGCATTCTACCCTTTGGAAAAATTGGTGATCCCGAAAAAATGTCTCTGCCGGGAATCGAACCCGGGCCCCAAGCTTTGAACGCCGGTGCCTTAACCACTAGACCACAGAGACGGGTTAGTGGCTAGGGTGACCCCGATCCGATTGACCGTCAGATAGACAGATTTTCGACACTATACCAATCATAATTTCCTTTGTCGGGTGAAGGTTCATTTCTTTACATTCATTTCTTTACAATATTTAAAATTAAAAGAGTTGCCAAAGCTGTTGTACATGTATAACTTCACACATTTATATATATATATATATATATATATATACAGTATATTAACCACTGCTAGCTTGAGTTCTTTCTACAGGTTTTTAAACGATGGGTATAATTTTAACCATTAAAATGAATACTTAAAGTTGCAGTTACGAAATTGTTTTCATCTTGCTCAAAATTGATTTCAACTGTTTGAGAATCCCCTGGGGCCTCATTTCACAAAACTTCTGAAGTCAATTTCACCCTTTGAAATGTGTGTCAAATTCATGAAATTTACTTCTATGGATTGTCAAGAATTTAAAGTTGTTACTGTTTCAAGTACTTGTAGAAGACCCCAGACTAACTGTAGTCAAGCAGCATCTCATAATCTGAAATATGCTGACATCATTCCAGAATAAAGCAGTCTTTTTATCAAACAAACATAAAAAGATTAGTATTTAGTGGCACCCTGAAATTAAAAAATGTCTTGAGTCATCACATCTATCCATATTTTTCTCATACATAAATTAATTCTGAATACAACAAGAGATTTAAACTGAATCTCCCAAATAACCAACATGATGTTGCTGTTATGAAATACTTGATGTTGTCTAGGCATTCTTTGACCTATCAGAAGAAAAACCTTTAAAAGGGATTAATTAAATACTCTGTATTTAAAACAGCACTTAATACAATAAAATACAATATGTCTCAATTCTTTTTTAAATATTCTATTTGACAACATTTAAAAGTAAGAGTCAACTGCTCTTTGCTTGCTCAAATAGTCAATGTCAAGGTTGAATGCAAAAATTGTAATATATACTGGCACTAAAATTGATAGTTATAAAGAATCAGGAAAATACTGGTTTTCAAGAGATTTCAAATACAAAATAGGAACAGAATATTTGTGATCGCTTATAAACAACAATTATAAGGTAGATACAATGATCAATTCAAAATAAGACTCTATAAAGAAGAAAGTTGTCAGCATTACCCTATTAAGTCATTGATCCTTTTCATAGAATATTACCACTGATATTAACTATGCCATTCTATTAATGACAATAAAACTCCCGATAGTAACTAAAAAGTAACAAA
This sequence comes from Lytechinus pictus, assembly GCF_037042905.1. NCBI lineage: Eukaryota > Metazoa > Echinodermata > Echinoidea > Temnopleuroida > Toxopneustidae > Lytechinus > Lytechinus pictus. The sequence goes on from NW_026974140.1 coordinate 11,974,513, forward strand.
TCCTGACCAATACTCCAACATTCATAGACAATTATAATTTACCCCCTTTTTTGTTAATTTAGTAGGAAAAACTTTGACAAACCAACAGCAACACTACAAAATTATAACAAATTAGCATCGGATGGCATACAAATATCGCCCTCAATTGAGCTTATATTGAATACATCGGCTTGAAGATTTGAATACATAACAACACAAACATAACCTCTACATAAAATAGTACATTATCAAAATATTTTGCAAAAATTTAAGCTGTCATCTTCAATAAAATCTTGACTACATTAGATATCCCTCTTTTGCTGCATGCAATAGGTAGGTCACTTTTTTCATTTTGACAGCAAGAAATTGTTCACTTTCAAGAATATGAATTATCCCCTTACTGTCCAAGACAAATAAAATGCTATCATGAGGTAATGTGTTTGTTCATTTGTTTTAAAGTAACATATTGATATAACCACGGCAAGAAGAAAAACAGCCTCTTAAGAAGAAAAATACAAGGAATAAAATAATGAGTTACCAATTATACTATAAAAGTAAAAAATTAGTAAACACAGCATTTTGATGCCACCAAGGAAACATGTTTGCAATTCTGAGCGAAAAAAAAAGATGCACATAGATGTCCATGAATCTGTTTTAAAGCAAAATTTTGATAATATAACAAAATGAAGTAATTTCAGGGCATCATACTTTCAACCTTTTATGTTAGTTTGCTACGAAGAAGAAAAGACAATTGGTTAATTGCTTGAGATATTGAGACCACCAAGAATGCACTTAGACCTAGAATATGACAATCTTGATGTGAAATTAAAATGATTGACTTGTGATGTTAGTTTTGATAACTACTTCATCCATCAAGCAGATTAATAGTCTTGTTTGGTAAAAATAAATGTTACAAGGTGTTGTTTTATACTACTTAAGTTGCTCACAAATCCTCAAACCACTTTCACATCAATAAAAGCTTAAGCTGTCCAATGTAAACAAATATTGACTAGAAAACAGAATAATTTTACATTGCAACATTTCGTTTCCTGTAAGATGTTATTCCAAAGACTTCTGAATATCCATATGCAGACTTTTTGTCATACAGCAATCTTAGTTTTCAGTTAAAATCCATCAAGGTGTTTATTAAAATCCATGACATTTTTTTATCAATAAACAACTGAAGTGTTTAATGATCCACACTTTAGAAAATCTAACAAAGAGAAGAAATAAATACAACTACTACTTACATACCAATTTCACTAAAATGAAAATGAATTTCATTCATCATTCTTTCCAATATCCCATTTTACAGTCATGCCAGGGGGGGATAGAGTTAAGTTTCCAAGAGGGAAAATCAAAAGTGTTGAGATTTAGTGTAAGTGCTATATAATTTCAGTATAAATTTCTGATGAAAATCAAAACCTAATCTTTCCCATCTTAGATATTCCTAGTACACAGTATAAATTAGTCCACTTTTAACAAATTTGAACAACATGAATCACACTTGGAATTAATAAATAACAATAATATTTATATACATGTACATATATATCTCACATTTCAAGGTTTTGTACTACAATCAACAAGGTACTGTGGTAAAGAATACATTTCAGGAAATACATGTAACTATCATTCACCCATTCTTTAAAAACTCAACAAAAACATGGATACCTATGGCTTTAGGATCTGGGACTGTTTCACAAAGCAATTTGTAAGTTATGCCCATTTGCGTATTTTAGCACTTCACAGACACTTTCTACAACGCACCATTGGACAGATTAGAGTTCATTGTTGTAAGTCGGTGGACCGGATCAACACATCGTCTTGAGATTTAAGATCGGACGAAAAATTGCAAATATGTCGTTTGTCCAGAGTCCAGGACGACACTGCTGTTTTGATTCACCGATTTTCGACAAAGACTGCTATATTATGAAGGGCTTTTGACAAAAGATTATCAGCGTTACAGAAAGCGTCTGCGAAGTGATTGTCAAAATGCCCCATTATGCACAAACGTTAGACATTTTGCAATAAATGAGATCAACCCTATTTTAACAATGTTGAAAAAAAAATTTCGTCTACAGAAATCAGATTTCAAGGTCTTGTTTTATAAAGACTTGTTATAATAACAAATGAATGATTTCTACAACAAAAATTTACTATCAGCCAATCAGATTGAATGATTTCAGTAGCTTTTAACTGTTATTGCAGTTTTGTTATCATAACAAGTTTGAAGAAACAGTCCCCAGGTCTAACTGATAGGAATCAAAATTATTGAGAATCTTACCGTATTCAGCACCTGACAAAGGGTCACTATTGCTTTGTGTTTGAAGCAATGCATAACTTACAAACACCTTTATGAAACACCAAACAGTTTAGTCAATGTGATTTTTTGTATCCATCACTGAAACACTAAAAGAATATGAAGTCCATTTCAAATCAATTCTTATTACCAGTAAAAGCCCTATACAATAAATAACTACACAAACCGTTCTCTTCTGCATTCAGATACTTTCAGTACTACCCCTGACATTTATTCAGTATATTGATAGTGATATTCAGCAATCAGCATAGCGATATTCATGATTTGGTTTCATTTTCATGTGCAACAATGGACAAAATGAAGAGTGAAGAGGTTTTTTTTTGTACACCACCACAAAACATACAGTACTTAGACAGGCATACCTACATGTAATTGACTATAACACAGAAATCATCAAAAGAAGTGTTCCGACATGACATTAGAGATGCTTTTTATATTAAACTATTCGGCAGTTCGTTCCAAAATCAAGTTGCTGTACTTAACTAAAATCATACAATAAATAGGGAAGTGAATTATTATAAAAGCTAAAGGAAATGAAAAATAAAGCAAGCATTCTCGCAACCCACTTTGATTTTTCTTAAATTTCTTTGAAGAGTTGAAGAACCCTTTGTATTGAGAATGCCATCCTATTACATTAATTGCACAGAACCAGGAAAGATGGTTTGAGGCCTATGTATAATAAAGTGTGTAAAAGGTGACATCCTTTTATACAGGAAGTTCACTTCACAAACGTCAATCAAACACCCATAAAATACTCATACATGTCATGTCTTTAGACAGGGTTTTTCCATTCGATAAAATACCATTTTGTTCAAGGAACTCATGAATCCTGTTTAGCATTGGCAAGGACAAAAATTTAGTTTTACATCTTATATGCATGACCCCCCCCTAAAAAAAAAAAATGATAATAAACATGTACCTACTAAAAGCCTCCATAGAATATGAAAAAAATAAATAAATAATATCTTGCCACAATGAACAGTCTAATCATTCACTCTCTCACTTTCTCTTTTTAAATGGAAGCAGGTAGTTTTTGTTGGAGCGTTGTGGCCCAGTGGATTAGTCTTCGGACTTTGAAACAGAGGGTCGTGGGTTCGAATCCCAGCCATGGCGTAATTTCCTTCAGCAAGAAACTGATCCACAATGTGCTGCACTCAACCCAGGTGAGGTAAATGGGTACCGGTAGGAAGTAATTCCTTAAAAAGCTGTGTGCGCTATGAACGGCTAGCTTAGCCGGGTAATATAGGAGCGCCTTGAGCACCTAACAAGGTGGATATGTGCGCAATATAAATACCCTATATTATTATTATTATTATACTTCAAATGTTAAGTTGTGACATGAAAATTCTTTTTCCTATATTCCTTTTACTTGTAGTACTCTTTCTTTTTAAATTAAACCTAAAATTCACATTGCCTTTAATTTTGTTGGTTTACTATGGTATATGAAAAATCCATAAAGAATGGTATTTCTTTTGTTTTGCAAAATTAAAACACAAAATAAAGCAATTAAAAATATCAATAAGTACACACATCCATTGGTATAAGAACTTGAAATACATATTACTATGGTTAACAGATTATTTCTGTCACAAAAAAAATGATTGTATTCAATGAATCAATTTTGAATTTAGCAAGTTGTTGGTGTGATTATTAAGATATCACATTAAAAATGCTTCAGCCACTAAACAAATTACAATGACTAAATAAATCAATCAAAAATGTATATATACAAATAAGTTAGAAAAATGCACAACAAATGCAAAAAGAAAATCAGTCGTAGTCTTTCAAAATGTACACAAGTTTTATAACATATACAAAATTGCAATTAATAAATAAAAAGGAATAAATGGCTTGTCACCAGAATCCAAGATAAATTCATCTATATTTGAATAAACTATTTCTAATTCTAGCCTTTCTACATCAAACAAATGTTTAAAAACTCTAAAATTTTGGTAATACGCTGTAGATGCACACTAGAATTTCACTTTCAAAGTTTTAATATAAATAGACTACCTTGGAATCCAAATTTATATAAAGCATCATATCTGGAACCCTGTTTCATAAAAACATGTTGTCAACAGCAAGTTACAAGCTTCTAAAATGGTGAAATTTGATTGGTCAAGAGCAAGTTAGAAATAATATAGCATTCTGTCATTGAAAAAAGAAAATCATAAAACAGGGCCCCAGATGAAATATAAACAATGTCATTGTAGTTTCATTTGAAACAACAACAAAAAGGATCGCTAACGTCATAGGTTATTTTATCATGGTATTATGGTGACAGGTCATCAAAGGTCAAGGGTAATGGAGATTGACCGTTATAAGCAGATGTCTGTTTGTGTGCATCCTGTGGTGGGCGGAGCTAAGAACACTCTTCCATTCTCACAGACGCAAAGTTCAAATACACCTGTTGATGAGGTGGCGGAGGAGCTAGAATCAGCTATGGGTAGGTTCTTCATTTCTAAGCTCTCAGATTGAAGCATTATCTGGAAAAGAGATTTTTAAAACAAATCCCATTGGTTAAAAAACTTTCTCCTATCATACTTGTACTTGTATATAGAAGTTTTCAGAAAACCTACTTTATCTTAATATCTGTAGCAACTACCATTACGAAGGCTTGCTTGCTCCTGTAGACCCTGTTTCACATTCCACATGAGCAGAAGAAAATTTTTTTAATGGATTTTAATTTTTTTTGATGTGTAGGTAGTTGACACCAAAATACAGGCTAAGTTTGAATTCAGAGTCCGCCGGTCATAGGTCAAAGCTCATTAAATATGCGAGTTGCTGTTTAATTTCCAATCTCAATTTAGTCTGAATTTTAGTTTGACTTGAATCTATCACAGTTGCTTTAGTAAAATAGGGACAAGGACTTTACCCTTTCCATGCCATCCAAAATTTGAATGGTTGTCGAAAATAATTTGAGGTAAATATCAATGCTTAACAATCCTTTTTCAGACTAAAAATTGGAGCAAAAAACATGTACTCTGCAGAAGAAAAAAATATACACAACAAAAAAAGTAAGTCCCCCCTAAATCAAATTGCTGTAACTTTTGAACGGAATTATTTTGAGATATGATATTTCGTAGGTGGTTTCCTACACTCATTAAGCAACTCCTAGGGAAAAATAAGATTGATCGGTTGAGTCATGCATGAGAAATTAAAGATTGAATTAAAAATGACCATTTTTGAAAGTCACAAGAGTCGTTTTTCAGATTGTGGAAATACAAAGTTGGGCAAAAGTTGTTGTTAGGTGAATTTTATGGTGTTAATGCTGTTTTACTATCCATCATTTAGCCACTCCACACACAATTTTGATATCGTATGTTCATGGTTGAGTGAGCACAATATTGCAGGTGCCGCAGAAGCGGGGTGGGGGGCTGGGGGCCCCCACCTTTTTTTCCAAAAGCATGTACAAAAATGTAAAAATGACCATACGATTGTGATTTTTTGCATGGTCAGCCCCCACTTTTGGCTAAGCCCCTCCCCCACACTTTGAAAACCGTTCCGCGGCCCCTGTATTGTGACGTATCATCATAGGAGTTTTTGGTAGTATCCTCTACAACTTGTTAGGTCATATTAAAATTTGAAAATGTTGGTGGCTCCCCCGATTATAGGCCCCTCTCCCATTTTTAAAATCTGGATCCACCCCTGATTTGTTCATAAATTAAACTGATCATGAGAAATTGTTAGGAAAAGAATACATTTATGCAGTATAAAGAGTATTCATTCCTAAGTTTTCGAATGTGCTCGCTCATCCATGAAAATGTTAAAAGTTCGGAAAGTGTGTGGTGATAGAAATGATGGATGATAAAAACAAAAGCAATTAAAGTCACATTTGAAACCGAATTTGCCCCCAATATTCACCTTATTACCCTTTAAAATGAGTCTGTGACATTGAAAATACCCATTTTCCCACTTTGATGCGTGCTCACTCATCCATAAATAAACAAATCGATTTCATTTTTGCACAGAATTCTGCCAATAGGTTGATAAACATTACTGCCAAATGACATTGCTAAAGACAGCCTTGAAAAAAAGTTCCACCATATTGAATAAGGGGTTACTTATTCTTAAACATATGCACCCATAATGTACACAAGTCTATGAGAGAGGAAGTCAACATTTTAACAAATATGAAATAAGGGTTTGTTTCATGGACGGTTTTTGTTACTTCTACCAACAGTTATTTCATGAAACTTCGCACATGGCTTCAGAGTAACACTATCCAAAAGGCGCGCACACCAAAATAACAATTTGATACGGCACAGAGTGGGGCCAAGGCCTTGAACTTTCTACTCATTTGCATAATTTTCGAATATTGTGTGCTCACTGATGCATTAAACATCGGGATTTTCATAAAAATCAAATCAAATGAACCATGCAAGGAGGTTGTGACAGATATCCATAGTTACAAATTGTATTTGTTCCAATAACTTAAAAAAGAGCTAATCACACTCCACATGTTCATTCAAGCGTGAATGTTTAATTAAACGCTTTTGAATCATTGAAGCATGTTAATTGGTCATGAACATAACGAAAAAGTTGATAAAAGATCAGTTTCAGTTACCAAAATGAAACCATACTTGCTATGATATTTGAAAATCGTATGTTTTTGCTTTCAATAAATGTTCATTGAACCGTGAAACAATGAATATTGTTGAAGATACTCTTCCCAAAAATAACTGTCATCCTATTCTATCATTTTTATTGATAAAAATGTGTAAAAAATCCAATTATAGCAAATTTGGACTTGTGTTTATTCAACCGTGAAATTTAGCCAAAAAGGTTGTATCGTCTTTTAGAAAATACCTTTTACAAGCCTTCTGACTATTTTTCATGATGAGAATGTGGAATCAGTTCCAATAAAATGGAATCAAAGTCATGATATTTGGCTTGTGACTTTTGAAAAGTGACATTTTTGCCTTCTGACGGTGCTCACTGAAGCATGACGTAAAATACGTCCATAACATTTACTCAGATGGTAGCTTATAAAATTACCTACACGCTCATGTAAAAATATATCAAAAACTCGCATTGGTTCGGAAATTATTGATGTTTGTTCAAGGGGGGACTTACTTTTTTTGTTGTGTATATATATATTTAAGGTTTTAGTACTTATATTTTTTGAATGCGCCAAGCCCCTTTAACAGCTGGAGCTATAGCCAGGGAAATATAAAATGCACAATTAAATAGGCAATTAGATAATAGGCACCTCATAAATGCTACATATAATCATTATTACTTTTCTATGTCATAACTCTTCTTTTCACATCCATTTTTATGAAACATTAAGTGTTATCCTTGTCTAATATTTTCTCTATTTATTGAATCCAAGTATTTGATGGGGTAGACTTGGCCTTTAACTGTTCTGTGATACTATCCCCTGGTAATGTTAGTGCTTACCCTTCCATTTGTAGCTCTAAGTTTTAAATCTGCTAGGCATGATGCTGATAGGTCTCCAGACACTCCACGTAGAAACATCCGATCTCCGGCTTGCATGTGAATACTACTTGTTAATGCTTCTACACTGAAAGGTCAAAACAAACCAAGATCATTGTCAAGTTTGTGTGACAATGGAAAAATTATGAGCATACAATTTCAAGAAAATGCATGTTAAAATGAATATTGATAGGTTTATACATGTATGGAATAACAAATCCTCGAAAAAAAAAGCTTACATTTATATAATTCATTCAATCCTCTTAAAACTTCATCAATGAATGCCAAAGATGGAGATGTACACTCTTATAATGAACACATAGTAATACATCTCTACATGAAAATAGCCTGATGATTAACATTTTAAATCTATGAACTGGAATTGAATTCATGCTCTATTAATCATCACAAAATAAATTTTGAAATCATTATGAAAACATTTCATTTGGCATCTAATAATCAAGCATAACTTTCATACAAAACATCCCTGGGCCAGCAAACAATAAAGAAGCACCTTCAAAGAATGAATGCACCCCCTTCCATAGAGATGCCATAGATAGTGTATGCACTCAATGTCCAAAACTCAGGATTAGAAAATGAAAGAATACCTCATTCCCACTTTCACGATTTGCGCCACAATTCAAACGGCATACTTAATTGTGGAGTAATCGTAGTGATCTATCAGACCGTATCAGATCAGTCGTGGCAATCGTATTGATAGTAGAAAAATTTTGATTGGTTTAAAACTTTTCTGTATCAGTTATGATAGGCCAATCATGGCTTTCGTAAAGGATCGCACGACAGTGGGACCGAGGTATAAAATTAGGATAAAATTTCAAAAAATACCTCCTTCACAACGAATGGAGATGGTACACCTAACATATAAATCACCAGGGAAATTATATTGTGAATACATTCAAATTATTCCCATCTTTCCATGATGTAACAACTATACATAATACAATCTATGGCAGAAGTGACGGGTGGGGGCAAGAATGACACTCTACTTGACAATCTTGCTTGCTTTTTCAAACTTACTCTAAGCTTTTTCCTGATGGTGCTATAACTCTTGATGTTTCTACAGGACCTTCAAATACTGTTCCCTCAGGGCCTGTGCACAATAAAATATTTCACTTTTTGAGAAAGAATAGATTCTTCAAATGACACTTCACTTACTTAAGTAAAATTATATGACTGGTACTTCAAAAAGATATTCTAAAGTAAACATTTCAAATATTTCTACAACTGATCTGTCCCAATTCATGTTTCATTGATCTTATGATACAAAATCCACAGTATTTGATGGTCTTCATTCAAATGGTAAAAAAAACATATAAAACGTTATAATCAGTATGATGGGGTTTATAAAATAAAATCCTCTTGATACATTATAAAAAAGAACTATTTATATATAAGAGATTGGAATAAATCTATTTCCAAAGAGATTTAACAGTCCTTAGCCCCCTAACCCAACCAACCTTCGTAACATAAAACCCGCAGACTTTTATCTTTTATATTCACATCTGATCCCCCAAAAATGTGTTGACCAAACATAATTTTCATACATTTAAAAAAACTAGAGTTGATAAAAATTGGCGAATAGCAGTGAAACTTCATGCATATTGTAATTTGAGGATACTTGTGCCTGAACAACCCTCAATCTCTAAATAGAAAGAGAATCTAGGAGCTCTTTCATATTACACCTAAAAAAAGACCAACTGAACCTATATATACATCAAACTAACTTACCTGTGAATGTTAATTTATCCGTTCCAATTTTAACTTCTTCTGCATCTGCGTAGAATATCATGTTATCTTGAGTGTCGTATATAACAAATCTCTCACTATGAGATGTTAATGTTCTATCACCTGTAAAATGACAGTGACAAAAATCATATTAACAATATTGTAATATACTAAAGGAATTATCAATTATAATCATGTGGAAAATTTCTCACAACTTACATCAGTTTGATAAAAATCATTATTATTCATGAGCAATGAATGAATATATGTTTTTTTCTTTAAAAAGTCATCAATAAAAATATGTATCCCAAACTATTTATAAAAGCAAAATAACACTGTTGTTCATAGTTCTCAAGAAGATCACTGGATTGAAAAAATATATGATTAATATCACAAAAAATTTATTATGATCCTTGAAATAATTTGAACCAATGAATGGGCATGACTATGAATAAAACACTATACTTAAAATCAGGTTATCTTGTCAACCAAAGTCTTTACAATAAGTTTGAAGTATTCAGACCGGTATTTGTATTCATATTATAGTTTAATGCTACAACTACATCCCAAAATAGACCCCAAACATACGAATGGCATATCATTCAAAATAACAGCTTTGATTGGTCTGGAGCTAGTTTCGTTTGTATTAAGACAGTAGCGTTAATCAAAGCTGATATGATTGTAAAAACACACAGTACTCACCTACTACAAATCTACCAGTTACATTTGTAAGTCCATTCCGAGCATTGATACTAACATTGTGCCCTGACTGGAAGACCAGTGGTTTAGTCTAGAAATGTGAAAAAAAAAAAATTGAGAATGGAAAAAGATAACAAGAGAAAAGCATTAAAAGAAGAGCTCTAGAGAGAGGGGCAGAAGAAATAACGAAAATATATTATAAAGTCAGAAAACAGAATATGAAAAGATTTGACAGAGATAAGTAGAAAAAGGAAAAAGAAGATAACAACAGAGGGTAGAAGATTAAGAGGCAAAATTGATACAGATTTAGAAGAAAAAAAGGAACGTTGGAAGTGAAAAAAGAAAAATGACAGATGTACAAAAAGGGAAAAAGGAAATGACATGACAAAATAGATAATCATGGAAAGTTTCAAACTTATCCTAAAAAGCCTTGAACAACAAAAAGAAAAGAAAACAAAATACAAAAAGCAGAGAGAAAGTATTATACTGCATGAATGTCATTGTATTTAAAAACAATCTTCCATTAAAAGAAATAAAATATCTACATGATAAAAGCATTACTTAGGGAAAATGAAGTACAAAATTACATGTCCATTACTGGTAATCAATATTTCATATTTCACAGATTACAGAAAGTGACAATTATTATCCTGTTTACAATACATTCATCAAAAACATTTTGTACATCTTCAAAGATTGGAATGTTCAATTTTTTAATGAAATAAAGAAAAATATTCAAAGATGAGATACTTACCTTAAAAGATGTAATTTGTGCAGTATAAAAAGCCTTCAGGAATTCTACAGTACCTTCAAGACGGATACCATCTTTAGCTATCTTGAATTTACCCATGCCATTCTGTTCAAAACGAGAAGATATATATTACAAATACATCAAATCTTCAATTCTAAACCATCGATTTGCTATCATGCAACTTATTCATGAAACTCATATCCTTGTACTGAATGAAAAAAAGCTAAAGTATACATTTTCAAATATTTTTGAAATATTCATCATATCCTACAGGCATCACATACATTTCTGTACATTACAGATTTAAGCTGTGATATGGAACAATTATTCTGTTTTCATCCATGGAAGATAATGAAAGAAGTTTTTCAAATCCTTTGAGCAGTCAGGTATCATTTGAGATAAAAGGAAATGAGTGAAAGCAATTTATTTTCTCAATCCCCATAGGCAAATTAAAAAAGAAATGAGAAATGTAAATGAAAGGGGAAGGGGAGGAGGGAGAGACGGGCAAATAGATAAACAAATATAATCTAAAACTTTATTCTTTGCATGATTGGAGATAAATGATGGGAGAGGAAAAGAGAATAAGCATGAGATGATGATGATGATGAATGATGATGGTGATAATGGTGATGATGGTGATGATGATGGTGATGATGGTGATGATGATGATGGTGATGATGGTGATGATGGTAATGATGGTGATTGATGGTGATGATAATGACAATGACGATGATGATGAAGATGATTATAATAATGATGGTGATAAAGATAAAGATGATGATGATGGCAATGATCGATGATAAAGAGAATAAAGAGGTATTAAAATGATGCTAATAAAAAATATGATGAAGTAGAAGAACAACAAAAGCCCCAAAAAGTAGAAGATGACAACTATTATGATGATATTGTGGAATGTGGGTCCCATGACGGAGATGGGTGAGGGAGAGAAGCAAAAGTAAGAGAGAAAAAACAAATGAAAGAACAAGAAAGAACAGAGGAACAGTAGAAAGAAGCGAGGGTGAGGAAAAATAAGAGAGTGAGAGAGATAAAAAGAGCGAGAGAGAAAAGATACATGTACATACATGGAAAGAGAGGGAGAGAGGGAGAGGCATTAAGATAAACAGGAAGAAGAGTTAGAGTATCTAGGAGAAAGACAAAGAGTGGAGAGAGGAGACAGCATGGAATATTAACTAAAAACACAGTAGGAAGGAGACAGGACTTCAACAGGAAATTTGTTCTCTCTCTCTCATCATACAAACTAAACTCCTAAAGCTGATAAATCGCCCCTGGTTCTCTCTCTTAGATTCAATTTCATGGGATCTGTCATAGCTACTCTTGTACTCATTATTTATCGAGACAAAATCTATGACTGCCCTGCTAATTTTACACTCAATATGCGCATGATTTGGAATTGCTAATCAGCCAGATAATCCATAAAAATATTCATAAATTGGCAATCTCCAGGCTTTCCATGTTTTTCATATGTTGTAAAGTTAACTCCATATGCAGAGAAAGATTTATAAATAGGGGGGGGGGGAGTGACCAATTTTTATTCATGTATACTCTCTTCTTGAAAGTATTCTATCCGGTTTAAATGTTGATAAGACTGAGAATTATATCCATTTTTCTTTCCTACTTCTGAAAGGGTGAAATGTAATGGAAAATTCTAAGTGGAATTATGAATCAAAATAATTAAATTATAGACAGAGAATATCATAAAGCCATCAATGAAGCCTGACATATATTATTTTCAGTGTTAAATCTTAATAGTTGTGAATCATTATGCCTAGCCAGCATAATTTTTTTAATGCAGATTAACAACTTTCATGTATGCGCTTTTAATACTCCTTCGCACTTCATTGCATTTTTTTTTGCTTCTGAAGTAATATCATCAACTTATCTTTTCTAAAGTATAAGATATTTGTTTGACCAACAATTGGTACATTACTTCACTCTCCAAGGCTGAAAATACTGGAATTTGATGTGAAGGATGTCTCTCATTAAAATGGGACAGTGAGTATCTACATCCCACTGATGTAAATGTAAATAATTAGTTATTTGGACATATTTCTAATTCTTTTTTAAATTCTAGGTTAGCAAAATTTTTTTCCCCACTGGTAGCTGAAGGTACTATAATACATGTACTTCTTTAACCTAGTATACAACACAATTTCGTTTCAGTATAATTCACATTTTCTAGATCATGGCTCGATTTATCTTATACTAATATTCTGGCTTTCTGACAGTATGAAAACTTTGAAAAACTTGCGGGAAACAAACCTTTCTCTTTACTTCTTCAATTAATACTTTTGTTCTAGGAAAGTACATGACTGCTTTATATATTTGCAATACTCCGTAACTCAAGTCAAATAATGTACATGCATCATATAAATTTCTGCTTTGACAGCTTAAAATCTATGTATACTGCAATAGGTTAGATTTCTAATAATCAGTATTGTGTTCAAGGAAGGATATTTGCAATTTGGCAACTAACAAGAGTTATATTTCATAATCATTAGTAATAAAAAATATAAATTGACAAGATTCAAGTGAGAAATCCATGTCTGTGTCATGGCTTAAATTTACATCCAGTACTGTGGCAATGAATCCCCAAATTTGTAACTTACAAGTGAAAAGTCTAGAACCCTTAGTATCCAAACGGTCAGGGCGAGATTAACAGTGATGACAGCCATGAGTATCAAGACAAGTAGGTAGAGACATCGCTTCCTCCAGCCATAGATGCCAACCTTGTATACAATCTCTGGTTCTCTGTGTCCATGGCCATGGTGGTGGTGTGAGTGACGTAACGAACCCTGTGAGTAGCTTGGGTAGCTTCCCCCATCGCCCCGATTCATGGTTGCTTGCTGGCAACCAGACTGGACAGACTAGATGGCCACTATCTGCAGAGGGAAGAAAAAATAAGGATAGTATGGTCAGACATGGACATCAAAGTCATCTCCATGATGGTTGTACCATGTTGATCATGCTGACTGTAAGGAACCACAGTAGTTTGGATAGCTTCCCTTGCTATCTTGATTCATGGTCGACCCCCGGCATGAAATTCTAATCAAAACTCAACAGAAAAGATGGCTGGTATCTACAGAGGCATTTGACACTCTTCATCAAGGGGACATCATGGTGGTGCTGATGATGTACAGAACCGTATGCCATGGCTTGGTTAGCTAACAAGTCAACCTCAATGATATTTGCCAGATGGTACCTAGACTAGATGGTCAGTGTCTGCAGAGGGACAGGAATTGCAAGTAAGGTGATTAGACAATATACAGTACATGTCAACCTCGAAGGAAAATGAAACCCAAAATCTAATACAACATATTATCATTGAAAAACACAGGATAATGAAAATGAATCCACTCAGACCCCAATCTGATTTTCCAGTTTATAATAAATGATATCATGTTGTATTAGATCTTGGGTTTCATTTTCCTTTATATTGCAACCCTCCAAGCAAGGAGCTTTGCACCTTGCTTCAAGCAGTTGTCTAATGTCTATGCAGTAGGATGTAAACATTGAATACATTTCGCTTTACAGTTTTAAAATTGCAAAATGGTAACTAGATGAAATATTTTCCAGGGAGTCGAAGGTGCACACAATTTTGTCAGTTGGTCAGCCTGAATCAAATAATTGACCATTATATGTAATGTCATATCACAGAGACATCACTGATTTGTATATCAAAAGGAATTCAACAAGATAAAAACATTAAAATCCAACATGAATCTAAAAGAAATCTCAGCTGTACACCTGAACATGAAAGCAGAATGCTGTCAAGTTTATAAAATTAACTATTTTGTGGTAAAATTTGACAAAAGATGACTGATCAAATTATGACCAGTTAAGATTTAGTAGTCATGATGATGGTGGTACTTAAATGTAGTTGTGGTATCAATGGTGGTGGTTGTAGCAGTGATAATGGTCTGAGAGTGATTGTGGTTATGGTGATCTGGTTAGTTAGCTTCATCATGGCATGAAGATGAGATACATGCAGGTACTTGGAAAACTTGTAATATGAAATTAACCAAAGTCCCAAGTACTACCAGTTCAAGTACATCATACATGTATATAACTTGCACATTATGAAGAAATTATTGATAATAATGGAATATCATGTTAAGTTTGATTTAAAGTTAGATTAAATGCAGAGTTTTGCAGACCTATATGTGACAAAGCCATGGAATACCATACAATGAAAAAGCCTCAAAGTCTTGAAGCAAGGAATCATGTATTAAACTTGACAGGACCAGAGGATGTACTGATGTACACATGGGAACAAGTGGCATAAGCCTTTGAGGCTTTTTGGGATACCTTTTTCTTTCATTATTTTTTTAAAATCTCATCTTAATGTCTCATGATTATATTTGTATATTTATGTTCAAAATAATGTATGATATTTGTATGTTTATATCATTGAAAGAAATATATGAGAGTATTTCACTCTCCCTCAAATCAAAATCAAACCAAATCAAAAACAGCTCCTGGTACAAGTGCTAGAATTTTTACATGTTCCCTCCCAAAATCTGAAATTGGAGGTAAAACCAGATATCATACCTCTTCCATATTCAGTCAATGTGGGTTAGCATCGGAAATAGAATAGTATTTCTTTCTAGCTCTTGGCACTGGTAGCTTCTGTGATTTTTTATAAAATTATTTGGCATCTATTTTGCTCTTTTCAACACCCCCTGAAAGTGATGCGCAGGTGTCCCCATATCTGTCACTGATGAAAACATTGCATTACCCATTTTTCATCATGAAAAAATTGTGAAGCATGATAAGCAAGTTATCACAGATTATTCACAATTAACCAAAATGTTTCAATCAATAGGAAATTTAGTCATCAGAAATCATTAGGTACATAATAAGTTCGATCATGCATGTAGAGATCCACTCAAAGGAGCTGCAATGAATATGATGCACATGCATATCCTGCAGCAACAGACAGCTACATCATCAGGGCTCTCTTTGTAATACCATCAACACCTCGGAATACACGTAGGTAAATGGAGAGCTGTCTGATATAGATAATGTATGGAGAGTTACAATGGAGTGTAACGTTTGTTGGTTGGTTACCTCAGAAGGCCGTCGGGGGGGGGGGGGGGGGGGATGGGCAAGTAAATAAAGGAATGTACATGTATGTATACAGTGTACAATACTGTTATTGTTTTAGTCATCAAAGCTTTCATCGTATTACCAAAAGTTCCTTCAATCATTAAAATTTCTCTTTTATTTAAATAAGATTTTTATTGTAATTCTTGACTACATTTGTTTCTTTAAACTTAGCTCATCATGATGACTGATCAATATCACAAGCGTTCCTTTTTTAATTGATAATTCTGTATCCTTCATTCAAGGTACATGTAGATGGTATCGAGGAAGCAAGACATGATTTTCTTTCATAACATGCTCTTATATTTAAAAAATATAATATACATTTAAATCACTCAATTAATCATGAATGAACAATTCTTCATTCTTCTTCGCCTCTGGGTGCATGAAAAGCCTATAAACACATCCTAACATACTCATGCCATCTCCCACACTTACCAGGCATAGCCGTAACATATCACTTAATTAATGCCCAACCTCATGCATTGATAACCTGCATGAGTCAGACAAATTGAGATTAAAATTAGTCTGTTAATTACTCTTATGCAGCTGCGGCAAATCTTCAATGGACGTCGGCATGGAACATGACCTTCAGAAAATCCACTCATAATTGTTAAATTGATAACCAGGTGTTCAATTTGTAAGAGACAGGCGGAAAATGAGGGAATAGGGAAGGATATACCCTTTCTGAAATTTCAATATATACTGATCATGTATGGGATAGGTGGGCATGAATGATAGAATGGCAAAATGAGAAATTGTCCTGATATTTTGAACTCCAAGTGCTTTTCTAATCTTTATGTTTTGACATTTGTTTTGTTTACTGGGGGTGTTTCACAAAGAATCAAGTATGACTTAGAGTCGCACTTGAATGCTGACACGTATGTGATATGTAATGCGAATTCTTATCAATACGCAGTAGTGTACCACGTCCTCTGACCAATGCGTCATGCCTTTTATAACGCACGCAACTAGGCATTTACCGGTAAGTGCGACTCAAAGTCATACTTAAATCTTTGTTAAAGATACCCCCTGGACTTCTGGTATCATGTTCAATATGTGGAGCGCGTCTGGCAGTCTCGCCTGCATTACGCGATTCAATATAGCAGCAGTACTTTGAAAACTACGATGAGATAATTATTCACAAATCACATCATTCATAATAATGATATAATACTACGTTCATTGACCCAAAATGACGATTGACCTTGATCATGTGACCTAAGACTTGTCTTGATATTTGATTACCCTTGACCACATTTCATAAACAATATCCATAAACTTTCAAAGTTATGATGGCAATTCAACAATTACCCCTAACATGGCCAAAGTTTATTGACCTTAAATGACCTTTGACTTTGGTCATGTGACCTGAAACTTGCACAGGATGTTCACTGATAATTGATTACTCTTACATGTATGTCCAAGTTTTATGAACTAGATCCATAAACTTTCAGAGTTATGATGGTAATTCAACACATACCCCCAACATGGCCAAAGTTCATTGACCTTAAATAACCTTTGACCTTGGTCATGTGACCTGAAACTTGCATGGGATGTTCAGTTATACTTGATTACTCTTATGACCACGTTTTATGAACTAGATCAATAAACTTTAAAAGTTATGAGGGTAATTCAACAAATACCCCCAACTTAGCCAAAGTTAATTGACCCTAAATGACCTTTTGTCCTTGGTCATGTAACCTGAAACTCAGGCAGAATATTCAGTAATACTTCATTACACTTATGTTCAAGTTTCATGATCTAAGTTCATATACTTTCTAAGTTATGATGACATTTTCAAAAACTTAACCTTATGTTAAGATTTTGATGTTGATTCCCCAAACATGATCTAAGTTCATTGACCCTAAATGACCTTTGTCATGTGACCTGGAACTCAGGATATTCAGTAATACTTCATTACCCTCATGTCCAAGTTTACACTTTCTAAGTTATGATGTCATTTCAAAAACTTAACCTTCAGTAATAATAAGATTTGATGTTGACGCTGCCGCCGCCGTCAGAAATGCGACGCCTATAGTCTCGCTCTACTATGCAGGCAAGAAAATAAACCATTGTAACTCAAATATTCTTATGTCCAATATCTATACACTAATAACCTAAGAATAAAAAACAAATGATTTTCTGTTTCATTTCTTTTTTTTAGAACTCATGATGAATGACACAAATAACCCCTGATTTCCCACCAATCTTTGAGCCGAGCGAGGACTCAGAAACAAATTTTGACGATCACCAGGATCCCTCCGGACTGAGTTCATACCAAACTTTCCTTTCACACCCCAATATCTCTACAGTTTGACCATGAAATTGAAAGCACAATTAAACCTGAGCCGTAATCAGTATGGTGGGGGAAGAGGAGAAGAAAACCCATCTGATGCTGGGAAAACATAAAGAAGACCCTAGTTACATGTACCTCAATGATGCTAGGCTGATGATACTTGGACGACGTGAAGAAGATGATACATGCCTGCATCAAGCCTGATGACGTCGTGCAGATGGATGGATGTACACAAAGAGCTCAATGAATGTTTACGTAGAAACGTTCAATGTGGTCTGTTTGTCGTAAGGTCCGTTGGGTCAATGGATAGATTGGATAAGAATATATCCCGGGATTGTGTGGTATACCTTTCATGCAACAGTTCACTCAGAGTCAACACAGATCAGAGACTTCATTACCAAAGTATTTTCACCTCTTACAACTCTCTTTCGCATGAATGCATAATAAACAATGAGTACTACTACTAATATTAATGTTGACTACTGAACATGCATGAACTGCAGTAAGAATTCAAAAGAAGAGTTTTATTTAAAAAAATATATACCATAAGTGTCAACCTCTCATATGTCCAATAATTGCTGAAGTTTTCAGCATTACAAATTTGAAATACATTCATGTACATAACACAAGTGCCCACTTTTAAATAGACCAGCAAATTGTTTTGAATTTTGCAATTTCCCTACAAACATGTACTGTATGATTGCTTGGTTTATTACACAGAGCAAATTATATTTCATGAAATGGATCTTAATCATAAACATTTCAGATGTATATTAAACACTAATAAATCATGACTAATAATAATTCCAAGCTGTTAGCATATTTTCACACAACAGACAGATGAACATAAACATACACATACCATACTGTATGATGACGCACTCAATATAGCAGTCCAATATAAATATTACACTTTCAATCTCTAGTGCGAGCACTCATCTTCCATTTTAAAAGCAATCTAAATGGAGCAGAAGCCATCACTTGTTTACATCAGCCAATGGTCATATTTCAACTTTTGAGTGATAAAGTGGGGTAAGAAAATAAGGGAGGCTTCTCGCATAGTACATGTACATGTCTGCGAGTTTTTACAAGGTACTACTCTCTTTCAGTTCATGTATGACAATGTGACAAAGATTGTATTTAGCAAGTATTATAACAGGTATTATAGATTCATATCTTTTTAACTCTAATGCAGCAATTGCAGCATACATTGTTATGACACACAAGATTGCATACATGTACATGCCTTCATATGAGAGGCAATACATTGCATACTACATGTAATTATACTTTTTGTGAATTATAATAGAACTATTAAACCTAAATATAATCTACAATGTAAACTTAATAACCTACTGCATGCAACACCGATTTAAAATTAAAATATTGTGAGAGATAATTGCAAACAAATTAAATATATAAAGAAGAAAAATCTTATATCTAATGTAGATAAAAAACAAATACACATGTATAGTGGGTTTTTTTTAGTAGAATCTCCTTGTCAGTTTGCCTTTTTTATGTCCAAATAAAACCTATAATGGGTTTCACTTTGATAAATTCTTCTCCATATACTTGTACTCCTGTACTTTTAAAGTGATGTGAATACTACATGTACATTACATTCAAGCAATGTACTACTCTTGATTGATCAGTACAACTGCAGTACAACTGCAGTACAATGAATTGTACAAAAGAGCAGCACAAACTATGAATAGGTGGGAAAATAAAGCATGAGCAAGCAATTGTAGAAAACACAGCTGTCAAATGAGGAATTACAATTTCATGGATATGGCTGCTGTGAATAAGTTGTCGCAGATCAATATACACTGCTATTTCAATGATTAATGAATGAATGGCGAGGGCAAGAGAGAGAATGAGAGAGGGGACCATATGAAGATACATACAGGTACATGTATGAAAGAGAGAGAGAGAGGAGATTGTCTCAAAGAAAAGTAGAGTATGGAAGAGAGATCACTAATCTTAAACTTGGAAGAGAAAAGTTGCATTTCTGACAAATCTTAAAGCCCCTTTCTCAGCAGACCTATTTGATGCTGTCTGAACTCAGAATTAATAGACCCTGAATGAAATATTATTTTGAGAAAAGCAGAAAAATTAGAAGAAAAATATTTGCAAAAGTTTGATGAAAATCTGCCAAAGAATAACAGGGTTATGAATTGTATTATTTTTAATTTTTGTGACATCAGTACATCACACCAGGCAATTTGTCCATATGGCGATACATAAAAACTCAGTGATTTATTTGTGCTGTGATATCATGAGACACATCATTTCATAACCCCCTTCTACGATATACATGTATGAAAAATATTTATATTCATAATTTTCCATCAAATAATTTAAATACATGGATTGATACTGCATGAAATACATACATGTATGATGTATATGGGGAGCTGCTCGCATATACATGTACACAATGTCACAAATTTAAAACTTTAATATTCATAACTCTATTCTTTGATGAAATTTTATGAAACCTTCACCAATGTTTTTCTCTTATTTGTCTGCTTTAATGAAAACCAACTTTTCATCAGGGTGATTTTCTCCTCTATAGCATGGCAACACGCAACATGTACAGCTGCAACAGAGGTTGATTGTAGAGTAAGATAGAACACATCGTTATATACTAATTAAAATACCATAACTGATGTTTACATACACCACATGAATCAAACAGCTGACAGACATTAAGCCATTTTGACATATTATTTCCATATCACCCTCTCCGTAATCCCCTTAGCGTAGGGTGCTCTGTGAGCCTCACATCCCAGCCGCAGGGCAATGGCCATCCCAAGCGGGAAAGGATCAAGAAAATGGCTGATGCCAGTACCAATCGACTTGCTTAGAAGGAAAAACGAGGCACATTAATTTTCCAGAAATCCTTGATAAATATGAAGGAAATTTCTGTGGCATGAATAATGGCAAGTACCCTGGAATTTAAGGTTTTCACTTTGCTTCCATGCATTATTTAAAATTGTTTCTGAATTGATTTACACTGGTTTTACAATTGCTTAAACATGTACATGTGCATTTTATCAAGGGCTGAAAGTTGCTTTCAAAGATCAGATTTTATGAAATTTATATTTGAAGTTGATGTTTTAATCTAATTCTAAAAATAGTTCAGAAATGAGAAATATTCATATCTACTTAAGATTGCAGGATGTTTTTTAAAACCATACAAGATAATTTTTAAATTAGAACTCAAGTTTATTTCTGTAAATCCTTTATTTTATACAGGAATGTGATCTCAAAAAGGTGCACTGTGGAAATACATGGCTGATGTATTTTGACAAGACAGGATATGTTTTATACTAGAACTTAAATTCCTTAGAAATGTTATGTCCATGTAGGTATTTTGATAAAAAGAATAACACGATATGTCTATTATTTTGATAAAAAAATTGAACTACACGTAAAATGCACCTTTAACATTTAGATCTAATGTGTTAATATTCCAACAAATTCTATATACGGGTACATTGTATGTATGATTGTTGACAATAAGACCTTGGTTTTGCAAGTTTACACATCTGCACAAATTGCTCACTTGCAAAAATTCTAATCTATTTAGAAATAATAGTGCTACTATGATAAATCTGGTAATTAATAAAATAGCTCATCTCCATTGACAAAAACTAGATAAGAAAAAAAAAATACATGTCAATGAAATATATGGTAGAATTTGGATGTCAATATGGTGTGAGAAGCTAAACTAATAAAAACATTACTGACCATGTTATTCTCAAATTATCATTAGCATTAATTTTGCTACATCAGAACACCTGAATTGGAAATATGTTTAATACCAGAATCCGATCGCACTGGACATATTCTCTAGCATGGCTGACTCGGGCCTAATAAACATGGACACGTACATGTACTACCTACAAAGTCAGATCTATAAAGCATATTCTAGAAGCTGCATTTGTAATACATTTGGAATATGATAGTTTATTTATCTATCACTTCACCCCCACAGACTTGCAATCATCTTAACATAACTTCTCATTTAATGTGTGTAGCTGACACAGCCTCAGGGGGCATGTTCATAACTCAATAGGATCCTCACATCAAAATAAGAAACCGAGTCGGCTAAAGTTCAACAACTCATAAATTGGATTGCAGTACTGGCGCGAGCAAGAAGGGTGCGTTCCATCGACCATAGCCATCATCTTGAAACGACTTTCTGTCAAGTGCCACGTCTTTGCTTCGTCTAAACACTTCACTTGGTACATCTACAAGGAACTGTGCATTCTTTTGTGGTGAGCGAATATGAATGAAAACAGCAAGAGGTCTGATGCTGCATAAAATTCATGGAAGTATTTATAAATAGGTACTTAACATATTACCAGTGAAGTCTCGTTCACACATGTAACATAACAAATGTGTAATACTTAACTTTATTAAAACATTCCACTGTTTTAACAAAGGCAACATGTAGGTAGAATTATTGTATCCCATGAAAAAAACATTAGAAGTAGCTCTAAATTATGCACAAATATGGCTGATAAATGATTGGTGTACACATGTCATAATCCATAAAATCAATAATGTAAAATTAGATTACATTCATTCTGTCATCATTGTTTAGCTAAATCTTAAAGTGAACGACCACGGATGTCTCTATTTTACCTCCATGGAATATCTACAGGAAGGTTCCTTCAACCATGGATCCATGCTTCAACTGCATGTAATAAAATAGATAACTGATGGTGTGAACACGAGATGGATTTATTGACAGACATTGAAAGTCACATGCCACAATGAGAGAACATTTGATTATTGTTAGTGAAATTGAACTTGACACTTTCACAGCAGGGGCTGTAAATTTACATGTATCTCATATCTGTTCCGAGGTAAGATGTGCATTGTTCCATGGTGAAACTCTCCTCTCTTCTCAATTCTTCTTTCTCTAACTAAAGCCATTTTATTATGGTTGTAAACCTGTAAGACCAAGTAACCAACTTGTACTAAATTCAACTCCAGTCAAGTCTTCTACAGCCACCCCTGTATTTTCTGTTTCTGTTTTTTAAAGTCACTTGTCTATTAAGAATATTTATAACTGAATTAATATAGGTTCTAATACGAGCATATCAAAATTAGAAACAGTCAATAAGCCGTGTGACCTTGATCATTTAAATTTCTCAAAATCACCTGGTGTTTTTGAACCTGTAATCAAAATAGAAACAAGCAGAATGCCTCTGGCAGTCTCGCCTGCATTACTTGATTCGATATAGCAGCAGTGCTGACTTTGAAAACAGCTATTGAATAATTATTCACAAAAGAAAACACTCATGATTCATATGATAATAAAATACTATTTCCATTGACCCAAAATGATCTTTGACCATAATCATGTGACCGAAGATGTGTGCAAAACAATCATTCATACTTGATTACCCTTTATGTTTCACAAACTACATGTGTAGATCCATAAACTTTATAAGTTACGATGCCAAATCAACAAATACCCCCTCAGCCCTCTACAAAAAAAAAATTGTCGCTTGCCCAACAGGGCAAGTGACAAAAAAATTTGCTTGCCCGATAGAAAAAACGGTTTGCCTGTTTTGTTTTTTAATTTTTTTCATGACGGCACTACTCTTATTTTTAAAGGTCATACAAAATAACAACAATTGAGAATCGTGTACAGTATAAAAGAACACATATTTAAAA
This sequence comes from Lytechinus pictus, assembly GCF_037042905.1. Taxonomy (NCBI): domain Eukaryota; kingdom Metazoa; phylum Echinodermata; class Echinoidea; order Temnopleuroida; family Toxopneustidae; genus Lytechinus; species Lytechinus pictus. Next base: position 11,998,567 of record NW_026974140.1, read on the forward strand.
GGATATTTTCAACAACGTAGGCCCGAGTCATTACGTTTATTTTGAAGAAAAAAAATTGCTATTTCATGGGCATTTAAGGTTTAAACAAAAAACCTTCACCAAAAGTTGCTAAAATTTCATATTTTGCATCTTTAAATCTACTAAAATGGTTATCTGTTTGCCATATTTCCTTTGAATTATTTTCATTAATTGGAAACTACTATAAAGAAAGCCAGTGAAAAATATTCAGCTCTTTATTGACTCAGAAAAAAATGGTTTTATAATGTAAAAAAAAAATCATCAAAAGTGGAGTGGCAAAAATTTCATATTTTTTATTTTCCATATTTCTTTGAATTTTTAATTAGTTGGAAACCATCAAGAAAATTGAGAATATTCACCTCTCTCTTGTCTTTTCTTCATCATTTTATGATGTTGCACTTGGTCAATATTTTTTTAATCTACATGTGGGACTACAATTTGTAGTCCTACATGTAGACTTTCATGTTTTTTTTGGTCAACACCATGAAAGTCTACATGTGGGACCACAATAAAAAAAAATCATAGTCAAGAAAAAGCTGAATATTCTTCAGTTTTTCGGTAGTTTCCAACTATATCAAAACAATTTCAAGGTAATATGGAAAATTGATGGCCATTTCATGAAATTTGCAAAATGAAATTTTAGCCACTTTTGGTGTTTGTTTTTTGCATCGGCAAATTGTGCAAGATAGTAGCGCATGCGCAGTCATTGCACACATAGAACGTAAGATGCGATGGCACGGTTTTTCGAACCAGGTACCTGGCAATAAATTATTGGTAATTGGCGCTGAGTTTACATCAGTTTTCACTGTTTTTTTTTTTTTTTTTACTAGTTTGACATGATATGAGATAGTTGTGATAGTTGAAAATTTAGAGGGTTTACTGATATTTTATTATTTCATTTCCAAAACAACCACTTGCTCGATCGGACAATTGACTTTGAGAAATGCTTGCCCGCACGTCATTTTCACTTGCCCTGGGCAACAGATTTGTCGTGCCCTGCCCCGAACAAGGCCAAAGTTCATTGACCTTGAATGACTATTGATCTCGGTCATGTGACCTGAAACGTACAAAGGATGTTCAGGGATACATGGTTACTCTTATGTCCAAGTTTCATGAACTAGATCCATAAACCTTTAAAGTTACGATGAGAATTCCACAAATACCCCAAACATCAAAGTTTGTTGACCCTTAGAGACCTTTGACCTTGGCCATGTGACCTGAAACTCAAGCGGGATCTTCAGTGATACACTATTACCATTATGTCTAAATTTCATGAACTAGGTCCATAAACTTTCCAAGTTATGAAGACATTTAAAAACCTTAACCTTGGTTAAGATTTCGATATTGATTCCCCCAACATGATCTGAACTAGTTCATTGACCCTAAATGGCCTATGACCTTAGTCATGTGACCTGAAACCTTGGTTAAGATTGCAATGTTGCCACCGCCTTCGGAAAAGCGACACTTATAGTCTCACTCTGCCATGCAGGCGAGACAAAAAGAGGGGTCTACTGGTTTTTGTTTCTGGTCTTTGTTTGCAATTTTCAGTTATGTATGGTAAAAATTATCCAGAAAAAGTTAGAAAGGGTTTATTCTACCATAAAAATGTGAAAAACATGGGTATTCTTTCAATGTAAATTTGTACTCTTTGTGTACAAAATAAAGAAAGTAATTTGGGTAGAAATCTTAGCTTAAAATACACCTAAATATGGGTCAAATTCATGACCAATCACACCTTTTAATATGGAGTTACAAAACATGGGTACAGCTTGCCTATTTACCATAGAAAGTCTTACTTTTTCTCCCTTGGGTACCGTAAGTAACGGTGTATTAACCGCACCTTTTTCTCGGCGGGACAGAATCAAAAGTCGGGGGTGCGGTTTATACACGGTGACAGGTCTGAGCCAAGCCAATCTCAGCCCGATACCACTACCAGTTTTCAACTCGCGTCGGGTGGCCGAGCGTAGCCGCTTGGGGCAATCCCGTTTAGAGGGGTATGAGCCGCGGGTATAAAAGGGAAGCAACTATGACTCCCGGTATCTGCCGTAAATGTCCCTCAAAGTTATATCACGGTAACAAACGCACCTACCTTCATGAAACTGACTTTTTTTAATGGTGTGACTCTGTCTTTGTTGTCATTTTTTAGTCATCGCGGCAAAGTTCAGATGCCAATCGATCGCACAGCGCGGTGCAGCTAGCCGAATAAGACATGCATGTGTAATGTTTATCGCAACGTCAACGTAAGCTGGCGCTTTACCTTTCCGTGGAAGTTATTTTGTTTGACAAATTATTGGTATTATTTGACAATTAATTTCTTTCATTTGCCTTTCCTTCATTTCTCTCTATCATCCATCATCTCAAAATCAATCTTCAATCCCCATCTTCACTCCTTCCGACTTTTTATTTTTAATTATTATTCACTTTATTCCCGCCCAGAGCTCCCATTGAAAATACGGTATACCGGTACTAGCATTTTTTTTCCTATTTTGCTGTCTGTAAGACACCGCCACACACGTACTGAGAACTACCGGTAGTGGTTCAAAGCAGACAAGAAAAACACCTGAACAAAATCGCAAATTTCTCGTATCTTGAACCTTCCCGTATTCCCTTGTCTAAAATTCATGTCAAGACATTGAATGCTAGACAGAATTCTGAAAGCAAAAGTGGGGCTGTGATGCAGGAAATATGATATGAACGATCTTCTCGTATGGGTGAGCCCCCATGTTGATGCTGGTATCGGTACTTGCAATGAACACCGGTACCATATGTGTGTGTGTGAGGTGACTCGGAGTGTGGAAGTGGCCAATAATATCGGCAACTTGCAGATAAGTGACGAAGCGCTGATTTCCCATCATTTTTTACCAGTAATTCTTCGATATTTTTTGGTTCTTGACTCTTTCTTAAATACGCATATTAGAGATAGAAAGTAAGTTTGATTAATTTTTTTTTTTAATGATTTTTTTTTTTTTTTTAATGATTTTTTTTTTTTTTTTTTTTTCCATCCGAAAATGGGGGGTGCGGTTAATACACCGTTACTTACGGTAGTTTAGACAGATTTCCCTGTTATAAACAGCAGAAGCCATGATCAGATCAAGTCATTTATATTTATAAGCTATAAAGCATTGGGCATGAAACTCTCTCAATCAATAATTCAAATAGCTTTTTGCTCGTTGATGATTCACAGATTATTGATCTGAGGTCAAATTACAAACCTGAGATCTTGGTTTTGCCGCAACTCAGACATTAGGAAGAAAATATTCAGATACTGTTTGGAGTACATGTAGATGAACTCATGTTAAACTTCATGACGACACATTAACACGTACATCTGCACGTAGGATTTCAAACAATATGCAGGGATCACAGAAGATTATTGTGCTGTTTATAAAATCTGTCGCTTGATGAATTCCTAAATCATTGACCAAAGGTTTTGATATGTTCATTGTGCTAATTGTAGATCAATTCTTATGAAATTCATGATGATATAGATTTTTTAAACATAAAACAAGGATTTCAAAGGCAATATGTGTGTATATATATATACATACACACACACATGTACAAGATCATGCCTGTAATGTGTACCTGTTCAAAGAATAATATATTTATCTGAGGGTAAGACTTTACACAGCAACTAAAAGACAATAAGCAATATGTCTAATGTACATGTAAGATTAAATATTGAGATTGTGTTGTTTGATGATGATCCAAATGGGTTGAATGAGAGAACAACCTGACAATACTGAGATGTACATGTACACTGTACATATTGATATAGACTACATGTAGGCCTACATGTACATTCATTGGTAACAAAGGAATAAAAAATTAATATATTTGAGCTGCATCTCGAGCAGGAATGGGAAAATTCCTCATATTGAGCTCATTCATTTACATTTCTTATTTAATTCAATCCAATAAAACATCATACTGTATACATGTACAATTTTTCTGAAAGTCATAAAAAAGCACAATTTTTTTTTCATTAACAAAATATATGTTTATTTTAATAGTCATGTATATTAGAAACAGATATTCCAAAATTAAATTGTTGCAATCTATGTTGTTAAAACATTTCTCTATTAAAATAAAAAATGCTGAAATAAACATCTTGTGACCAACATGTAAGTACATTGAATCTGTTCTAGATGCACCTGTTTTCATGTAACACTGGCTACATCATTTTGATTCAGACACTGGGCAGGCCATGCCCTTCCAAATCACATTCAAATGCCATATAAATTGAATTCCACCATTATCACACCAGACCCATTACAATAATCAAATCTGTACAACTCCCCCTCTCCCATCATTCTCTGCTGTATCTTGTCTTGGACTTGCGGCTTGAAAAGCTTCATCTATTCTTGATCTGTCTGTGTCTACAAATATCCTTTTATTCACAATTTTCTTTATTAAAAGGCTTCATGTTTGTCCTTTGCCATTTTAAAACAAAACACAAAAGAATTCATAATCCGTTTTCTTCTGCAAACATTTTGCAGATATTTCATTCAATACAAAAAGATAATCAAATTTCACCTTCAATTTGCTTTTTTTAGGGAAATACTTTGGTTTTTGCCTTTTTTTTGGTGGAGAAACTGACCAAAGTACTGTCATAGGAACTGTGATATGAAAGCGATGAAAACATCATTGCAGTTTTGAATTCTACATTTTGTATATGTCGAGGATCGAGGTGGGGAAAGTGACATGTGTCAACATGGGCCACTTTGGACAAAGCTTGGTCACAAGGACATGCAAAATTCAATTATAAAATAAAGGTAGAAGATGCTTTTGTTGGAATTCATAAATTCTTTATTTCAATATAATGATATACATCTCCCCTCTACACCACCCTCCCCCTCTACTCTTCTGTCTATGATCTCTCTCTTTCTTTCCTTTTCCCTTTCTTACCAGCCATACAAATCCTATCCTGGATAGCAAACACATGTAATCTAATTTCTTAGCATCTCTTCATAAAGGAAATCCAATGAGGCAACGAATGGAGTGAGAAATGTCAATAGAGCTTGACTTCCAAGCGCAATACAATTTGCTATTTTAAGCCATCATCCGGCTCTATAAACCATCAAATCACCCAAACAGACAAATAAATTGAACTTTCCAGACACCCGTCTGTAAAGAGGGTCCCCAGGATCTACCATGAACAGTTACCTCATACATGTATCTACTCAAGATGTGAACATACCACCGATGAAAATCAAGGTCTTTACTTCATTTATCAAGAATCATAATGTAATTTAATTTATTTTAAAGAATTACATGTATACATCAAAGTTTAGATATTTATATTCATAACTTTTTGGCTTTATGTTATTTACTTGTTACACTTTTCATGTATTTCCAAAAGTAATGCTTCACTGAATGACTTACAACTTTAATACCTTTTTACTAATACGCATTTACATGTACATAATTCCCTTTAATACATGTATCTTTTCATTCATTCCCTGATCTTATATGTCCCTAGTAAATTTGATGTTTATCTCATTCGAAGAAATAGATATCACCTGAATTCTACAAAAACTAGATCTATATTGGTAATGCCACGTATTGAAATGACATATGGCAATGTTCTTTTCTGAAAAAAATTAAAGTATGTTGGTAAAGTTCTTTCCCTAAAAAATCATGCACAAGAATCAAGTATAAAAATAAAAGTTGACAGTTTGGCAGTATTAACATAGCAGACTAAAATCTTGGATGGATGTCCTTTAAAGTCAACCAAACAACCACATAACACTTTTTGAGAGAGGTTTGTTTAAACATCTAACATGCATCATCACCTAATATGCTGATGATGCCAAAACATCTAGGCCAACAAATCCAACAAGACACGATTTGCCTCACGCAATGAAAACAAAGAATGCTAGATAAAACCTATGGTGGAAATGCAATAGAGCTTGTCTAAGAGCAGTTTATAATAAAACATCGATTCTTAACTTCATCTACATGTACTTGCACAAAATGTAGATCAGTTTTATATCTTAAGGAAATGCAATAAAAAATGCAAGATGCCCTTATGAAAAATTTGTAATTCTGTGTACATAACAAGAACTTAGAAAACAAGATCAGACAGAAAGAAAAATAATTTTTCCATCTCAAATACCAACAAAAAAATAATTTCTGTATTTTATATAAAATTCACAGATTTTGTCTAGAAGTAGACAGCTTGAAAAGATCATTACAAGTACAAGTGTTTATCATAAGAACCAAAATCAGTCTGAAAAAATTATATTTCTTGTTTCTCTAAATACTACAACCATCAGCCCTTAATATGTTATCAGACACAATCTAGAGTAAAATGAATTTCTATTCATATTTGAACAGACAATAACATGCCAAGGGGAAAACATACACTTCCTGTGTTCAAATTTGTCTGTTGTTATCAAAACTTCTTAAAATAGATTGAGTTTATACCCGAATGGATGTGTATGTACATGTATTTGTGTAGGTGGCTATATACATGTACCATATGTCACCTAGGGCTATTTCTTAGTTATGTACCAACTATAAACATATGTACATGTACGGTATGTCCCTGATATCATTTGTCACATAATGTGGGTGTTCATATGTCCTCGATTTGTATTCAAATGGGTTCATAGAAAATGATATACATGGAGGCATGAATTTATGGGGTATAATTTGTCTTTGACTATAAATTCTGATCTGTTTCACAATATTCCTTTCATACAATATCTTCATGATATACAATTAATGATATTAGCATTGATTCAATTAAAGCTATATTATTTTGTAAAAGTACTGGTAGACTTTGGCATTTAACTGGACTCAATGCATATTATGCAATTATGGAAAAAAAAATCTAATCAAAAATTGTACTTTAACATGCACCAAGCTTGGTAGAAATATTATTTTGGTGACCCTACAACTACCCTGCCACCCTATTCCTCCTTGCCCTTCCCCTGGAAACATAGCATTTACATGCATGTCATTTTTAAATATAGTTCTGTAGAAAATTACCTTCTATTTAAGTCAAATAATTAAGTCAATTTTTTTTGGTCCAGATTATGTACAGCATGTGCTATTTATAAGTAAAATTTTGTCTAATTTGCAAAGGTTTCTGTGGTCGATACGCAAACTCACCTGTACAATAGAAAGGGCATTCTGCAAAACATAACTGAGCTCCAATGAGATACAGTTTCAATCAAGTTGAATATGAAAAAGAAAACAATCATCAGTACTGTAGGAGTGTACTTGCTGTACAGTTGCATTCAAAGAGCTCTTCTATAAAGGCAGAAGTAATACTTACTACTTGGCTTGATGACTCAGGATACTCTCACTCAGCTCTCCACATCAATCCCAATGAAAGAAACAGCTCTCTCCAAAGGAGACAAGAAATCGACTATCTTGTCAGCCGAGGCGTAAAACGAGTCAGGCTTGCGTCTCGATCCACGATCTATAACGGAGATGCTACTCAGGAAGAACAGGCCTGGAAGGGCTTCGTACAGGTGCAACCTGCAAATTTGAAAATAAACCATCAAATTTCATCGATATTGAGTCGGATGAAGAAGAGGAATAATGTTTACAGTAAAAGGCACCCCAGGGCATATTCTGCCTAATGCAGCAGAATGTTTTTTTCAAAACAGGCAGCTACGCAGGTAGAGAATCTGGGAGAATGCTAAATAGATAAGTGTGCACATCACGTGTGTGTGTTTAGTGAAACGACGGATGAGTCGCACAGAAAATAGGGGGAAAGTATAGGGACCTCAAAGTAAACAGATGTGAGAGTAAAAGATGCTTAGCAATGATAACATGCGAGACAAAGTCAATAGTCTGTTGGGATAAAAATCAAGAGTCTTTATGGGGAGGAAAGTAGTGATACTGGATGCTTCTAAAGCAGCTGAAGACACTGTTTAATAAAGATAGATACTAAACCTAATAAGAAATACCTTTTTGATGATCTTCCTTTTAACTATAAAGATTTTAGAATAGAAACCAACATTTAAAATCTCGGAGAAGATTAAAACAAAATTAATATCGAGAGAAGCATGATGTGAAGTTGTGAAAACAAAAATATGTAAATATGACCCCTCACTGACCATCACAATATTCATGTGTCAAGCAAATATGTATGAAAACTTGTATTATGCAAATTGGCATTTGAATGGCATGGAAGATGTACACGAGGGGTTAATGCAACACATGACCAATGACAACATTTTTAAGTACACAGTGAAGCACAAATGAGAATAGAAGATGCATGTCGAGACAACGCTCTCCATTCCTACATTGCATTACTATTCAGAGGGGTATTGTAAGTCAGCCATACCAACATCCTGATGCCACAGATCTGAGAAAAAATGCAAATGATATGTAAATTGCAGGAAGGGACAATCCGAGTTAGGCACCCAAATGTAATAAAATCGTCACGGCAACACATGTAATGTACATTAGAAGCAAATAGCGCTCCGGGCCTCCTGGAGATAAAGGAAGACATTCAATGCATCAGGAGGACTGCAAGAGTTTTCTACGAGAGTAAGATTTGGTTACAGGTTTAAGCGCTGGACAGCCATCATACGATCCGCAGGTGTCAAGTGCGCATTACCATGAATTTAGCATCCGCACTTCTTTGTCCTTCCCCCTGGTGCCCAGTTTCCTTCCTATCGACACCTTTTGCTGCATTTCTCTATGGGTAATGCTTCAATCATTGCTGGAATATCAATATGACCCAAATTTACAGATGGGGAGAGAGAGCAAGAGGGGGAGTCAGTGTAAGAAAGGTGACAGAGAGGGTGGAGAGAGTAAAGAGAGAAGAGAGAGAAGGGATAGAGAAAAATGGAGAGGGGACAATAGAGAGAAGCGGATACAAAGAGGAAATGGGGAGGTAGCATGAGAGAGATGAGCAATAGAAAGTAAAGACATATACAGAAAGGGGCATGAAAGGAGGAAGAAGATGGATAAAAAGAGGTTCTATAATAATACAGAGGGGACAGAGAGACTTAAAAGAGAAATTGGTAAACAAGGATGAAAGTGAAGGAAGAGAGATAAAGAGGAGGCAAGACAGGAAAAAAAGAGGGGAAGAAAAGATGGAATGGATAGAACAAGAGTGAGTCAACAGTCGCTCTCTCAATACCATCTTGATATACTACTCAACACTTTCCATAATGTCAATTTAAACAGCTTTCTACGTGTAGCCGTTGCACATACTAATACACACTCATCTAGGGGTTTCTCTGATGGGAGTGTTTATATTGAAGCCTGGATCAGACTTCATTTTCCTCAAACAGAAGATGAAAATGAAACACTGTGGAGGAATTTTGCTTTACCAATAGTACTTTGAAAATACAAACGGTTTATTCTCTATTTTTAACCTTAAACTTGAACTTGTCTTGAAGTCATTTTCATGAAATCACTACAGAAACAACACAAGACAGATAGTAAAAGCAAGTCATTCATTTTTTCTTTCTTCCTATTTGCATAGCATGAATTCAAGTAAATGTGAGCTGAAGTAATTTTCAGTTAAATAAATTCTGGATAAAGTATGCAAGGAATAGACAGGATGGGTAAATGGATTAACACAATGTCATTATAAAACAACTGATTTTTTTTCAACTTATACAAGATACTGTAATGTAATGCTTTATCTCACAAATAATATGACTTTATGCTAACTTCTTCCAAACCTTGCATATACCTTATTAAAATCTTTCACAGGGAAATATTATGAACATAATAAAACAAAATATTTGTGGACAGTATACATGTACATGTATATAAAAACTACAGATTTTATGTTGGTTTCCACAAGGAATTCATATCTACTGCTGATAGTAATTCTATACAATCAAACAAAGGATATTAATTACAATCCAAATATTAAAGAAATTTAATCATCAATTGAATTTTGAAGTAATTAAAACAGGATAGTAAACCCAAATTATTCATACTCAGAGAAGTGTAAATGTTTTGTTACCATTCTACGTTCTAAAATGTGTACATCTCCACAAGAGCACTCCATCAGCGTATTTTAATTCAGCATTGCTCACTGGATAATTGAATTCTTCTCCCCAGCTAAAATGCAATTGACCATCATAAGTACTAATATGCACTGCATACACCTAGACAAAATTTCCCTATTCTAATCCAGGGTTTTATACTCTAATGAAGAGAAATTGTGGCATTGATAGATTTGACTATTCATTCTGGCAGCTAATATTTTGACACCAGGTGGAAATGAACCATAAAATTACTATTAGCAATAAAGACGCATGAATTAATATAGTGTTTATAATGAGGCTATATGTAGTCTAGAGCTGCAAACCTTGGGGACATGTATTAAAGGTAAATGGCAACCTGGCATCAATCTATTCCTTAAAATTACCAAGCACATAATGACTGCTAATTAAAAGCCTGTGTAGTTATAATGCATTTATTGTAGAGAGCTAGACTTGAAAAATTTAAAACCTTTAAATAGGCACTATATTCATAATTCATAATCATCAAAATAATAGCTGCTCATAAAACTTGGATTTGTTAGAGCCCCACCCCCTCCTCACCTAAAACAAAAGTTAACGGTAATAGTTGCAGTAAATCATTGTTTCATGAGAGAGTCTTTGAAATCAAGGTTAATTGCCATATTTATCATGGATCCAGATCTGGTACATTGAAAAAAACTAATATGTTTGTGAAATCATAAAACTGAAAACCAATAATTCTGCTGCTCATTAAAACACAAAAAGGCATATGCGGGATATTGTATTATTATTGCAGCTTAGAAAAATACCTGATATTTTGTGAAATTTTGTGCATGTTTTACTCATTTCTGAGCAATTACATAATTTTTTCCAGAGCCATTTGGCACATATTTTTTATTCATAAATACAAACACTTGGGTGATCATTTTTAATTGGATTATGTTAGAACTCATTTTGAGATCGTTTCCACAGCTGGCATTTACCTTTAAAGTACAGTAAACATAGCTTTGTACCTCAACCATCAATAAAACAGAAAGAACCCGAGAGTAAAATTGCTATCAAGTTCAACTGGATGCTGACTCAAGGTGGTTTCAGACCACCTCAAAGTTCGTCAGTTCCAGGTATTTTGGCAAAGTGAAAGCAAATTACTGGAACTTTTAGCACACCGTGTAGTAGGGTGCGGGCGCCTTGGTTTGCTGCTGAGCTAATGATTTTGAATCTCGCACCTTGCTTTCTTATCAGACCGTATACTGCGCATGCTTGTAACTTCGGGAACTTATCCCAAAGGGTATGTTTCAGGGCGGTGTGAATGCAATTTAATTAACGGGTATTTCCTTGCCTAAAAAAAGTCTCATAATTTAAAGGGGATTCTTGTGATCGAGGCGGTTTGAAACCACCTACAGAGACCCTTGGATTCTGATGTAGCAGCTGGAAAATGAATATGAAAGCCACAAGGGATTCTCCACCACCCCACCCTCATTATAACTTGATGGTCATCAGAAGCAGAATGAACATTGGGACTCATTCACACCACACTAAAATAGCACAATGAATGTTCAGACAAATTTAAATGCCTTGGTTCGCTGTAGAAAGCCATAATGTGCTCATGTACATACACAAAGCCAGATCAATTGGAAAGTTTGCCCAATTCTTCAAATAAATAACACATCACTATTTATTGCAATAATAGGAACATTGAGAGGTTAACCATCAGAAAAAGAGCTTGAATACTTGTAAAGGGATAGAAGAAAAATTGTATAATGGAAAAGAAGAGAGGTGCAAAAATGAAAGGGAGAAAGATGGAGAGTTGGTGAGAGAAGAAAGATTAGAGAGAAAGAAATCATGAAAGAAAATAAAAGAGAGAGGGAAAGATATCATGAGAATGGAAGAGAAATTAGAAAACAGGTTGGGGTTGATGAAATCAAACGTGAGAGGATGAGTAGAATGAAGGAGCTTGAGAGAGAGGGCATGAGAGAAAGAATATGAGGTAATGATCATCAATGAGTCTCCCTAGAGATTATCTCAAGGTGTGATGTATAAGCAAGGGATTATTATCACAGATAAAGAAGCTCATCAAGCACATAAATGCCTAAAGATGAGGCCTAATGATGATGCATTACGATGGTCGATGATCATATGCTTCTCTAGTATTGCCCATGTTTGTGTACTCTGACACCCTGGATGATTTTGAGACCTTGGAAGATTTTTCTGGATTATGAGGAACTGCAACTTTTTTAGTCATGAATCTTTCAAATTTGGGGAGATTTAATAAATAATTTGGCAAGAAAGTTTAAAATGAAAAGATTATAAAAATCAAATTATTGAAATTGAAATTGGCAAAGTAAAACAATCAACATAAAACATTTCTTTGTAACTGATTTTTTTTTCAAAAATAACGAAAAAAAACAAAGATAAATTATACATTTCTCATTCTGAAAATGATCCATGTACAAGCACAGTTGATGAGAATCCCATCTCACAAACAGTTAACATTATGGGTAGAATATTGATGAAAATTACAGAGATTTTAGAACTTATCCCTTATCAGTATGCATTGAATATTTGCAATATTACCCTTTCCTCCCTAAATTATCATTGAAAATAAGCACATATTGAGTGGGTATCATTTATCTATTCCCTTGAATATGACACAAGATAGGATAGCCAAATATTCAGAGGCAAGAGCTTAAAATTGTAATTGAAATCCTGATTCTTTATTGAAAGAAATACATTGTAAGCCTCTTTTTTTATACATACTGTACGGACCTCTTTCTACAAATGCTGATAAATTTATTTACCCATTAAAAATAATCGAATATCCAGCTGACATATATGTCCATCAGGACAAGAACTTTAAGAATCTTGCAAGCAATAGTTTGTACATTGTTTGAAAGTAATATCGGATAATATCATTATCTGTGATATTTGATGCATAGATTTCACAAAATTGAAACTGAAGGAAAGTTCATTAGTATAGAAAGCTCTTTACTGTAAGTTCTATACATTCCTGTGTAAAAATCTGTTACACAACATCCAACATTAGCATTCCTCATCAACATCCCGTCTCTTTTAATACCATTGTACAGTCATGTTCATAGTATAGTATACAAATAGCGAATAAGCATGAGTGCGATGGTGCGAGATTTCGCATGAGGTGAAAGAAAGATGCTCTATTCAACGAGGCATTAGCCGAGTTGAATAGAGCGTCTTTTTCTTTCACCGAATGCGAAATCTCGCACCAATGCACGAATAAGAATATTCGCTATTTGTGTTGTACAACGCCTCAGAATTTAGCGAAAATCTGAAAAAACAAGAGTCTTTCCCTGCAGTAATCTATGAACAGGGAGCAAAAATATTGAAAGCGAAAAGCAAAATCCAACAAGCGCACATGACCTTGGGCAGCATTGCGCATTTAGCCAGCAGGCTTAAACGCGTATTGCACCTTTTTAACTGAGCGCAATGAATTAAATCGTATTGTGACGTCACCTCCTTATAAAGCCGTGTAACGGTACATTTTGGATGGTACGTCTTGTGTGCAACGGTACGAATGTTTGACATTCAGCCTCCCATTTGCTCGCGTACAACAAGCTAAGTAGGCGTTGTACAAAATAGATTAATACATGTACTAACCATGACCAAATTAGGAAATGATTTTTATATAAACCAATTTAATGCCATGTTGGTGCACAAATCTGACAGTGTACTTTGCACTTTGTCAAATGAAGATTGAGTTCATACACAGTTCACATAAAAACTACTGTTATTGATAAAATGGGTATAGCCTATTACCAGAAATTAAAAAAAAAGTAGTAAATAAGCTATGAAAATTAGACATAAGGTCAATAAAGTACGGTAAGCCGAATGGAAAGTAGACAAAGTGGGTGAAGACCAAGTGGACATTCAACATCTAAAGTAGATAAACCAAAGATCATTGAATTGTACAAATTTCAGGCAAACCTGTGTTGATATAACCCTGATACAATACCAAATATTCAATTCTGATATGATTTTATAGATGGAAGTTGTTGTTCTTTCTGTTGGTTATATCACCACAGGATTGCCTGAAATTTGTACAGTTCAATGATCTTTCTAAAAACAAAAATATATTTATCCTCACATTCTCTCAATAAATCCATTTCATCAAATTTCTAGCCCCTTTTCAATTTTGTCCAATACAGGCAATATAGTGAGGCCGTGGATTGATTGGTTTGTGCTACAATGTACATGTTTGAGAAGGAACCCATCTCTTTATGACCTAAAACAGAAATACAGCTCAAAATGTCAACGGAATTTAGGTATCATTACTCATTCCCTTCAATTTTGTGCATGAGATGGGGTCCTGTGAATGAAATTTCATCACATCGTTTGAAAAACATTCATCTGTTCTATGCAAGCCTTTTTTTTTCAAAAACAAAGATATTCAAGCAATTGAATACCAGGGACTGTGTGTTAAATTTGTTAGGCGAGGTTGCTTTTATGCCTTTAAAATTTATAACTTGACATAGAGAGGAAAGAGAGATATACTACAGTTAAGAAAACTGCAATAGTCGCTTGTGGTTCGAAATACAGTAGTTCCATTATTGTGTACTATACATGCACATAATAAACAAATACATGTATATGAACACCTTCGGGAAGGGTGGGGGCAGTGGGGTAGGGATTAGAGAATAAATAGCCTTAACATCCTAAAAAACAATTAACTGTTAAAATAAGCATCCCAACCTTGCTCTCAAAAGAAAAATTGTTTTACCACATACATTTTATGCACACTGTACGTAGATGAACATATTAAACATTAATAGTGGCTATTTCATGTACATGTACATAAAGTGCACAGGTCCATATTTTGATTCACAAGGCACTTCAAGAACATGTATGAACAATAATTGAAAAAGAAACAGAAATTTCTATTATATGACACACTTTGTGTAGGTCACTGTAAAGGTGTCGTTTTCCTGTACTCAAAGCTTACATCATGCGCTGTCAATTTGAATTGCTCCATGAGCACAAATGTTAAAACATACATGTATACATTGAACTGTGTTTGGGAATGGATTTCAAGTTCAACTGATGCACTGAGTGTAGTTGTATGACATTTTATTAGTCATCATTCAATAACATAAATCCATTATATATGTACCATGTCAGAATAGTGATTATAGTCATACGAGAAATTGTTTGTCTTAACGCTGTGTTCAGATACGTTATTTTTTTTACATTTAATCAAGTGTGAACAAGCCCAAGTGAAGGTCAACAAGCTGTCATTGCTGTAATAATAACAATACAGGTGCAATATAGAGTTATCTGAACCTTGATATCTGGACAACTACAGCAATCAAAATAAATATATTGGCATTGACAGTGACAGGTGTACCTAAAATACAGCTGCTTGAAAAAATATCTTGTTCTAAAGATGATTCTTTTTTAAAGCTAAATGTAATAAACAGCTTGAACACCAGATACACAATGTTGATTTCATCTACACTGTAGAAAATTAAATTTGCTGTGAACCGAATAAAAACAAACAAACCAAAAAAAAAAACAATTGAGGTTTGAATTTATAAAAAAAACACCAAATATATCTATTGAAATATAGATAAAATCAATTAATATCCAAATAGAAGTGATCAATGCATGAAGAATCCCATCTAAATGAAAAATGTGTACAATATGATTATTCTCCAGTACACGGTACCTCAAATGAAATCACAAAGATTGATTACAAAAAAGATACCTCAACTCCTCAAGCAAATGAAATTTCAGAGACTGATACTCTGATAGTATTACAAACAAGACATACATACAAAGAAAAAGAGAGGAGTAAGAATATGAGCAGGAAATGTATAGAAAAAGATAATGCAAAGTGAAAAAAAAATAATAATAATAAGCCAAAGAAGAAGGAGAATGGAAAAATAGAAGAAAAGTTGCCAAAGTAAGAGAAGAAGATGATGACAACAAAAGAGAAAAAAGGTAGGAGAAGAAGGAGACAAAAAATGGAGAGAAAACATAAGGAGCAAGAGATTAAGGAACAGAAACTTGTGGAAATAGAACCTCTACAAGTAGGAGAGGGTGAAGAGGAAAAGAAATGGGGGAAATGAGGAAGGAGAAGTTGTAGAAGAAGAAATTTAGTAGAAGATGAAGATGAAATAGAAGAAAAAGGAGGAAATGCGAAAAAATAAAGAGGAAATGTGGAAATAAGATAGACTTTAGCTTTCAAGAATGGAATTATTACAATGTCCCTACTGTAAATAACCAGAATTATCAAATTCCAAAGATGATCTCATTGAAGAATATGATCAAGAGAAAAATGCTGAAGAAAATTATGAAAAGAAAAAATCGATGATACCAGGGGACGGACCCTAGAGGCACATCAATCTATTGGAATTTCAAAATCAATTTGCCTCATGGATAGAACATGAAGCTTCGCCACAGAGTGTGATGTTTCAATTCAAAACACGAGCAGACATTACACAGCTTGAATACTGATCAGACAACTCTCTTTGAAGAGTCTGTCATGATTCTCTTATTGCTTCACATGTACTTGTACTAGTATATTATGCCAATGTCTTTATATGCAGGGCCTATTCTTTCAGTCTTACTTATTTCTTTTATTATACTTTGTGATATTTATGTATGTACAGTTCCAACTTGATGGTAAAATTCAGTGCATACTGTTAAAAGTTGGGCATTGAAAGGTGGAAAGGAATATACTTCACTGATTTTTTTTTTTTTTTGGGGGGGGTCAACAATGTACATTTGCTCACTATATAGTTCAGGAAAAGGAGAGAAAAGTGATAGAAAAAATAGCAACAATACAGTTTTTCAGGGCCTCAACTGATTGCTTCAATTGTTGTGTACAATAATTTGTTAAAATCTGCCCAGGTATTGTTAAGATTTATGTTACCCCACTTTGGTGAGGTACTACTTCAATTATTTAAATACTTACAAACTGCTTTTTAATATACTTTTGCAAATGAAATGTTTTTCTTTTAATATCACATGAAAAGCTTTAAAACAGACACTTCAAACCTACTGCTCAAAATAATGCTTAAGGGTAAGTAGCGCTACATTTTAGAATTACAACACAAAAAATACCTCCAGAAAAGAAAATTAGACATCTCCTCTATGTGACAGAAGTGTGAATCAACATCCAAGCTTTGACACGCCTAAGTGGCAATGACGTCACGAAAATGAAGGGTTTCTCAGATGATAAGCAGCATTTATTTATATTCACTCACAGAAAATGTTTCTTACACTTGGGATGCAAAGTGAACATGAGAGGCAATGGGTACAACTTTGCTATCTTTCTGATCAGCTATTCTTTGAAAGTACATGTATTCTCTAAACCAGGGAGGGAAGTGGTAAGTTCACTTCCCTGCTGTAACCATCACAGGCTAAAAAAACATTTTCAATTTTCCATGCCAAATACAAGTTTGGGGAAACTAAATACTGTATGACATACATCAAAACCCAAAATAAGCATTATGACTGAAATGCACGTACATGTACAATGTAGAGTACATGCACATTGTATGGAAAAAAAATCTTTCTAAAAAATCAATTATTTTTTCTTCAGTCACTAATAAATTCAATGTAACTTTTCCCTTTTCCCTCAACATTTAGTACATATTGAAAACATACATGTACATGTGTAATCCCAGTCCGGCTTACATGTAAATATCAGAGAAAGACGATGTCAGTAAATCTTTCACCTCAAAAATCTCTATGTATATTAAGAAGTATGAAAGGCTACCTATCTGTAAATGTGTATTCTTCATCCTGAAACCTTCAAAATTCTTTATGATTGTCAAAATGAAAAGAAAAAAAGCTATCCATTTTCATTTTGACACATCATGAGTCATCAGCAGACCACTATTAAGGCTTCACACATCCTCCTTCACTCTAAAAAATATTGGGTAAATATCCAGTGTGATGAAAATTTTGCCCATTATAAAGTAATTGCTGCTTGTTTTTTAACCTTACTGGACAATATGCTTCCCGTATTGGGTAAAATACTGCTTTGGTTGGACACATAATTACCTTTGTGCTGGTTCAAATTTTACCCAATATTTTGTTTTACAGTAATGGGACTTAAAATCATTTACTCTTTCATTTAAAAAGTACTATTATTCTTCATCCCCAATTATGCTGACAATGCTGACTTCTCTACAAATCCTATTTTATTTCCACACAATCAAAGGTTTAAAATACAATTTAGGGATTCAACAAAATATCATTTGTTTCAATATTCATCCCCAAAATACTATCAATTGATAATAAAAAGAAATAAAAAGAAGAATTAATAGAATTAATGAATTTATCAAAATAAACTGATAAAAATCAACAAAAAATATGAATACCATTGCCATTATAAATAATTTCTGTACATTACCATTTTGAATTCATACTCATTAATTTTAAAGCACTAAAACAACATAAAATTATGCATGTTTAATGCTCCTAAAATTCCAAAATGTATTTCCTGTTAAACGAAATAAATTCAGTTTGATAACAGATAAAACAAATCAAAGACTGCTATGCTATACAGGTATCGTTACATGTATACAGTACACAAATATAAGAGAGCAAATTTATTGAATGGACATATAAGCCTACGGGTACATTACTATCTGACCCTATGACACAAGCTGCATTCTTTTTCTTTCACATTTTTTTTACTCTTGTTGCAACATTTCTTAATTCATGTAAGGTACACCTAACCCTAAATACATATTTCCCCGACTGTAGATTATACTTTTCAGATTATATCCACTGGTAGTTTGTAAACTGTACTTTTTAATACACACTTCGTGGTTCGGCTAAACTCAATGGCAGGTACACATGTTTATCCTCGCTCTACATCAAAAGTGATAAGGATATGCCCAAGACAAAATTGTTTGTCTGTGCATGCAATTCAATTCAAGACTACACACAATAGAACATGAATCCTTGAAATTCTGCCAGACAACAACATGACACATTAGGCCAGTGTAGGCCACTGTAGGCCAGTGTAGGGGAGTCTGTCAGAAGACCCAATTCCCAAACAAAAAGTAACAGGAGAATAACTAGAAAAAAAATGATCTGTATTCATCTGAGAAAATTGTGATCATGAAATATGTAAATGCCCGGTCCAATTGCAATTACGGATGCAAAGAGGATATGAAATGCAGAAAAATCTTGCCATCCATCGGAAAACACTTTGCATCTGTTGTGTACTCATTGCATAGTTGTTTCATACACCCTATCCATCGAGCATCTGTCCACTGTGATTTCATACGCGCAAAATGTTTTGAGCTGCACAAAATTTTCAGAAAGGATGAACTCTCCGCCGTGTACGATGTAACTCCCCGACATACATGAATACAAGCAACAAACATTCTGTATCCTTGATCATCCGCTTTATCCAAAAAAAATAATGCTTTCGGGGGCGGCATAAAATCTGGAAGTCGCCCGCGAAATAATTGCCGAGCAATAGGCCACAATGCGCTACTAGTTCAGTGGCCTCAAGCCGGCTGAATGCACGAGGTCCCTCAGTAATTTTGATAGTGAAATATGTCTTTTTATTGCATTTTGAAGATACCATCTTAAATTTGCAAGAAAATAAGATTGTGAATTGAACAAAATCACAGTATTTTTCATTTTAGCACTTTTTTTTTCGGCCACCCCAGTTCTTAAATCTGAACTGAGCCTTCAGGTGCTCTGGCCGAAATTAGGATTTTCAGCGGGGATTTTTGGTAATAGTACGTATACTTGTACCGTATTGGCACTAATAAAGTTTCATACCGCCTGTGTTGTGGATATGATTGACTGTGAGCTGTGCTGTGTGTTCAGTGGCTGCGCTGACGTAGACGTAGCTCAGCTTGTAACATAAGTTGAAATGTTGCCATTAGCTGTCAGGCTGCGATGCATTCAATATGTCATAAAATAATTTTGAAGTGAGTATTTATCAATATCAATCATATAAGAACTTCAAATTTAGGAAAACGATTCCTTAAAGTACAAATTCTGTTCAAATTTGATAAACTTCATCCTATTCAATTTGATAGACAAGATTGTAAAATTTAGAAAGTCCATTTAGACTACATGTAATTGAATACACAAGGTTCAAACAAACATATAATCTAAATGAACAACAATAATTTAGATAATCATTTAATAATAATGAAGAAAAATAAATAGCAATTAAATAAACAATGTTCAACATTAAATAAATTTGTAAAAAAGCTGGATGGACGAATCGTCCTGGGTCGTGCAATATACATACAACGTATTTACGAAAAGTGGAGCCCCCGAAATGAAAAAGTAGCCCCCGAAAGGAAGAAACGGAGCCCCCGAAATTTTACCCAAAAAATGAAAATGGAGCACACAAAAAAAGATTTCCCTGCTTTATCCTCTCTGCATCCTCTAGACATCCTCGCAACTCACATCCATGGTAGCAGAAAAACGGAAAGAAGGGGGAAAGAAAAGTTACATCAAACATCTTTATATCATTAGTACCACGGACATGGGAAGGATGCAAGAGTATGCATCTTGTATACATATAAAGTATTCAAAGCTGTCATCCACTTAAATCCGTTTTCATTCGCTAGGCTTCCGATGAACATCTGTTTAACATCCCAACTACATACCACCCAAGGTCGTTCTTTCCATTTTTTTTTCGCAAATTTTTGTCTATTTCTGGAGCGGATGAAAACGGATGGAGCCACCCCCAAAATTTTGCTTGTCCGCTGTGTCCCTAATTCATGTACGCTTTGTGTCCATCAGCCAGTGGGACCAGGCCTTTAATGATTGACACGTTAAACAACAATTAAAAAGATGCTACCAAACAGCATTTATTGGGTTGAAAATGGACATAGACCATGGAAAACATCACTTAATCACATGCAGAACTACTAAAAAAAAGATACTCCTAATTTGTTTTTCCTTTTCAAAGTTGATTATCCTTTAACCATTATTTTGACAAATAATAAACCTTGCAATTAGATGTTAATCCTCATCTGCAAACTACAAAGATTAGATGTTAAATTCAGCTAATGGGAATCAAAATAAATGATATTTGACCTGCAAACATCAACTTTCAACATAAACAGTATAGTATGATGTCCCCAAACACTAGGGGAGATCGGGGTTAGTTGGAACATTTTTTACAAAAATGGTTGTAAAATCCAAATAGAATTTATTTGAGAAACAATCAATATATCAGCTTAAAGCATATATCTAAGGGCTTCAAATGTACCCCATAAATTTTTTTAACTCTATGATGGTAAAAAATCCACCTTGAGCAAGACCATTGCAAGCACTAGAGGCCTAAAATAGGCCTTAAATGCACACTCAGACCTAACTGAGAAACAAAACAAGCATGGTTTACAATACATGTTCAAAAGAGTGTGAAATACTGTATACATTTTTTTTTCTCATATCCAATGTTTTTTATTCATAATTATGTTTGGGGTAAGTTGGAACATGTTACAACTAGCCCCTTCAATTTTGTTCCAACTAACCACAGATGCCCATTTGACATGCTTACAGCACAAATAAGGGACTTCACCATGGCATATTAATAACTTTATTATGTAGCTTGGTACAAGTGTCTATTATAACCCCAAACTGGCCAACTTGATCTATAAACTTCTCTGAGATAATAAAACATTTCTGAAAGAGAAAAAAAATACTCAGAAGGTGAAAAAACAAAAATTCCTTTCTAACTTCACCAGGCTTGTTGCACATGTGTTGTCTGTAATATGGTGGATGGCTGTTGATAATGGCAATAAATTGAGGGCAGTATTGTATAAATTTATTTAAAGGCGTTAAAGAAAATTACAATGTTTCAACTTGCCCCACGTTCCAACTAACCCCGACCTCCCCTTCAATTAAAAATGTTCTCCAAAAAAAAAAAATAGGTAAACCTCTGTGACCTTTGACCTTTTTTCAACATGGTGGGCCCCTTACAAATAGGTAATGGATTCTAGGATCAGGATGCTGCATAAAGGTCATTGATCTTTCCAGGCAATGACGCTACATTTTCTTTTATTTCCACTTGGTTTTTGTCTCTGGTCATTAAAAGAATGTCATTTTTTGCTCCACGAAATATAGTTAGAATTTACTATTCTTACTATTCATTAGACCAAAAGCTTCAGTCTCTGTATTTTGGTTGTTCCGCTGAACTGCGTTGGCTCACTCACCAATACATAATGGGGATTATAGTAAAATGTCAGAAATTATTGAATAAATCCCCAGAAACGACGGTTATTCCTGTCTAACTATTCATATGCTCTGCCACTATCATTTTGTGTGCCTCTCAATGAATACTGATCAGTAGGTAAAACCTTGCCTATTACATCTATACAAGACTACTTACATTTTTATCTACATGTACTTTAGGCAAGGTCGCACCTAATGACCAGAAGTCATGTTATATGACCTTGCCTAGCCACTGACAACAAGTTTCAAAACTATTCTCTTCTGTTCCCTGTAAAACCAAATAAATTTGACTGTAGACATGAAACTTAAAGTTTGCCTGCTGGGCTGTATACAACCACAGGTGCTAAATGCAGTGCACACATGAATGTGTTGCACAAGAAGGTTTGCACAGATGTTGTTGTTGTTGAATTTTTATTCCTAACTTGAGATCTACACGTAAACTGAATCAGAATTTTTATTCCTAACTTTAGTGCAATTTACTCACACAGTCCATAAATATTAAGCCCGAGTCATATCGATTATTTTGAAAACCGGTGTTTGACAGCTTTAATTCGATCGAAAATCGATGCATCGAATTTTGAAGGCGGGAAAGTCAAGTCAACTTTTTTTGCTCTGTCGATGCATATATGCATGCCTGCGCTGCGACGTACCGGTGCGGTATGTGCGCTGAGAGGGGGGTAAGCGTTGCATGCAGCAGATGACAGAGCAAAGTTTTTTCATGATCACAAAAAAGGGACCAATGCTGAATTCTTCCCAAAATATCTTAAACAATGATATTTGCAGAAGACAACATATATACCCAGTTGTTGTGTCCGGACGATCTATTTTAGAGTCATTTGGAAAAATTTACAAGCGAAGTTTCATCAATTTTTAGTAGGATGGGGGGTCGGGTGTCCGGACAGTTTATCTTTTTGAAGCCTTCTTTTTTGTCTTTGGATTACACTAAAAATATGAATTCAAAGTTGTAATCATCTTCTATTTTGTTCTTTATAATATTTCCTAACATTTTGTACTAAAAATTGATGAAACTTCGCTTGTAATTTTTTCCAAATGACTTTCTAAAATTGATCGTCCGGACACACAACCTGTCCGGACACACAACAACTGGGTATATGGTTGGGGGTCCTAAAGCTACGCACCACTCATCGCGCATGCAATTCCAATGGCAAAATAAATGCGCATTCTAGCTCTGTGTGTGAAGCTGTGACTGCAATTTTTCTACAGAGGCTGCAATAAATCCTTGAATGCAGAGAAAACCAGCAAATGTTTGGAATTTCGGAGTTATATTCACTTTGATTTCATATTTTCCTATAATAATACGGACATATTTTAGAAATTGAGGCACAGGAAATACTATTTCTTTGCATGATAAATTGAGTGCGTAGCTTTAGGACCCCTTCTAAATCTGGCGGCGAAATTAAGAGGTGTTCGGAAAACACGGCGGGATTTTCGTATTAGTGAGTTTTGTGATATTTTCTTCTTAGTTAAGGATATTTAGAATATTTATTACAAATTAGTGAAAGGTAATTGTTCAAATATTACAATTGGCATAGTTTTTATCGTTTTGAAACAAAGTGCGTAGCTTTAGGTACCCCCATCATACAAAATATTATAGAGAACAAAATGGAACTGGAACTTGGAAGATGATACCCTATAGGCTATATGGTTGGGGGTCCTAAAGCTACGCGGGTCCTAAAGCTACGCACCACTCATCGCGCATGCAATTCCAATGGCAAAATAAATGCGCACTCTAGCTCTGTGTGTGAAGCTGTGACGAACGATCCCTATTCAATTTTTCTACAGAGGCTGCAATAAATCCTTGAATGCAGAGAAAACCAGCAAATGTTTGAAATTTCGGAGTTATATTCACTTTGATTTCATATTTTCCTATAATAATACGGACATATTTTAGAAATTGAGGCACAGGAAATACTATTTCTTTGCATGATAAATTGAGTGCGTAGCTTTAGGATCCCTTCTACATCGGGCGGCGAAATTAAGAGGTGTTCGGAAAACACGGCGGGATTTTCGTATTAGTGAGTTTTGTGATATTTTCTTCTTGGTTAAGGATATTTAGAATATTTATTACAAATTAGTGAAAAATAATTGTTCAAATATTACAATTGGCATAGTTTTTATCATTTGGAAACAAAGTGCGTAGCTTTAGGTCCCCCCATCATACGATTACGGATAACAACTAGGCCTAGGCCTATTGAATTCATCAACTTTTAATTTTAGTGTAATCCAACAACAAAAAAGAAGGCTTCAAAAATATAAAGTGTCCGGACACCCGACCCCCCATCCTACGTTTGATATGATGAAATAATATAAAAGACATAAATCACGCAGAGTCGAGTCGGGTTTAGAAAACAAATCGAATTTGGCTCCTAGCGGCCAGCCCGGCCCAGGCGCCCAGCCCTACCAATCGTAAGGTACCCACCCCGTTGCTTGCCGTTGGCATTCGACGAGGATCTCGATGATATGAGAGCAGCTGCCAAAAGAGTCAAGTCAAGACCTACAACATGAATAAGCCCTTATCTAGCAATCCACTCAACACACAAAATAACAATGTACTACACACTGATCATACCTGAAATTAATCAACTGGAAAAGGCTACTGACAGGTAAGTGAGCAAATCTGGACGATGAATCTTCAGCAAAAGAAGAGACAGGAATTTGACCTGGGAAAAGTTATGATGTTAAAAATACAGAGGGCGCCAGATCAAAAACAGAATGGAAAGCACTCCCCACTTCTCAAAATTGCCTTTAAATATCATATCATAGAGAAATATCTCCATGGTTACATACAGAAGCAACCTTTAAATGATATACTAGTACATGTACCTCTACCATATTCAATTTTACCCAACAGTCTCCAAATCTTGTCATATCACCTTGACGAAAAGTTTGCTGTAAAAATATAACCAAAAGTACTGGTGAAGGTTGGAGGAAAATCCATTTAAGATTAAGAAAGATATTTGAATTTTCAATTTTTATTGTGACATCATATATGAGCAGCTGCCCCATATGTTATATAATAAAATATTTATAAAATATAAAATTTCTAATGGTACATGATGACTAAAAATTTTCTTTCATGAGCGGGTGTAAAATAATTTGTCTGTTGAAGCTCATGGGGGGGGGGCCACTTCCATTGATGAGTGGATACCATGCGCGACCATGGGGTCTCGAAAAGCACCCTAAACACGTATTTTCCATATTCTGAAAATGCACCCCTTAACAAGTATTGGCGTGTGAAACCCTACCCTTAACAAGTATTGGAAACAAAACGATACTATTGGCAAGTATTCCCTGAATTGAACCCCTAAACAAGTACACCGACATTTCAATTTTGTCACGGACATCGATCGTCGGTTTTAACTTTACCTACATCATCGGGTTTAGTACAGCCCCACCTCCCACACCTCGTACTCTAAACAGGTGTTTACTCTTGGGGCAAAAAGTACATCCTTTATAAAACATTTGTCTTAATTTTTTATGCCCTCGCAAATTTGACCGTAAACACGTAGCCTTCTTAGCGAAAATAGATCGAAATAGATACCCTTTTTTCATTATTTACCCTTATTACGTTACGTACGTAACGTGCCGTATCTTAAAAAAGACATCCTTTTTACATGTGTTTGGTCACGCATGGTATCTACTCATCAACGTAAGTGGCAACCATTTTCAGTTTTCCGAGAAAATTATAATTGATTGATTTTTTAAATTTATGATACATGGGAATCTGCTCACATGTGATGTCACAAATGAAAAAATTAAAACTGTAATAACTTAGTCTTTATATGGATTTTCCTAAAACCTTCACCAATATTTTTTATTACTTTTACTATTTTTACAATAATCTTTTTGTCAGGGTGAACTTATCTCCTTTAAGATATCCCCCCCTTTCAATCTCTCTCCTCCCCTCTCTTTCTTCATCCTCTCCCCCCCCCCCCCATCTCCTCTATGCACGTCTCTCTTTATTCCCCTTCACAAATCTTCTCTTTCCTTTTATCCAGGTTTCCCTCACGTGACATTCTGTTACTCCCCTTTTTCATATCAAGGCGATACTCTCATGATTTTTAATGTACCAAGTGATATATTTTATGTGATATTCTTTTTCATTTTTCAAATCTCAAATTGTTATTCTCTTCAGTTTGATGTCACATTGGCAAGTTATGCACTCCCATCTTACATTTGCCAGAGCCCCAAAATCATAAAATTTATTACACTATCACAAAAACTTCTATGTTAACTAATTGAAATAAACATGTATTTTCATACAAACCCGGTGTGAAAAAAAAACTCAATGGGGATTTAAGTTTATAGCTCTGAGAAAGAGAAAATCAGCTTACATACTGTACATCATAGACTTACTACTTTGTTGATATCCTTCTTTATTTTCCCCAACTCGATACCATAAAATGCTTTGTTCTCATAATTTTCTTATTCTCGTCTTCAATTATTATTTATAGGGTGATCTAATCAATCACAATGCACCTGTATTTTTTAAAGGGGAAGTTCAGCATGATGAGTTGATTTTAACAAAAACAGAAAACATTTGAGAAAACAATTGAAAAATTGATGAAAATCCATTAGAGAATAAGGGTTGTGAATTAACATCTTGTTTTAATTTGTAAGCAGCTCCCTCATAATATCATGCAAAACAAATTCCATAAATCCATATTTTTAATAGAACATGATGAATAAAAATATTTTTCTTATAGATTGGAGTATGAACTGATTTGTCTGATCATATATCCACCACACAAATAAAATCACTATCAATATTTTGAGAAAAATATGCTTTGTGGAATTTATATTACACAACATATAGAGCAGCTGCTCATCTGTGACATCACAAAATGAAACCTTTAAAACTTCATAACTCTGTTGTTCTTGATAGATATTTATCAAACCTTCACAAATATTTCTAATTATTTGTCTGCTTTTAATAAAACCAACTTTCATCAATGTGAACTTCCCTTTTAACTAAATTTTGTAGTGGCCAGCATATGAAGGAAGAATGGCTATTAAAATTAAGTTGAATGAGAAAGGTATGCTAGCAGACATGATAGTGAATAGTTGGGTTCTATGAGCAACATTGGGTGATTGTTTATTTTCTAGTGATATGCTTTCACATCAGTATAATATAATTTATTGTTATACTAGTAATTTACTATACTAATATCTGACATCACCCTTTATAAATATTCTAGAGGAGTTATTCTATAATTACCAAGAGTTCAAAACTTGTTTATTACACTGAAGAGTTATATAGGGAGACCCAATTTCTATGTGAAGTTTAGAAGGCAGAAGGAACTATTTGTTGAAAATCAGCTACAGAGTATTTCCTTGGTGTAGTGGACAATCATATATTTTGGTTCCATGACATTTGCTCCAGCGACAATTACTCCGATGGAAAATCTGCATGTTAAGATAATCATAAAAGCAAACCTCCTAAACTAAATAAACCTAATCCTAATCTTTTTATTACTCTGAACCAAAAACTCTATTACAATCCTAACTCAAATCCTATGCCTTTTGAGATATTAAGACCGGAGCAATCGTCGCAGAAGGAAATGTTGTGTCACCTATATTTCTCAGATTAGACACATTTTTTGGTCAACATTTCAAAGCAGAATCACATGCCAAGTGAAACAATGCTATATTTAAGATATAAATGAAATTTATTTATAAATCCCTTACCATTAACATGTAATCTTGTCCTATTAAATTTGAAATGATTTCACATAGTTATAAATGTACTGTATACATAATTATAAGAACCACATTGAAAATATTCCACACATATCAACAAAGAAGATATTATTTTATCAAGTTCCTTTAAAGTCTCACTTAAATAAATGAGCAGTCCATCTGAATTTTTCTTAATACTAACGATACATTACAATAAAATTTATACAGATACGAAATATCTAATATTAAGTCCAAAGCTTTAGTGAAGGTTCAATAATTTGAAATATACTTTATCATTCTAATATCACATTCTTGGATAATTTTTTCATCCACTTATTCATTGTGAAATTTGAATATGAACGCTAAACATATTTAGTCCCCTCTTTGTAACCTATTATATTATCTCTTATCAAATTAATTAAGGTACCTTTTACCAGAAAGCTATGAACGCACACATTTTATCCCATTCCACCATACTTTTATTACGACATTCTGATTGTAAATTTAGTCATATCTGATTTTTTTTATTGCGTTCTCAAACAACAAACGTTTAATGATAAACTGTTTTTACTAAATCTGAAATTTGAAAACTAACAATCTTAACATTTACCGAAACTGCCAAACCTAACGCTACAAAAAAAAAAACTTCATTGCTGTCCGTATGATAAAACATATAAAAATATACATCCATGTCCATATCACAATACAAACAAGAAAAATACAGGAAAAAAAAATAACAGTCTACACCTTTGGTGAACATTTTATTTGTGACATAACTGTAAAAAACACTTGATAATGGAAATATGGGTTAAAGTTGTGAACAAAATTTAGATACAAGATTCAGACATAAAAAGAATTCACTCATTGAGTAATAATCACCTGACATTAAAAGTCCTTAATATAAATAATTAATCAAAATATCAAAGTACAGAAGCAAGGTTAACTTCCAACAGACATGGAAACTCAAGATGAGGACCTTACATGTCAAACCTTGTTATATTAAGTTTTGAAAAATACATTGCAAGAGCTGGAATATCAGCATTATTATATCAATATCATGGGTAATACTTCATTGGGATCAATAACACAAATCAGTCTCAACTATGGAAAACCAGCAACACCATAATTTTATACTATGGAAAGCTAGCAACACCACGATTGCCCCTTTGCAATGCATGTCTCAGCTAATCCTATCAGATATGTCAAAAATTGGACTATCAGTATGCTCCTTTTTGTTTGCTAAAGGACAATGGCCAAAGCTTTCTTTTTAACAAATTATCACATTGCTGAAGTTACTTCTGAAGATGATTCAACTGATTACTTCTAATATTGATTCAATCATCATTTCAAATTATGTAGGTATATGGCACTTTGATGTCAGTAACAAGTATGATATTTCATCAACTAAAAATCATACACCACACTTTATAAATTTAACTAATAAGAAGTTGAGGTATTTCTTGCTGCAATTTTTTTAAAACTACATGATTATTCTAGTAGTTTAATCTTTACAAACCTGCAAAAAAGCATATCCCGGAAAATGACACAAATGACAATAAAAATAACAATAGAATTGACATTTTTAGAAGAATATCTGCAAGCATGGCTCATCATACACAAATAACCCTTGAAAACTTAAAGAACATGAAACAAAATAGAATTACAGTGATAAGTTCTAAGAAGTAAAATGATGCAAGCAAGGCTTCCGATTAGAGTGTTCTTCAAATCACAGATCACTTTATAAGGAAGCTGAAAGAAAAAAAAGAAAATCATTACAGAACAATATACAAAACATATTCAAATGACCTCTTTGACCTTTGACTTGTATTTGATACCACCAAAACTAACCAGATCATTGTCACCCTATATGCATTATTGGACTTTGTTGGAATTTGATATTTCAAACATTTCTTGAGTTATTGCAGGAATGAAACAGAATGGACAGATGGACTACCTGCAAACATAATGCCTATGATGGGCAAATGCATTAACATTTCTTTTAAACCAATGACCAATACATTTTCACGAAATTCTTTTTTTTCTTGAAGTAATAGTATCCATATCAAGAGAACTGCAGTTTTCTTTATTTTGCTGCAAGTTCACAAGAAATTTGTATATTCAAATAAAATGAATGATGAAAAAAAATGATGAAAATCCATGTTTTATTGTTCGAAATAGACATGAAATGAAATACTCCAAAAATATGCTTTGCCCAATTGATCGTGGACCCGGCAGCCGCTAAGCAGCGCCAGATCGATGAGGCTCTATCCCTTTAATCGTTGAACGCCAAATAGGGTAGCAGCAACTCCCATCTTTTAACGTCTTTTGGTCTGACGCGGCCGGGGTTTGAACTCCCGACCTCCCGGTTATGAGACGGACGCTCTACCAACTGAGCCAACACACCAATCAGCAATCATCCTCATTTACTTTCTTGCATATGCAGTGGACTTGAAATATCATTGCTCAAGTATTTGTACTTTGATTTTTTGGACCTGTGATACTGTCCAACCTCCATCTCTATTCATATTTTTCACATGTCAAAAAATAAATCAATTTACCTATGTGCAACCAAGTGCACTCCAAGATTCAATCATAAATTCAAAATAAAGAAGGCATAATAGATATTAGAACACATATGTAGAGATCTTCAATGCCATATGTGCTCTCTTTCTGTACCTATTTGTTAAATAACCACTGGAAATTCTAATACCAGTATCTCTGTATATTATGCTAAGATATGCATAATTTTGAAAATGTGTTGCATTTAGGTATAACCTGGTTACAATTTTCCTCATATGTGCAATTCCACAAAATCATCAAGTTTATGTACATCCCATCCCCATTTTTTCTTTTCATGTGTCATTTCATGACGTGTTAAGCTGTGGTAATTTGAAAGCAATGCAATCTTATAAATGCACTATACAAATTGTTTCAGGAATGTGAACACATATTTCATAGAATTGCGCATTTAAGAAGAAACAAGCTAATTATTGGTAATAAGAATATGCTTTGGAAAGGATTATTTCTTGATAGATAGGGCTATATAAATGCACATTATTATTATCATAATCAATAAAAAAATTATTCACCCAATCCCCATTAAAAAAAAATTAAATGACAAATGTATGGCAAGATATCTACGGGATGATTCCCCCAAAATATCAAGGATATTCCTCATGAAGTCAATAAAGATTTTTAACTTAAAGATAGATGCAACATAAAATGTACATAAATTGGAGTGAACATAAAGGGGAAAAATAGAACTCATACAGAAAATATGAATTTGTTAGATATTCACCTGTATGGGTAACCTCTATATTTGGCTCTGAATATTGAAAGTAAGAGACTGAAAAAGAAGACAACCAGAGCCAATCCTATAACAGTCACAACTGAAAAAAAAAAACAAAAAAAACATAAACAATACCAGCATCAGATAAAATTCCAATAAATTAAAGGGGAACTGTCCTCTATGAAGAACTAAGTCACAAAATTTGTGTCCTGCTATTAAAGGCCTGGGCACTTTATTGATTCTCTTGATAACCTTGATAGAAATGGTAGGATTTTACTATGGCATTTTATATTAATTGATAAACAGGAATGTTTGAAAACAAACTTTAATCCTTTCATTCATTGGTATATCAAAAGAGTAGCAGAAATTATGTCACATTGTGAATAAAATGTTGCATTCTTGATGAGGCAACAGGGAATATTTGATCATTGGGACTTTGGCGATTCTATTCCAAATGGCTTTAAATATATTGCAGCAGTCAAATATAATCTCTTCTCTGTATTGTCCTTTCTACCTATACAAAAACAAAATCATCTCAGCTGAAGATAATTTATACCCCTCCCTTCCTTCCTGCTGGTCCTATCTTACCTCTACGCTTCCTCACATCACCATCAGTAATGGAGTTTTTATTCAACAAGATAATACCACAGGTCACAGCAGCATCTGATTAAGTCGTTGGTTAAAGGAATTATTAAGTTATAGGAAATGCGCTCGTCATTATCAAGATATAGACACGTCTTCCCTGGAATTGGAGAATTTTATAGTTATTTTTTACTTTTGCAGACTGGTAAGTCAAATTTAAGCGGAAAATTTGAGAACATTAGAACAATAGCTTCGAATAGGACTAGTTAAAGGCAAATTGATAAAGAGGTGGAAAGAATATCATGTATGAAAGTGACGATTCAACCCGGCCTGTTGAGTATGGTGCTACGTCGGATGCCACGTATGCAGACGCAACCAAAACAATGGCACGTGATACGGGTCGTACGGGCGTGGAGAACGGGGTCAAGCCTGTCTTCCTAAAGAACAGAGACGTGCCCGAAGGAAAGCCGCTTCAGCATGAAGAAATATATCTAGCCATACACAGACATCTTGGCTCAACAAAAAAACCTGAAAGGGTTGCAGAAAATTGGAGGACTCTGGAGGATCTACTTTGTAGATAGAGTCGATAGAATTGCTCTGATATCTACAGGACTCAACATAAGAGGAGTGTCTGCCCCCATCTACGACACAAACCCCTTCCAGAATCGCCATGACCCTACTACATCTTTGAAAGTCATAGTGAAGGATATCCCTTTGTCTGTGAAAGACGAAGTAATTGCTAACGAAATCGAAAAAAAGAAATGCAAAGTGCTAAGTAGAGTGCAAAGGATGAAATTAAGAGTAAATGGTCTTCTGACCGACTGCTACACAGGTGATCGAATGCTGTTCATCGCACCCCCCACAACGCCTATGTCGCGAGCCATGAATATGGGTGGATTCAAAGCACGTATTTACCATGAAGGGCAGGACAAAGCCCCCACCCTGTGTTCTAGGTGTCTAACACAGGGGCATCATGCTTCAAGATGTGTCAACGATGTTGTTTGCAGAAAGTGTTCCCAGCCTGGTCACAAGGCTATGGATTGTGCCCATTACCCAAACAACGAATATACGGTTGCCCCTACTTCGAAACCATCGGGTCCTGTACAAAAGAAGATAGATACGCCTTCAGTGAGAAATTCCAATGGAAATGAGCTAGAACGCGAGATTGAGATGAATCAGTGTGATCGTAAGGTACAGAGCAACAAAGCATCAAGTAGCAACGAGATACCTCGAGCCCAAGCAAAGATCACTCAATTCATCTCAGCAGAAAAGGTGCGTGAAAATGATTCACAAGGAGATTCAGAGAGTGACGAAGAGTTTGAAGATGCTGATACGCGTGAAGATGAGGAGCAAGAGTACTCCGATATGTCAGCAGATTCCCCCAAACTACCGAAGGATGGGAAAAAGTTCGCCAAGGGTAAGCGGAAACAAAAAATCAGGAGCAAACCAGCAAAAAAGAAATAGGAAGCTGCTTCCGATTTCTGACAATAACAGAGTGTAAATAGTGTAAATAAATCACCTATGCCAGGAATAAAAAACAAATACTGCAACTTGATTAGTTTGAATGTTAGAGGTATCAGAAGTAAAGAAAAAAGAGACGCAATCCTGTTATGGAGCAAGCATCAGAAAACAGACATATTGTTATTACAAGAAACTTATTGGACAGATAATATTTTGAAAATCATTCGAAATGAATGGAAAGGGCAAGTTTTTTGTTCAAATGGATCTAATCATGCCAGAGGAGTCGCCATTCTTATTTCAAAAGATTTACCAATAACTTTCAATAACATAATTTATGGTCAAGAAGGACGGATGATTATGTTAAATATTATGATTAGTAATTGTAATCTATGTATAGTAAATATTTATGCACCCACAGAAAAGAAATACAGAGAACGATTCTTCAAAAAGCTTTATAGGTGGATCGAGTCGAACAGACCTCTAGATAGCGAGTTAGTAATAGGTGGAGACTTTAATTCCATCCTCTCCCCAACTAAAGATGTGAAAAGAAATCCGAATACTTATTATAAGACACCACAAAATCTTAAAGCTATTATCAAACATTTTGATTTATGTGATATATGGAGACGTTTTAATCCAAACAAACGACAGTTTACTTGGAGAAATGTATCTTTAGATTTGGCATCACGCCTTGATTATTGGCTGGTAAATAAGAATCTGAAAGCAAAAATAATGATGTGTGATATACGTCCATCTGTACGTTGTGACCACAACGCTATTTTTTTAAAGGTGTTGATAGGTAAAGTGGAGAAAGGTCCAGGATTCTGGAAATTAAATACGCATATTCTGAAAGATGATGTGTATAAAAGTAAAGTAAGAAAAATTATTAGAAACATTGAAAATATGAATCTTAGTTTCTCTGAAAGATGGGAACTTACAAAGATTAGATGTCGTGAATTTACACAAACATACTGTATTGGAAAGAAGCATAAATCAAAAGAATCAAAAACAAGCTTAGAAGAAAGATTTGCTAAGATAACTAGGAAAATTGATGAACAAGGTAACATTGATGATGTGACTAGA
This sequence comes from Lytechinus pictus, assembly GCF_037042905.1. Lineage (NCBI taxonomy): Eukaryota > Metazoa > Echinodermata > Echinoidea > Temnopleuroida > Toxopneustidae > Lytechinus > Lytechinus pictus. Next base: position 12,032,851 of record NW_026974140.1, read on the forward strand.
AAAGAGTACCTCTGTATTAAAAGTGATTTAGATAGACTGTATAAAAGAGATTGTAAAGCAGCAAGTGTACGAGCTAGAATCAAATGGCTAGAAAAGGGCGAAAAGAATACAAAATATTTTCTGAGTCTAGAAAAGAAAAACGCCCAGAAAAGAAATATAACTAAAATACGAAAAGATAATAAGATTATTACGAAACGAGTACAGATTCTAAATGAGGTTGTTTCTTTTTACAAAGAACTATACGCCAGTAAACATATACGAAAAGAAGATATTGAAAGATATTTTGTAGGTTCCGTTGTAAATAAGTTAAATGAAACAGACAAAGAAAAATGTGAAGGACTATTAACATATTCAGAATGTCGAATTGCTGCTTTTAAGATGAGCAAAAACAAAAGTCCGGGAGCAGACGGTTTACCCGTCGAATTCTTTTTCGAGTTTTGGGATGATATTGAATTTACGTTGGTCAATGCTCTAAATGAAAATTTTAGTAATAAGGTTATGTCAAAAACCCAACGGTTAGGAATTATTACGTTGATTCACAAAAAGGGACAGATTGAAGATTTGAATAACTGGAGGCCAATAACCTTGTTAAATTACGACTACAAAATAATGGCCGCTGCCATATCAAACAGGTTACATAAAGTGTTATCAAAACTTGTTCATGAAAATCAGGTAGGTTACATAAAAAACAGAATGAGTGGTTTTAATATTAGACTTACGCAAGATGTTTTTGATTATATGAAAAAGTACAATTTAGAAGGTGCCTTAATGTTAGTTGACTTTCGGAAGGCATTCGACTCCGTGGAATTTGATTTTATTGAAAGCTGTTTTAGTCATTTTAATTTCGGCGAAGACTTCCGATGTTGGGTTAAATTAATGTATGAAAAAGTGGAGAGTTCGATACTAATCAATGGTTGGAGAACGCAAACATTTCAGATCTGTAGAGGCATAAGACAAGGCTGCCCCCTATCGGCAATGTTGTTTATCTTGGTGGTAGAAACCCTAGCAGAAAGAATCAGAAGAAATGACAAAATCAAAGGAATTCTATTTGGACACAACAAAAGAACAGAATTAAAAATCTTACAATATGCAGACGATACATCTGTGTTTTTGAGAGAGAAATCGTCTATGCAATATATTATGGAAGAATTAGATAAATTTGGACATGTGGCCGGGCCGGTTGTTAATAAAGACAAAACAATGCTGAAATGGTTAGGCTCTACGGAAACTTATTGGAATTTTGATAAATATGGTTTGAAGTGGACGAAAGGTTGTATTAAATATTTAGGAGTTCATATAGACCATGACCTAGATAAGGTTGTGAAATTGAACTGGGAAACCAAATTACAAAAGATACAGAGAATCGTGGACAATTGGAGGAAAAGAGATCTTACAATTATAGGAAGAGTCCTTATTATCAAGACTCTACTTGTAAGTCAAATAATTCATTTAATTATGTTTTGTCCAGTTCCTCACCAGATAGTAAAGAAACTGGAGAAGATAATTTACCATTTTTTATGGAACGCGAAAGTTGACAAAGTTAAGAGAATGACAATTGTAAAGGAATATGAGGATGGTGGTATTAGAATGATCGACATTCAGAAATTAATACAGAGTTTCAGATTGAAATGGTTGGCGAGAATAGTTGACGATACAAGTGGTTATTGGAAAGATTTTGCTTTATTGAATTTGGAATCAGTAGGGGGTGTCAGACTAGTTCTTAACTGTACTATGGATAATCACATGATAGAAAAATGGTTTGTTAACAAATTGCCAAAATTTTATGTTGAGATTATAAAATCATGGTCACACTTGAAAGAATCCACAAAAAAAGATGATTTGTTATCGAACACACAGATTCTATGGTATAATAAATATATTGTATATCATAATCAACCATTTTTCTATAGAGATTGGTACGCTAGCAAAATCGAAGGAAAATTTGTATCTCTTACGAAACTGAAAGAATATTTTGAATCCGAGAAAACAAAAGCAAGAGCCCTGTTTGATTATTCTAAACTACAAACGGCGATACCGAAAATATGGTTGAATGATTTAACAGATGGTATTACGTTGGACATTCCAAAAATACCACTGAAGGGAAAAGACAAACAACTTAAGTTCTGTTCCAGCAAGCTATTTTACTACATTTTATTAACACATGACAAAACAAACGACGCTCCTACATATTGGGCTGACTTTGCCGATAGTCCTATAAATTGGAAGAATGTCTTTCAGAGAAATTTGACAAATATAGGGGAAAACAAATTGAAACAATTCAATTTAAAATTGTTGTATAACTTAATTCCTACGAAGAGGATGTTGTTTTTATGGCAATTGGACAATGATGATAAATGTGAAGTTTGTAATATCAAAGAAGATTTAATACATGCTTTTTTGTATTGTAGTTTGAATAGGCATTTCTTTTATAATTTATTCATAATGATTAAAAATGTGTATGACGTAGACCAGCCATTCTCAATTACTTTTTTTGAAGCGCCACATTTCATGTTGAGAATCTGTAATGCTCCACTGTCCATTGCGCAAACCAGCAATGTATCAGCGGAGGGGGTTCAGAGGCCCCTGGTGGGGGTCGAGGGGGCAGAGCCCCCAGATGTTTTGGAATATGAGGCCTTTTAAATTGCCCAGAGGGGCTCTAATTAATATCAACAGAAGAAATACAAATGCCAACAAACTACACAATATCAATATTAAAAGAAAAATGACCAGTGACTTTTTCACAACATACCAATGATACCACTAGATCAGACTGTTCTGCCCCAGATATATTGGCTGAAGCAAGTGGCGTAATGAGTAAAAAAAAAAAATGAGGGGGCTAGATATGGCAGCTGAAGCAAAAATATTGAACTTTGCAATACAAATATCTATATTTTGACATAATATTAAGAAAATAATACAATATTCCACTCTTTCTCTTTCCTTTTCTTTCCCTTTCTCCTTTTTTTCTTGGCCATGAAACACTTGGGCCCCCCAATCGCCACCCCCATCTGTACGCCAGTGGTTGAAGCTACATTCCCCGATTTTGCAAGGGCTGAAAATTAGGCGTTGCACTGCACTAACGCCCCAACTGCCCCTCTCTCTCTATAACTCACGTGCAGTATCATTCATTCAGTTCATGTTAAGCAAGAGTGCATGCAGGCAATCACGGCAGACAATACATCTGAGCATACATTTATTTCACTTTTACAACATCGGATTTTAATCGGCTTCGGAAACAAAGTTTCTGCTTGTTATGTCCCAAATTCATAATCTTTTATGATCAGGATGTTCTTTGAATATCATATCATTTGATGTTTAACTCTTAACCAAAACGTATACTCTGGAAATGCAAAATTTCTCGCCGTTGAAATAGAAATCCTACAAACGGGGTTTTCAAATCACTTGTGCGGCACAAAAACTTTGTACAGCGTAGAATAAATAACAAGTGGAATGCCTCTGGCCGTCTCACCTGCATCACGCGATTCAATATAGCAGCAGTGCTGATTTTGAAAACTACTATAACTCGCACAAGATGTTCAGTGATACTTGGTTACTCTTATTTCCACGTTTTATGAACTAGACCAATACACTTATAGAGATATGATGGCAATTCAACAAATACCCCCAACGTGGCCAAAGTTCTTTGACCTTACATGACCTTTGACCTTGATCATGTGACCTGAAACTCGCACAGGATGTTCAGTAATACTTGATTACTATTACGTCCAAGTTTTATGAACTAGACCAACACACTTTCAAATTTATGGCTGTAATTCAACAAATACCCCAATTTGGCCAAAGTTCATTGACCCTAAATGACCTTTGACCTTGATCATGTGACCTGAAACTTGCACAGGATGTTCAGTAATACTTGATTACTATTATGTCCAAGTTTCATGAATCAGATCCATAAACTTTCAAAGTTATGATGGTAATTCAACAGATACCCCCAATTCGGCCAAAGTTCATTGACCCTAAATGACCTTTGACCTTGGTCATGTGATGTGAAACTCATGCAGGATGTTCAGTGATACTTGATTAACCTTATGTATAAGTTTCATGAACTAGGTCCATATATTTTCTAAGTTATGATGACATTTCAAAAACTTAACCTTAGGTTAAGATTTTGATGTTGATTCCCCCAACATGGTCTAAGTTCATTGACCCTAAATGACCTTTGACCTTGGTCATGTGACATGAAACTCAGGCAGGATGTTCAGTAATACTTGATTAACCTTATGGCCAAGTTTCATGAACTAGGTCCATATACTTTCTAAGTTATGCTGTCATTTCAAAAACTTAACCTCAGGTTAAGATTTGGTGTTGACGCCGCCGCCGCCGTCGCCGTCGCCGTCGGAAAAGCGGCGCCTATAGTCTCACTCTGCTATGCAGGTGAGACAAAAAGGAGAACACCATCGATCCTCCATAATAGGGGTTATCGAGTGCTAAATTGGACAAAACTTGAGGAAATCAATTAGCAATTAAGTGTCAAGTAAAAAGTTTTTGTTTTCTCTTTGTATTAAAATGATCACCAAAACCTTATTGCCAGGTTACTGGTAGATACATTTTTTCTCCCTTATTTTTCCTTTATTTTTTATACCGGCTCCCAAGCGCCACTCCGCAAGGCTCGGTGCGCCACAAGTGGCGCGCGCGCCACCTATTGAGAACCCCTGACGTAGACCTTTGTTTTCATGTCGATATTTTGTTGAAAAATTACAAAGAAAAGAAGATTGATGATATTATAACAATAGCACTTTGGAGTATTTATAAGATGTTAATTTTTAGAAACTTACATAGAAAAGAAGAAAGAGAAAATAAATTATGGTTTACTTTTGTCAGAGAATTGAAATTAAGATTAGATATCAATAAGATTCTGAGGAAAAGAAGAAAGAAAGAAATGTATAATTTGCCTGTTGCTTTGGAAATGTATCTATGAGTTTTGTTTAAAAACAATGTGTATATGAAATGAATTTTTGTTGAAAATAAATGCCCCTGTTATGGGTGAAAGAGAAAAAAAAAAGTTATAGGAAATGCATTACAATCAACATTTCCCAATCATTTTGGGACAGTTTCTTTTATAATTCAATCCCACAATCAGAATATAATAATCTCTCTTTGATAGAATCAATCATCACATGTTATAGGTGTAAAAGAATCAAATAAGATAGATACTGTATCAGTAAGGAGATGAAATATTATATTTGATGACATAATAAGAACTTGTGCCTATAGCACTGTGCCAAGTGGGAATGCATGTTTAATAAATTGCATTATTCATCATTGTTGATTAATTCTATTTATTCAAGGAAACAAATTCAATCATTGTTAAGAGGTACATTATAATAAATTATCTTTGAAACATGCATAAAAACTATTGGACGGACTCCTAGATGTAGACCCCAATGCAAGACCCTGCCCTATGTAGAGATATGATTGTTTTCAAAGGATACTAAGAAGAATGACGATGTGGGTCTCAGCTACAAACTGTCCTTGACTGCTTCCGTGGATGTAACTCTAGAAATGCAAAATCAAAAAGAAATATAACAATAACTACACTTCTCCCCAAATTTCAACAAGGTGATATTAAAATTTTTCTTAAACATTGCCTGTCAGTAATCCTGTTTCTACAACTTCATGTTGTTGTTGTTGTTCGTTGTGGGTCGTTTCCACACCCAAATGATCTCCTCAGTATACAAACTAGTGTTTTCGCCCAGGCAAGAAATATGAGAACAGAATATATCTATGACGAGCAAGTAAGCTGTCTGAATATAATAGTGATAGCAATTACCAAAGTTATTTTTTGCTGTGGTGGTAAAAGGCAACTAGAATAAGAAAATAGGTTGATGTGCTTAGGCATTAATCTCAGTATTAAGAGCTACATGTATGTCATGAAGCTGTTTGTGAGTTACGCACGACTTTATGAACGACTTTTAACTTTTCTCATCCTAAATGAAATATCCAAATATTCTCTTGTAAGGTACTAAATTTCCTACATTTGGACAATTAAGGAACTTTGAAGTTGGATTCTTGTTGAAAATAATTTTAATCTACAAAAGATCAGGGGACAATGTCATGAGGGTTGACCATTTTGACAAAATGTAATTCTATGATAATGCCATTAATCCAACAAATGTTTATGAAGAACTACCAAAATTTTAGGGTGTGCTCATTGGAATTAAAAAAACTGAGGATGTGCATTCAGCTCAAAAGAAAGTATTCCAGTCATGTGCAAAGTTGTGCATAGTTTTTTCATGCCTTCTTGGCTTCTTATAATACATCCATGAGAATAGTTCACTTACCACTTGTCCATTCTGTGGGTTACGATGAGCGTAAGGTGGTCCTCTGATATGATTCCACATCTGACCTGAGGTCATGGCAAATACAATGCTCTGAGGAAAAATATGAAAAATCAATTACATAAAGGTACGCTACTAATTAATAAGAGTTTTGTTTTTTGGGGTTATCTCCTTTTGTTCCCATAATTGTGTACTAAATACTATCTGTTCACATATTCGTAAAATACAGCTTGATTTTTTTGTACTGTGCTGATATTAAAAAAATAAATTTTAATGAGAACCATTACCAGATTAATCACTAAATGTTCATTTAAGCACATTTTCTCTCCCAAAACTGACAAGCTCTTTCTCAATGTGAATACCACATCAACATTGACACCATTTTCTGATTAATCACAAACTGAATAAATCCCCGACACCAACAATTCTAAAGTAGTGCTTATCATTCAATACTAACAATAGCATTTTAAGCTAACATCTAACACCCAAAATTGGTAAATAAACACCAACAATAACCTCAATACCTTGTCGATCAGGAGACATTGTTCAATACACGGAGCACTATGTTGCTGTAATCTGACAATAACAATAATACAACTCAACACTAAATAATACTTCCCAGAGCACCAGTACCCGCATGGTCTTCTTGTAGAGGAGGTCAAGGTCATTCAACACCACAATGTGACTCAAACAACCAACACAACTCAAACACTTCAACCATTTGCACAAACTCTCCACATGGTGTTGTTAAACAGGAATTTTAGGATGATCAATACTGTAATCTGGCACCAACACAAAACACAACTCAACAACACTTACCAGAGCACCAACACCCCACATGGTCTTGTTGTAGAGGAACTCAAGGTTGTTGCGTCTGAAGTACAAAAAGCCAGCAACCATGGCCAGGAGGATACCAAGGGCAATGGTACCAGAGTAGTTGGGTGGACGGAAGATGCGGATCTGAAATCACAATATAAAGAGACATGATTGAAATCATTGGCTGACAGACCATTACCTTACTGTGTTGTAGCTGAAGCAGTTACTGTATAACAATGTACATATAACATTGTTTGGCTAGACTACCTGTTGCATGAATTCCATTACCTGATTGAGAGGCCCATGCAGACTTGACCGCAAATAAGCCTCTATAGACATATGAGAAAACTGAGATAGCCATACAAACAATAATCATTCCAAATCTTCAAGCAGGGACTGCCCATCTTCCTAACAGCAACATTTATAAGAAGACCTTGATTTGGCTGCAATATGTTGCAAGTTTTATTTTCAACTTTCATCCATTCCTGTGTGGCTAAAATCAGACTTGAGCCAGTCCTATTATTTGATCCTTGTGTCCTTTCTGACATAACTGTTTACATATTGAAATAATTTAAATAAAAATCTTTCACCCAAAAATAAAATACAATTTTATAGACTGTAAAACAAAATTATAGCAATAACTGATCTTTTCAAAATTATAGTTTGGGTAGTGGACTAATCTGTATACTTACATGTACATCTGTCCTTTCAGAAACCCACTTGGCCAAATTTTCAGCCTGGAATCCCAACCTGCAGTTAAAGAATTGGAAAATAAATTTTATGAATATAAACACTGTTACTATTACACTATGCTCATCTTATCCCCATTCTCATTCTCATTCTTCTCCCCTCCTCTCCTCTCCTCTTCTCTCCTCCTCTTCTCCCCTCCTCCTCTTCTCCTCTCCTCTTCTCCCCTACTCCTCTTCTCCTCTCCACTTCTCCCCTCCTCTTCTTCTCTCCTCCTCTTTTCCCCTCTTCCTCTTCTCCCCCTCCTCCTCTTCTTCCCCCTCCTCCTCTTCTCATTCCCTACCCATCCTTCCCTGTTTCTCTTCTTCCTTCCCCTACATGTATAATCCCTTTTGAAAAAAACTAATCTGCTCTTGAAATTTGAGAAATCCACTAGTATTGATGTGACCGATCTACTTACCTCTGAATTTCAAATGTATCTCCTTTCTTTGGCTTTCCCTTGGCTGGGAAGTGGATAATGCTGGGGGCAGAGTTGATCTTTAACTGCAGAAACAAAACAATACATGTGAAACAATGTCATTTACAGAAAGACAAAATGAACCATGTCATGGTTCACAACAAAACAAAATCACAACAAAACAAGAGTTAAAATTGCATTCCTACTCGAGCTAAAGTTTTGTGGTTGTTTTTTTTCTGACTGGTGACTCTTAGGGACTTCATTGACCCATGCACAGAAGATAAGACAATGAAAGTGTAAAATGTGTTTGGTATTTAAAAAACAGCCAAAAATGTTTTATAAAGCTATTACAAAATAATTCTCATTAGAAATCAGTTAAATTTTAAGTTTTTATATCATGTAATTTTTCTTGTTATTTATTATTTTCAAACCTGCACAAGTGTAAAAAAATGCACTGATGCATAGCAGTCAGTTTTCAGTGGACCACACGAGACAGAATCTCTACAAATCTAGATGTGCTTTGCTGAATGTCTCATTCGGTGCAGAAGTCTAAACTTGAATCCCATCATCATGGAACAAATGTAGTAAAATGTACTCAGTTCAAGACTTCAGTGTCCTACACCATACATTTTGTGTAATTGATTTTAAGGATATATCATAGACGACTGGCTTTGGGAAAACATAATTTTCAATAGTTTACTTCTCTGACCTACAGAAATGTGGAAAAAGTAAAAAGATAGCGCATCCCATACTCACACTCTTAAAGACATCTGCAGCCTCGTCATAATCCACACTGGCAAAGAAGAGTTTGTTGGAATAAGCTTGAGAGTAACGCCATGAATTTGCCAGTATCTGATACTCCTCACCAACAGCTCTGGGTCAAACAAAAGTGAATTCGGTAAGGAAGAATGAGATGAGTGGATAGTTTCGTATAATCAAAAGCTTACTTGCAGACAGGTTAGACTAAATTTTTTAAACAAGTGATTATTGGGCGTATGTTTCAAACTAAAGCAATGTTTAACTCAGCAATATATATATATATGGGCCCCTAACACAAAGGTTAGCCAAGGCTCCACACTAATTTTTTTTCTTGGTGGCCCAATCAGTACACCAAAATAATCAATTTCATATTTTAGTGGCCCTAAGAGCAAATTTGGCAGCCCTTAAACAATAGAAAACATTACAATTTATAGAAACTTTGGTAGCCCAACAGGGCAACAAAGTGTGGGCTTTTAAGGAATTTTGGTGGCCCGACTCTCATTTTTGGTTGCCCCGGGCACCCGGGCCACTGCTAATGTCGAGCCCTGGGTTAGCAATTAATCACTGAATGAAATGGCCTATCAAGATCATCCTTATATGCGCATTTCACTCAGTAGACTGACTAGGACCCAATCAGAATTGCCCTGTCAAATTAGCGATTAATCGCTAACCTTTATGTTATGGGGCCATGGTTTTGAAGTTTTGTTTTTTTGGCTTATCCCCATATCATCACTTATCAAATGTATTCTAAAATTTGGAAGATATCAAATATTGGTAAATCCATAAAAGAATTAACATGATTGTATGTTCGACACCCTTTTTTCCTTAACCTTACCCACTTCATGAATTTCTTAGGCCAGGATAAACATTTTTATATGAACTAGAAAAACATATATATAAATACTAGTAATCACTGCTATCTTTGTTCCAATGACGTTTTTGATAGCTCCCTAAGGAAAATAGTCAGGCCAATTGTAGTGACCAAACACAAACTGGAAAGTTGAACAAACAATTTTCTAATCTTACTTGCATACAGAGCACTGCCTCTGAGGCTGCATGGCAGTCAGCATGATGACCAGGGAGTAGTTCCTTGGGGAACTCTTAGCATACAGTCGATATTTGTCCCCATTCATACGGATGACGGCCCGTTTGTTACCCCACTCTACCAGCTGCTTAACCCTCTCACCAAGCTGCTCCTGTAAATGAGATGGAACAAAATAAAGAAAGTTAATCTCAAATAGATATTATAGAAAGAAGTGAAAAAAACCTGTGTGCTTAAAAAATGCTAAGAGCTAAGGGTTGCAAAATACATGTATTATGTAAGATGATTGCTAATTTCAAATATGGTACTTAGAGAGAGAAAAAAAAATCATTTCAAATACACATGCACCATGTTCTATATCACTCAAACAGATTCACATGTGCACAGATGGAGTGTGACGTAGGTCTTTAAAAATATTTATATCAATGAATAAACTATAATGATTTGAATCCATTTTACATTTGTTGCTGTATTGGGCAATGCTTGTGAAAGCTGTGAGGATGTAAAAGACAGCTTATAACCAAAGATTATGCACAAACAATTTAATATGGATAGTGCCTTGTTTATTTACCAGTGTGTGAAAAGCCAAATTTGCAATGAAACTTTATAGGTATATGAAAGGCTAACAAAGTTTCAGCTGTGGTGTTTCTATGCCTTTATAAATTATCTAAAATGAAATTCTGCTTAAAAACACCCAGCTTATATCACAATCCAGCATATCAAAACAGAAAAGAATCAGCATCACATGAAAACAGATGAGACTTGAGGTGTAATGCCCATGACATGAGAAAGTTTTACTTACTTCTTTTTTTACTGCATTACTCTGCTGATGACAGATAATGACAGCCAAGATGGCCGCTCCTAACAACATTCCAGACCTAGCAAACCTCATCTTGTTTACCTGAAATACGTTTATAAGAAAAAAAACATGTACATGTCTTAACAAAAACACACACTAAAACCCATTTCAAAAGACTGAAAACATTGAGGTACAGAAGGAAATATTCCAACATTGTAGGATACCAGAATGGTCATTTTCCGTAACACTAACAGGATAGAGTTTGAATACGTTTAAGATTGATTTATAAGGAAATGCCCCTTCGAACAGTCCCTCTGATTTGAAATATATTTTACCTTGGAAGTAGGCATAAAGTTCTACACAACTTATTTGCCCCTCTGCATCCAAAAGTTGGTACCTGAAACTAATTTGGCATTGAGTGGTATGGGTAGTGCATGGACAAAGAAAATTTTCATCTGGATTATACATATTCCACACCTTTTCTAAATGCGATTTGAACATGTTGACCATTAGACTTTTTACAACTTCATCTGGTAGATTATTCCATTGCGTGACGACTCTCTGTGAGAATACACCTTGTATCAGCTTTGTATGAACGCAATTCTTCTGAATTTAAATTGTGTCCACGTGTTCTCTCTGATTTTTACTAATTTACTAATTATGGGCACCAATAAATGAAATACCTTCAAAAACATAATTCAAGATTACTATTGGCGATTATAACACTTTTTTGCAATCAATTTAAAACGATGACTAATCAAAAAAATTGAAAAAAATACACATGCCTGAAATGAAACCAGCAGTACAAGCTTTAACGAACGTCAATAATACGGTATACCAAAGTCTATACAATGAAAAGATTGGACACTTCACGGACTTCGCGTAATGCCTTGCGTCGATTTGCGTGTAAAATAGTGTAGGTGCCTAGTCTTTCCCTTGTCGTGTCTTTGATATGAATATAAATCGCGCGCCCTCTTTAGGCGAAAATTGATATCCACGCTGACCAATTTTTATCTCCGTGAAATCTTCACTAAAGACCAAGAAAATATACACATTTTTAAAAAGAAACTTCAAGGAGAAGTCACGGAAGGATCTAAATGATTCGTGTGTGTCGCGTGCATATGACTGATATTCCTTCGCACGCGAGATGATATGAACCCATGGGTGGGTTGGAACTACCCCTTATTGACCACCTAATTTTCTAAGCATCGTATCTGCAAAAATATTTATCAGTTTAACCTAGTTTTCGTCTCATTTGTGCAGAAAATCGAGCAGATCAGATTCCCATGTTTCGATCGGCGACTCCGATTCAATTCGCGTACATATAGGCGAACAACGAATACTACGGTTTTACATTTGCACCCTTCTTTTGAAACTGACCACCCGCGATACACTAAGTTTACGGCCGATTCTTGTCGCGTTGGCGAAATATTTTGACTCTTCCAAATCAGTTCTATGAAAGTATGATGTCAACATGCTAATGTCAATGATCGTCTCACTACTTCCACTGCAAGCGCAAGCTCCAGCACATGATTTAACGATTGACGACGGATATTTGTTATTTTGTTCTAAACTAAAGCCGTTTCTTATCGGAAACGGGGCGATTTCGGGTCTAGTCAAAACAATTTTGATAAATTCTACTAAAATTTTACCTTTTCCCCCTCCTTTTTCTCTCGTAAAATTGATTCTTACCGTTCCTAACAGTAGAGGCGCACAGCCAATATTGGAGACTGTCTCCAATGTGGGAGATTATCTCCAATATCAGAGACTTTTGTAAAGAATTTAGGTATCCAATTTCAGAGACAGTCTCCAGTTTTGGAGACCAATTTCCTTTGTTTACATTTGCTGCAAAAGGATTACCTTGGCGGCAAATAAAAATGTGATAAGCAGATTCCTCATGAAAAATTACCCCTTTTCACCGTCTACTTTAAAAATTCACCGTCTACTTTTGTTTTGATAAGGATTTTTGTTGTCAATCACACACAAAAAAAATGGGCTTCTGACCTCAGGCTCAGTGAGACAAAATGAGAAAAAAACATGCTTTTGTTGGTGTTGTTTCTTTTGTCCTTTTGCAAAGCAAGTCTCCAATGTGGGAGATTGTCTCCCCTATCACTCCTAGTACCAATGAGGTCCAAACATTAACATGTATGGACCTCATAGGCGACATTACCCAAATTATGGGTTGGACAATGCTGTTCTGATTTCCAACCCAAGACTTGGTAAATGTACACCTTAATACAAGTTAGAGTTATCCGATATACCTTTCATTCGGACGGCAAACCTTTATTTAGTTGTAAAAATAGTTGAAATTAAAATCGATTATTGTTAAACTTACATTTCAGGCCCTTTTTGTTGATTTTCGGTGAGCGTTCCACACAGCTGCGACGAGTGATCAACTCCGAAGTGATACGCGTACTGGTCAGCTGATCGGTCAGGTGATCGGTTGGTTATATTTTTGTCAGACGTTCATAATTTATGTTAAGCGTATCAATCTTCAGTATCTTGATTTCAAAGCATCAGTATTGCAGAGAAAAGTCATTATTGATTGGAATCAGTGGCGGGGGGGGGAGGGGGGGGGGGTTGGGGTGAGCATTTCTGCCCGTTCCCCCTTTTGAGATTTATAGTAAACATTTTGGAATTAAATATGTTATTAATACTAGTTATGTGCCCCCCCCCTCATGAGAATCACGTACAGCATTATTTGTAATGGGGATATTTCGTTCATATTCTTTTCTCTTTTTTGCCTTTTTTTTTAATTGCCAAATTCAAAATTTTACTGGGAACAAATTAACAATATGACTTTCTTTACATCACTTTTAGGGACAAACTTTTTTTTATGGGGGTGGGGGTTGGGGGCTTGCCAAATATAATCAATGGTGGAAAAAATGACCTTCTTTTTAGTGACAACTTTATAAAAAAATTGTCAAATTTTACGCGAGACAAAATGACCTTCGATCATTGCTATAGTTAAAACCTTTTTTTTTTTTTTTTTTTTTTTTTTGGGGGGGGGGGTTGCCAAATATCACGTGGACAAAATGACTTTCCCTTTTCTTATTTTTGTGGGGGGGGGGCTTGCCGAATATTACGCGGACAAAATGACTTTCATTTTGAGTGACCATTTTTTTTTAACTTGTCAAACTTTACGCGAGACAATATAATGACCGGTTTTTTTTTTTTAGTAAGAACCTTTTTTGGGAGTTGTCAAATTTTACTTGAGAAAATTCACCCCGCCCCCCCCCCCTACTTAATTTGGAAAATCTTGGATGCGCCTCTATATAGTTTGAATCATAATGAAGATTAAGATCATGCGTATATATAGCTTACATCCACGGCAGAGGCGTAAACCGCCGGGGGCATGCAGGCTGGCCCTTGATCCCCGGTCCAGTGGATTTCACCAAAAAAAAAAACGGGATAAGAGAAAAGGAATGAAGGAAGGAAAAGAAAGAAAGAAAGAAAGAAAGAAAGACAGAAAGAGAAAGGGAAGAGAAATAAAAGGCCATAAAAAAGCAATAGGAAAGAAAAATGCATGCGAGAATAATTCCGAATGTTATGTCAAAATCTATTGCAAAATTGATATTTGTAATAAAAGTGACAAAGGTTTTGCTCGCTCGCCTCTTCATCTGGTAGGCGCGTAGCTAGGGGCGGTGCCCCCCGAAAAGATCCCTCCCCCCAAAAAAAAATAAGGAGGGAATAGAGAAAATAAAAAGCGAAATGAGAAAAGGGGGATGTATATAACTTAGTTTATAATTGTTTTTCCTTTTTTGGGGGGGAAGGGGTCAAAACATTAACGTTATGTTTTTCTATAAATAGGTCTAATTGCTAAATATCCAGAGTTATCGAGACCCACCTGCTGATATTGCACTGGGGGTACACGATGGAAGGGTTAGGCCTAGGGGCCCCCGAAAGTTCTACAACCAAGATAAAAAAGAAATGAAGGGAATTAATGAAAAGAAAAGGAAAAGTGTAAGTTAAGATATCTATCTCAAATTTAGATTTGCACGAAAAGTTTTTTTCTCGCTTGCTTCACTCGCTTGGAACATATAAAGCAACTTTATTCCCACGCGCCATGTATGCCTACATTGGCCCTCTTTCTTTCTTTTATTTTATTTTTTTTTTACTCATCACGCTACCGTACTGCCACACACGGGTTGCCCTAATGATCTTGGACAATCATAAAAAATATCATTTTCATACCATGTGACTGGGAAATTTTTGGCTCCACCCCCCCCCCCCCTCTCGATCCCTGTATCGATTTTGACTTGATAGGGGCCTATACCTGATGGAATTAGCTTCATTCAATATAAAATCATAACGGATAGAACGCCTTGAATACAGGCCAAACAGCCTAACGACATTGCCGTGTCACGTGACAACCAGTATTAAACGAGAATGTGCACAACCCTATGGCGACAAAATTTGCCGCAAAAGTTGAGCAAGTTCTGGACAAAAAGGCTTCAATACCCCAAGAAAAGACCAGGCGAGTACTATTTATACATTTTTTCAATTTAGTAATATCTAGAGTCTAATTTAAGGACGTTCCACAGTTAAAGTGAAATCCATGTCATTTTTACCAAACTTTGCACATATATACTTTAGAACCTGAATATTCGAAATATGCAAAAAATAACATGGGTCCATGTGCTTGATTTTTTGCTATAGAGCTTCAAAGTTCACCCAACTGGATGTTCTTAAGAATTGCGCATTCAAAATAATTTGGCATTTTTAGACCTCGCAAGATCACTACAATGGCCCGTATTCTGATAGCAGGTTTAATTTAACCCTAGTCTAAAGTTAACCCTGGTTTAACTAAACCTCCTCTAAACCTCACCTCTGGTCTAAGTGTAGTTTAATTATTTTGGTATTCTGATAGCCAGGTTTAACTAAACCTGGGTTAAACCCGGGTTTAAAAAATAATAACCCTCTTTTAACCAAGACTAGCACTTTTTTGGTAAATTACTGCTGCAGGGATGACTGCAACAAAGTTGAAAAAATGTCATTAAAGTAGTTTTATCTTAAAATTTTGGATTTCATGGAAACTAATTACAACTATTGTAGTGAAAGAAAAGCATTCATCATCCATATGTGGTAAGAAATTTCCATTCACATTGTCTTAATTTTTGTTAATTACTAAAACATTTCAACCCCAAACCGAGTGACCTGCACAGTTTTTTGTGTATCAGTCCCATTTGTTGCTTTTCATGTTTGTCAATATCTTAAATTGACTAGATTCCCCTCACCCACTCTAGACTAGAGTCTATACTCTAGTCCTAGATCTAAAACAATAAGTTAAATGGTCGACATCTTTATTCTAACTTTAAGTAAGGGAAATTTTTTGTAACTTTTGAGAGTAGTCTTAGGTCTAACATTAGGCTTAAAGTTAGATCTAGCCTAGGCCAATTGTTTGGAGGAGAATTGAACATTGTTTTGACTTTTTTACTTTCCTGAACTGAGCAAAACGTACCGTAGGCGCAGCCTAGTCTATTTAGTAATTCAGTGGAGCAACCGAGACTGAAGCTACATATTTGTCTAGGCTAAGAACAACATTCAGGACTAGGCTGGCTTAGCCTTGGAACAGGGATATATATAGATTGCTTTTCTAACCTTAGATCTAGTGGAATAGATCTAATTTGTCTTACATAGACAAAAAGCTTTGAACAGTCTCTGCATTGGTTATTCCGCTGAACTATGATAGTCTACATTGGCCTCTCTCACCAAGGCAATGTGATATGACAGAAAAATGTCAGAATTTTTAAAATAAATCCCATTAGATCTGACTATCGCTGCATTGCTTGCCAAGTAACTAGGCCTGGCAAAATTTAGAATTAGGCCTAGTCCTAGACATCTCTCTAGGCCTAGGCCTACTCCTGTTTTAGGTCCATATCTGTTTCTTTGAAGTTTTTTATTAAAACATTTTTGGGGACTGGTTTAGGTTTCCAGGTCCAGGACTAGAAAACAGGCCTAAACCTAGACCAACGGCTCAGTCTTGACTAGACTAGGCCTGACCTAGATTTAAAAAGAATTTAGATCTAGGCCTAACGTTAGTCTGTGCCATCTATTCATTCTAGATTCTATTTCTAGCCTAGCCGGTAGCCCTAACGTTAGGACTGGCTGATCTAGTCTACTGTATGATCTAGAATCTATAATGCTGGCCTAGGCTAGATCTAGACTAAATAATTTAGACTAAAAGTTAGACCCTATCCAGACCTAGAACTAGATCTATATCAATCTAGGTCTACAGAACCAAGCCTACACTGCTACAGCTACATGTAGTTCTCTGTGTAGCCAAACAACAGTTAGCATTGACCATTGTCTTAATCTTATTTTGGTGTGTGTAGTTACCATACAAACACATATTTTGATGAATGAGAAAATGTGTCTTGCAGATTATTTTACCTCAAGTCAAAACCTATGTGTTCTAAATTTTTTTTAGCATAGGCCTATGTCATAAAATGAAGTAGTTCAATCCATTAGATGTGTTTACACATAATATGCTGTCACCATGGCAACACAGTTTCCAACACACACAAATATATGTCTTGCAGATCTATACCTCAAAACCAATGTGTGAGACAACTTTTATAAGAATTGGTTGAAAAATAATGAAGGAGTTCAGATTTCACCTAATTTCTTTATAATATGTTGTTACCATGGCAACACGATTTCTGACATACTTTATGTCTCGCACATCTTCAACTCAAGACTAATGTGTGTGCCAAATTTTATGAGCATTGGTTGAAAAAAGATGAATGAGTTTTAACTACAAAATTTTCACCTTATTTTCGTTATTTAATATGTTGTTGCCATGGCAACACAATTTCTGATACATGTAAAAATATGTCTTAGACATCTTCACCTCAACATTAATGTATGTGCCAATTTTTTAAGAGAATCGACCAGTTGGAAACTGATAAAGTAGTTCAAATCACTAGATTTTCATCTAACTTTGATATTTGATTTGTTACCATGACAACATTATTTTTTTATTAAGTCATAAAATATATTTTGCACATCTTCACATCAAGACTAATGTTTGTGCCACATTTCATGAGAATTGGTTAAAACTGAGAAAATAGTTGGAATTGCAAGATTTTTAAATAGTTTTTGCCATAATATACCGTTACCATGGCAACACAATTTCCGACACATGCAAAAATGTGTCTTGCAAATCTTCACCTCAAGACTTATGTATGTGCCAAATATCATGAGAAATTGTTTAAGAATTATAAAGTAATTAAAACCACAAGTTTTTCACCTAATTTTCGATATTTGATATGTTGTTACCATGGCAACGCAATTATATACTTTAGGCATAGAATATGTTTTGCACATCTTCACAATAAGACTAATGTATGTGCCAAATTTCATGAGAATTGGTTAAAAACTGAGGAAGTAGTTGGAACAGCAAGATTTATACTTAGTTTTTGCCATAATATACCGTTACCATGGCAACATAATTTCCGACACATGAAAAAATGTGTCTTGCACATCTTTACCTCAAAACCAATGTGTGACCAAACTTTCTTGAGAATTGGTAGAAAACTGATGAAAGTATTTTAAACTGCATAATTATGGCCATAATACACTGTTACCATGGCAACACAATTTCCAAAAAAGGGGAAAAAAAGTTCTTACACCTCCTTACCTTGAGAACAATCTATGTTCCAAATTTCATGAAAACCGGTTAAAAACTGAGGAAGTAGCTTGTAATGCAATATAGGCATACATTCTAAAAAAAATGTTGGCCATGATTTGTTGGATTTAAACCAGGCTTAAACTACCCCCAGCGCGAGTTTAACTTTTTGAGGATTTATTACCACACTTAGACCAGGGTTAACTTAAACCTTGCTATCGGAATACGAAACTTAAACCTAGGTTTAAATATGGCAGTTTATTACCACACTTAGACCAGGGTTAAGTTAAACCACGCTATCAGAATACGGGCCAATGAGTTTAAACCTCTATTACTCAGTCAAAATACATGGAAAAGACATCAAATTTCGCACGAGAGTTAATAATTGTATCGTTAGAATGGAGAATCTCTTTATAGTGCTATTTTTTTGCAATTTTAAGTCTAACAGTACTGTCAGTTCTTAAAAATGGCGTAAAAGATAACAAAAACCCAATCTCAAAAATGTGAAATTTCAATAACAAACTACAAAAGTACAATAAATGCTGCACTTTATTCAAAATCCATGTCATTTTCACCAAAATTTGCAAAGTTGTAGAGGAAGGTATACCTAACAGGTGCAAACATTAAAAAATAGGGGTTCATGTGCTTGTTTTCAAACTATCAGCATTTTTATTAGAGCAAATTAGTTTTTTAAAACACCAAAAATGCGCCAAATGCTTTGTATCTATGTGAAGAAAAAATCAAAACCACTCTACCATTTATTCAAACTCGGGGTCATATTCGTGATTCTTGGCAGCACTGCAGAGTAAAGTATTTTGAAAGTGTAGAGAGATTTTTGAAAATGGTCCATGGAATAATTCCATTTTTTTAGCTTCATAAAATAAGGCATCGGATCTGCAGTTAGAGTGCAGATGATGAGAAAAATCAGCTCATACCCACAGCTAATTAATCACCTGTTCATCCATTGTGACGTCAGCGCGCAGAGTGTAAAATATGCGCAGATCATAATGCGCACAAACATAACTGTGGAACGTCCTTAAGAACATATTTCGTCATGGAGCTCCATGGTAAGATCAAGTAATTTAAGTCCAACATTTAATTCGCGTGCACTCACTTTTTTAACACAGGAATTAATAGCCTTGGTGCTTAGAGTGTCCCCTATTGGAGAGAGTCTCCCATATTGGCCGTGCGCCTCTACCTCTAGGGCTAGGCTCTACTACTGGCGGTAGTATGGCAGTGAGTCCAAACTTCGCGCGTGTCCATACTTCGCGGACGGTCATTATCTAAAAAACTAGCCAATATCCTTAAAATCTGACATCATCAACGTGAAAAGCGATCTAAAATTACCCTTTGGTGTAAGTTCCTTTAGGATGAGTTCAGTATTCGTGAAAATATTGGCAAAAGATCGGCAAATTTGTCACCGTTAGCGCCCGTTTTGAAGAAATCTGATATTCTCAACAAGCATCACGATATCACCATTTTGCAAGCAGAAATCATCAAAAATGTGAGTTTAATGTGGTACTAACCAATTCTATAGCATTTTGCCATCAATCTGATGTAAATATTTCACTTTTTGAGCTTGAGTTTTCGTTTACATGTCCACAAAAACTTTGGTCCGCGAAGTTAGGTCACACTTTTTCTGAACGTTTTCCAGCACGGCGCGCATTCGCCGAGCGGAATAGAATTTTGAGATCGCGATACCGGCGAATTCCCTTGACCTACTTTACATTTTCGTCCATGATTTTATAGTTTACGATCTTGCCGTCAATGTGGTAACTATTTCTTGAATTGGTTTTGTATAATTTATGAATATTTTGTGAAAAAATTTAAACCTGATGAATATTTTTGAAAAGTGCGCGAAGTTTGGACACCCCATCATACTGCCTAACTTTTTAGTTTTAGTATTTTTTTTTTTCCAAATTTTCCGCAGACGAAATTGAAATTGACCTCCGATTTTACGTGAAAACCCTTTTTTTTCAATTTCTAACATTATAGGGAAACAGGGGATTGAAAAGAACACAACTCCAAAGACCAAACCCCGAAACAATTAGATCTAAGTTAGAGATCAAAAGATCTGCGGTAACTCTTTTTTTGTTACAAAACTTACACAAAAATGCATGTATGGGACTGTTAAAACAATGTTTTCGCCTTTATTTCTTAAACTACGAGAGGAAGTTCACATTTAATACTACAATTTCGTTGTAAATTGATGACAGACATATATGATACATCAAATGTAGGAAAAAAATTATCAAAGTTTTATATAAATAAGAAAAAACAAGGGACCACTCACCTTCGCACAACACACAGCACACAGAATAATCACACTGCGCAAGCGCACAAGCATTTTCCCCCTAGACTTACATTTATAAAATTGAATTGCACCATTAATTCATGGAAGCAGAGTGGCGCAGCGGAAGCGTGCTGGGCCCATAACCCAGAGGTCCGAGGATCGAAACCTCGCTCTGCTAAAATATTTTTTATTTTTAACTGCTTTTTCTTCTTCAATTCTTACAAACACAACCTGATAGCTTAAACCTTTGAGTCCTAGTATTACAGTATTCTCAGTGAAAAAAAATTACCAAAGAAGAAAAGAAAAGCTAATGATGTTTGAAGGTTGCATGATGGTATATGGGACGATTAAATTCGGCTATACTAGTCACTATTCACAATCGACGGAGTGATTTTAATCCTTAGAATTTAGGGTGTTCTGCATTATATGGGTTAAAATATAGCCTACAGCGTTTCATTATGTTCTCTTGCCCTGTCGCTACGCTACACTTGAATAATAATAAGTTGTTCAGAACTTCCTCTAATGAAATAATGATTGTTATAGTCCCCTGCCTCATCACTGCTCAGCATGGGGGGGGGGGGGGGGGGGGTCGGTATCCCCCAATATTTCACCCCAAATAATACTGTTGAACATCATATTTCTTGATGAATCATAATTATGAGAAGTATGATCATGATGATAAGGAGCTATGATTATGATCAGGATGGTAATTGATTGTCGTAATAATGTACGCACGCCCAGGACCAAAATCCAGTTGAAACCAATTAGAGCAAAACCAATTGAAACCAGTTGGCCAACTGGTTTCAATATGGAAATTGGAACAACTGGAACTAATTGAAACCAGTTGCCAACTGGTTCCAGTTAAAACCAATTGGGCAACTGGAACCAGTTGGCAATTGGTTTCAATTGGTTCCAGTTGTTCCAATTTCCCTATTAAAACCAGTTGAATCCAATTGGAGGTAACTGGTTTCAATTGGTTCCAGTTGAAACCAATTGGAGGTAACTGGAACCAGTTGAAACTAATTGGTTTCCAACTGGATCCAATTGGAACTTCCAGTTGGAATGACTAATTCATTAGTTACAAATTAATTAGATTTTGCACTAACTATTACTCATGCCGAAAAAGAAGCAGTGCTACATGTCTATAATACCAATGTAAAGGGCATTGATAAAATAGACTTTTATAATGTATATACATTTCTAAGAAAGATTTTCAAATATATGTATTTGTATTTGATGTAATTTGGTAACAGTTAGTGGTGTACTAATTATCTTATAATCTGTTTTAATTATAATCTATAACATTTATGAACATGGTTTTCACTGCTAAGCATTCTAAACACTTATCTGAAACAAGTATGGTACTTGAAATAGAAAAGAATTAAATAGATACATTTTAAATGATGATGAATCACATAAAACATTAATATGTGCACAAGATATATTCAAATCAACTGGTTTCAATTGGAACCAGTTGGGTAACTGGAACATTTCCAATTGGAAACCAATTGGAAGTCATTTCCAGTTACCCAACTGGATCCAGTTAGGATTTCCAGTTACCCAACGGGTTCATTAGAATTAATTTCCAGTTATAATCACCTTTCCAGTTAGAAGTCATCTCCAGTTACCCAATTGGTTCCAGTTAGGATTTCCAGTTACCCAACTGGTTCCAGTTAGAAATCATTTCCAGTTACCCAACTGGTTCCAGTTAGGATTTCCAGTTGCCCAACGGGTTCCAGTTAGGATTTCCAGTTGCCCAACTGGTTTCAATTGGTTTCAACTGGAAATTGTTATATTCCAGTTAAAACCAACTGGTTTCAATTGGATTTTGGTCCTGGGCGATGACCATCATTTTTTTATGATGTAAAATAAGGGGAAAACATAGAAAAGAATGAGAATCGAAATTTAGAATAGTTTTGAAAATGGAGATATAGCCCTGAAACCGACAAGAGTCCCGAAAATAGCTCATTTTTAGGTCAATGAAAAAAAATCGGATCGCGCTTCGCGTTTGTATTATTGATCTCGTACACTATAAAGCTAACAAAATACTTAAAACATTTGTCTTAAGGAATACCCACAACCCAACGTACAGATGTCGGGTTTGGGGGCCATATAGACTCCCAGAAAAGTTTCACGACTAGAAGGATTATGGAAAAAAAGAAAATGAAAAGAAACAGGGTAAAATAATTATGATGTACTTTTAGATATCATATCAAACTCTATCACAAAAATTTAGACTCAGTACGCCACTGCCCCCTCCCTATTAACTAAGAAAAACTAAAATAATGTTCACCGGAGTACAAATTTGTGTCAGTCACCTCGCCCCCCCCCCCCCCCCCAACTATGAACACCGATCGACAGTCGTGCTGCTCAGGGGCAAAACCAACAATATCCAAGAGCAGAAGGGGTCGGGAAAAAAATCATCCACATTTTCCCCTTTCGGCTTCTTAAAGAGCCCAAAGCCAGGGTAGCTACATGTATATACAAGATAGTTATAAAAGTATTAGCTGTATTTCGACAAACAATTAAAATTCAAGCCTAAGTAAATGATATGAGCACAAAGCACAAGAAAGAACTGAATTCTTTAGATTTGTCGATACGAGAAAGGGAGATTTTAACCACATTTTCATTTCACGAAAAAAATATGAATCTCACTAAAGAAATACTGCGAGCGCGAAGCGCGATTTAATATACAGACATGATAAAGATGGGATCCGGATATTGATTTGTTTGTAAGAATTAGCGACAGGATGAGGATACGGAACTTACCAAACAAGTAGTGTAATCGCGAAACGCGAGCTGATTTTGTTGATAAAAATATAATATACCGGCCTAAAAAAAATGACATACCAAGGACTGATCATGATTGTATGATTAAATGAACAATATAGGTTCTGATGCAGAAGAAAGCGAAAGTTTGATTCAAACAAAGTTTATTCGAAAGAAACCGAAGTTTCGACGTAAGTTATTCGTTTAATGACAATTACAAATATATTAAACCATATCAACAACAATAAGAAATTTAAACAGTTTCAATATTTTGTCATTGCTCGTGTAAGCCTGAAGAAGATGTGTTACATCGAAATTTTGGATTTCATTTAAATAAACTATGTTAGAGATTAATTAATTATTCTTACGTAATAAGGCAAGTGTGTTGTGACTTGAAAACGGGACATTTCTGGACAATTTTATGATCAGTTTACGCATTTCACTAGCGGTCTGATAGTCATGATTATGCAAGGAAAAAAACAGTTGAAATTTGTTGATATCCAGACACGAAAAGGGGAACAATTTTATGCAATCACTAATTAATGTGTATTTTACAAAACAAACTAAAACAAGTGGAACGCCTCTGGCAGTCTCGCCTGCATTACGCAATTTAATAAAGCAGCAGTGCTAACTTTGAAAACTACTATAAAATAATCATTCACAAAAACATCATTCATATAATGACATAATACAACGTTCATTGACCATAAATGACATTTGAACGGAGACTTAAGACTGTCAACTACACCCATGTCCACATTTCATTCACTCTATCCATAAACTTTCAAAGTTATGATGGCACTTCAACAATTACCCCAACATGGCCTACGTTTATTGACCTTAACTGACCTTTGACTTGGTTTTGTGACCTGAAACTCACAGGGGATGTTCAGTGATGCTTGATTACTCTTATATCCCAAGTTTTATGAACTAGATCCATAAACTTTCAGAGTTAGGATGGTAATTTAACATATACCCCCAACACGGCTAAAGTTCATTGACCTTAAATGACCATTGACCATGGTCATGTGACCTGAAACTCGCACAGGATATTCAGTAGTACTTGATTAACCTAATGTTCAAGTTTCATGAACTAAATCCATAAATTTTCAAAGTTATAATGGTAATTCAACAAATACCCCCAACTTGGCCAAAGTTCATTGACCCTAAATGACCTTTGACCTTGGTCATGTGACCTGAAACTCAGGCAGGATGTTCACTAATACTTGATTAACCTTATGTCCAAGTTTCATGGACTAGATCCATAAATTTTCAAAGTTATGATAGTAATTCAACAAATACCCCCAACTTGACCAAAGTTCATTGACCCTAAATGACCTTTGACCTTGGTCAAGTGACCTGAAACTCGAGCAGGATGTTCAATAATACTTGATTAACCTTATGCCCAAGTTTCATGAACTAGGTCCATATACTTTCTAAGTTATGATGTCATTTCAAAAACTTAACCTTCAGTTAAGATTTTGAAAATAATTTTCCCAACATGGTCTAAGTTCATTGACCCTAAATGACCTTTAACCTTGGTCATGTGACCTGAAACTCAGGCAGGATGTTCAGTAATACTTGATTAACCTTATGTCCAAGTTTCATGAACTAGGTCCATATACTTTCTAAGTTATGATGTCATTTCAAAAACTTAACCTTAGGTTAAGATTTGATGTTGACGCCGCCGCCGCCGCTGCCGTCGCCGCCGCCGCCGCCACCGCCGCCGCCGCCGCCGTCGGAAAAGCGGCGCCTATAGTCTCGCTCTGCTATGCAGGCGAGACAAAAACGAAACGAAAAAGAGCGAACTAAAATGTAATTTGCGTATGCATATGGATGGGATTGGAAACGAGACATTTAAAATACACTTAAACTAGAATGAGGATGAAGGCCTACTTTTGGAACAAAAATAATCAGTTAAATTTAATTGGAATAAGAGTATTGATCTATATATAGGCATGTAGGCCTATACACACAAAAAAGTAAGTGCCCCTTAAACAAACATCCATAATTCCGAACCAATGATAGTTTTTAATATATTTTAACATGAGCGTGTAGGTAATTTTATAAGCTACCCTCTGAGTAAATGTCATGGATGTGTTTAAAGTCATGCTTCAGTGAGCACCGCCAGAAGGCAAAATTGTCACTTTTCAGAAGTCACAAGCCAAATATCATGATTTTGATTCCACTTTATTGGAACGAATTCCAAATTCTCATCATGAAAAATAGTCAGAAGGCTTGTAATAGGTACTTTCTAAGAGACGATACAGGTTTTCGGCTAAATTTCACGGTTGAAGAAACACAAGTTATCATCAATCAGTTTTATCACCACACACTTTCCGAACTTTACATTTTCATGGTTGAGCGAGCACATTCGAAAATTTGGGAATGAATACTCTTTATACTGCATAAATGTATTATTTTCCTAACGATTTCTCAGGATCAGTTGAATTTATGGGCAAATCAGTGGTGGATCCAGAATTTTAAAATGGGGAGGAGCCGAGTAATTGGGGGAGCCACCAATTGTTTTAACAAGTTGTAGGGGATACTGCCATAAACCCCTATGATGATACGTCCCAAAACATTCTGCTCACTCAACCATAAACATACGATATCAAAATTCTGTGTGATGTGGCTAAATGATGGATAGTAAAACAGCATTTGCACAATAAAATTCACCTAAAAACGACCTTTGCCCAACTTTGTATTTGGACAATCTGAGAAACGACTCTTGTGACTTTGAAAAATTGTCATTTTTAATTCAATCTTTGATTACTCATGCATGACTCAACCGATCAATCTCATTTTTCCCCAGGAGTTGCTTGATGACTGTAGAAAATTACCTACGAAATATCATATTTCACAATTATTCAATTCAAAAGTTACAGTAACTTGATTTAGGGGGGACTTACTTTTTTTGTTGTGTATAGCTCAAACATTATGGCGCACACACCCCACCCATCCTGTAGCACACCCAACTCCCTCTCCCCCACCCTTTCTCTTTACCCTCTCAAACATTTCACTCTTCTTTCTCTCTCTCCCTCTTTTTCTCTGCCCCCAGATCTTTCCCTCTCTCACACACTTATTTCTAATTAATGAAATACTCCGACTTTGAGAATCATGACAAAAACCATCTTTTCAAATCATTTGATTTAGTTCCCCAATGCCGTAACCCCGTAACATCATTATGCCGCCCCATAAACACCGAAAAACCAGTGTGTACTTGAACCATCCTGTGTACATTACAAGTAGGCGTACAGGATATTGCCCGAGCAGACGACGTTGTGATTCATCTTGATTTAAAAATAGACATTAATCTCTGTACAGAGTAGGGATCAGTGTACAGAGTCCGACTTAATGCAGGTAGTTTTATTAACGGCATATATACCGTTTGGTTCATCCTGACTCCGTGGCGCAACGGTAGCGCGTCTGACTCCAGATCAGAAGGTTGCGTGTTCGAATCACGTCGGGGTCAAAGGAAATTATTTTGTTTGCAAGCTAATCGAAAGAGACATGCTCATAAACTGCGGTTTTATGTATAATGAATTGCAAACGAGACGTCTCTTCAACTATTCAACCATTTGTGGCAATGATATACAGTACTAAATCAAGTTTTCATCTGAAACATGACAAGGAGTTAACTGTCTTATGTAATATTTTTGGGGGGAGGTTAATGTGCTATCAATATATCGTTTTAGTCATTCAAATTTTTCAAATAAAAATTATATTAAAAAATGTATTTAAAATAAGAAGCAGGCAAATGCCATAAAGTTAGGTATAAAATATTATGTATGTAATTTTCGCTGTATGTTTTTTTTTTAAGAAATAAGATGGGTCACAATTTTTTTATATAACAAATGCTCGGTGAGGTGAAATATTAAACGAACATGCAAGGAAGCTCGAACAAAAAAACAAATAAACAACAACAAAAAAAAAGAATCCGCGATGATTATTCTGCAGCCTTTCTTTCACCTCAAATGAGGGAGGACGGGGTGTAAATAATAATTTAAAAAACTATAGAAAACAATATTACATCCCTTTCAAATAATATGGAAAACAAATTTGTCATGCTGACGGACATATTTATTGTTAATGTCATGAATCTTGTATATTGATATTGTTGTTATTTTTTACTGTAAGTAATGGGAAAATAAAATGATTTAGTAAAAAATACAATTGATCCCGACGTGATTTGAACACGCAACCTTCTGATCTGGAGTCAGACGCGCTACCGTTGCGCCACGGAATCATGTCGATCATTTGCGAAATAGTTATCACCTTGAGCAGACAGTGACATGATGTAATGTTTGTCTATATTTCCTAATCCTATGTGATTTTGAACTATATTATTATACCTGTACAAATAGTCCAATATAATGTTTGAGTAAATATACAGTTTTATTTCGTTAGTCGTTTTTAACTTGTTAAAACTGTATCATTTCAGGTAGCTTATAACCTTGTTATTCTTCTATCAATTAATATAAATTAATAAATGTTTTGTTTGATAAGAGTGGGGGTCCTTGAAAATAGCAATTTAAATGTTATACAACCATTGGGAAAGGGGGTAGGAGTCCGACTAAAAATTGGAGGAAAGTAGGGAAAGAGAAGAAGAAGAAGAAGAAAACAAAATGAAGGAGGAGGAGGAGAGGAAAGATAAGAGAAAAAGGTGGAGGAAGGAGAGAAAAAGATAACGAAAAAAATCAAAAAAAGGTGTACATATTTCTATATAAAGAAAATGTGGATGTAAATATGTATATTCTGAGTTTGTCGATTTTGGTGCGACAATATAAATTCATTTCTGTCCGATGACCTATTGTTATCGTCATTATACTGTAAGGAATGGGAAAATAAAATGATTTATTAAAAACTACGATTGATCCCGACGTGATTCGAACACGCAACCTTCTGATCTGGAGTCAGACGCGCTACCGTTGCGCCACGGAATCATGTCGATCAGTTGCGAAATAGTTCTCAACTTGAGCAGACAGTGACATGATGTAATGTTTGTCTATATTTCCTAATCCTATGTGATTTTTAACTACAGTGCGTATCAAAAAAAAGTTTACACTTTGAAAAAGCCCTGGAAATATACAAAAAAATATACAACATGTGGGTAATTTTCTCACATATATTTTTGTGTTTGCGTCTCATCTATCCAATGAAAGTAAAAGTTATGACAGAATGTCACTTGAGTGAGCACTGCCCATTTTTATAAAGCTCGCAGAAATATGTTTGTGCATAATATGCTCGTTTTTACGCTGTGTCAAGGGGAAAGGGCGAAATCAAACTTACCCTGCGAAACATTTCTCATGCTTTTCCCTTGCAATTTTAGTCAGTTGAAATAAAACGGATACATTCAAGCATTTTGTAACAATTTTGCCACCCTAATTGAAATTTCAACACTTATAAGCACCAGGGGCATCGATCCATTTTTCAGATTGGGGGGGGGGGCGAAATCATGAATCAACGTTCCAAAGGCGCTCGATCACACAAAACAAACAAACTCTCTCTCTCACACACACACATACATAGGCGTATTGTTATATATATATAATTATATTATAATTATATATATATATGACTCATGAGAAAGAGACACATATCTCACCAACAAATTAATGCGAGCGCGAAGCGCGAGCTGAAATTTTATACTATACTGACCTGAAAACAGGAAAAAGGTACCTGTTTAGGACTGTTTGTAGTAACTCATGAGGAGGATACATATCTCACTACACAGATAATGCGAGTGCAGAGAGCGAGCTGAAATTTCTATATATTCTGACCTGAAAGCTTGATATTCTAAGCATTTTTGGTATCAATGATTAAGATGGGTATCTAAAAGAACAATAGATGCGAGCGCGAAGCGCGAGCTGAAAATTTTGATATCTCGATCTGAAAAAAATTGACAGTTTAATAAACGT
Source organism: Lytechinus pictus (assembly GCF_037042905.1). NCBI lineage: Eukaryota > Metazoa > Echinodermata > Echinoidea > Temnopleuroida > Toxopneustidae > Lytechinus > Lytechinus pictus. The sequence goes on from NW_026974140.1 coordinate 12,062,320, forward strand.
TTTTAATATAGAACAAAATATATATCCAACAAAAGATTATTGCAAATCGAAGCGGGAGTTCTTTTGAGGTTTAGAACTGAAAACGGGACATTCTATTCAATTATTTAATCATGAAAAGTATGGGGTTTTGCTACAGGAATGATGCAAGCGCGAAGCGCGAGCTGAAATTTTTTAAATTCCAATCTAAAAAGCGGACATTTTTAGCATGATTTTAAATAAAATATGAGTTGTGTATCTCAATCTCGATTGCTGATTTCTGTGTAACATTACAATCTTATTTCATTTTTGCACATGCGGAATTATAGGGGGCAAAACGATATGTTTGCCCCCCAATATTTTCATTGGTGGGGCGATCGCCCCCCCCCCAGGATCGACGCCTCTGATAAGCACAACCTTTACCCTTTTTGTGCCAGCTGGATCTGAGGATATAACTGAATCTGAACAAAAGTTTATATCAGACATCTCCAGCATTTTTTCACTAAGTTTTTATTATTTTAAGTCGGTCTACATTTCATTTTTTATTCAATACTTGTTTCTCCACATTAACTTTTCCCAAGCTTGACAATGATTAACAAAATAAAAATCAAGCCTAAGCCATTTCATGTAAATCACAGCTCAGTGTAGAGCAAATATCGTCACGCACGATGACCTCGGCGTGTGGGGAGTGGGGTGGGGCGCAATGCACTCTTCGAAGTGTTTTGGGCAAGGAAACAAGTTAAAAAAAAGGTAAAAGATATCTTCAAATCAATTTTACTAGCTAAATTACACGTGTTATTCATGATTAAGGTCTACTTTTATTCGCATAACTATTTCAAAGTTATGCGCAAATCATTTTTCACCAACTTTTCAAAAGTAAGTGATGTTCACTCAAGCGGAAACATTTTTCGACAGTTGTATCGTAATTTGCTTAAATGGATCTGTACCAATGTTAAAATGTGGAAAAATCTTCAGGATATTACAAATGTATAATTTTACAGGATTTTTTCTAAGTGTAAACTTTTTTTGATACGCACTGTATATTATAACGTTATAAATAGTCCAATATAATGTTTGAGCAAATATACAGTTTTATTTCGTTAGTCGTTTTTAACTTGTTTAAACTGTATGATTTCAGGCAGTTTATATCCTTGTTATTCTTCTATCAATTAATATGAATTAATAGATGTTTTGTTTGATAAGAGGAAACAAGTTAAAAAAGGTAAAAGATATCTTCAAATCAATTTTACTAGCTAAATTACACGTGTTATTCATGATAAAGGTCTACTTTTATTCGCATAACTATTTCAAAGTTATGCGCAAATCATTTTTCACCAACTTTTCAAAAGTAAGTGATGTTCACTCAAGCGGAAACATTTTTCGACAGTTGTATCGTAATTTGCTTAAATGGATCTGTACCAATGTTAAAATGTGGAAAAATCTTCAGGATATTACAAATGTATAATTTTACAGGATTTTTTCTAAGTGTAAACTTTTTTTGATACTCACTGTATATTATAACGTTACAAATACTCCAATATAATGTTTGAGCAAATATACAGTTTTATTTCGTTAGTCGTTTTTAACTTGTTTAAACTGTATGATTTCAGGCAGTTTATATCCTTGTTATTCTTCTATCAATTAATATGAATTAATAGATGTTTTGTTTGATAAGAGTGGAGGCCCTTTGAAATCGCAATCATAATGTTATACAACCATAGGGTAAGGGGGGGCAGGAGAACGACCAAAAATGGAGGAAGTAGGGAAAGAGAAGAAGAAGAAGAAGAAGAAAACAAAAAGAAGGAGGAGGAGAAAGATAAGAGAAAAAGGTGGAGGGAGGAGAGAAAAAGCTAACGCAAAAAAATCAGAAAAAGGTGTATATGTTTCTATATAAAGAAAATGTGGATGTAAATATGAATATTCTGAGTTTGTCGATTTTGGTGCGACAATATAAATTCATTTCTGTCCGATGACCTATTGTTATCGTCATTATACTGTAAGGAATGGGGAAATAAAATGATCTATTAAAAACTACAATTGATCCCGACGTGATTTGAACACGCAACCTTCTGATCTGGAGTCAGACGCGCTACCGTTGCGCCACGGAATCATGTCGATCAATTGCGAAATAGTTCTCACCTTGAGCAGACAGTGACATGATGTAATGTTTGTCTATATTTCCTAATCCTATGTGATTTTGAACTATATTATTATACCTGTACAAATAGTCCAATATAATGTTTGAGTAAATATACAGTTTTATTTCGTTAGTCGTTTTTAACTTGTTAAAACTGTATCATTTCAGGTAGCTTATAACCTTGTTATTCTTCTATCAATTAATATAAATTAATAAATGTTTTGTTTGATAAGAGTGGGGGTCCTTGAAAATAGCAATTTAAATGTTATACAACCATTGGGAAAGGGGGTAGGAGTCCGACTAAAAATTGGAGGAAAGTAGGGAAAGAGAAGAAGAAGAAGAAGAAAACAAAATGAAGGAGGAGGAGGAGAGGAAAGATAAGAGAAAAGGGTGGAGGAAGGAGAGAAAAAGATAACGAAAAAAATCAGAAAAAGGTGTACATATTTCTATATAAAGAAAATGTGGATGTAAATATGTATATTCTGAGTTTGTCGATTTTGGTGCGACAATATAAATTCATTTCTGTCCGATGACCTATTGTTATCGTCATTATACTGTAAGGAATGGGAAAATAAAATGATTTATTAAAAACTACGATTGATCCCGACGTGATTCGAACACGCAACCTTCTGATCTGGAGTCAGACGCGCTACCGTTGCGCCACGGAATCATGTCGATCAATTGCGAAATAGTTCTCAACTTGAGCAGACAGTGACATGATGTAATGTTTGTCTATATTTCCTAATCCTATGTGATTTTTAACTACAGTGCGTATCAAAAAAAAGTTTACACTTTGAAAAAGCCCTGGAAATTAAAAAAATATACAACATGTGGGTAATTTTCTCACATATATTTTTGTGTTTGCGTCTCATCTATCCAATGAAAGTAAAAGTTATGACAGAATGTCACTTGAGTGAGCACTGCCCATTTTTATAAAGCTCGCAGAAATATGTTTGTGCATAATATGCTCGTTTTTACGCTGTGTCAAGGGGAAAGGGCGAAATCAAACTTACCCTGCGAAACATTTCTCATGCTTTTCCCTTGCAATTTTAGTCAGTTGAAATAAAACGGATACATTCAAGCATTTTGTAACAATTTTGCCACCCTAATTGAAATTTCAACACTTATAAGCACCAGGGGCATCGATCCATTTTTCAGATTGGGGGGGGGGGGCGAAATCATGAATCAACGTTCCAAAGGCGCTCGATCACACAAAACAAACAAACTCTCTCTCTCACACACACACACACATAGGCGTATTGTTATATATATATAATTATATTATAATTATATATATATATGACTCATGAGAAAGAGACACATATCTCACCAACAAATTAATGCGAGCGCGAAGCGCGAGCTGAAATTTTATACTATACTGACCTGAAAACAGGAAAAAGGTACCTGTTTAGGACTGTTTGTAGTAACTCATGAGGAGGATACATATCTCACTACACAGATAATGCGAGTGCAGAGAGCGAGCTGAAATTTCTATATATTCTGACCTGAAAGCTTGATATTCTAAGCATTTTTGGTATCAATGATTAAGATGGGTATCTAAAAGAACAATAGATGCGAGCGCGAAGCGCGAGCTGAAAATTTTGATATCTCGATCTGAAAAAAATTGACAGTTTAATAAACGTTTTTAATATAGAACAAAATATATATCCAACAAAAGATTATTGCAAATCGAAGCGGGAGTTCTTTTGAGGTTTAGAACTGAAAACGGGACATTCTATTCAATTATTTAATCATGAAAAGTATGGGGTTTTGCTACAGGAATGATGCAAGCGCGAAGCGCGAGCTGAAAATTTTTAAATTCCAATCTAAAAAGCGGACATTTTTAGCATGATTTTAAATAAAATATGAGTTGTGTATCTCAATCTCGATTGCTGATTTCTGTGTAACATTACAATCTTATTTCATTTTTGCACATGCGGAATTATAGGGGGCAAAACGATATGTTTGCCCCCCAATATTTTCATTGGTGGGGCGATCGCCCCCCCCCAGGATCGACGCCTCTGATAAGCACAACCTTTACCCTTTTTGTGCCAGCTGGATCTGAGGATATAACTGAATCTGAACAAAAGTTTATATCAGACATCTCCAGCATTTTTTCACTAAGTTTTTATTATTTTAAGTCGGTCTACATTTCATTTTTTATTCAATACTTGTTTCTCCACATTAACTTTTCCCAAGCTTGACAATGATTAACAAAATAAAAATCAAGCCTAAGCCATTTCATGTAAATCACAGCTCAGTGTAGAGCAAATATCGTCACGCACGATGACCTCGGCGTGTGGGGAGTGGGGTGGGGCGCAATGCACTCTTCGAAGTGTTTTGGGCAAGGAAACAAGTTAAAAAAAAGGTAAAAGATATCTTCAAATCAATTTTACTAGCTAAATTACACGTGTTATTCATGATTAAGGTCTACTTTTATTCGCATAACTATTTCAAAGTTATGCGCAAATCATTTTTCACCAACTTTTCAAAAGTAAGTGATGTTCACTCAAGCGGAAACATTTTTCGACAGTTGTATCGTAATTTGCTTAAATGGATCTGTACCAATGTTAAAATGTGGAAAAATCTTCAGGATATTACAAATGTATAATTTTACAGGATTTTTTCTAAGTGTAAACTTTTTTTGATACGCACTGTATATTATAACGTTATAAATAGTCCAATATAATGTTTGAGCAAATATACAGTTTTATTTCGTTAGTCGTTTTTAACTTGTTTAAACTGTATGATTTCAGGCAGTTTATATCCTTGTTATTCTTCTATCAATTAATATGAATTAATAGATGTTTTGTTTGATAAGAGGAAACAAGTTAAAAAAGGTAAAAGATATCTTCAAATCAATTTTACTAGCTAAATTACACGTGTTATTCATGATTAAGGTCTACTTTTATTCGCATAACTATTTCAAAGTTATGCGCAAATCATTTTTCACCAACTTTTCAAAAGTAAGTGATGTTCACTCAAGCGGAAACATTTTTCGACAGTTGTATCGTAATTTGCTTAAATGGATCTGTACCAATGTTAAAATGTGGAAAAATCTTCAGGATATTACAAATGTATAATTTTACAGGATTTTTTCTAAGTGTAAACTTTTTTTGATACGCACTGTATATTATAACGTTACAAATACTCCAATATAATGTTTGAGCAAATATACAGTTTTATTTCGTTAGTCGTTTTTAACTTGTTTAAACTGTATGATTTCAGGCAGTTTATATCCTTGTTATTCTTCTATCAATTAATATGAATTAATAGATGTTTTGTTTGATAAGAGTGGAGGCCCTTTGAAATCGCAATCATAATGTTATACAACCATAGGGTAAGGGGGTCAGGAGAACGACCAAAAATGGAGGAAGTAGGGAAAGAGAAGAAGAAGAAGAAGAAGAAGAAAACAAAAAGAAGGAGGAGGAGAAAGATAAGAGAAAAAGGTGGAGGGAGGAGAGAAAAAGCTAACGCAAAAAAATCAGAAAAAGGTGTATATGTTTCTATATAAAGAAAATGTGGATGTAAATATGAATATTCTGAGTTTGTCGATTTTGGTGCGACAATATAAATTCATTTCTGTCCGATGACCTATTGTTATCGTCATTATACTGTAAGGAATGGGGAAATAAAATGATCTATTAAAAACTACAATTGATCCCGACGTGATTTGAACACGCAACCTTCTGATCTGGAGTCAGACGCGCTACCGTTGCGCCACGGAATCATGTCGATCAATTGCGAAATAGTTCTCACCTTGAGCAGACAGTGACATGATGTAATGTTTGTCTATATTTCCTAATCCTATGTGATTTTGAACTATATTATTATACCTGTACAAATAGTCCAATATAATGTTTGAGTAAATATACAGTTTTATTTCGTTAGTCGTTTTTAACTTGTTAAAACTGTATCATTTCAGGTAGCTTATAACCTTGTTATTCTTCTATCAATTAATATAAATTAATAAATGTTTTGTTTGATAAGAGTGGGGGTCCTTGAAAATAGCAATTTAAATGTTATACAACCATTGGGAAAGGGGGTAGGAGTCCGACTAAAAATTGGAGGAAAGTAGGGAAAGAGAAGAAGAAGAAGAAGAAAACAAAATGAAGGAGGAGGAGGAGAGGAAAGATAAGAGAAAAGGGTGGAGGAAGGAGAGAAAAAGATAACGAAAAAAATCAGAAAAAGGTGTACATATTTCTATATAAAGAAAATGTGGATGTAAATATGTATATTCTGAGTTTGTCGATTTTGGTGCGACAATATAAATTCATTTCTGTCCGATGACCTATTGTTATCGTCATTATACTGTAAGGAATGGGAAAATAAAATGATTTATTAAAAACTACGATTGATCCCGACGTGATTCGAACACGCAACCTTCTGATCTGGAGTCAGACGCGCTACCGTTGCGCCACGGAATCATGTCGATCAATTGCGAAATAGTTCTCAACTTGAGCAGACAGTGACATGATGTAATGTTTGTCTATATTTCCTAATCCTATGTGATTTTTAACTACAGTGCGTATCAAAAAAAAGTTTACACTTTGAAAAAGCCCTGGAAATTAAAAAAATATACAACATGTGGGTAATTTTCTCACATATATTTTTGTGTTTGCGTCTCATCTATCCAATGAAAGTAAAAGTTATGACAGAATGTCACTTGAGTGAGCACTGCCCATTTTTATAAAGCTCGCAGAAATATGTTTGTGCATAATATGCTCGTTTTTACGCTGTGTCAAGGGGAAAGGGCGAAATCAAACTTACCCTGCGAAACATTTCTCATGCTTTTCCCTTGCAATTTTAGTCAGTTGAAATAAAACGGATACATTCAAGCATTTTGTAACAATTTTGCCACCCTAATTGAAATTTCAACACTTATAAGCACCAGGGGCATCGATCCATTTTTCAGATTGGGGGGGGGGGCGAAATCATGAATCAACGTTCCAAAGGCGCTCGATCACACAAAACAAACAAACTCTCTCTCTCACACACACACACACATAGGCGTATTGTTATATATATATAATTATATTATAATTATATATATATATGACTCATGAGAAAGAGACACATATCTCACCAACAAATTAATGCGAGCGCGAAGCGCGAGCTGAAATTTTATACTATACTGACCTGAAAACAGGAAAAAGGTACCTGTTTAGGACTGTTTGTAGTAACTCATGAGGAGGATACATATCTCACTACACAGATAATGCGAGTGCAGAGAGCGAGCTGAAATTTCTATATATTCTGACCTGAAAGCTTGATATTCTAAGCATTTTTGGTATCAATGATTAAGATGGGTATCTAAAAGAACAATAGATGCGAGCGCGAAGCGCGAGCTGAAAATTTTGATATCTCGATCTGAAAAAAATTGACAGTTTAATAAACGTTTTTAATATAGAACAAAATATATATCCAACAAAAGATTATTGCAAATCGAAGCGGGAGTTCTTTTGAGGTTTAGAACTGAAAACGGGACATTCTATTCAATTATTTAATCATGAAAAGTATGGGGTTTTGCTACAGGAATGATGCAAGCGCGAAGCGCGAGCTGAAAATTTTTAAATTCCAATCTAAAAAGCGGACATTTTTAGCATGATTTTAAATAAAATATGAGTTGTGTATCTCAATCTCGATTGCTGATTTCTGTGTAACATTACAATCTTATTTCATTTTTGCACATGCGGAATTATAGGGGGCAAAACGATATGTTTGCCCCCCAATATTTTCATTGGTGGGGCGATCGCCCCCCCCCAGGATCGACGCCTCTGATAAGCACAACCTTTACCCTTTTTGTGCCAGCTGGATCTGAGGATATAACTGAATCTGAACAAAAGTTTATATCAGACATCTCCAGCATTTTTTCACTAAGTTTTTATTATTTTAAGTCGGTCTACATTTCATTTTTTATTCAATACTTGTTTCTCCACATTAACTTTTCCCAAGCTTGACAATGATTAACAAAATAAAAATCAAGCCTAAGCCATTTCATGTAAATCACAGCTCAGTGTAGAGCAAATATCGTCACGCACGATGACCTCGGCGTGTGGGGAGTGGGGTGGGGCGCAATGCACTCTTCGAAGTGTTTTGGGCAAGGAAACAAGTTAAAAAAAAGGTAAAAGATATCTTCAAATCAATTTTACTAGCTAAATTACACGTGTTATTCATGATTAAGGTCTACTTTTATTCGCATAACTATTTCAAAGTTATGCGCAAATCATTTTTCACCAACTTTTCAAAAGTAAGTGATGTTCACTCAAGCGGAAACATTTTTCGACAGTTGTATCGTAATTTGCTTAAATGGATCTGTACCAATGTTAAAATGTGGAAAAATCTTCAGGATATTACAAATGTATAATTTTACAGGATTTTTTCTAAGTGTAAACTTTTTTTGATACGCACTGTATATTATAACGTTATAAATAGTCCAATATAATGTTTGAGCAAATATACAGTTTTATTTCGTTAGTCGTTTTTAACTTGTTTAAACTGTATGATTTCAGGCAGTTTATATCCTTGTTATTCTTCTATCAATTAATATGAATTAATAGATGTTTTGTTTGATAAGAGGAAACAAGTTAAAAAAGGTAAAAGATATCTTCAAATCAATTTTACTAGCTAAATTACACGTGTTATTCATGATTAAGGTCTACTTTTATTCGCATAACTATTTCAAAGTTATGCGCAAATCATTTTTCACCAACTTTTCAAAAGTAAGTGATGTTCACTCAAGCGGAAACATTTTTCGACAGTTGTATCGTAATTTGCTTAAATGGATCTGTACCAATGTTAAAATGTGGAAAAATCTTCAGGATATTACAAATGTATAATTTTACAGGATTTTTTCTAAGTGTAAACTTTTTTTGATACGCACTGTATATTATAACGTTACAAATACTCCAATATAATGTTTGAGCAAATATACAGTTTTATTTCGTTAGTCGTTTTTAACTTGTTTAAACTGTATGATTTCAGGCAGTTTATATCCTTGTTATTCTTCTATCAATTAATATGAATTAATAGATGTTTTGTTTGATAAGAGTGGAGGCCCTTTGAAATCGCAATCATAATGTTATACAACCATAGGGTAAGGGGGTCAGGAGAACGACCAAAAATGGAGGAAGTAGGGAAAGAGAAGAAGAAGAAGAAGAAGAAGAAAACAAAAAGAAGGAGGAGGAGAAAGATAAGAGAAAAAGGTGGAGGGAGGAGAGAAAAAGCTAACGCAAAAAAATCAGAAAAAGGTGTATATGTTTCTATATAAAGAAAATGTGGATGTAAATATGAATATTCTGAGTTTGTCGATTTTGGTGCGACAATATAAATTCATTTCTGTCCGATGACCTATTGTTATCGTCATTATACTGTAAGGAATGGGGAAATAAAATGATCTATTAAAAACTACAATTGATCCCGACGTGATTTGAACACGCAACCTTCTGATCTGGAGTCAGACGCGCTACCGTTGCGCCACGGAATCATGTCGATCAATTGCGAAATAGTTCTCACCTTGAGCAGACAGTGACATGATGTAATGTTTGTCTATATTTCCTAATCCTACGTGATTTTGAACAATATTATACCGTTACAAATAGGCCAATGTAATGTTTGAGCAAATATACAGTTTTATTTCGTTAGTCGTTTTTAACTTGTTTAAACTGTATCATTTCAGGTAGTTTATAACCTTGTTATCCTTCTATCAATTAATATAAATTAATAAATGATTTGTTTGATAAGAGTGGGGGCCCTTGAAAATCGCAATCTAAATGTTATACAACCATATAATAATAAGTAGTAGGGAAAGAGAAGAAGAAGAAGAATAAGAAGGAGGAGGAGAAGGAGGTGGAAGAGAAAAAGAAAACGCAAAAAAAGAAGGTATATTGAGTTTGTCGATTTTGGTGCGACAATATAAATTCATTTCTGTCCGATGACCGATTATTATCGTTATAATTTTCTGTAAGAAAAGAGAAATAAAATGATTTAGTAAAATCTACGATTGATCCCGACGTGATTTGAACACGCAACCTTCTGATCTGGAGTCAGACGCGCTACCGTTGCGCCACGGAATCAAGTCGATCACTTGTGAAATAGTTCTTATCTTAATCAAAAAGTGAAATGATGCAATATTTGCCATTCTTTCCTACGTGATTTTGAACAATACACCGGGGAAGGGGGGGGGGGGGTCATAAAGTTGTTCATACGCAGTATAAAAAACACGTTGTTTAAGCCTGTCACTCTAACAACAAGTTGTTTAAAATTTTTAAACAATTTTAAATAGTTGTTTTAAGCGTTTAAACAGTTTAAACAGTAGTTTTTAGTGTTACGGGCTTAAACAACTTGCTCAAAATTTTAAACAGCGTTTTACAGTGAAGTTAAGAGCGACTTTAAGAACGACTGGTAATAATTTTTTACGTGCTAAACAATTGCCAGTGAACATTTTGGTGTATACCACCACAAGAAATGATAACCAGTCGTTCTTAATGTCACTCTTATCTTATGAACAGCTTTATGAAACGGCCCCGGTATCCGTCAAAAGTCCAATACAATGTCTGAGTGAAAATCTCACAAAAATCGTAAATCATTTTGAAAATTGTTATTTCCCTTACAACAATAATATATCCTAACAACAAAATGTAAAGTAATATCCTAACAATTACAAAATGGTCATTTTGCCTCCGACGAAGATTCTGCTAGGATCGAAAGCTTAGGCCCCTTTTTGACTTTATAATTTACTCCATTGGCTCTCTTTTATTAGATAAGCAGTTTTCAGCAGCTTCTTTTTGCCAATTACAAAATGTAAAGTAAATGTTTTGTCTGAAGAGTGGCGCCCCTTGAAAATCACAATTCCTAATGTACTAAAACCAATGGGAAAGGGGACAGAAGAACAACAAAAATGAAGGGGTAGGAGAGAAAGAAGAAAAAAAAAGAAAAAGGAGAAGAACATGAAAAAGGGGGAAAAGGAGGATGAAGAGAAGTCAACGTACAGAAAAATCAGAAAATGGGCATATGTTTCTATTCAAAGCAAACATGAATGTTAACATTTCTATTTCTGAGGTTGTCGATATTGTGTTACTATAAAAATTCATTTCTGTCCAATTTCTTTACAGGTTACCAAATCGAACATAATCTTTGTACCTATTCATAAATCCGTCCGATCTGATTATTGTGTCTATTATTATGTAACTTGGGAATTTGATAGGCCTTTGAACAAATGAATTGTTTACTTATCAAATTTGTATCACATTCGAGAAACGGTTTAGTCAACTTTGTCTGAATTAGCCTTATCATTCAAGTCCACGTGTCATTTTCTAAGAGAAATGTGCTCATTTTTTTATAATTAGATTTTTTTTTCTGGCATGGAATATAAAGCAAATAATAACCTTTTGGTTTCAGTAGATGAGACAACTATCACTCGGCGATATAAATGTAGACATCATCTTCCATCAGCTTCAATTAATAGCTACATCCATTATCACCTCTGATATGATAGTTTGTCTTTTTAATTTTCATCAATGGTAGTTACTTGCTTACGGTCTCTCTACCCTCTACATAGCGTTTTCACCCATCGACCAACCCATCTTCCATCCTTCCATCATCTATCAATTTATTTTCTTTATCCATCCATCCTTCATTTTGTCCATTCATTATGTGATCTTTCTGATTATTCATAAATTCATCGCATATGTCTTCACATCAATTCCCAACTACTCATTCTACATAATAAACCAGCAGACCAACTTTTGCTAAAACCATAACTATCAGAAATAGTTTGCACACCAACACACCACAATCCAGAATAAACATGCATAATAATTCATAAGCAATACTCTTCACTGACCATTCTTTTTCTTTTTACTTCAAATTATTGGCTTGATAACAACACACAGAAAACAGAGATAGACAATAGAAATTTGTTTAATTTTAACAATAGAAACTTGCTTTATTACCTCATTGAACAGTAACAAGGCTCAAACTCTTATAAAATTCTGAATACTGACAAAGTTCCTATTTCCCTTCCTCCACAATGTAAATATGTTTACATTTACTGCAAATATTATCAAAATTGTACTGTGACACATTTAAAGTACTTTATTTCCTTCAAAGTATATCATACATAATTATTCACATCGGTGCTTGAACCAGGTGTTTAAATATTTGACAGAAGTAAGTGACACTTCATTCTTGAAAATAAGTAGACAGAATGGGTGAAAATGTTTTTTATAGTAGTAAATAATATAACAATTTTTTTTGAATTGTGATAAAAAGATAATGCAATACGGCTACTTTAAACAGATTTCAGTGCAGTAGTGTATATTTGCTGTGAGAAATTATGACAGAGGAGAAGAATTAGATGGAGATAGACAGAAAGAGAGAGTACTTTGGTCAAAATATATATTGTAAGACATATAGCACATATTTACTTAAAACAGAGATAAAACATTGTACAAATTAAGCAATAATTATCTTACATGTACAACATGTATTTTTAAAGGCCAAATATTCACGAAATAACAATTCATGTGCAAAGTTGAAGACATTGTTGTGAATGAATGGAAAGAACTTGATAAAGTTAAAACAAAACTATATGATGTTATGAATTTATCTACAATCATAAGTGTTATGCAATATAAGTGGAGGTGACAAAGGCATTTTGTTGTGAGAATACATGAAGCAATATATGCTGTATGCTAGCATAAAATAAAAATCTGAATGAACTCTATGAAAATATCTACCAGTTTGCAATATATTAAAAAGCAATCTAAACATTATTCTTATGTTGATAGAATACTGATCTAAGTAGATTTTTGGGGGGGAATTCAAATATTTACTATCATATCATGAGATATACTATGCATATGTAAGAGTGAAATCTTCAAAGATTATCATCATTTATGTATGAGAGAAAATACCAACTTACATACTCACAAAGAATGTCCATTTTGGCTCTGACTACCTGGGATGTTTTTAAAGAGTAATGAATTCAGACACTTTTATCGTAAGCCAAGAAAATCTTGGAAGTATTTTACTGAAAGTTTAAAGAAAATGAGGGATAAGAAACAAAAAAAATAATGAAATGAAAAAATGTAAAATCCCTTAAGGCAATCAGAACATATTGGTCAACATCAGAGATAAAATAGAGAAATTGATTTATATAATGTTTCTGTTGAGATTTTCAAAGTGTTATGTGTAAGAGGTAACCAGAAAATAAAGCCGATCAAAGCATCTCTCCAGGGAAATGAAGACAGAGCAAATTTCAGATCTTCATAGATGTACATCTTTTCAGTTGGTATTTCAAGTATTCATGACTGTTTGAAAAGTTCTTCTCAAATTTTGTGAAATTTTCACTAACATTCCTCTGAGATTTTATACTTCTGATTTGGAGGGTATATAAATTTTGGGTTCCATTTTCATTTGAAATCAGATTATGAAAGAAAAAGAATATTGTTTCAACACTGTCCTCACATGAAGTATATGTTGTGCAACATTTGATAAAAAAATATCTCATTAGTCAATGAATACACATAACAATAAGTTTTCATAAACCTCAAAATACATAATACATATTTTACATCAGTGCTATTGCAAGGCATGTTACATTAAAAGTGTGCACTAATGAAATTTTGACTTCATAATAAATACATTAAAAGCACTACATAAAACAAGTGACATTTATAAATAACTTTATATAAACAGATTGTCATCTTCAATACATGTAGTACAAATTCATCAAACTTGTCAAATCTGTTCAGATGCAAATATAATCTTGCAAAATTGTGATCTATTCAGCTCTTCATACTTGGAAAATAACAAGAAACATCAAGGCATATTTCAAATATAAAACAGGATAGAATAGACAGACAATTTTACTAAGTGCCAAGTGCAATATAACATCTTTTTGTCTCACTCTATTCTATGACTGAAAAACTGCTTTCATTTAACAGTGGAGCTAGGAATGAGGGGTGCAATACATTACATAACATCACCTTTAAAAGTCAGACCTCTCGTGTCAAACTGAACTCTAAAACATAGCTATAAAAAGATTAAATACAAAAGTATTGGTATATCATATTCAAGAATGATGAATATTAACATTAAAGTTGATTTGGTGAGGTTAACTAATTTGGTATCAAAGAGTACTAAAATCTTAGAATACAAGGAATGGCAAAAACTCTTCATAATATAAAACAGGAATGCACAAATTTGAACATGTAGTACTCATGTATTTTTTAAGTATGACAGTGCTGAATAATCACATATATGAATACATATATTTGAACAATAACTGACAAAGTATTTGCTTGGCATTAAATAGAACATCTTGCAACAATATAACAATAACTTTGGAATAAGGCATTACACAAACTCTTCTTGTGTGAGAGAGGCTTGGAGGACAATTTTGCCATTGTTTTCATGTAGTTGTGCAATGTCTTTGAACACACCAACAAGATTATCAAACCTAGGTCCCCATCCTAAGAGTCTTTCCAAGCTCACATCCCCATTGGTCTTTTCTTTTCTAGAATGTCCATTCTCATCCTCTGAGGTAAAGAGTGTGCTTAGCGAGCCTCCGCGTGAATCAAGTCGTTTCTGCTTGAGGGCGCCATTCACATGAGGGAGCACGCTGTCCTCTGCATGCTCGATTTCAGCGAGTCTATCGAGTATTGCAGCCTCTGTGCTGTTGAACACTCCATGTTTGCCGTACTCCGAGTCCATCTCAGAGCAGGTAAAAGAGTCATTTGTATCATCCGATGTGGAATCAGGAGGTTCTAGCAAACGTGATGGATCAACAGGAGTATCGTGGGGGCGCTCTCCACCATGAACTTGACTACTGTTGGATGATAGGTCTTCCAGAGTGCTAGCATGGCTACCTGACATAAGGTCAGGCCTTGCTGTGTTGAGCTGAGCTACTTCCTCGGCTGTCAACCCTACAACCAAGGGGCTCTTACTAGTCCTTCCCTTTGAATGTGATTGACTTTTTCCCTCATGCGACAGAGGTGTTGTCATTCTTGCTGGTTTACCCCCGCTTCGGAGACTGCTCACGTCCGAGCGATGGGCTTGACTGCGTAACTCGCTCTGGAAGCTACGATCTGAGTTGACTGGGCTGCTAATGTTTCTAGCAGGAGTTGCACGACCACTGCTTGGGATGGATCCCATACGCAGCGTCGGATTTGTACTATAATTTGAATGCAGTCCTGGGCTGTGTCTTAATAAGGCATTGTGATTATCTAATGGAGTACTATGTGCTAAGTCATTTCCTAATGGGATCTGATTATGAGACCCAATGCTGACTGGACTGAGTCTGGCTGGGGAAGCTTGGATTCTTGCAAGCATTGGGTTCTGATTCGGTCTATGCTTTTTCTTTCTACGATTCCTATTTCCTTGGTCATGGAAGTGCTTATAATGATAAGGAACATCTACATCTGATGCGGCTAAACTACTCGCATTTTCTAGATCATAGTGCTCTGCTCCATCCAATCCACGAGGGTGAAGCGTTTCCATTTCAAGATTGACATGTTCTCCTGTATCATTTTCCATCATCAGGGAATTACTTGAAGGATTGCTGTTATTTTGCTGCATGGCCATGTTCTGCTCAATGATATCTGGAGTCTGGCGATGGATCAAGCCAGAAACATTCACTTTCCCATCGGGTCCTATCATCGTGGCCTCATCAAAGGTATCTCCTAGGAATCCTGGGTTCACGGACGAGGACAAGACTGAGACCTTAGGATCCTGTAAACCAGCTTGCTGTTGGGCCTGCTTCTGCTTCATGTTTCCTCTTCTCCTGCGGATGAGGTAAACCATCGCAAGAATGATCACAACCAACAGGAGCACAACCACTATCGGAATCACAATTTTCAGGATGTCTGGTCCATCTGCTTGTCGAGGGCCTGTTCCCTTGTCACAGTAGTCACCGCTGTATCCATCAGCACACTGACAGATGACAGATCCCGAGCCATCAGAGCAGACACCACCATTTTGACACACATCAGGTGAACATGTCACTGGAACACAGGAGTAGTAGGTTCCAGAGGGAATGCACTGCTCACCCTGGTTGCATGGATTGAGGGCACAGAGATCTGCAGGGGAGCATCCATCACCGGTACCAGCTGAAGGAACAGCTTCAAACCTCTGTGAGTCACCATCTAGAGGGAGCCCTTCATCGTTCATCTGGAAACCATCAAGACAGCCAGTGAAGCCTAAAAATTGGGAAGAAAGGAGAAATTAATTTAGGATCAGATAGCATCGAAGAAAACTCAAAATTTACAGGTTCTATTTTTCTCATTGATCAGGATGAATCGATTCCTTATCCATTAAATTAAAATTTACTATTCAGAACTATTTTGATAAAGAAAATGAAATTCACTGGAAGATGAAATTTATGATCAACTTAAAACTGACTTCAAATTCCTCAAAATTAACATTCAGTAGACTTTGTATGCCACTGGATGTGAACAACTGAACTCCAATTATTTCATAAAATTGTGAAGCATAGGCATACAATCAATAACAAATTATCCAAACAATCCTAGTTTACATCTTTCTTTCAATTATTAACAGCTAATGCAATCCAAGACTTCTTACCTTCAATGGTCCTGCCATCGATCACAAGTGGCATTTCTGTACCACCCAGAGCCATTCCAGTCAATCCCAGTCCAGTGAACTGATGAGGGTTGGCAAACATGGCTGACTTTGGAGCATCATCAACAGTCAATGTGACCTGTCCACCTGATGATGTCAGAGTGATGTTGTGCCACGCACCATCGGTCAGAGAGGATGATGGGATGTTGATGATTTGTCCGCTGCTAGAAGAGCCAGTCCCGTAGCTGTACATGACAGAGCCATTGGTGAGCTATAAGAAGATAGAGAAGGAAGAAGAATATCTCATGAAACCATTTGAACTAAACTCAGTGGATGATATTCTCATAGCACAGATTCAGTTAACCCTAGGTTAAACCGAGAACACTTCTGACAAAGTGCCAGTTAATTTAAATCATCTGGTGACAAATTGTGCAAACATTGACATTCTTATGAAATGAAGAGAAAAAGATATGAGTGTACAATTAATGTAAATGAATTCTTTGGTAAATTATCATCTTCATGAATAAGGAAGATGGAATCTTTCGGATAAAAATTTTGGAGTTAAACCTAGGTTTAACCACCATTTTTTAAATAAATATAATATCTATATATTGAGAAATATGGAAAAAAAAATTACAATTCCCACCAAAAGTAATTCTAAACAAAATATACAAAAAGAATACATCTCTTCCCATAAAATGTGTATCTGGAAGGAGAAATTCCTTTATTCCTACAATGCGTCAGCATCTCATCACTTTATTGCAACAAATTCATTCAAAAACAAGTTTGCAATTTTAAAGACCATAGAATCCTACCTGTAAGTTTGTGAACTCTGCATCAGAGATGACGTAAAGCAGTAGACCATCCTTGACACCGGTCCTAAAGGAGAGACTAAGTGATTCTGATCCACTAGCCCTCCTCCTCCTCCTCTTGGCCAAGTTCTTAGCATCATCCAGAAGAGCCTGACGCTTGTAGTCCTCTTTCACCCTGTAGTCCACGCGGCCGCCGCCTCCAAAGGATACAGAGTTCATGTCTGGTAGGAGTGATGAAATGAAAAGATGACAATTATATATCAATGCATATACAATTCATACACAATCTTACCCTAACATGAGATAACCCGGTTAAAACAGTTCTGAAATGTAAACAATACACACTTATCAACATTTTTCCTGAAAAACAGATTTTTGTTTTATATTAAAAATAAGACTTATTGCTAAATTAACAAAAAACATCAACCAAAATGCACATGATATTAAATATAACCTTCTAGTTCAAAGAGGCTCGAAGCATTATTCATAAAAACCATCCCATTCTTTAAGAGGTAGTTTGCATAAAGCAAATACATGTCTACAACTAATTAATATCCCATTATTAGAAAATCTATGACTTGCAAATTTTTCACAATGAAGTTTTCTGACATAAAGATGAGGTCTTTGATTTTATATCAAAACTCTATAATGAATGTTGCAATAAAATCTTTTATAATGTATCTATCAACATAAAGCATCTGATGCTAACCTTCAGTGCATGTTGCTCCTGATGTTTCCTCATCACAGTCACACCAAGTCTTCCACCATTCATCCACGCAGACACTCCCATCTGAGCATGAAGTCTCACTGCATCCCTCTCGGACACACCCCTTCACAAGATTGGATTGATCCTGTGCATTGCTCATGCTCAGTCGTTCCCCGTTCACATCGATGCTCTTCATGCAGCCCACAAAGTCTGCCGTAGAGACCTGGGAGGCGCGGGATAGTAGTTCTTCGATGTCGTAGACTCCACCGACAGTGAGGGGGTTGTTATCGAATGCAAGTGATCTGGACAGGAAAAAGGAACAAATTATCTCTTGTGATATTCATTTAATTCTTTCCCTGAACAAAAAAAAAAGTCAAGGAGAGCATTTCATGACACAAAAAATTTGTGATTTTCACAGACAACTTTGTTGCAAGCCAATCAGATGCATGGATTCAGTAGCTTATAATAAAAAGTCATATGAAATGCTCCCCACGAGTGTTCCATTAATATATGTGTAAAGTTAAGTTTGACCCTATGAACGATTGTAATATAGCAAATCAAATTGGATTTCCCTTCACTTTGAATTGCATCAGTTAGAGTTGATTAACATCGTAATTGTTAATAAACATTTCAAACGCAAATTATGATTATTGCAATTACTAAATAAACGTAATAGGATGTGAATCATATAGGCAATAATTGTCGCAACATCAAGAAAACTTCATCACTTTCGATAATTTTATGAATAGCTTATAGTACTGATAAATATATTTAATATAAAATAAGCTGATGAATAGAAAAATGAAAATAAGATGTATTTAAATTTGGAAAGTGTTTGACTTCAAAGTGTACTATGCTTACATTGTGGTATCTTGGGATGCTCTGCATGCATCAGCTGACAAACGAGGGCAGTCTTCATCAAGGATGTTCAGAACAACACTCTGTATGTGTAGATAAGAAACAGTACAGAAATCAAGTAAAACAAAAAACATGAATCAATAAAACTATCAAAACTGACATTAGGAAAATATATAATGTTTTTTTCTAAATCATGACCATAATTTCTTGTTTTTATATCAAAATAATCTTTCCTTTATTCTCACACAGAAAAGAATGTTAAACAATTGCTACTTCTTAATTTTGTAGGTATGTTCAAATAACCAATTTTAACAACTTTGAATGACTTTTGATGCTGTAAATATATCTTTGTAATTCATACTTGATGGCGATATATATCAAATCCCATTAAAAAATAAAAGGGGTCATTTTGCAGAATCAAATAGAGAAACACCTTATTACAAGTGAATAACAATAAACCCATTCACAAACAAACCAAGATTTATGATGATTGACTCCTTTACATGTCTATAAAGTACAACAGCTCAATAAATCATTGAAATATGCAATGTAGCATTTTACAATGTGTAGTAAAATGCTACATTCTATTGTTTCTCTCATTATGTAATTAAATAGAAAGGGAGGAGTCGATACGGTGGAGTACGTGCAAAGATCCATGAACCAGCGTCCGCTGGAGATCAGTAATTAATTACTCTGGGTAATACCAGTAGCTGGGGAACATTTAAACTTTGAACTCATGTGACCCTAACAGCATTATTTATCACTAAGCTCCTAAACAGGTTTCGCCTGTCACAGATGCAAACAAACAAACAAGAAAAAAAGATGCAAACGCAAGACGCTTTTAGGATGATAAATACTGCCATGATCACGTTGCAATGTAATCAGGTGACATCTGAAGGAATCTATAGAAGTATGTTGATGATAAGAGCAGCGGTACATGGATACCAAAGGCCACATGGGATATTTTTAAGGGTGAGATATTACGAGATTACATTCGTGTGCTCCGAGACCTCCCCAAGGAACATGACTTCAACTTTAAAATGAGCCAGGGAAACAGGTGCTTAATGTAGTATACACGAGACACCAGCATAGGAAGATGACGTTTACAACTGCCTTGGGTAATACACGATTGGCTTCATTAAACTTTAAGATATATAAATTCAAGTCAGGATTGTCAATTTCTTCAAAAATATATGAATGTTGCCCAGGTGCCTGGCTCACAGCTGACATTTAAACTGTCTAGAGTTCACATGAATGAAGCAATCAGATTTTATTCTTTCATAAAACTCATGCACGATTTCTCTTAAATGCTGCTCTTGATAGGTTGCTGGCCTGAAGATAGCAATGTTTCCTAAAAAAAATAAGCTCAGTTCAGAGTTTTGAAGACCGAGAAGAAAAAAATACTGAAATAGAATGAACTATTGAAGTTCCATTCAAATGAATGCATCTATACTTGAATCAGAAAGGATAGACAAAAGATTTCTCTGAAATAATAGGTTATCATAAAGGACGTCAAAGGCACAATTACACAATTAAAGTGGAAATACATACACTATTACACCAGGGCCCCATCTTTACAAAGAATTGCAATTGATCCGATCAACCACAACTATTGACGGCCAGCAACGTCAACATCTAAAATGCAAATTTGTTCAAATTATTTTATAGATATGATGTAAATTCATACATTCATCGTTATCTTGAAGATTTAGTGTTTGTTTACAAAAGAGATTGTGAAATTTCCTGTAGATACAATTATGGCATCGATGGATATCCATATAGTTGAGATTGATTGGATTGTAACTCTTTGTAAGACGGGGGCCAGAAGCAACAAGTTCACCAGAATTTAAAACCTCCAAATGAAACTTTTTCCTTATTTTTATGATAGCTCCTCCTTGTCCCTATTCAAGTCAAGAACCACTTGATGGCCTAGTTAGCTATGAGGGAGGGAGTTGATAAATATGGCTATAAAGTACAGTGTTTATTGCAAGTGATGAGTTGAATGCCCGCAATCGGCTACATAAATCATTCTACGCTTCATGTCAGGACACAGCCAGTAAATTTTCTCCCTACACCAGATAAACCCACTGATCAATAGCTTGGTATTGTCACGTTCAGACTTTTTCATGTCGATTCCATCTTTGGTCTTTTTATCCTTTGTTCTAATTCCTGAAACATACACGTAAGCATGTGTAAATAAACTTTGCGGGAATGTTTGACGTCAAGGTTTCCAGCTACTGTCTGATTACCCATAATTCACCTGGTGTAATCCAACAGATGGATACTTCATCAGGTTCAGTGAGATTAATGGATAAAGTGAAAGTCAATAACATTAAAAGTTATCTTTGCAGCAGGGAAGAAATTGCACAGGTACTCGGGGCAATTTCACCCCTGAAATGCTCAAGAGAGCCTGGAAACTAAAAAAAAGGAGCCCTGGGGAGCGTTTCATCAAAATTTTTGTCCGACAACTGACAACTATCCTTGATTCTGATTGGCTGAGAGGCACTGTTACTATGGTAACTGTCGGATAAAACAGGACTTGTCAGATAAAATCCTTTCATGAAACACTCCCCTGGACAGTCCCCATTCATTGCAATGTTAAAGCTGTCTAATGTAGCAGATTTAGGCAGTAAGTCGGAAAAAAAAAATTTGCCTGTTTTTCAGACAGCTTTGCTTTAGTACCCACAATGCATCATGTTAATCTGACAAATAGATGTTGAATCATGCAAAGTTGTATTAACAGACAATGCACATGTTAATGTTAAAGTCCAGGATTCATCACCTAAAAATCATGTTATCAAAATATTATTCATGGTGTTCAGCCTTTCTGTTTATAAAAATGTTGGATTTGTCCTAATTTTACGATCAAGCAGTAGACATTTATCATGTTCTTGACACTTGTACAATCCCTGGGAGGACCTAATTCAAGTAGTTATTCACCCCAAACTAGATATTATCATAAACATCACACCATGATACAGTCAACTTCAATCTAGAACTCAAGATGCAATGATTTAAAGACATAGTGCAGGGGGGCGTTTCACACAAGGTTTTGTCAGAGATTTTAAATAACTAGTTTGGTATCAGCGAATCAGATGCAAGCATTTACAGCAGCTTCGTCAATGAAAATCACCAACTATCAGTTTCATCCTGAAACGCTCCCAAGAAGGAGCTCAGGCACAGTTCATCAATATAATTCAAATTTTTAAAGGATATGTGGAACCTTGCAAGGGACTTGCCAAAGATAGCAAGAAGTATGAGCATATTTATAGGATTCCTTATAATGCGGCTAATGATTAAGAACGATAATAATTACACTTAAGATATGGTAAGAGCATAATGGGCTAATCTATCAACCACTAATCTATTCAAGGGTGCACAATTTGATCATTATACATGCATTAGGAGGGGTAGTAATAATATCAGTATCAAATTGGGCCAAATTGTACCGTTTCATTCTTCAATAACATTTTCAATGAAATACTCTGTTGCGCTGTTCCGAGGTAAAAATGACCCTCTTTTAAGATTTATATTCTAGATATCTATTCTAAGGTCTATATGTCTTACTCCAAGTTATGTTCCATAAGAAAAATGAGTTTTCAATACATTATCCCAATCAAAATTTTAAATCTACACATAT
Organism: Lytechinus pictus; assembly: GCF_037042905.1. Taxonomy (NCBI): domain Eukaryota; kingdom Metazoa; phylum Echinodermata; class Echinoidea; order Temnopleuroida; family Toxopneustidae; genus Lytechinus; species Lytechinus pictus. The sequence continues at coordinate 12,085,032 of NW_026974140.1, forward strand.
TTCCAAAATATTGGTTGAATTGACATTACAACAATGATATGTTGATTCTTATTAGTAATTGCATTCAGAGAAAAGGAGAGGTCAAGGGTGAGAAGACGGAAAAAAAAAAATCAAAGTTGCCTTTTACCTTGGGAGCTTTTCTGTAACAAATGTCAGTGACTTTCATTAATTACTTAATAATATCTGGTGAAATCCTTGCATCTGATTGGGCAAAATTCACTGACCAAATGCCTCATGAAGAACTCCCTTGAATTTCTTTAAAGAGAAATTGCAGTAGTTGCAGTAAACACTGATTTCATGAGAAAGTCTGTAAAACCAGGCTTAATTGTCAGTATATCATCGAGGATCTAGATCTGGTACAGTTACATAAACTGAACTTTGTGAAATCTTGAAATCTACGCTGAAAAATGTTCAGACTGAACTTCCCCAACACAGATAAGCGCACGTGGGACTGTGTATAATTATTGCTTTGAGCGTCGGGCCCGACGCTCTACCCGAATCCTGTGCTTATTTGCTGATTTCTCAGCAATTACACAATTTCTTCCAGAATCCTTTGGCACATGCGTTTTATTTATACAAACAGACACTTTGGTGGTCATTTCATTGGATTCTGTACAAACTCATTTTGATATCGTTACCGAAACTAGCATTTACCTTTAAGGGACAAAACTTTTGGCAATAGAATATACCGGCATAGTAAATGTGTCATCGATGAAGAGGAATGAATTGAACTTCAGACAACTGTGAAATCTAAGGGTCCTGGGTCACATGACTTCAGGGAGAATTTTTATTGGTTGGCCAAAGTGACAAGAAGACGACCCCGTGCTTCATAAATCCTGCTTTATTGTTGGTTGGCTGTGGCAGTGGAGGTAGGTATGTGGGGTATTAAATAGTTCAATTGAACTTTTTAATTTGGTGATGCCTGAATATGGATCTGAATTCATCTTTGAGATGCCTCTATTATTGTTTAAACAGCAAGGAGGGCATTTTCATGTAATGTGTGAGTGATTTTTTCAAAGACAAATTTACTCTCGACCAATCAGATACAAGGATTTCAGTGGCTGATAACATTCGTCGTAAAAAAAAATCACTTGCAAACTGCCTTATGAAACCTTCCTCAGGATAATAAAAAAATCTGATTTACAAACATATTTGATGTTTGATTTTGTTCCTAACTTCAATAACAAGTTGTTCTTGGATACAAAGAATTTCCTGACATAGCAAAGAATTTCCTGACATAGCAATAGACAATGTATGATGATATTACATCTTTTAGGATAGCAGGAAAACTAAATCTGCTGGTTGGAAGTAAGAGTTCTTTTCCAATTTTCAACATCAAAAAGCAAGAAGCTAGTTCTGGACTTTGGAATTGTACGGGGGGGGGGGGGGGGGTCATTTTCTTTTGAAAGGACTCTTACGAACCACCAAAACTCAATAAACATGAATACATGTAGATTAATAGCCAAAAGATGCAATTTAATATGAAATCTTCTGAATCAAATATCAAATTTAATTCAAAAGTAACTGAAAGTTTTTTTTTCTTGCAAGCAGAGAAAGCTCCAGTTGTTTTGATGAAAAAGCAAGCAATCTTGATATGAAATCCATATGATGCAGGACCGCTCGGTGGTCTCTGATCTGGATTGAAATGGGAATCAGTCTAAACAAGACATCGAATGAAAAGATGAACATCTCAGAAGAGATCCTCCTTGATGAAGGCATAAATAATGTCAATACACCATGGAAAGCAAGAGAAGATGTGGTCAATGCTCTGTAAGTCAGAACTGGGGATAGATAAGGATGATTAAACGCAATGCAATAACAACATTTCTGTACCCAAGATTGAATTTAAAATCTGGAATCTTTTCCTCTTTAGTACAATGCACCGATAGTGCTCTCGACCTCTGTTTTGAGGAATGTTACCTTTCATCTGATTGAGGCTAATCTGCTGAAGTATTAAAAAATACCAATAAAAAATACCAAAAACTGAAGATGATGATGACTGCGTTGACTCTTTTATTACATGGAGAGGAGACCACCATAATTCAGAAAGATAAAGGGGATAAATTGTTCCAGCTGGACTATTTTTGATATCTTCAGCTATTACTACCCCTATGTCCCCTCCATTACCTACCTAATCACCCTCCCCCTCCCCCCCCCCTCACCTCAACACCCATCCCACAACTGCAAACTTCAGCATCAATTAATAGCTCTCCATCCCTCCTCCAAAGTTTTACCACGGATAGAGAAATAGAATACCCTTTTCTGAACCATGATATGTTAACTGTGCAAAATATGCAGTCTGGGCCAGGATGAAATGAATACCGTTTCTTGACACAGAGTTCATGTTCAGGTACTTCATCATTACCAAAGCAATGATAATTGCCAAAGATATTAGAATGTCTCATATCTACTGTTTTTATAGCCGATGTCTTGACACATCTTCATGTTGAACTCTCACCGATATAGGGTAGTGCAAGTAAACACAAGAAATTTGTAAGTTTATGTGTGAAGTTATTTTTCGAAGACTCAATGTACCACTTCACTTTTTATAGGGCTTGAGGTTCGATATAGAATATGGATTGCAAAACCATGATCTACAGAAAATTAAAACATTTTCAAAAGAGTAAAATTCTATATTCTGCATTTGATTGATTTTCTTCGGTAAAATGGATAATGAATTTGCTTGAACTTCTATGCTTTATATAATTCTCAGATAATATTCAGGTTCAGAGAACAATTTTTTATTTAATTTGATAGACCTTTAACATAGTTGAATGTTTTGTGACCCTTGAACAGAGTAAAAAAAAAACATGATCACATTGCACACCATTATAAGATGATCTTTACATTATCATGATACCCTTCAAGAATGGATGAGAACATATTCTCTTTGTCAATGGTGTTAAAGCTTATCAAGATGATCTAACCCCCATGAAGAGAGAAATGATGGATTTGGTGCTAAATCTCAACTATCTTTTACATTTGAAATGGGAAATTCTAATGTCTCTACTATTATCTGTTTTACATTATGTTCCTAAGAGCTTCTGTCATTTCGAATTGTAAATTTCTTTCTTCTCTTTTAGTCAATTGATCTGTGTTTATACATATTATGTGTCTTTGGCTGTGAGCAAACATTTTATATTACAAACATTTCACGAAAATGCAGAATTCAATAACATCAGTTTTTCCATACACACTCCATAAACAGTTTTTCCATAAACAATCTATTAATCTACTCTTCATCTCAATATCAATAATCTTGCCCTATTTTTTGCTCTTTTGGAAAGGAGAAACTTGAAAATTGGTATATTGACAGAAGCTGTCATGTCTTATTATCTAATAATTCCCATTTCACATCTTCATAATCAGAATGATACATTTAAAAGAAAAACAGAAAAAAGCATTTCTTACCGTTCCTTCCATTCTGACTTCCACTTTATGCCAGGCACCATCACTGACAGGCTTGGTCGCAGAGATCATGTTCAGTCCAGACCCAAAGTTGAATGACAGTTGCAGTCTTTCATTCAGGATCTCTAGCGTCACAAACTTGGCATTGTTGTTGGTGAAGCTGTCATGGTTGAAGAACAGAAGGGCCTTGGTCGAGATGGTGGAAAACTCTAAGAGGATGACAGCACCTGTCGAAGGAAGAGCAGGGCGGGAAATGAACGAACCAGCTTGGAAGCCGATGGTGTCATACTGGCAGCGATTGCCCCAGTGGCTATTGTCACAATGGCAAATGTAGTTGCTCCCTGACTCCCCGCACGATCCTCCATTTTCACAAGGGTCAGTGCTGCACGGGCCGTTCTCACAGTAGACTCCAGAGTATCCTGCAGTGCATTCACAGTGAAAACCATTGATAAGGTCTTGACATTCACCATTGATGCAAGGATCGCTGGAACACTCATTGATCTCCACTTTACAGTCTTCCCCATTGTATCCAGGAGAGCAGATGCAGATGTATCCACCAATGGCATTCTGGCAGGTGGCGCCATTCTTGCAGGTTGCATGCTCACAATAGTCAGTTGGGATTTCACACCTTTGACCACTGAACTCAGCTGGGCAGGCACAGGTGAAGGTGTGGCTGGTCTGAAGACCAACAAAGATGACTGGGTCACTCTCTGTGATCAGTTCCTCTAGATTGATGTTAGTCTCATGGCTACATGTCCCGCTGTTGAGGCAAGGACTGTCTGCACATGCTGTGTAATCAATCGTCTCGATGATGATGTCTGATTGACTCTCAAGTGTTGCTTCATTGGCTTCAAGAAGATTTACTAGATCATCGTGTAAGAGATGCTGACCTCCTTGCTTCTTGATTGCTAAGACAAGATCAACCTTATTGACATCTGGATGATCAGTGATGCTAAGCACAATAAGAGTTTCTCTGCTGCCTAAAAAGGCAGAAAGTGAAGTCTTGAAACGATCATAAGAATCAGCCAGGAAGGCTTCTGCACTGGTATCTGAAAGGCGAAGGGTCACACTATTTGTGAGTGTATCGTTGGTAAATGATTCATACACAACATTGAAGGAAGATGTAACACTCTGATGTGAGCCATCATTACCAGACACTGAGAGGTCTAATACTGATTCTGTAGAGTGAGCAGCTGAATGTAAGTCACAGTTTGATTGGATGGAAAACTTTGATGTATCTCCACTTGTTATCTGGCAGAAGAACGTATCATCAGTATCTGGATCTATTGGCTTGACAGAGCCAATGACACCACCAGGGAACATAGACTGAAACATCTTTACTTCTATGCGAGCCTGTCGTAGAGTTGATGGATTGTCATTGCGATCTGTGATGGTAATATGTATAGTTGATGTTGCAGACACTGCTGGAGACTCTCCATCACTGGCTTCAATTTGGAGATAATAATCAGATTTGACTTCCCTGTCAAGTGTCTGGGTTGTACGTAGCTCCTCTCCAACCAACCTAAATGCCGAACTGTCAGGTGAATCGAGAAGTGTGTAGGTGAACTGAGATGGATTAGGATTGGAATCAGGATCTGTGGCCTGAAGTATCATAACCAGCTCATTTGAAGGTTCATTCTCAAACACAGATCCTTCTGCCGCATCTCCAATGAACACTGGGCCATTGTCATTGATATCATCCAACTCTACACTGACTACTGCTGTGCCAGTCTGTGGTGGATTTCCTGTATCAATGGCTGCAACCGTCAAGAAATAGACACTTACAGTCTCACGATCTAGACGACTGGCTGTTGTGATTCGGCCACTTCTGGCATCGATATTGAATGCATCTCCTTCATTACCTCTGAGGATGGAGTAGTTAAATTGACGGAAGCTTGGTATTACATCATAGTCTGCAGCAGTAACTACAGTGACATCAGTACCAGGTGGTTCGCTCTCAAGGACCCTGGCCTGGTATTGTTCTGAAGAGAAGATGGGAGCGTCATTTCCATCATTTATGTGGACTATCACTTCAGCCTCGTCAATGTCAGCTCCAGTTATAGGTCCCTCATTTTTGGCCAAGACTGACAACAATATTGTGTCTGCTGCTTCACGATCAAGCCTTCCATTTTCATAAGCTACAGTAATTTGTCCACTTTCAGGATTGATATTGAAACCTTGAGAGTTACTGCCACCAATAAAGAGATAGTTCACAATGCCATCATCTCCAAGGTCGTCATCTGTTGCAAGAACAATACCTACAGGAGCACCATCAGAAGCATGTTCATTCACATAGAAGTCATACTGATGCTGGGTGAACTGAGGATAAAATTCATTCTTCCCTAGCAGTGTCACAGTTACATGAGCATAGTCAACCATGGTAGCTTGTTCATTAGTAGCTGCAACTGTAAGGTAATACATGGTCTTCCCTGCTTCAAAGTCAAGGTTTCCTTGTGTCAGAATGAGTCCTGTTTCTGGATTAATTGTAAAGAAGTCTGTGCCATCCCCTCCTGAGATTACATATTCAAAGTCAGCATTTGTACCTGTGTCAGCATCTGTTGCTGTTACGGTTGCAACAGGTGTAGCACTGGGTGAGTTTTCAAAGACATCAGCAGCGTACACTCTGGGTAGGAAGATTGGTGGATTGTCATCTACATCAGTGACAGTGACGATCAACATAGCTGTTGCTGACTGGGGGTACATGGCTCGGTCCTTTGCAATGACTTGAATTTGATGTTCAACTGAATTTTCTCTGTCCAAGCTCCCCACAAGACTCACAATTCCAGAAACTGCATCAATACTAAACAATGAAGCATCTGCCCCACTGATGGAATACCTAATCTCACCATTTATTCCATCATCATTGTCTTCAGCATGGACAGTGGTGACATAACCTCCAACATCTTCAGCATTAGAAGAGCGATAGGTATCATCATCGAAGACAGGAGCATCATCATTTGAATCAGTGATGAGGAAAGTAACAGAGGTTTCAGCTTCCTTTCTAAGGTTACCATTGTCTGTAGCCTTCACTAAAAGCTCGTAAGTGGTTCCCACATCTCCAGTTAAAGATATCTGTTTTGTAAAAATCCAACCAGAATCTGCCTCTACATCAAACTTTGCTGTGCCGTTACCACCAGAAATGGAGTAAGTGATGGCTGCATTTGATCCTGTATCTTCATCAACTGCTACTACTTGAAGAACTCGAGTACTTGGTGTGGTGTCTGCTGTCACAGGTGAGAAGTATGATGGGGCCTCAAAGACAGGTGTGTAGGAGTTATCCTGTGTGACCGTTATGATGACAGCTGCTTCACCATATAATGCAGGTGTACCACGATCCACAGCAAACACACTGAAGGTGTAAGTATTAGGATTTGAGGTATCATCTGGTGAGGGTGTGATGTATGAAATAGGGTGTTCAGGGAAGATCCAGCCCCTGCCTGTGATGGTCTCAACACGGAAATCTTCTGTCATGGTCTTGAGGATATAGTCTACCTTTCCATTGTCACCACTGTCTTCATCTGTTGCTGAAAGTGTGGCAATGACATTGCCTGAGGAAAAGAAGATCTCTGGATAGGTTGCATTGATTAAGTTTTCAGTAAATACAGGAGCGTTGTCATTTGTATCTTCTACGTTGATAGTGACCTGTGTCTGCACCTCATGAGATGAATCTGGATCAAATGACTTTACAAGGAGGTAGTGAACAGCTTCGTCTTCAAAGTCTAGAGAGCTGTTTAGTGTGATTTCACCTGTTATTGGGTTTATGGCAAACAAGGACGATTGTCCACCAGCTTCTATGGAAAACTGACTCAGGTTGTTCTCATCAGGGTCTGTGGTATGCAGAGTTACAACATGAGTGCCAGGGGGTGCATTCTCAGGGATGGTAGCATCATATGTCCTGGTGAAGGACATTCTGTTGTCATTGATGTCAGTGACTGTCACAACCACGATAGCAGAGCCTGATTGTGATGGGTTCCCTCCATCTGTAGCTTCGACGGTAAGAATGTAAGATGCTACCATCTCCCTGTCCAGGGGTTGGGTTGTGGTTATTACCCCAGAAGAGTTGATGTCAAAAGCATTATCTGTGTCGCCTGATGTGATTGAGTAGGAGACATCTCCATTGTTTAGACTATCCTCATCAGTTGCTGACACCGAGGCTACCTGAACCTGTCCACTCTGTTCCTCTCCCACAATTGCAAAGTAGACAGCTTGGTCAAACAATGGAGCATTATCATTCACATCAAGGACTGCCACTTGCAATTCCACAAAGTCAGAAAGCTGTGCATTGCCTGTATCTGTCGCTGCAATCCACAAGGAGAATGATTGAATCTCCTCATAATCAAACTTCTTTATGATGCTCACCACACCGCTCTGACTTCCGACTCCAAAATGCTCCCCATGGTTGCCGCCAACGATGGAGTATGTCACACTGCCTGTTGCAGTCACTGTTGTGACGGTCATACCTGTCTGAACATTTTCGCTATAGCTGGAACTCGTACCAGAATTTGGGGAAGTGATGACCGGGAATGAAGCAGTGCTGAACCCCACTCGCAGTGAAGCCACTGCAGAATTCTGTCCACTCGCCACATTCTCAGCAGTAACTTGGAGATTGTAGACATTGTTTTCATTTGTGAAGTCCTGTTTAGTGAAAACCACACCAGTGTTGGAGTCCACACGGAATTTGTTGGTGTCTCCACTTGTAATGCTGTATGTTATGACTGCATTATCTTGAAGGTCGGCATCACTTGCCTGGATGGCTGCAACAAAGCGACCTGTAGAATGTTTTAAAAAAGGAAGGAAACAAAAACATTCTTCCATTAAATTTCCAAATCAAAATAGGCAATAACATGCCTGAATGATCAAGATTTTTTTAAGCGTAGACCTTGCCATATGTGTATGTAAATACATTATTCAGAAATAGGTTTTCCTATTGCCAATCAAACACAAAGTACATGAGGAAAGTCAAAAGTGAAATGCAATTTAATCTTATCTTCGAAATAACAGTGTTCTGCAATATCTACTATTAGCAAAGCATCAATGCAAAAGAAGGGCTTGAATTTCACAAAACTCTTCTAACTTAAATTTTTATGACTTAACAAAATTTGAATTACAAAGGAAAAGATTTATCTCCATTTGAATTGAAAATAACTCCTGAATTTGTAAAGTTACAATAACATCAACAAATACATAATGCATGTCCATTTAAAGAGAAGTATCACATTATGGTTCAAATCATAAAAAAAATAATAAATTCAAGTTATCATCCTCTTTCTACTTATGAAGAGAGATCTATTCATCAGCTAACCTTGTGAGGAGGTGGCTGGTAGCGTGGCAGTATATGATGTGGGAGAAAACTGCGGAGGGTTATCATTGACATCCAGTACTTCCACATGCACACTGGTGGTTGCCTGGCGTGAAGGACCATCCCGTACGGTTACAGTCAGAACGTATGATGACTGCACTTCCCGGTCAAGAACCCCTGATGTGATGATTCTGCCTCCTAGTGGGTCGATGGTGAACTTGGACCCAATGTCATCATTAAGTTGGTACCTGCAAGGGGAACAATAGTGAGTGGCTATTTATACTGCTTTATAGCTGCTGGTCATTTACTTTCTGAAGTCAGTTGGTTCTGAGATGTCTGATGTATTAAGTGTATGGAACCATTGCTTGTTCATTAGTAGGTTGAGTACTTCGTAAGTACATCCTTAATTGTATGTCACTGATTTTAAAATATGATAAAATGATATTATGGAAAATTAACTAAAAAAATTAAATGGTGTCCAATAACCCAGGAAACTACTAAAGATGCTGTTACAGCTCAAGAATTTTCAACTGCTATCAATTTTACATTGGATTCTTCAATCAATGGTATAATGATGATAAATGATTGACATCTCCCAGTCACAGGTAGAGTGTCAATATGGAACCATATGACTTAATGTTAAGCAAACTTGTTCTGATAAACGTTTCATGAAATGACTTGTCAGACTTTTATTCCACAAATTTTCTGACAGTTACCATTGTACCAGTGCTTCTCAGCAAATCAAAATCAAGGTAAGTTGTCAAGGGTTGATTAAATGCTCCCCTGAAAACATGAATGAATCAATTAAACAGCTTGTATGTTCTACAGCTACTAGTCAGTATCATTAGTAATTCAATGAAAGTTTTTTTTCTTCTGAAGAGTACTTACCTTAGATCTGCAGTAACATCAACATCAGTGGCTGTGACTTGGATGACAAAGGTATCAGGACTTGCATCTTCAGAGACAGTAGCCCGGTAGAAGTCAGAGACAAACTCTGGGTCATGATCATTGTCATCATTCACTGTCAGTGTCATTGTTGTGCGTGCCTGGTGAGGTGGTAGACCTAAAAATATATTCAAAGAAAAAATGGAAGGATTTATAAACTAGAATTGTGACAAAAGATACAATAATAACAGAAAACATTACAAAAAAATTCAGCACTTAAGTGTTATTTTTCACTGAAGGAACACACATTCACAGTACAATTTCTTTCTTGTAAATATGCAATCTTCTAAATATTACTCAAATCCTGTTAAATAATTCAAGGTAATAAAAATTATTCAGGCTAATTGGCAAAAATAAATCCTACATACATTCATAATTTTCTACTTTAAAAAGAAATGAATAAAAAGTATGGGAACTTTTTATACAACTTGATAGGTGATGGGTCTGGGATCTTGCATACGTCATTGGAACCAAACAGAAGAAAATGACAAATTAATTTCATTAATCTGGTGTATGTAGAATAAAAACTTATGGTGAAGTAATTACAGCAAACACCTACATTCACCACACACTCAACAGTAAACCCTCTATGGAAGAAATATGTCACCACAAAAAAAATCACAAACAAGCGACAAGTTCCGGTTCATTAACGGCTCTGCGATGAATAAAAAAAGCTAAGGAGAGATGAAAGCGGCAGACAAAAGATGGCAATCAACCCTGGCTTTGAGATAAATTTGCTGCATATTTCAAAGTGGCAGGCTCTAAATGGTTGCCTGTGTAAGCAGGGCTTGTAATGAACAATTTGGTGAGATATCCCCTTCCGTCAAGCAAGGAAAGGGTATGGGAGGTGACATGGATTGCAAGGACAGCTGTGGTCTATGGATTCTTAAGCAGCAGAGATTTAACGGAACATAGGTTATCATAGCTGAGGATTTCAGGTGCCATGTACGTGCACCTGCTTGGATTTTCACTCCAAGTCAAGTTCTTGTCCTGCAGGGTTTTTGTTCGTAAGGTAGAAACTCAGAAGGAAGGAAACCCTATTTCTTAAATGAATCTTTGAATTTTTCCCATTTCTTGCCCACAAAAATAGTGTCATATATTTTCACTCTCCTTTGAAAGTTTTGGTTGAGTTAGGGCCTTCAAGAATGCTTGGAAAATTATAAAGCTAAGCATCTTATGTTATATTACAGAAGAAAAAGGGACATTCATTATGTTCCTTACAGCCACTAGAAAGAAAATTAGTTATGAAAAAGAATCAAAATTGGAAAAATTGATTCTCTATCTATAAACCCTAAGATTCAAGATCAATTGCTATTATCTCTCTTCCTGTCAAGTATAATGAAGTGTATGGAATGTTTGATATCAGAAGGATTAGTACATGTAGTAAATTCTGACAGAAAATTTGACATTGGCTCATAATCAATCAATTTCTTTTTTTTAAGTATTGATTTATATGTGCAGTCAACACATCTTATTAAGTTTCTCCCATCCACCCATTATATGTAACTAATCAATCATATAAATTGTTCTATATATATTCAAAACTATTTGCATATTTCTCTCTTGAGGAAATTATTATATGGCAATGCCACAGTAATAAATCTCAAGGTGGGATAATAACCATTAAGGGTTTTTTCCCAATTCCCCCACAGGTGTATGATTACTTTCCATAAAGCTGGCTTAACTTCCTTTGACACAATACATGATTAGAGTACCTCATTATTACAAGGTCATGTCATGGATTTGAAATTGAAAGGATTTTTAACAACAAAGCCAATTTGTAATGACTATAATGCATATTGGTGGTGCATGAAATAATGCAGAAATTTTCCTTGAACTTCAATCTACCACTTTATACTAAAGTACTTTGGACATTTTTAGTTCATTTTCAAAATCATGTTCTGAAACAAGTACTCCACCTCGCTTGTAACAACGTAATTGTAAACCCATACCCTTCTCGGGGTCATTAACACTGGAAGTAATTCGCATGTCATCATGTGGTTTATTAAAGTCAGCCAATATCTAATCCTCATTGCCTTTGGAACTTGTAACAGTCTGGTCGTTAAACTTCCCAAGGCTCTTGGCATGATCCTGATTACTGAAGATCGGTCACGTTCTCATCCCTCTCCAAAAGAGATGTCAGCGATACCTTGTCAATATATTTCTGTTCTACCCCCTCTACCCACACTGGGGAAGGGTAAAGAACACCTGTGCTAGTATCATAACTGTGAAAATGCACATGAACTTTCCCTACCAATAAAAATAATTTCCATTGTGAAAATGGAGATCAGATTTAGCAACTAAGATTTGGGATCTTCTAAGGATCTGGAAAGTGGATATGAGAGTGCCAAACACCCCTTCTATTAAGATGGATGTACAAGGGACATCAAACTATAGCCATACAATAATTCACCAAATCCCTAATGTGATACATGCTACCACTGCCATAGTAACCAAATCTAAAGAACTGTATCATATGACATCTCTTTAGTTTAGTCCTCAGCGCGTCACTGCAAACTTGGGCCAAGACTCCAAGAGGAAAGACTACAAACAGTGCTCAATTATTGACAGAATATAGAATATAGAGTATTCAAGAACTATTGACCAACTTCATTCTATCACTAGGGGCCAGTAACACAAAGCTTAGCAATGATCTTAGAACATTTTTTCTACGCTCGATCCCATTGACTTCAATGTACAATCAATCGTGAAAATCAAGCGTACGATTAATCGCTAACCTTTGTTTTACGGGACCCAGATGACCTGAACCAGACACGTGGGGAACATAAAAGAACTGTTGAAAATAATAAATACTACCAGGTAATCATCTCCCTAATTCATAAAGCTACCAACGAATCTATTCTATCATCACTGATTATACCCCCTCCTTCACATAACCACCACCCTGATGTTCACCCCTCCCCATCCCCCTTCATACATAATCCCTCATAACCTTTGATAGTGACCCTTGACATCTTGGTGCATTTGAAGCAGTCACTGAGAAATCAAAGAACCCTGGCTACCACCCGAGGTCTTCAGACAGTACATGCCATACAGTCTATTGTGAGATAGTATCTCTACTACTAATTGTCTTCTGGGGTGAAAGTACTTTTGTGATGACAATGGTGAGGCAAGCATCACTCTTTCAGAGAGAGGAAAAAATAAGAAGACGCTCACTTTCAATATCATATCGGATTAAACAGCTGTATCAACATATGAGGTGATTTGTGCAACCCTATTCTCGGTGAAAAACGAGTTACATGCATGAATATGATCAGCTATGACCACATAATCTTTACAAATTCTGAATCAATGGAATCAAATCTGTTCATTCTGTCCAGGGAGTTGATCACATGATTTTGACAAAATAATGTTGATGTCCTCTTTTGACTTTGTTTTAAAACCTAGATATCAAATGGAAAGAGGACATTTGCCAGTATGAATTAAACACACTCCCTTATCATTACAATTACCAAAAAAAATAGTGATTATAAATCGCGATAGAGATTTAATGAAGATGAGGTGAAAGCACTGACAGAATTTGACTTTGATTTGAACTTGGAAGGAAATAGGTATTTGTGCTAATCACTTCCTCTCAGGGCTTGTTGAACTATGATCTGCTATTACTTCCTTAAAATAGCTGAAAGAGTTCATCTCCGTCCAAAACCCTCTCTCCTGTCACACCCTTCAGTCTTCATCTCATCCATCCAATCAAAGGAAACCTTACAACAAAATATTTATTCAAACCTACTTCATTCTAACACTGAAACAGTGAAATATATATACTCAGACATCAACAAATAAACATTCTCCTAAGCACATCTACGGCCTCATATCTTGTCACTTCTTGAAGACCCTAAAAAATACCGCAATTCAAAGACTATGCCGTATTTACGGCTGCAACGTGCCATATCAAAACTTAGCGATTCAGAGAACTGCTGTTCCCTCTAACCTCCTTGTTTTGTTTTTGAGCTGTGGGTCGGTGAGGTTTGGGTGCCTACGTGTGGAACAGCAACCAGGCATCAGGGATGGGGGAATTCTGGGCTCTGATCTCTGTCATGTCTGCTATTGTCCCTCCATATTTCACTGTCGCCCGGTAGAAGTTCCACTCCCCCTCAGATTACTCAGCTACCAGTTTTAATACGACAGAACATGGAAATAAAAACACATGATACTCCGGCAATTTGCATGAATACCGGTGTCGGCGGCAAGTGGAAACATTCCGACTCATATTTCTATGCTTTCTGGGGTATTGGATTTCAATGGCATAATGAAGAAATGTGATTGCAGGTATTAAAATACCAGCAAAGTGAGAATTTGATGATATAAATCTTATCCTCAAGATGCTTGAACCAACATGAAATACATTATCATTATGTCATAACCAATTTGAGAGGATATGTTTTTCAAAAATATAGTTACTAAGCCTTGTAGCCTATGTAACCCCCAAAAGTGATTTTTAAAACAAACAGCCAGTCCTCCAAATAGCATTTGAGTACATGACTACATGTTCACTGATCAATGTAGGCCTACTGCAACAACTGCATATTATGTCCCACAACAGAGATCATCAATGACCTTTCTTAATATCTACCATCTTGAAAAAATACAAAATTCTTCAATTAATTTATAGGCTATATATGAATTGTCTTGAAGACTTCTATCAATAAAAACCACACTAGAAAGATCATATCAAAAAAGTAAAGAAAAAGGCCCATATGTGAAATATTTTCTAAATGTTAAAATATATTTTTTTATTAACTTACATTTGTTACTTGCATACATTTATTTCTATTGATATATAGCTACATTTTCATTTGATAGGGATAAATTAATTTCTTGTTCCCATTACTCCACAGATATGTGATTAATATATTCCCTCACTTTTCTTTTCTTCCCTCATTTCATTATTCCTTCTTTTTAAAATCTGCCTATTACTTGTGTGCATTTCCCTTTTCTATTCCTTTCCCTTTCACCATTCCTTCATTTCATTCTCAAATTCTTCCTTCATTTCGCACCTTCCCTAGTGAAAATCATGTCCTACGAGTCAGGATCCACTAGCGTCAAAATGGATGTGTAATAGAGGCCATCACAGGTCGGCTAGGAATCATTCGCTATCACCAACACATCCATATATTTACGGCTGGAATTCCTTCAACCAATATAGTTGACCCAGCTCCAATTCGGGTGAGTGAAATTTATGTTTCCAATCGCTCCCAGAGTTGGTTTAAATAGTGAGATGATGGATCATCGAATAAAACTTTTTTATCCAGTTGAAATGACTAAATCATTGCCATTCTAAAATGATTATGACTAACGTTATCTTTTGAATACACTGCATACCAATTAAACTTGTTAATTTCTCATATTTGATACCTTTCAGCAATAACTATTTCGGTGGCAGCATACCAAGCTGTCTCAACATTCTATTTTATTGTATATATATCCTTACCTTGTAATTGTTTTTAATTTTTAATGAAATAAATTGAAATTGAATTGAGATATATATATATATATATATACAAAATGCAGAAAAAATGTCAGTAAGGAGATAGAAGGTAAAAAAAAACATTAAAAAAAATGGTACAGGGGCTTATGTATAAAGAGGAGGTAGCGGTCTATAATACTTAACTAATGATTCAAGTAATAAGTGGGCCTACATCGTAGGGAATTCATTTCAAGCACATAGGCAATCTGATGGGCAATACAAACGCTGTTGCTCTTATACCCTCAAAACAGATATTTAGCATTGAGTTTTCAACAAAAGACAAAATTTATCTTGTAGTTGACTGAGAGTTGCTGAGAGTAAAAACATGATTGTAAATTTATCTGAAAGCTTGTTCACTTTCAATCATGTAGAGGGGACTACCATCCATCTCTTATGATTATTCTGCCTTCTATTGCGTCTCAAGTTTCAAGTATCCGATGGTAATTTGCAATTCTGCGGCAGCCAATAGTGCGACTTCTCTGACCCAGTATCTGCATAATGAATGGCTAGATGAGGGTAAACCTCCTGCAAACATGGGAATCCGTACGTACATGTACGTATGCCCTGACAAGTATTCCGCAAGGGGTTTACATAAAACAAGGTTTCCAAGAAATGCATGTCATGACAAAACGTCTTCATCTAGGAATACAACTGCAAATGCCCCATGCATTGTTTCTGCATTCCTCCTTCATCATGACTTTCTCTAAGAATAAGGTACAAAAACCTCTTTTTAATGGCATCCTAGATCTGTACTACAATAATATACACATACTATCACTATGATTATTCAATGCATTACGTGTTTTAGATTACATCATTGTATGGGAAGTCATACAATTTCAGTGCCTTTATACAAATTTTGTTTTGAAAATCACCCTGTAATTGATTTCAATACACCTCAATGCAATCAAATTTACATGAAGATAAAAAGATATTTTATGGTTATCTGTCTACATCAATAGGTAGGCCTAATGATATAATGAATGAGCCTTCTGAAAGTATAATTTTCAAAATATCCTGTGAACATTTCATAAGTTCAAATTCTCAACATTTATATTTTCCTACCACCTGCCCCCCAAAAGGCCTTAAACCCAACAAGTCTGAAGATCAGTTTCACTTCTCATTCCACCTCACCTACTCCTTTCCCATCTACTTTTACATAAAAAAAATATAAAATGAGCTGCAAACAGCAACTAAGCACCCTCTTCTACCTTCCCTTCTTGTCTGTTAATGTTCAAAATTTTGAACAAAGACGATCACCCTCACAAATTGAAAAATCAATTTTCCGCTCCAGTTCCTCAAACTGGCCTCCAAATTCAAAGCCAAGAAATGGGTGTTAAAAGGTAGAATGTTATTGTACTCCAAAGTTTACGCTATGGTTGGAAAGTCTTGAGGGATAATGTCAGTTCACTTCCCCCTTATCTTGTTTGATATATAAAGTGCAAGAATCCCATAATCATGATAATATTTGGAGCTTTTCACATCCCCATTTACCAAACACTCAAAATGAAACAAAAACATCTTACTTTATTTCTATTGTGTGAGCAATTAACTTTACATGAAATATTATTGAAATATGACAAGCTTGCACTTTGAAGAGATAACCTGGACATGACATTGACAGACAAAACAGTGTCAGTATCAATAATACACCATTGTCCTTTTGGAAGTCACAGGAAGATGTCCCATATGAACATGATCTTGTCATTTAAGATTAACTTAATGAATATAAGATATGCCAATGTCTTTTTTAGCTTATTTGATTACAAGATTCAGGGGGGAAAAAAATCAAAGTAAAAAGGATGGGGATGAAACATTGCGATGATATAAATTTCTCTTTTGCTTCATGTGAAAGAGCAATACAATAGGAAATTTGTATAAAAATAGGTGTGTAAGAATAAACCAATGAAAAGTGCAAAACATTTTTAAATCTATATTATCTTGATGAACACCTCTAAATTCGAAACCCCCCAAAATGATTTATCAAATGTTTAAAGGTGAAGGGACTTTTCTATAAGTCCTTATCAAGAGCCGATTCAGTTGCAAGAAAAAGCATAGGCCGTGTGAACTATTCATTTTTATCTTTTAACTTTAAGGTTCATGTTACAATTAGAATTCACATTCATACATTTGATGAAATCATAACATTCCTCAAGGGTTAACTCAGGATACAATTGCCAGTAAAGAAAATCTCATGAAAGCAAATTTCTTGACTGCAATCATTGTATCATAGTATTTTCCATTTGAAGAAAAAAAGAACTTCACATGTATTTGGAATTGCTATTTTTATTCTCATGAAAAAGTCAGCACAGTAACAAGCAAGATATACATGTATCATTTTTTTAAACATATGTTTTATACATACATTTTTCTGCATGATAATTCTGGGGTAATACTATATCTGTAAAACGCTTAGACACGTCGTTCTGATGTATTAAGCGCTATATAAAAGCAGATTATTATTATTATCATAATAATAATAATTCTTTATCTGAATAATAATAATGGTTCACTAAGCACACATTTAACACTTGCTAAAACAGATCTTGTAATCTTGGAGAAAATAGCATCTGAGTAAATTATTTATCTATCAAGTCACAATGGACTCCTCATACAGATATCATGACGGCATATAGTATATCTTTTATAATTTCATATAAATGCTTTCAGAAATAATAAACGCTGTAATTAAACAAATTTAGAACTACACCTGCTTCTCTACCCTTATTCTCTGAAAAATGGATTGCAATAGTTCATTCTGTTGACATCTGAGAATGATTAATGACAAGGTGAAAAACTAAGAGAAATTGTCCTTTCCCTTCCCTCTCAAATAAATTCAAACATAATCAAATATGTAATCACAGGAAGAAAAAAATTCTCTCAATAAATTGAAATTATTATGATAAATTTGACTCTTATCCAAATTTACACCATTTTAGAATAGACCTTTGAACAGGAAACCATAGCAGAAGTAAAATTTAACTCCCAAAAGCCATGATTTCGGAAGTTTGACCTGGGGTTTCAAAAAAGTATCCTGACCCCATATATAAAATTCTGTTGTTGGTTCTATTCAATCTGTATAGGCACAGGGAGAAGCATTTTTCAAAGGAACAATTACTGGATTAATAATTGAAAAAAATGTTTATTCAAACTGTAGTTAATAATTGACCGTCAAATTGTAAATGAGTCTAAAATTTTCTCCCAGCAGCTTTCAAACATTCTTGTGGTTTTCCATGAAAGTTTAACAGGTTTATGAAATTTGGGAGGAAGAGTTTCAAGAAATGAATGAAAAACTAAAGATAACCTATGCAATATAAATGAGAAAATGATTAATATGGACTGGAAGAATCTAATAACAACGATTTGGACAGTCCATTCAGTCCAACTGCCTTTTTTTCACTCATATTTAATAACAAACATTTGTTTCGAATTTGTTGCTCCAACAGGTTCTCCAGGGCTCCACACTAACCCTTTTTTTATACTGCTCCAACCTGACCATGTCGGACCAGTACATACCCAGTTTTTTCATTTTTTACTGGACCGAACCTAAAATTTACTGGTCCCCCCAAATAAAGAAAAATATAAAAAAAGACTTGACTTTATTTTGCCATCTTTATTGCTTTTTGTTACCCCCCCCCCAAAAAAAAAAAAAAAAAACCAAACAGTGCACAACCACAACATAATTCATGAAAGCCATTTTTTTAGACGCCAGAGCTACTTTTATAATTGACAAAAAAAGAAGAAAATATATTTTGTATCAGTTTAATCTTACTCACTGGTCATGTCGGACCAGTAAATTTGGCTTTTTCTGAAAAGTTACTGGCCCGACAGCAATTTTAACCGGTCTAGGACCGTCGGACCAGTGCCAGTGTCACGCGCTGGGTTCTCGATGGTGTACAAATGTGGAAACTGCCTAATGTGCCTTTCAACATCTATATGAGAAAGAGTTAGAAAAATGTCAATTCAGAAAAGTAAAACAATAATTTGTCACCGACTACCTGTAATAACTTATGTCAAAGTTTGACATTGACTTGTGACAAATCTTGACGAATTGAAAACTTGACTCCCAATGGTGATGACCTCTAGGTTGTTGACCTGTATTTACACTTCTTGCTAGTTGCTATCATTGTAATCATATTTCTGCATCAGGTAAATTGGCATTTCAAGTGGCTTTGTCTACCTCTTTGTTCAGACAAAGATGAAAAATAATACTTTTGGTGTTTTGGCTAGACAGTGATGAGAAAATAAACATCAAACAGTTTACCCTAATGACCACATATCAGTCCCTATCCATTTATTCCGGAGCCTCTCTTAGCACCAAAAATATTTCTATCCCTTCCCCCAAAATGGACAAATACTATGAAAGATGCAAGAGCTGTCATTAATTGATGAAATGGTTCAGATTGAAAGGCACTGTATAATATCTTGCACAGCATCAAACTCCCCCCCCCCCCTTGTACACACAGGGGACTAGATGTCCAACTGGTGAATGCCCTGGCAACAAAACTTTTTATTCATGTGATACTTTTCAGTTGTACAGCCTGGTCTTTCCTCAGGTCTTTTTGTTCTCCCGATGCCCGGAGGAGCGGCCGTCATGGAAGATTTTTTTCTCTTTGTGCTACACGACAGTTTGTACAATAAGGCCAATTTGTGGCATCTTGCAGACTTGGATGTGAAAAGAGATGGCTGATCCATGTGGTTCATTGGGCTCTCTTTTAAGGTGAAAGGCAACTATGAAGTTTGCAATAAGATGGTTTAAAGTGAAACATTTGCATCTTAACCTTATTTCGTCATAAAATGAAGAGTTCGATAAAACCAGTTTTCCTAGACTTATCCACACAAATTGATGACACTATCCTAGTCCAAATGGGTGTTTTATCTATCTCTTCAGTGCACCATTAAGTTTAATGAGTTCACTTTGAATGAAGATCTAATACTGTTTAATCCCCTAACAATATCCCCTTGACCAATGCTGACCAGCTATGACCCTACTAAATGATGGCATCATTTTAAATCTTGATTATGAAGGAAATTACTCTCTTTTCTTCATTGCCCAACAACAATTGATCGCATCCACCAGTCCCCCATACCAACCTATTCCCCCAACAGTCAAACCCCTTTCTCCCCAGCCAAAGTATCAAGTTTATGGGAATAAAACCCTCCTTTGGTTACTTTCTACTTCAATAAGCCTAATCAGCTTTATGGCAAGCTTACAAATCAATGTTGGTCCGTTCAGCAAACACTGGTTGCTCTATAGGCCAGCTTTCAGGGGTTTACCAATGAAAGGAAGTGAGATTATTGAAAGAAAAGTGAGTCTCTTATCCACAAAAGGGAACATTTTGAAATTCTTTTGATAAATATTGGGAATTATAGCACCTGATCCAAGCACAATGACTTCCTAAATAAAATCTTTAACGAAAATGAAGCAATTTGTAAGGAACATTTTTAACTAGGTTAAGGACCTTATCGCATATATTAAACCCCTCAAGGTTAAGTAATATTATGAAAATACACATATTTAGGTTCTAGCTAGGAAATCAATATTACCAAACAATGACATAAGTTTGATTCTCAGGGGATAGGCTGGAATGTAAGATTTAAAACAGTTTGGAATGTGTGAAAAATACAAAAGAACCACCATAAATTTGCTCAGGTAAACACTTTTAACTTGAAAGGAGTTTATTGGGAATTATAAGGCTGTCAGAAAAATATATCCATATTCTTATCAAACTGATTCTTCATCAGTGACAAATTATAGTTGAAAAGACATTTTCATACTTGCATACAATTAACACTTG
Source organism: Lytechinus pictus (assembly GCF_037042905.1). NCBI lineage: Eukaryota > Metazoa > Echinodermata > Echinoidea > Temnopleuroida > Toxopneustidae > Lytechinus > Lytechinus pictus. Next base: position 12,105,970 of record NW_026974140.1, read on the forward strand.
TTTAGAAATAGAATTAAAAACAAAAAATAAAGCATAAAGAGAGAGAGAGAGAGGGAGAGAGAAAGAGATGGCAGAAAGTCACAGCCTGATATGATTTCAGGAAGAAATCTTTTTCGTTGACAGTCAAATGATCCTGAAATGATCTCTAACCCATAAAGCTATTAAAAACCAATCAAACATCTTTTTAAATACCTTTCAAAATTTCATGGTTGATGAGTTGATACTAATATGTAGACATTTATCATCCCAAATCTTGATTCAATCAATTCACTTTGTATCGCCATCACCACTTTTTTTCTTCTTCAAATTTCTAAAACCTCTTCCCGATAAATAGAAATAGGGACACAACTTCCGATATTTAACTAAAACTTTTCAGACTCTGTTATATTTTGTTCAATTTTTTACTTTAGGAGAGAGAAAAATGTCATGATTGTCCATTTGTTTTCAAATAATTTTTTTTCAGTGCCAAGTACTGTAGGCCTGACAATCCTTCTACCCATTTGTAACAGACTGCACAACGTACACACATGTGTTCCATCCCATACATACCAAAATAAAAACTAAATAAAATAGATTACAACCCACCTGTATCATGAAAATGCAGTTGCATTTTTAAAAATTCAAACAGCAATTTTTAACTTTTCAGTAATAAAGTTCAAAACTTTTGTTTAAAATGTAAAAATATAAAATACCTTCTCGATTGATAATGTATGGTACACCAGATTCTTTAAAGCATTTTTACTGCGAACATGTTTGGGTATATAAAATTTATTTAAAAAATTGTCAGTATATGATTTTAGAATGACTTTAATTTGACATCTATAACATTTCATCAAGGTACGTGGGTTGACCTTAACCTATTTTTCTTCCATTTATTCTGTCACTGAACATTCAGATATAAGATTTGTGGCTGTGTGAGAAATGAGTAATGGAAATGAGGGATGAAAGCGAGAGGAATAGCCAAAAGCAAAAATATAATTAATAACAGGACCAAGTTTGACAAGTAACCAAAAGATATCCAGAAGGGTTAAGAAGTTATTGGAAGGTGTCGATATACATGTTGATTGCTATCTTAATATCAACTTACTTCCATACACCAGTGACACCACTACAGTGGGTTCATATGCTTTTTATATTAACCGTCATAATACTTTATTTTAATGAAAATTTATTTGCTTCTGGAATGTGTGAATTTGTTGCTGTTTTTCTGACAGACCATCCTAAATCTAATCAGATGAAACTTTTTCATACCAGAATAAAAAAAGATCATTACCGACATAATTTAGACTACACTTTTAAATTTAAATGTATTAGTAGTATTGACCGTTGGCTCAAGTACATGGATTTCCATTTTCAGATTTTCTCTTACACAAGACATACCACATTTCTTCATATACAGATTTTTATGATTATTCATTTTTCCCATCCTCCCTGACCCCACACAGACAATGATAAACTGGGGTCATGACCTTCTGGGCCATTCAAATATAGGAATTTGAACGTGATACACGTTTGCACAATAAACATGTCATTCGTACCCATCTCAGCATACATGTGGGATTAACAAATCAAAACACCGGTAAAGAAATGAATGGAGATAAATGTCTATTTTGTTGTCTCATCCACAATGCATTAATATCTAGAACAATGGCAAAATTTGTGTGTTTGTCCTTTCTTTTTCCCAAAGTGAAAGAGTGAGGAATCAAAATCATATGTGTTTTTCTCCCCTAAACAAGAAAATGAATTCAACATTTCAAATGCATTCAAATTCTACTAGAGGATCTTTCCACAGGTGAGACTGAGAAGGAAATAAAGACAATTGCACTGATTATTTAAGTCCTCAGGAGCAAAACTTCATAATTTTAAACTTTAGAACTTTTGACTGAAAAAAAATCATAGCTAGCATATGTACAGGAGTTGATTTTTAAACTCTGAATCGATACTTCTACGCCAAGAACATATTTGATTATTGCCCAAAAAACAGAAAAAGAACCTATGGTACCAAACTTCTTGAGAATACAAACAAAATGTTTCATTTCAGGGTTATCTTGATAGCTTCTTTGAGCAGTGATCTGTCATGGTAGATACAATATCTGCAAAACCAACTTCCTTCTCCGATGCCTGACAGAGATTACACCCATGGGTCCTTTGAACAAACAACACAACAAATGCAGGGGTATGCGGTGGTGGAAAGAACCTAGGCCAAGTCCACTGGGGTCAGGCTAAAATACGATATCATTTAGGGCTACAGATGGGTCTATGGAGCCAACAATTTTCAAGACAAACATTTGTGTACAGTTCTAGAATGGCAACCAAAGGGGGAATGTCACCCTTGCCACTTCTGGAAAAGTTTACTTTGAGGTCAAAAGTTGGAGAAAATGAAACTAAGCTCATCTTTCTTGTTAACATTTATGACTAGCCTTCAAAGCATAGCTTACAGGCAGCATTAACCATTCTCATACATCACAAACTTGTGCATGAAATTCTGAATAAAGATTGCTGACAGATAAAGAATCATATTATTTTTTGTAAATTTCAAAATCGCAAATTAACTTTTTTACCCCTGTGAACATAACCTTTAAAAAAAGAAGGAAATTGCTCAATTTGTCATTATAATGCAAATTCGTAATCCAATTGGCATTGCTAAAAATAAATGGAAGTAATTGATAATTCTTTGATTGATGAGTGAAGGAAATAATCAATTCCAACTCAATAGAAAAGGAAATAATTGCAGTGTTTGCAGTTTCCACTTTTTATAAAGAACATCCCCCCAATAAATTTCCACCAAATATTATCTTGGAATTTTGGAAACTTCAACCTTGGTTTCCAAAAGATAAAATTTCCATATCATTCAGTCTGATTAATTTCAAGACATTCATATCCATCATCTTGATGCAGAAATGTATTAAATATATCGTAAACAAACTTTTATTTATAATAGAGTTTTGATATTGTCTATTGTGAAGTTAATTACATGTGGTTATTCATCTTTAATTGCATGTCATGCATGTAATAACATTTGCTTTGTCAGTGAGATGTTAATTTCATCCCAAAATATATTCTATCCCATTTTGGGTCAATATCCTACTGCCCCCAAAACCACAAACTCATATTTTTAACCAAAAACATGTGATAATCACAATAGGTATTCCTCAAACTTAATTTGTCAAGGTATGAACACCATGCCTTACTGACAGATAATTCACATATAATTTGATGAGTGTGAGTGTTGTTTGCACATTCAAAAGTGAAGGAATTTATGCGGTATTTTTGTATCTCATGTTTATTTCAATAAATAATATATAAATTGAAATAAATCATAGAACCACTTATGTTTTTTCTATAGAAAGAAAAGGCTTTAAATTGCAATAACCATACTACATTCGTGCATGTGTGAACATATTAGGAGTAGTCTCAGAAGTGGGCTATTCCATTTCGTATCCAGGGGTAAGGTGAGAACAAGAATGTCAGGGGCCAAAGGTGAACTCACATCTTCTGCGTTTCAATCATCACTCTCATTAGGAGCATACAGATGTAAGCTTTGTTGGGTAAGATATGTGCCTAAAATCTCCCATCTTGGTATACTCCTTTTAACCCCTGCTAAACTATTTCAAATAATCCAAGATTTCTTGTGGAAAAGACGCTTCCCCCATGGATCAGAGTCTCATCAAAATGCAATCTAATCAAACAGTCTTGATTTGAGGGAATTCAAAATAACTTGATTCGGTATTTCACAGCTGGTTGAAGAGGCCTCTAAAACTGGAAAAACATCTCATTTCGGTAGCAGAGTTTGGGTAGAAAACAAAGGCAAAGACTGTTTTCTTTTGCTTGCTTCTGAATACCAATTGAATCTTCAAGGAGTGGCCATTCCTTTGAGACAGAGAATTGCAATTGGTTTTCTGTACTTTCTCATATTACTTTGCTTTCTTATAATGATTTTTTTTTTTAATATCACCAAGAAAACTAAAACAACCTGATCATAAAGAAACCTGTACAGAAAGGACCACACATTGTAGTTCTTGATGGATAGAAAAAGCAAAAATATTTATTTATGCTCCAAACATAGAGGAAAGGGAAGGGGGAAGGCTGCAAGAAAGAAGAAATTGTGTCTTACCTGAATCTTCAGCAATGACGATCAATTCAAAATTATTCTGGTCCTCATAATCCAAGGCATCGGTAACCTGGATCACTCCACTGGTAGAACCAATGGTGAAAAGACCATTATAATCAGACTCCAATCGGAAGTTGACCATCCCATTCGAGCCGCTGTCCGCATCATCAGCAAAGACTTGGACAATGTCAGCATTGGGGAGGTTATTTTCTGTAATCATAGGGGAGTAGGAACCTTGAAAAACTGGTGCATTGTCATTGACATCTGTCACAGTGATGGTAACAGTAGTGGAGCTAACTTGAGTGGAGTAGCCCTGATCTTGAGCACGGATGGTCAAGGTGTAAGATGACCTTTGTTCATAGTCTAGAGCGGCATTGACAGAGAGTACTCCAGTGACAGCATTGATGGCAAAAGCTTGACCATTGTCACCACTGAAGATGGAGTATCTAATGATGGAGTTGAGTCCTTCATCAGGATCAGAAGCAATGATCTTCAAGAACTCCAAACCTATGGGTGTGTCTTCATCCAAAGTAGCTTCATAGGGTGTCATTGAGAATGCTGGAGCATTGTCGTTGACATCTGTGATGTAGATGGTAACATTCATGGTGCTTGACTGAGGTGAGGTGCCTTTGTCTGTTGCCTGCACCAGGAGATTGTATGAGGACTCTGTCTCACGATCCAATGAACCGGTCACTTGCATGTTGCCTTCAACTCTGCTTACAGCAAAAGGCACACCGGATGTCAGCAAGTAATACTCCACATAGCTGTTCCGCTCCACGTCCTTATCTTCTGCACGTAGGACCATGATGATGACATTGGTACGGGTGTTCTCTGCGATTTCAACAGAATCGGGGCTTGTGAAGCGAGGAGCATTGTCATTGATGTCAGTCACGATGATGGAAACCTGTGCTGTACTGGACCTCCTGTTTGCTGGGTCAAGCGTCATGTCGGATGCAACCACTTCAAGGTTGTAGAAGGACTCTTCTTCTCTGTCCAAGTTCCTGATGGTCACTATGGTTCCATTGGGGTACACTGTGAACCTCTTAGATGGGTCACCTGAAACAATGCTGAACTGCAGCTCTCCATTCAAGCCTGCACCGAGATAGAATAGAAATAAAAACAACAAGAATACAATTAATTTCCTCTGTAGCAATACATTTAGCATATTCTTCTAATACTTATTATTTGTTTGTTGTTTTTTAGTAATGACTCGTTACTAGTAAGTATAATGATTTTCATTCTAACTTTGCGTGACAGACAAATTCACAACCACAAGGTTTCACTAAACAAAAAGCTGTCATAGGTTAACATCGCAATTCCTGCCATTTCTTTCAAAACATCCCCTATGTTTCTTATCATTTGAACATCAAAGCCAGACAAGCCTTCTATTAACATCATATGCAAACGGCAATTAGCACCTTCACCCCTGTCCCTCCACACAAGGCATTCATTTGATTTGAACAATTTTGTTCCAACCATTCGATATTCCCAAGCAATCCCCTTCATATCCAGTCTTACCCCCCAAAGAGGATCCAAACAAGAACAAGTTCATCATAACCAGCTCTCATTTTTCACTGACAGCCCTAACTTTGAAGGTCAAACTTTTCTGATTGTGTGGATAAAATTTTCAGTTCAGAGGGGAAGATGACATGAACATCTGCTTTTGAAAAACCAAGGTTTGTGAAATTATTTTGGTATACATTGACACAAGTCCTATTGATTATATTATATTAAAAAGAAGTTATTATTAACACGGTTTAAAATCTATCAAATTCTATTAGGAATATTCATTACTAATTTAACATAATATAATTTGACATTATTGAATTGCACGTTTTTGTAAACAATGGGGGGGGGGGTAAGCATAGGCCTTTTAGATGGAAGTTACAGGGTGACATGTTTTAATGATTGAGAAAGATTTGTATCCATGGAAAACCTTCCATAAGCCAGGGCTTGGATCACAACAAGTAGGGATTTCTGTGAGCTAATCATACAGCAGTGATACACAGTCTCACTGTATATGAATTCTGAATCTAGCCATGATCAAATGTTATCACATTCATATATCCTTCTGGAAGGATACAATGGTAGCATCATACCAATTCTCTGACTAGTACACTATTCCCACCTGAACTTTGGAAACTAAAGAGAAATGGGGGGAAAAACTTCATCACAAATAGTCTGTACCTCTGGGGACAATGCCAGCGGTTGCTTTGTTATCGACACTGCTATCCCTAATCTTCTGACAAAATGCATGGGAGTGTTTCATGGGCTCAGCGACAAATTACAAGGGTCCTTATGTTTCAAGCCTCGGTCTAAGAAAATGAAGTTACATTCTTTTGACTTTCGCAATTTTTGTCAAGTTAGAGGCTTTTCAGGTAATTTATTCGTAATTTTGGCACTCCCCTGATGCATGTTGTGATTTCCTAGCATTGATGGAATGACCTACATTTTTAGAAAAATCTGCCAGAAAATAAATTGAGACCTAAATCCAAAGTATTTCTAGCCCGGTATTTGTTGCCTAATGCAAGATGTGTTATGACATTTTATACTAGTAAATGTTACTGGCGACATGGTTCTTGATGAAAAAAAACCTGGCAGAAAGTGAGACTACCAATTACTGAATTGATACTTGCTTAGATTATATCTAATTCCTCCATTTGTCAAAGGGTAGGTACCATTATTACTTTTGAAATATTTGATTAAAAAATTCACAAAGATTATAGAATCAGTGCTCAAATGTAAACCAGCTGTCACACTTATGACAAGTTTGTATTTTTTTTTCATGTGTTTATTAAAAACCATAACTATATATATGGACACAAAGTGCTTATGATGAGTTTGAGAGTAATATAAGGCCAAAACTACAGGGGATAAAAATTGTATGAAGATATCTCCAGAAGTAGAAGTTTCAGTTAACAGTGTTATGACAAGAACTATACTGACACTCTGAAGGGACCTGTGACTATCATAAAAAAGATGTGTAGACTATAATGTTTTTTATCTAAAGGTTGCCGAGAGGGTAATGTTTATTGATGCCAAAGTAAGACAAAATTTGCCCTTGGCCTCACTATCTTTTCTCACTTCTCTGACAATAGAAACAATGATCTTCTTTTCCTCTCATCCTATACAATTATGACAGGGTATGATCGAAGCATACTTCCTTTGTCGTGCAAACATAGTGGTATGATTGATGAGACAAAATCCTGTCGATTGGCTTTTAGAATCTGAAGATGTTTAGCCCTGCTTAGCGAGGTCCCAAATACATCAACACACATTATCAAGCTACAATAGGATCAGCATGATAAATTGCTTTTGAATTCCATCTTTACAAATACCTTAGGGGTGGGGGTCATGTTCATATTGAATTGACAAAGGGGTGAAGATGCACTGAAGCTTTTCCTCCTATAGGCCATGATCAATGCACTGATCACTGTATTTTACAGCAGGCGATAAAAACACCAGCAGTTGACAAGCATACCTGTTGCTACCATTCCCTTTTTCTCTCTCACCGTTAGCCTCTGTCCGCCTCTCATACTAATTTCCATTTTTTTGTTAAATCCTTCATCCCTTTGCACTTTAATAGATTTTATGGATTATCTCTGCACGCGATTAAGGCTGAGGGATAATGTGCAATGGATTACCTGCAGAGGCAAAGAGCTTTAGCAATACATTAGCGTAATGTATTGCCTGGTAAATGAATGTTGGGATAAAATATAGCTATTTAATCATGCTCAGAGCATAGTCACATATTGATTGTTTACCTATAGAAAGCATTGTTAAAACACCAAGCCATAAATAAACTCATGAGATCATGATTCAATTAACATGATCAATTACCTACAGGGTATATTATCAATGAAGAAAAATAGTTTTATGAAGTTTCAGACTGGAAGTCAAGGGCTTAGTCAAGGGCTTAGATCTGCCTGTAACAATGCAATTCGTTCTCTAGTTCTGTCCCGTTAAGATTACTGCAATGGTCTTCTCTCTAACATCCCCATTACTCAAGTTGATCACATTCAAAGGCTTCAAAATTGGGCAGCTCGAATAATTTATCAAGTAACAAGATTTCACTTTTCTAAACCACTCCTTGAATCGTTACACTGGCTTCCCATACGACATCGTATAGTTTTTAAGTTACTTTTGCTAGTTTTTAAGTCTCTTAATAAGCAGGCACCTTTATATCTGCGTGATTGTTTGACCCTATACACCCCTCGCAGGAATGTACGAGCCTACAGTGACCCATTCCGTCTCACATATAAAATCACTAGGAAACTGGCTGGAGATAGGACTTTTACCATAACCGCTTCAAAATATTGAAATCACTTACCTTTTACTCTTAGACAATCACCATCTGTTGCTTCATTTAAAAAGGGACTTAAAACCTTTCTTTTTTCCAATCCAGATTTTTAGGATTGTAAGGTTTCATTTTTATAGTTGTAACAATTTCTTTTTTTTGTTGTAAGCGCTTTGGGCCATTCTGGGAAAAGCGCAGTATATAAATAATAATAATAATAATAGTACGTTTCACACCTGAAATGGATTAATAAAAATAACCCAATATCATGTTGCACAAAATGAATGCATAAATCATGTTTTATTCAATACATGCACTGCAAAAAATATTTTGTTGATCAGAGCATGTTTTTGTATGCTACTGCAGTTTTCTACTTCTTGTGAGGTAACGTTCCCACATGTAATGAATGAATATGAAATGATAGTGCATTGTACTTTTTCATTCTCTACCGACTCATTACATTCATTATTTTTCACTAAAAGCTTAGTCTGTAACTGCAGACTCTAGTTTGACTCTTCATTGAGCAAATTATGCTATTCCTTGAAAGGCTATTTTATGAGAAGCAGCTTAGTGCAGGATTCTATAAGCTTACATACGCAAAAAACACTGCATGATTCAAGTATAAAAATATATATGGACCAGGAAGTTTGGGAGTGTAATATTTCCTGTAGATAAATTTCCACTTTGTTGCATTTTGTTTTAATGACAGGAGGAGGCAGAAATTCGCTATATACTTCAGCTCGCTTGTTAACAAAGCTTTGTGATGTCAATCTGTACATATTCGTCAACAGTGACAACTTTTAGCCCAAGTCTGTACAAGGTCAGGGCATATACCAGAACAAATATGTTACTCTTGACCAAAGGACTTCTTTGAGGAACTTGGGGGAAGGGAGAGCTTTAAAATCTGGGTCAATTTTCACATTAATGCAAGCCTACAGCTACCAGACTATACTCGGGCACCTGCAAAACAGATTAGGGATTGAAATGATTCTATGAAAACGGTTTGATCTGAGGTATTCTCCTTGAGCTGAAATCATGGCTTTAGACTTGACTCTGCGACTGACGAAAAGCCGGATCAGGAATGCCTAAGGTATTTGGTGAAAACCCAACGCCTGTGGAATGCAGGCTCCCGAGCGATGATTGGGAAGGGGTGTGGGGCGGGTCTCGGTAAGGGGTGCATTTCGCCAAGATTGACAAGATTAGGGGTAGTTTCTTTCTTACAGCCAACGGAAGAAAGGCCTTCGCAGAGATTCATAATTGGCTCCCATTTATCAAAACCATTTGGAGAATGGGTCTGTGTTTTATACTTGGAAGCTGATCATAATCAAATACATTTTCCTGCTGTATACTGATGAATCAGCACAGAGAAAAAAGAGGGTGCTTAAGGTGGTTTTTTTTTAAGTAGTACTTTGAGTCATACCATTATACAAAAGTAAACATTATGAAATGAATTTTTTGTAAAGAATGAAAAAATTACCCCCAAATGACAAAAAAATGGAATTGCTTCATCTAAATTTGAAGTGAACAGTTTAAAAACCATATTCTAAGCAATTTTAAGATTAGAAAAATATGTACAATATCTCTTGTTGATATTTCACCTCTATTCCTGCTTTGATCAAGTTTGGGACCTAAAAAATATGAAATCTGTCAATATTTCAGAGGCTAATGTTTCATGAAATTGGGCAAGATGCAGTTGAAAAAAAAATGATTTAAAGTACAACTATTTGGCTACCTGAATCAAGATCAGTGGCAGTCAGGCTGACAACTGAAGTCCCGATGGCCACATCTTCAGGCACTTCTTCACTGTAGTAGACAGGGTTGTAGATTGGATCATTGTCATTCACATCCTCTACATTGATGTAGACTGTGGCCATTGAACTCCTTGGAGATGATCCCTTGTCCGTAGCCGTCACTGTCAAGTAGTAATGCTGCTTCTGTAATTTGTATTAAAAGGAAAATAATGAAATATTAAGTATGATGTTGGTCAGAGGTTTCAAGGTAAAGCAGGAGATAATTTGAAAAGTAAGAAAAACAAATTCTGAGTTAATAGTTCTTTTTAAGCTATGTCATGTATAAAATAACTATTTTATCTGCACCTTGAATTCATCTAAAGCAGATTATATTGCTCATATTCCTCAGCTAATGATAATTTAGATTGAATGAAAACTAAGAAGATGTGTATTTTTCAATTTCTCAGACTTTTCATGAATTCTCAATCAACTTACAGTAGATATAAAAATCATGAGGTTTATTATGGATCTTACTTTTACAAAGATATAAACAGTGAAACCTGTCTATAGTAACCACCCAAGAGAAATACCAAATGTGGTCAGTATAGGCAGGTGGCCGTTAACACATAATTGTATAATTTCCTTGCCAAATGAGATTCATTTCTATTTTTCTGTATTCATAAAAAAGGACATCATTCATTCTGTCAGTTATGGATCTTTTGTGTCTCATTTTATGACAGACATTTTTTTATATTAACAATGACATTACCACTTCATAATCTAGTGTTTGTTGTAGCCTGAAAGCTCCTGTCATCGGATCCAGGTAAAAGACATCTTCTCCAGGAGCTCCTTCCTCCACCACAGAGTATACCACCTCCCCGTTTGAGCCTGCATCAGGGTCTGTTGCTATGATGACACCAACATCCTCACCCACCAGCTCATCTTCTGGAACCAAGAAAGAGTAGATGGACATGGAGAACTCGGGGTCATTATCGTTTTCATCCAGGAGATCGATGTCGATGGTGGTCGTTGAGCTCAGCGTGCCGTCAGATGCTTGGAGCTGGAGCTGGTAGACGGCGGAAGATTCCCGGTCAATCACACCCCTGGTCTTGATCTGACCGGTGGTGGAGTCGATGGAGAATAGGTTGGTTGCACCGTCGATGATACTGTAGGAGATGATGGTGTCCAGGTCTGCATCCGTTGCCATGACAGTCTTGACAGGTGAGTTTGTCACCACATTCTCCATGATGGAAGCAGTGTATGGACCATTGGTAAAGACAGGTGCGTTGTCATTTTCATCAAGTACAGTGACAGTTACCTATAAAGAGAAGAAAAGAGAAAGAAAAGACAGGTCTTTGAGTGAATCTGTGTGGAATATTCTTACATTCTTTGTTCTTGTAATAGAATAAAAATCACACCCCTAAATCCAAGGTGGATGACAGGGGCACTATGTCAGGTACGCATGTATATTTTCATGGTTTCCTAAGAAAACCATTCCTGACCTTGGAAGCCAAGTTGAACAAACCTTGGTTAGAATGGGGCCTTCGTATTGGATTTCCAGCCATAAATATTATTAGAAAGTGGGAAAATAGTGCAATGTTAAAGGCAATCTAATTTGTCATGCTCTCCTCAAAGCTACAATAAGCTCATTGCCCTTCACCTCTTGCCTTGGTATCACCTATGTTGGTGTTATGTTCATCAAGTTCAATGGAAATGAAGGAAAAAGGCGTCTTTTCCTTATGCGCCCCCACCACTACCTTTCCATGGATCCTTCGGCGGGGCTCGGATGAACAGGGTTAAAAAGTGGAAAATATGTGCTGCAGCAAAGCATTGTTTTCTCACACGCATCACTCATCGCTTTAACCGATGAAACTCCACATACAGGCAGTGCTGACAATGGGGCGGAGGGGGGAATCCAGCATGTACATTAAAAACATGGATAGCCTTTCAATCATAACATTTCCACTCCTGTTGCTACTCTCGCCACTCTGGGAACAACATTACATGCCGAAACCCTGACTTCTGCCTGAGAAAATAGCCTGGAAGAAGTCACAGGTATTGTATCACATATTACCATGACAACCACCATCCATCAACTCCATCTACTTAATCATACCATACTTGTTCTCATTTAAACTTTTCCATTTTACTTATTGAGCACAAAAAGAATGGGAAAGTGTAAAATCTTGCCCACAGGGGGGAAAATCTACTTGATGCTCTCATCATCAATCAACACCACAGTCATCTGCTTAGAGACAGAAAGAAGTTCAATCATCCCAATTCACACACCGTTAACACCCTTCTGACACTAAGAAGATCATATAAGAATGTATAGCCAAAAGCTGGGGATAAAAATGGATGTGTCCATACATCATACAAATTTGCTAGAACATGTGATTACATAGAGGGGAAAATGAAAAATTCAAACCTGCAGGGACTACATGTAAGCATTTGAGGCTAGACAGACTCAGTTTTCTGACTAGCAGAAGGGGAAAATCTCTTCTTTTTTTTAAGTTTCAAGATGCAAGAGTCTCCTACTTATGATAATGAAAGAATTCTTACATTATGTTAAATCACTTAATAACACTATCACCTAATGTGACAATTGTGATGCTATGAGTTGTAATGTATACATGTATCTAAATGCTACCAAATGCACATAGGGAGTATGAGCATTCAAATGTGCAACATAGTGTTTTAATGTTGTTTGATGTAGATTCATCTTCAAGATTCTTTTGCAATGCAAAATTCTTGGCCTGGTAACTGTTTACATGATCTTTTCCTCCTTGTTTAACAACCAGGAAATGGTGAGAATTCCTCTCAAATTCTTTTTCAAAACCCATCTGTAAGATGCCTAACAATGAGTAAGAAACTGGAGCTACCTGTTGCCTGTTGTTTACAATAGAAGCTATTGTTCCTCATCTTTTTTACCTAATCACTAAGAAGGTTGACCAATTGTCCAAAGTATTTTTTCCTTTCTCATTCCACTGAGTAATCATCCTTTACCACCAGAGCTAACATAACTCAACAATGGAATTACACGACTAAGGTGGGCTTTCTGGGTTTGAGAAAGAAGAGGAGCTATTTTAATCCAACAACTCTTCAATAAATTGTAATTACGCAGTTACCAGCCCAACCAACAATCTTCCTGGTTTACTTACGACATATGAACACTCCAGGAAATGTAGATGATGGGGGGGGGGGTAAGAGAAACAGGATAAATGAACAGGTAGGAATTATCACTACAAATCCTTGTGTAACTTATTGGATAGGTATTACTTAAAAAGATACATCTCTAATAGCTGGTGCAATCTTCTTTTGAACAAAGGTTTTAAGGTGATTACTACATATTTTTTGCTTTTGTTCTGATTTTTTTTGCAGGGGATAGCATCATATCCTGCTATGCTTAATCATGTTAAACCTGTGCTAATACTTGTAAGAATTTGTAATTCTTTTGTGCGATATGAAGCCGATGCCTTTCAAGATCTTTTCTCAGAGGGATGATCCTTGGGTTAAGAAGGAAAGGAGACAAAGTGGCACTTGATAAGTCATTTCTTTACTTTTCAGTTTAGAAAATGACAGCTGGGGTATGAAAGCTCATCATTTTGTCAGCTTTCTATCTATGATGGATCTATTGAATTTTTGAGGAGTGACTCATAATTACTACGCTTGTCTGAAAATATATTATTTTGTGTAATATTATGTAACAAACATTTTTGCTATGACTGTTAGCTTTCAAAGCTCAAATTCTTAGATTATCTCGAGATGATCAAATAAATGGACATAAATTACATGAAATATAGGTATAACTCTTAACCTATATCCTTGTTATATAAAATAAAACTAGTCAATTTAGTCAGGATCCACAAGAGTGTAAGTAAAGTATGACCAAATGTGCTTGTGTATTTCCGAATCTTTGTCCATATTCTTTTTTACCAAGAACACAATGGAATATCATGGAATATTTTTCTCTGACAAGTTGAGCTAATTATATAGGATGCTTTATTAGGATTCTCAGCGTAAACTAGACAACTGCTTCTAGTTCAATGCCCTTCATTTGGAGGCAGGATTAAAGTAGGGAGGAATTGCAATCCTGCACTTGAATTGTACACCCTGAAAAGGATTAAATTTGAATAATATTTTATTTCATGATAAATATGTACATGAAATGCCCCATATACAGTATAAATGTCGCTGCATTCCGAAACAACCCGTAACCCTCCTTTGTCTTCATGAAAAAATCTTTCTGTGGAAATGTCATCTTCTTGAACTATCACTACACTTTCACATTCATCACCTGAGCAATGACAATTTATGGTTTGACTTTGACACATCTTATCATAAATAATTCACAGGTTGGAACAATTCAATCACTTCCCTTTCTTGAACAAGCAATGAAATTGATAGTCAGATCCGAACTTGAACCAATTTTTTTTTCCTTCCCAACAAATTAAAACAAAACACAGCTCATCAATCATTTTTGTTTCTCTAACATCTTGATTCTCAACAATGACTGTTTTGATTGCCTCTTTCATGCCATAAACCAAAAGGTATTTGGGTTATAGTGCAATTATCTTTCTCTACCCTTCTGGAAGATACTTAAGTGTGACTGCAGTTTTTTTGCATGCAGCAATAAGTCCAAGTTCGCATCATTCACACATAAGCCTACAAAAAGTCTCAGTTACTTATGAAGAGAAAATAGACAATATAGATCAATCATGCTAGGGTGATTTTGTTGACACAACTACCATCTAGATCTGAACGCATAGTTTCAATGTTTTTAAAAAGACCAATCTTGACTCTGGTTTGCACTTTCTGCCATGCTAATTGCTATCACATTTTGGCTTCAGACTTTGACAAGGAAAAGAAAGGCTTTGACTTTGGTATTCAAATTGAATGCACTTTCAAGGAGCAAGCTAACAATTGAAGCATTGGTTTGGAACTGTTTTGCAACACAGGAAATTTAAAGCTTCACCTCAGGGAATAATGAAGATTAAAAAAATCTGGTGGATGACAATCCTTTTAAAAGATGCAATAGAAATATTTCAAGAAAACCCAATCCAACACTCATTAGTGTCAATTTGATTCTGGGATCATTTGTTTTAACCTATTTAGGACAGAGAACAAGTAAACCCAGTTCCTATTATTCAGTGTGATTGCCCAATGAATCTCTCTACAATACCTGGACAAAAACAAATGATACATATTTTTCCCTAATTTTTTTTTTCTTCAGTTTTCTTACTGTATAATGCACATGTATGAATTTAAATGTCAACATGAAGATAGAGCATAGGAAGAATTGAGAGCACGCCCACATTGTGATATAAAGATGGAGAGATTAAATGGGCTCCAAGAAAGGAACTCAGGGAAAGGCTTCTACTTTTTCCTTTCTCCAGCCTGACCAAGGGGTGAAGGAACAATAGTATCTTATGTAACAAGAACAAAAGAGAACCTGAGACTGCTGATCTGTGCCCTGAGGGGGACCGCCAAGATCCTAACAGACTTCTCTCAAAGGAAGGGTGATTTCAAAGGCCCCTTCCCCCATTCTGTTTCTTCTTTGCATGATTAGTCTTGTATTTAAACAGACAAGAACTTCATCTCCCCTTCAGAGAGTAGGCCTACTATTTTATATTTTAGGTTTACATCTGAATAATGACAGGCAAGACTATTTTTTTCATATGATGGATGTGTATAGTATCTAATATGCCACCAATTATGTAATAAGCTCAAAATAAAACTGGAATTTATCCTTGAATTCTGATTAAAAAGACTGATCTCATAATCCATGAGAGTGAGTAGTGAGTAATGTTCAAAGTGGATAACTGCACAACATGGTTGATTGATCAAGATATTGATTTGTTCTGCAGATTCTGAGTTTCTTTTTGTGTGCTGAAAAAGATATGGAAGGCTGAATACCTTTTCAGACATAAGAATATTTTACAATTTTTCAATAATATCCTAGGGCTCAACGTACAAAATATCTCAATATACCTTATGTAAATGCATAATTTTTATCCACAAAGAATTGTAGGAGATGAGAGCCATTAACTACTCAACGACTTTCAATCTGTGTGGCTAATTACATGGCCATTATCCCAGCTTTTGACCAATTTCTATGAAAATTCAATGTTTTTCATGTTCTGTATAAGAGACTCATGCAGAGAATCATAGGTGATTACATGGTCCTACATAATGAACAAAAAACATTGGTAAGGTATCTCTCCCTCAATTAAATCCCAACAAAGAATGGATTTTTGAAGGAACTGGATTCTGCTCCCACAAGATGCCTTCAAGCCTTGAAGAACTGTATACAAAATCATCAGTGATTATCAACAGTGGATGAGGAAAAGAATGCATTCCTCCTCTTTGGTGCACCATGGACCTATACCCTTATAACAAGCACCAAACATGATAAATGATTCTGTTGAGAGATTATGGCGTGATATTCAAAGAGAGTCAAAATCTTCAAAACAAGCGGCTGTATTTTTTTCATTACTCCTGCCTTTTTTTTACTCCACAAGCCTATGAATTCGCATGCTTTTAATATATTATCATATTATTTTGCAAGACTTAAATTATTTTGCAAGACTACTTCAATACTTCTCCCATATATTTAAAAAATAACAACTATAAAAACTATATATGCTTGGATTTTAATAAATTGTCAAAATAGTTCAATAAGATTGAAGAAGATATTCAGATAGGACTGGATGGATATTAAATTTCATTTTCATTGAAGTATTAAAATTAAAATGTCATGTTCTCTGTCAATAAACTTGGAATGCTACAGGTATGGTGTTATGTACATGTGTATATGGATGGGTTAACAATACTTTACATAGAGTCATTGGCAAAATTGGTATGAAATATTTTTATATTCAATTGAAGATGCCCCCCCCCCCCCGAAGGCACTGGTGGTATAAATCCAGGCCTGGATTTTTTTCAGACCAATAGGTATACTGTCAGCTCAGATGAGTAATAGCTACAAGTAATGGCTCTACACAAGCTTTGGTATTATCGAACAGCGCCCACAATAAGCCAACCTGCTAAGCATCTTGTACCCAATAGAACGGCACCAAATTGGCAACATTCTTGGGAGGATAATTTGGGGCCTTAGCGCACTATAGTCCAGGGGATGGGGAGACACAGTTGTCGCCAGATTTTCTTCTTTGTCTCTTCAAAAAGAAGAGATAGAAGAAATAGATGGTTGATACAGGCTTCATTTCATCCTGACAAAGAAAACTTTTTGTGTCTCTTTTGATTTGCATCTCAGAAAAGAAATGAATGGTCAGTTTCCCTGGTCGGATGACAAGCATCAAGCAAAGGCTTAGCATGTCAAAGGAAAAGTTGAAATAGATGTGTTTGGGGCGTGTTTATGCTTCCACTTTTCAAGCCAGAATCAGCATTTTCATACGTGATTGGTCCAAAACACGGTTGCGTCCATGCTTACTTTCATTTAAACGATATTTCAGAACGCCGATCGTAAACTTACAAAAAGGTGTTTCTAAACGTCGTTTGACCAGAATCAGGGTTTCTGGGGAAGTATAAACAGAACCACAATCGTAAACGGGCCCGGCCTTTTTTTCACTGTAAACGGGATCTTTGATGAAATATAGGTAGAATACTGTCCGCTGCACAGGAATAGTTGGCCATGCCAAAATGAATAATCATAACTAGCATTAAAAAGCAATAGCCTATTTAAAGTGTCGATGCAAGTTATTTTTTTCTACTTTATATCAAAAGCCTGAATGTTCTTTTTTTTATATTTACAGCACCATCATATGCCTGCTTCACAAGGGAAACTCATGAACTTAAATGCATCAGAGATGGTAATTAACATAAGCATCATACTGAGCTAGAATGTAAACAAAATACCTAAATGCTGAGGAGAAAGGGGCCAGGGTACATTTAAAGAACGCTACCACAATCCTCTTGAAAATACACATGTAATCTGACATAGGCCATCCTCCCTCTATCCACTAGGTGAAGGGGGACAATATGACTGGGTAAACAATGGTAGGCAAACAAACAGAGAAGGGGAACCCAGGCTACTAATCTATAAACAGCTCCATGTTGCCCTTCATACCGGGGTCTGTATAGTCTTCAGTACATTCTACTCCGAGCCATCATGCAACTGGCAAAAGGGCGTAGCACAAGCCCTGGCCCTGAATGCCATCAAGGCTGAAAGAAGGGCACAAACTATGGCGTAGATGTAACAACTATCATAGTGCTCGCAATGTCACTTGTGAATGTTCCACACAAAAATAATGCCTTTCTGTCAGCAATACACCATAGAGACACTTGTGACCAAATTTACAACTTTTTCCTTAGTTTTGAAGAACTACAGAGTACAGAATATACAAGTGTGTTTGAAACTGGAGTAATCAGGATAACATTGATGTCCAAAATCCCTCCTCCCCAAAACTCAAGACAGGAGTAGATCTATATTACCCTATGAAAATTTGGTTTGCTTATGATTTTGTTGTGTGTGTCACATATCCAATTAGATGTGAACTCCCTCTAATAGGCTAGATGAACTTATAAGGAATTACATGATTAATGAAGCCATATTTGTAGGACAAAATCTAGAACTACAAAAACTACAATTATCAGTATAAATTGTCCATGTATAGGGTGTGTTTTTAGCATTGCAGACAAATTAGTATGATCCATTACATGATTTTAACACATAATTATGACCACATATAATCACAGAACAGAGATAACAAATGTACAATCACTCTCAAATTTTCTAATACAAAAACCTTGTATTCATTATTAAGCTGTTAATTGGTTCTATCGAGCTATCTCATTCCACAAAGCCCTCTTTTATTCTGATGTAATTTTGAACACTGAAAGAAACTATTTACATGTTCACACAGGGTCACTCATGATTAATGTCCCCATCTTGTGTGGAATACAAATTAGGTGCCTATTCTTTGTTCAAATCAATGGAATTGGATGTTATATGATACAAACTCAAAAGAGAACATCTCCCTTATTACATTTCGATGATCATTAAATCGCGCAAGTCTGTGATAACAGACAACTAAACGTCAGAGACGAGGACAAATCAATCGGGATCAATATACTCTCAATGTATAACAAATTTTTGCATTGAGTACCAAGCCATTCCAGGAGCTGAGTGGAGAATGGTATTCAAATGCGGTTTGAAGGGACTGTTCAGTTACTATTTAAAAGGGAGACCAATAAAATAATGCTAATGATGTTTACAATTCAAGTTAGGGTCTGTAGTTTCATTATGTGCAGATTGAGAATTCTGGAGTGGGGTTTGGTACGTGAAGAATTTTATTTTAGCATAATGCACATGATTGTACATTTCTTTCTAGTATGGACAATGAGATACAAACAGGTATGTCATTATGTTGAGTTGGTATGAGAATACATACAAGTCGGCGGAGGAAATTCAGCTCTACTATCCTAACGTACTGTTGAAAATTATCAGGGAAATCCAGTATACAATGGAAATGGAACAACCAATCATCAAAAACAGCATTCTTTCAAAGCATGAACACATTATCTGTCCTTAAAAAATAAGATAATTCATTCTGTTCCAAATGTAGTGGTCAAGCAGTTAAGTTCTATGTGAACATGCACACACTCCTACAAAGATAAATCATGTAGTTCAATTCACATTCAGACAGTGCTTGAAAAATTCAGCCTTTTCTTCACCTGTTGACTCATACATCTCCAACCTCAAACCACCAAGATTATCTCTTTCCTTCATCAGTTTTAATATATCATTTATAAAAAGTGGTGTAAATAACAAACACAGTGAATCAGAAATTAATGGTCTACTCCATTTCTTATCTGAGCCTGTCTCCCTCTCAAAGCAAACTGCCTGTTTGTATGCCACTCCATGGTTAAGCGAATTAAAATGTGTCTGAAACCTATTTTGCCTCATTTCTAATGAATTATTCTGATTTGCAATATCCTTATAGTTATAATATTCCATTAGGTCTAACTGTCTCTTGGCCAATTCATTATTTTATTCAATTTTTTTTTCACATTATTTTATCTAATATTCACTCGGTACAATCATGAAGCTCTATGGTATAACACCATTATCTGATCAGCTTAATTGCTGATAGACCAAATTGAATCAGAAACCAATAAAGCTAATAAAAAATAAAAGTTAACCAAAGATGAATGAACCAAATAGAAATATACCAAGTGGCAATCTATCCCAAACATACAATGTGCAAACTACAGGCCTACAGGCTTCATGTAGTATACAAACGCTACTGTATTTTATTCACAGAGGATGTTTAAGTTACAATGTAGGCTGTAGAGAATCACTTATAGATTGGGTAATAATCATTTAACAATGTTTACTCATGAATGGATTACAGAACAAAGACAGCTTCTCATGAATTCTGTGAAGAATCAGTGATTTTCAAGAAATCTGGAAATCATTCATTCAGCCTTGTTGACTGTTTGACCAACTAGACTTGTCTTCAAAGAGGGGACTACACTTTATGAGAAAAATGCACATTCAGTAGGCCTTTATCTTTTAAATCTGCAATGATATATATTTTTTCATAATACAATCATACAGGCCTATTTGGGAGTTATATTATCATTGGCAACTGTACACTTCTGAAAGGTATCAAAGTGACATCGAATTTTAAGATTCTGAAGGGTTATCTTTATCATTAAGCCTTAATATTTCCAAAATAAAAAAATCAACTATGTTA
This sequence comes from Lytechinus pictus, assembly GCF_037042905.1. Taxonomy (NCBI): domain Eukaryota; kingdom Metazoa; phylum Echinodermata; class Echinoidea; order Temnopleuroida; family Toxopneustidae; genus Lytechinus; species Lytechinus pictus. The sequence goes on from NW_026974140.1 coordinate 12,126,826, forward strand.
TTATTTTTCTATGAGAATTAGAAGGGTATCAACTTATCTGAAGAGGATTTATGGCTATCTAGTCATCAACTCTATATAGCATCAAATGTTTGATCATTTACACAGTGATACTGTAGGTTCATGGGAACTGTCCTGATAAGCTAATATTTGATGAGGGTTATTGGGCATCATTAAGTCATTAGATTGGAGCTGATGTCTTTATCAAACCGTGTCCACTACCAGCTAATCTGAACTTGATGATGCAAGCTCATCAATGGAAGAGGTTTGTCATAGACTCAAGTCAAGTTGTGTACTGAGGTCTTAGCACCAAACAGTCAGAATGACTTAAGAGTGGGATTATGAATATGTGCCCCAATATGTTAATTAAACTTGCATATGGGGAATCTTAGTAAAAGCCGACAGGAAACCAATATGAATGTAAACACAAGAATTGCAATTCTGTATTAACACTATTTGTACATTCCTTCGCATTTTTCAAAGATAATGCTAGCAGTAGGTGGTACCTCCTAATAATATGGTATTCTAATCATCAGTTACACGAACATTACAAGGAAGACAACATATTTCACGGCTGATCTTCTCTATAAAGCATGAAAATCGCAGAATAGATTAGTTTACTCAGCACGATACACGGTTCACTATCCCATATAGGCCCCATGTTGAGCTATCCAGTGACTGGCAAAAACTAACAGAGAAAGAGAAAATTCCTTCCACAAATTTGACACGAAAGGTGCCGCTCAACAACATTATTGTGCTGGATGGGCTCAGATCTTGCCGGCCTTCTATGGACTGGGATAATGCAAGGATTTATGACATTGTGCCTGGTTAAAGCAGGTGGAATTGATAGATTCAATCATAATTTTTTTTTTTAAGAATTGAATTTCAGATATCTTCACATTGGCTAAAACTGTGTGTGTAGTGTGAAAAGTATGTAGATCAAAGAGAAAAGTGTGATTTTAGCTAGCTTTCAATATGGTAGGCTGTGGTGTGAACAATGTATTTTGGTTGTGCCTTGTATTTTCAGATAAAATATCCTCTGGATTAAATCCACCCCCTTATTTGTCCTTCACATTTTTTTTTGAAAATCTTTGTGTATCTTTCCCCTCCCATCTTGCCTCGATCTCCTCCCTTTAAGTCAAACAGATGTCATCACGCAATCAATTATCATCAAATTCAAAAGTTTGACAAAATATATGTGCATAAGACAGACATGCACAGAAATCATATTCAGTTTTGATCATACTTTCAACATGCAGCTACATGAAGGCTACAATATGAACCAGAGTAGAGATACGGTACATATATCGGCCTCTCAGAAGATTCTGTGAGCACAACAGCAGCAAATACATGTAACAGAGGCTGCGTTTATGCGACCTCAAGCCAGAATCATGATTTGAATCATGATTTGAATCATGATTCAAAACACAAACATGAATCACGATATCACAGAATCAGCGTTTAGACGACCTTCATTCCAAAGCTGTTTCTCCTCAGATTCGGGCCAATCCAGTGCGCATCACTAGTGCGCAGTTTGACAGAGGAAGTTTTTCGCACGTGTTTCGGCTCTCGAAAAATATTTTGCTTCCAGAATTCAACCTAAGTTTACTTCTATCATATAGGGTCCATATGCTTCTATTAATCTTGTTAGTTAATCCAAAATGGTGTTCGGAAGTGAATTTCAGCGTAGATCCAATTTAATATTGACACTCTATACTCAACAACAACTGAGATCATTGTCTGTCCAGTTAATTCATTTACTAGAACTTGAAGTTGAAGACATGACCAAAAAATGAAAAGTAGTGGACGATGCGAAGACCAACACAGAATTTGAACATGACAAGAAATGCATGCAGAGTAATCATGTACATACAATGAGCACATAGAGAGCCTTGAGCTTGGCAAGAGTCAAACCGAAAGCCGTAGCCCGACACAGTGAGGTCATATAATCATGATTCAAATCACGATATCGTTTATTCGAACATTTTCATACGTGATTCTGCAGAAACGTCTTTCCAAACGCCCCTTTTTTCGTGTTTCATGTTTGTGATTCTAATCATGATTATATTCAATTTCGACTAAACGCAATCGTGATTCTGCAGAATCATGATTTGAATCATGATTCGAATCATGATTATAGGGTAAAAAAGTGGCGGATAAACGCACCCAGAGTGAAGTAAAGAAGGAAATAACACAAGATCTACCATTATCCGTATTACAGACATGACATATTCATCCCAGCTATCAATGCGTAGGCTTATGGGATGTGCTGGCAGCCGGTTAGCCTTTTTGCAATTACTTCCTCTCACTCACAAAATGGCTGCAATAGGCCTACAAATAGTGGCAATAATCTTGTGAAAAACAATAATGTGACCAAATAGCCAAACAATCTTTGTCAGAAATGCAAGATCTTTTTCTTTTTTAAAAACCAGGAAATGGCTACACCTAAAAAAAGCAATTTTCTGGAGCCAATACTAAAATATAGGATTCTATTCTGAAATCTTCAAACAAATGTACAGTATTGGACTGAAATTACAGAATGCCACTGAACTCCATAGGTCTTCATCTTCTCTGCTTGAAGTACATGTGCAACTGGTTTGCATGCAAGACTCTCATGTTTCGCTGGTCACCATGGAGACTTCAAACTGAGTCAGTGTCTTTGCAACAAGACACCTTCAGGCAGGCTCATGCAGGATACCCGTTTCAGGTGTTTACTGGACAAAGAGACCAAAACTGACCAGTCCTGAAGAAACTGACCTTTACAATGACCTCGCAAATTGATTTATAGTTTTCTGTCAGTCCTGTGATGATAATGACCACTAACTGACCCATGCCACTGGCTTTGCCTGCTTCTTTCCTCACAAGTGCAAACTCCCTGCTCAAAGTCAAATTTATGCCATCAGGCTACAAGTCTACAAGTCGTCAACCCTAGTGCTGACACATATACGAGTGCTTGGGACCGAAGTAAAGAAAAGTTTCCTCTGGTTGTATAATAGGGCTAGAAATTGAGGCTTGAGGTCAAATTTCAACCTAGAAAATAACAAATTTATGATAAAACATTCTTTCAGTCCATAATCACTTTGCCAATTTCAGAAGGTAGTGGGCCATGTAACGGAGGTCTGAATGGAGCACATAAATTTTCAGTTTTGGAGGCTAAGGAAAAAAACACATAACTGATATTACATAAAAATCATATTGTACAAGAAATGATAGTGATTTACACCAAGTAGGAAGGGTAATAGCAGGGGCAACATATTTGGCATATAACTAAAACCAAAAAACAGGTGCAATAAGTCTAAAAAATTGAACTGCATGGAGAAAACCTAACCCCCATTACAACATAAACCATGTATATTGAACATTGCTCAGAGGGAGGTTATTACTTGTGATTTTGTTTCTTCGTTTTTGCTCTTTCAAAGTAATGTGGTACCCCCCTTTTTAGATGAGTCCTTTTGAAAGGAGACACTAGCCGTAACCGCTGAAGGAATGAGTGGGGCAGTGGAGTCTGGAAAACAACATTAGTGGTGACATTTGAGAGAAAAGGAGGAGAAATGGGGAATGGAATCCAGAAGTTGGAGAAGCAATCAACCGGGTTCATAAGAGAGCAACGGCAGAGCGGGTGGTAGACCAGAGGAAAATTATACAGATTTTCAGGCTTCTCTATACTCATATATTATCATTCAATGTTATTATCAAAGGGAATTCATCTCCTTCAAATAAATACAGTTACAAGTTCAAGAGAAATGGCATGATTGGAAGGGTTGCAGGCCATAGGACAGTGGTAGGGGTGACTATAGAAAGAGAGGTGAGGGAACGCTGGGAGAAAAGCAAGAGAGAGTACATGTACAAGAGAGACAGAGAAAGACAGACAGACAAAGGCAGAGAGCAAGAGACTAGTTTGTTAACAGGAAATTGATAGTAGGCAAAGAAAGAGAAAGACATTGAGATGAGAGAGGGAGAGAAAACAGGGAAGCTACATTTGGTGAAGAAAAGAACGAATAAGAGATAAAGAGAAAAGAACATTAGGAAAGGCTATTGCAGTAATTTTCATTACCTATCAGTTTAATTCTGTCTGTGAAGATTCTTTTCTGTTTTGATTCCTTGATAAAAAAAATCTAAAAGGCAAAGTACAAATATGTAGAAGAGAAATTAGCGAGAATACAGTGGGAAAATATGAATCAGAAAGAGAAATGAGAGAACTTGACACTTCGATAGGAAATAGAAAACAGAGAGAGACGTAGATGTATTTACATTCATGTACACTAAAGGGGTAATTCAATTTACTTTCAATCATAGCCATCATTCAAATATTATTTCCTATTCACCTCCAAATCATGAGATAAAACATTTTTGGCAAACCCTGAAAAACATCCCTTCCTAAATGTTGACTGGATAAACAAGACCTCAAAATAAGGCCTGGAATGCAATTTAAACCAGATAAACTCTCATTGTGTCTACTTTCTTTTAGGTTTTTATGGTGCCATTTTGATGGACACAATTGTGGGATACGAATATTGCTTTTTCTAAATAGTGCCTCTGCTTGCACTTGGTAAATTTATTTTCCAGTTGCCAAGTCGCAAGCTTTGCCGAGTAAGTCAAGTGTTGGTCAAGTATAAGAGGTGCAGATGACACAGCTAGGTCGGCAAACAAGACGAGTCTCCCGGGAAAAACTCAACAAAGAAATGAACACATTCAGGCCATTCCAGATGCATGAGAAATACAAATTTTGAAATTTATAAATTTTCTCAAAGGTTTCAATTTAGGGTGCAATTAATAACCAGGTGGGAGGCAAACAGCTATTTTTCATATATTTTTATATAGAATATGAAAAAATACTCAATGAATATATCAAGGAAATTCCAACCGTACAAAAAGAAAATAGAGGACAAAGAAATATTTTTAAAAAACATAGCATAACATCATAATATATGTATTTCCCCCACTGAGAATATCTTTGAAAATTTCAATGCATTTTATTGTTATTATACACTCAGTAAAATCTTGTTATAAACATGTCAAAGACTATCAAAATCCAAACTGGGATTACAAATTCAGTTCATTCATAGGCATTCATCCAGTTTTTAGAAAACAACAATGCTATACCTCCAAACCAAACTCCTCATGTTTTGATGAATTTTTACACTGAGTGGGAGTGACATTATCCACAAACTATCATTCTGAATTGAAATGACCACTATTTACTGCCAACAATTACATACTCCATATCATTTCATATATCAAAGGTATATATGAGGCAAATACCCCTGCATAGGCCTTCATGTTGTGCACTCAAATAAAATGATTTTCAGGACAAAGCAGTTACCTACTGCAAACTATGCAAATGTACTCTAAAATAATGAAGTGCATTTTCTTCAAGTACATGTAAATGGATTCCCCATTCATCAATGGGGACTCACAAACATAATCACCAATATTTTCTTTTTAATTTGAAGAAAGGCTCAATTAGCAATATGAGATATTCTAACCGCATCTACAAATAAAACAGCTCTCACATTCACAATATGAATTTAGGCCTGATATGAAGAAATAATACTAACATCAAGCCTCTAATGAAGTCAGAATACAAATGAACTTTGTTTTGTTCAGAAATTTTTCTCATATCAATATGAAATTTTTTACGCAAGGTCAGAGTTCAAAAGATGCCATTATAAGAAAGGTCACTAGTAAAGGTCAATAATTTTCACTGGAAGCCGATAACATTGAAAGTTGGCTTGTGGTAAGCTCACAAACCAAATGAGCAATGCATCAAATATCTCCATAAATGTCAGAGAATCCACCTATGGCTATTATTCTTATCTTTTCGCTTCTTTTTAAATATAGGGAGGAAAACTTATTAAAGTGTTTTGATAACATCAGTTTATTTAATTTGTTTCCTGCAGGCTCAGTCAAAAAAAGAAGTATTAATAAGATACATAAACACCTGTATTTAAATGGATTTTACACCCAAATTATAAAAAGAAACTGAGAAACTTCTAATCGATATTTCAGATATAGTTTGTTTCCATATCCTGTGTCAACAACCTTGGAAAAAATGTCTTGCCATCAAAATCTGACATTTTTTCGAGATAAATCCAAATGGTTTTATTTCCAATTCGTCTAATGCCAATTCGCCCCATTGCCATCTCGTCTACTATCATTTGGTCTACCACCAGTTCGTCCATTATCCACATGGTCTAATTGCCATTTCGTCCACTCACCATTTTGTTTAATAACCAGTTGGTCCAATTGCTATTTAGTCCATATACCATTTGGTCTAATTGGACTAAGTGCTGATTGTGCAAAATGAATGAAAATGAAAAGGATATTAGACCAATTGGTTATAAGACAAAATGGACATAGACGAAATGTTTGAGGACTGAATGGCATAAAACAATGAAAGTAGACCAAGTGGTGAGTGGATGAGTTGGCAAGTAGACGAACTGGCAATTTACATGTACCATCCAAACGGGAGCAATAAAGATGACTCAGAATATTTGTTGGCACTTGTACTGTATGTACCTTTATTTTTTCATTATGATTATGTTTAGGCTAGATGTGCTAGAGCAGAAATTGGTTTGTGTACTTCCTTTATTTCAATCCTATGAAAATTAAAATGGCCTTAAATCATTCACTTCAATGAGCTGAGACTGTGCAAAGTCACATGAGAGATTCTAGAATAAATATCCTCAGGCACCAATAAAGTTGGACGCGAAGTGTTTTGTCAATCCCAACCATCTTCGTCACTATTTTCCAGAAGACATGTCACAAGAAAACTGAAGGCACATTGAATTTGTAAATGTTAAGCTGATAAGAAGGATTCTCATTAAATGTTACAAAGAGTCACTCTACTAAGCAAAAAAATATATAGGCCTAGAGGTTTCTCTAATGGCTCCTGTGATAAAAGTCTGGGTTTCGTTTTTCTCATCTGCATTCATTTTTTTTCTTCAAATGTTTCTGATTGAAGTGAAAAATAAATGCAGAATTGAATACGGGTATGCAAAAATTAATGATATAGCACATGGTGTCTGGTATGGCAGTTGCTCATAATTCTTTTATCTATATATGTGCTCGTTAATAGAAATGAGGTGACATGTTATAATTTCCACAGCATGAGATGAAATAAAACCTTAACATAAAACAATCTGCAGAGGAATTTCCAAGAGTGTTTTGGGGTTAACCTTTCACAATGTTGGTGAAAAGACTTCAGATAAAACCTACAGTAGAAGAGGAAATTCCTGGTTTGGTTTGTATTTAATAATACACAACTAACTACTCAGAATCAAAAGCACACTTTTTTGTGAGCAGGGCTTTTATGTAATGTCCATCTTTACATCCAGAAAATCATATGTTATTGTCAACCATCAACCTTTCTACTAGTTTTAATTGTACACATGAAGAATATTTTGGAAATATGCTAATATGAAAAAGCTTTCAAAATTCAAAATGAATGGAATGAATAAATATTATTGTTAACAATTCCTTCATTTTTGAAGGAATTTCATGTTTTCATGACATCATTCTCTATGAATGGGCTGAATTAATTTGCATATTTCCATAAATTTAATTATTCCTGACATGAGAATGATTTCCTGGGACTGAAAGAATGCTATTCAACTATTATGATTATTGAATGCCTTACATAGCCACAATTGATGGAGTACCACACATGACCCTGTAGATAATGTATCTTGATCTTTATTGGTAATAATATTTGAGCAGCTCATGACAAACATGTGTGGCAAAATACTGCAACATGCTGTGATAAATGGACTTCAAGGATTTGGAAAACAAGTTAAATTTCTCTTTTTTTTCTTTGTTTTCATTTATTTCTCATTGATCTCAATGATCAAAAGAATAACATATTACTACACTGAATGTATCAAATTCTATAATGGAAAATGCACATTGCAATATTTAAGTAAACAGAGATTTCTAATTTGAAAGTGGGGTCAAAATAATTAATGAAGTACATCATACATGGATCACTTTAAAGTTGAATTACATCACTAAAGACAAATCATTGGATGTGTAAACGCCATCTGTTCTTGAGCATGGCGAGGTTGCTGTTCCCAAAGCGATATTTAAAAAAAAAATTGTAATATGAAATTATTTTTTCAACATCATAATTTTTTATCTAATTTCCTTTAGGGCCTACTATCTGGCCAATTTTCCTTTTTGCATATCACATTTATTACAAAATGACTGATTTTAAAATCAATCAATTTCCATTTCTATAGAAAATAAAATGGTACACAACAACCACTATGCCAATGGTCTATTGATACCTCACAAATTCAGAATAACTTTGGATGATACATAATAAAACTGAGTTTATATTAGAATAGATTCTATTGAGACACTTCTGCTATAAAACAAAAATCATTTGCTTATAAAAGACATCTATAAAATAATAGCCAGGCCAATTCTAAACCAAAGATAATTCCTTATGAATATAAAAAAAAATCTACTTATAATTTTGAATAATCTGATCATTCCAAAGCTAATAAAACTCACTCTTCATTTAAAAGACACCTGTAAAATTCAAGCCTGGACAGCATGACGCCAATTTTTTTTTTCTTCAAAATAAATAATATGACAAGACAGACGGGTACAAAGGTGATTGTAAACATTAATATCAGATTACAATCTTGATGAGCTTTAATATGAGCTCATCGGTCTGTAATATGTAGGTTAATTGCATGATGCAATGATAAATATAATGCTGATATCTTGTTTAAAAAATAGTTTGCATAAGATGAAATACAAATATACAGTAAGTAAATGTGTTGGTTGAATAATCATTTTAGATGAGACTCTTAAACGTTGGTTACTGAGAGCAAAGGCCCAATCGAAGGTCAATATGAAGATTGTTACAACTTTGACTACCACGCATAAATAAATATTCAGAATTCATGGCATATAAATTAATTTCTTCAGACTTTTTCATTTTAATATACATAGTAGATATTGAATTGTCAAAATATGAAAAATAAATTTTTAACTATTTTGGGTGAAGTACATGTATCGAGATATTTGAGGCCAGCTGATGGTGAAATTATGCACTGCAATTTTTTTTACATTTCAGAATAATTTCAGGAAGCTTCTCTTACTTATAGGGAAAAATGGTAGTGTAATACATATATGTAAACCAGTCAGCATCCAGTAGACACTTTACTATAATTCCACAAAGCTAAATTTATGTTCAAATCCATGCGCTTTCTTATTTTCAATATGACACCATGACGTCATTCCTCCTTTGGAGAACATTATAGATCTCTTTCAAGGGATTTCCTTACAGGCTTTTGCATGTTTCTCCTATTAAAAAAAATTAAGGTCTTCAAATATGCATCAAAATTGTATCGATAACAAAGGACTAGAATCAGGCATGGTTTTAGTTTACAGATTGGATGAAATTAAAGAATGAAAGAGAGAGAATCAATGTGATTAGTTACAATTCTCTTCCTCCAGTGAGTTCATTGGTCATGACAGGGCACAAAGAAAGAGAATGGATACATGTAGGATTATGGTAGGGATGGTGGTTTGTGTTGTTCTTTTTTAAATTACATGAAGAAGAAATAGAATCAGGTATGTGATTAACCTTTTGTATCCTTTTGTATAACTTTTCAAAATAGAGCAGTTGGTCCTTTATGTGTCTAGTTTTTAAAGTAAGACACATAATGTATAAAGTGAATATATATATTTCAATCACACAAGCATGAAATTAATAATATGCATATTGTCTTTCATGGTTCATGGATCCTACATGTATGGTTCATCAGGGGATACATGTATATATTTTGGTGGGAATTGGGTGGGTTGGTAGTTATAGAAATAAGTAAAATAATGAATTTACAAACACTCTTAACATCTAAATATCAGCACTAAACAGGGAAAATCTTAAACAAGATGGCAAGATGATATAAATCCCTGCATGGTTGAGACTCAAGAGAAATTATTTTTGTGATATACAGTTGTATCATGCCTAATACATTAAAGCTCACTGGCACCTTTATTTTTGGAACAATTTGACACAAATTTAGAGTTATTAGAGACCACTGACCTAGTTAAATATTACTCTGATTAGCTCTTTTGACAAAAGTGGGGAGTAATTGATACTCAATCCATTTTGAAACTCAGAAGCAAATATTTTTGCTGACCTATTGTTCAGCAGCCATGACTTTCTACCCTGATTTTTGACACCTGAATGCTTGATTGAACTAACTAACAAGTACTTGTAACTTGGTAAATTAAGGAAGGTTACTATATCCTGCCCACTTAAATTGTCATCAATCACAATGCACAGGAAAAAAAGTCATGTGATTCTTTTTCATCTGAAGCAACTTCAACCACCAACAACCTCAAACCATGGAATGTCAAGTCCTGTACATGATGGGGGAGTTTCATGATTTTTTAAATGGAAGAATACATATGTGTGCAAGAATTGCCATCTTTAGAGGCATTATGCAGACAATTCGAGGATACAAATTCAATTTTTCCTGCAAGCCCTTTTACTTGGTGATTTTATAAGCTTTTAGGGTGCTGTGAGAAGAAAAAATTGAAATATAAATACATTATCTATGAGACGTCGAGAACCATAAGGACTTCATAACTCTGCTTAATAATGAATGTATTGTATCATCAACCTTGTAACTCTTAGCTGAGGCAATTCAAATGAGAAATTTAAATGAGTTTTGAGAAAATGATGATAAATATGATTCACATTAAATATTATTCAAGTTTCTGCAATAAAATGATCTTCACAACAATGTATAGGCTGCATGTTGACCATTACTTAATATTAGGGATTACCTTTTCCTCTGCATTGTGTTTTTCCTTCATCTGTGACAAAAGTCAAGTTGAAAGTCAATTTTCAGAAAAGTATATTGAATCACATTGCTTAAACATACATGGACATTAGGTCAAGGGCTTTGATTTCCCCCATCATAACCACTTTGTTAATGGGTGGAGTATGAATTTAACATACACATAGGGAGCATACACCAAATATTTGCCCATTAACTTGTCTCAAGTGCAAAAAATACTCCAATACATTTCAAATATCCTCCCCCTCAAACTTCCAATTCCTTCACTTAAAATCGTATTTTCATCTCGTTAATCATATCGATATACACAATCTTTTGTGGCAAATAAACTTGGTTTACCTAAGTGATTGAGGGAGTTTCTAAAGATGACTGATGGTGAAACACACAAAGGAATGCAAGATAAGGATCAAAACATTAGAGGACCAAGTATTGCGGTCCTGCAAGTAGATACACTCAACACCCAAGTGCAGGAGGGAACTTTTCCAAGGTCATATTGAACAGAAAGTAATATTTAATGATGCAGAAAATCAATCACAGATAAGTTTTTCCTTAATCTATTTTTCTTAACCAAAGAAAATACATAAACTGCAAGACTGCAGGTCCTGGGATGATTACAACAATCATCACAAGGAAAATTCAGCATTTTGCTCAAAATAAAATTGATTGGAAAAAAAGACACACACAGGTCAAATAATATGAGGAGATTAGGAATGCCATACCTATAAGTCAATAATTGAAACTATAAATTGATATTAAAAATGAATCACTCAATTAAAAAAATAATCAAAAATTGAATAAAATGGCCTGTTTCATGCAGTCTCTATTAAAAAGTATCCCCCTCTTGAAATATGTTGGTTTGTCACATGTGCCTCTCTTAGATATTGAGGTTTTTTTTTTTTAAGTGCACATGCTTTTTGTATATGTGTATATTTGTATGTTCATTTTCCTCCAAATATTTTTACTTCCTAATACTTGAACATTTAAGATTGTTGTAGAAAAAATTATGTTTTCTTGTACATAGTGGTTGGTCATTTCAGAATAAAAAGGATTTTCAAATCAGCAAGCAATATACAAACTACATGTATGTTCAATGCGTATTAAAGGGTACAACAATGTGTACATACATGTATATTTGCGGTTCCCATGCTTATATTGGTGGTGATGGACTATTGCTGGTTATTGACTCAGGACTATAATCATCTAAGGACTAGTATAATCATCTAAGAACAATTAAATCAGTTTAACTGGACCAGACTCAATAATCAGTGAAGATTAGGATTTTATTTTATATCATTCTATAAACAGCAGTGAGCAGGTACCCACTGACAACTGCATGAAGAACCAACAATCATCCCTTAGCAGGGGAACAATGATATCAACCCCAGACAAAAGAATGGCTGAACAATGTGCTTTATCGTTTATTTGAGAATTTGTGGAGAATGGATGGATGATAGATATTCATTCAGGATGAAAGGGGACCTCTTACATGAACAAAGATTAATGACTGCGAAATGACAATAAAAAATAGGCTTAAAGAAAAGCTGGTAATATTATGGACTTATTCATGAACAGATTAACAACCACACTAAAAATAAAACTCAGTAGGCAGATAAAAACACAAGTTATGAATTTCCCTTTGGAATGTGCAGAAGCTGTTAACTTAAAACCAAACTGAAATGATTTTACAATATCTATAACTAATAATTTCTATGTTTAAACTTTAAACAATATTTCAATAGTCAAACATTCCTGTTAGCAGCAATATTGTGTTTATCTTATAAGAAACAAACACAAAGGACAGGTACCTACATGTACATGTAGGCTGACTGCGAATATACAAATAAATATACAGTGTATGTACTGTAATATATGTAATTGTAAGCTGACACAGACATTTATACCCTGTCCCAACCCTAAAAGTATTTACCACAGGATTAAACTGTGGAATATTCTGAGATCTAAATCTCAATTTGAGGGTTCAGCAACATTTTTAAACTCGCATCAGGTCTACATACATTTCTATGATGTATTTAGCCTTTTAGGCCTATATGTTTGTCTTTTTTTTTTAAATCATATGGGGCACAGTGATATCCTAGCATTCCAAAAGCACTGAAGTAAAGGGAACATTCCTAAAGGGTTTATCAAAAACCAATTTCCTCTGAATTTTCCCTATGTCTACGAAAGGGTGTCTCATCCGCCAGTTGCGGTTCAACAAATTTCAGCCACATTCATCGGCCTGCCTCTTGACTTCACCCATTATGAGGCACGGCAGACCTTCACTACAAAATACTAAGGATTATTTATTTAAATATTTTGTCAAGATAATGTGATTATTTAGTACTGGGTGGCGAAATGAGCAAAGGAGAGGAAATTCAATCTTCTTTCAAAAAGAATAAAAAGAAAAAGAAGGAAAAGAGGGTGGATCATCAAATTTGATGGCCTGTTCTGATATACCTGAATGACTGGTATCCTGCCATGTTACAGTTGAACAAACGTGGATTAGAATGTAGAAGATTATCTCAAATGTACCCCAAGGAAAAATCATTTTTCTACATGTCAGTATGTGTGATATTTCCACTGTATGTACTGTAGGCCAACATTTCTATTGGTGCATGTACTGTATGTAAAAAACTTTGTCCATCAATCTTTGATGAGATACACAAATAAATATGACCAAATTTAATGAAGAAATATCACTGATGTTAAGAATAAAAAATGAGCTATTTATGCACTTTGTCATGTTTATTATTATAGAGGTGTGAAAATTCATTATGTTTTATAGGACATGGGTAAATGGTAATACAGTCCTGCAGTTTGAGTAGCATGTAAACTCCCATTCACCAATGGAAAGCAACTAAATCTGAATTTCATGTTTTTCCCTTTATATTTAATTGAACACTGGCATGAGAAATCTACCAATCATGATAAAGATATGAACTGGGGCATGCACAATTTTCAATCACATATCATGTTTTCCTTGTCTTTTTTCCCCCAACAAAGAATATTAAGGCTCTCAAATTTGAACTTTATAGAGATATCATCCCCACTCAAGGATATGTACGCATGTACATTAACTCATTTGAATGATGTCATTGACAAGGTAAAGTAAACAGTTAACAGACAAAAAAAATCCTTCAAAAGGAATAAAGTGTCCTCAAATCAATCCCAAACCATTATCAAATCTATCCCTTTCAACAAAATTCAGTTGGAGGCCAAGGATTCCTGAACTGTAAATCTTTTTTTTTCCATCTCTTTGTTTTTCATTACAATTTTGGTAGGACCAAGGAGTTACCAGCAGTGTAGGCTACATACATTTCCAGAGTTTGAATGTCTTTTTCCACACCACTAATATTGAATTAAGGGATACATGTATTTAGTGAAATTTGACTTGGAAGTTGATGGTACGGACTAATTTTTTAATTATTTTTTTCAAAACATTTTTCAAAGCCCCAAGATGAATAATGCACATGAAGGACAATAGGCATATACAGTTTGCAAAATGTGTATTCAACCAAGCCCCATATTGTCTTGAATGTACCCCTTCTAATCGAGTGATATAAATAATTTGAAATAGCTGGATAACTTGAAGTCCAAAACCTGCCTGATATGGTGTGAACTCAAATCATTTACAAACCTGACATCATAATGGCCTTCAGATTTTCTTTTCAATTATCTATTTCAGACTACAATATTGAAATTATCCTGCTGTAAAATACAAATATAAAGAGTATCAGTGATACAATACAAACTGTATTATATCTTAACAATGAGGACTCCATCTTGTAATAACTCAAACAATGCGCAGAGCACTTCATTCATCTTCACTGGATCCAGAACAAACTGTTCCACTTTCAAGTTTGCTCTTCTGTCTGGTTTAAACACACAAAGTTTTCTAGATTTTCTCACAAATTCAAATATTCCGGAGTAAATAAATTATGATGATGAAACTGATCTGTTCAACTGTACGTACACTACATGTACATTGACGTGTATTAGGAGTAAAGCAACGACCTTGAAACTGAAAATACATGTATTTTGACATGTAGACCAACATGTACAAATACATGTTGTACAAGATGTTACTCTTAGCATATTGACATAATTGTAATGAGCTTTTAAAAACGCCTTACATTGTTCAACCATTCTTATCTGTATATAATGTATCTCTTTTTCTATATGTTTATTTTCCTTCAGATCTTACACGAAAGCAAATATTCTGACTGTATCAGCCCATAGAAAGACAAAAAGTAAATGCGATATCCATGACTATGCAATTTAATTCAAATTTACAATGGAATTTGAAAAGACATTGATGTAATCCCTCTGAATGTCATGTGAATGTGAACTGAAGATGGACTCCACCTAGGTGCTTGTCATGAAAAATAGGAAAACAAGATAAAATATACAAAATAATGTAAATAAGCTTGTCATATTCAAGCTTCACAT
Source organism: Lytechinus pictus (assembly GCF_037042905.1). NCBI lineage: Eukaryota > Metazoa > Echinodermata > Echinoidea > Temnopleuroida > Toxopneustidae > Lytechinus > Lytechinus pictus. Next base: position 12,142,092 of record NW_026974140.1, read on the forward strand.
AAATCTTAAGATAGTGTCAATGTGGAAATAATATTAGAGCCAGCATCTTCTGCCTCTCTAATTCATCGCATTTGGGACAATGTCAATATAAAAGGCCTACAATAAGAAATTGAAAAATTGTCCAGTCTTTACATATACTGTAATATGTTTACAATTTACATATTTGAGCATTTATAAAAATGCATTCCATGTACAAAAATGTACAAATAGTATTAAGGTCAATGAAAAATCATTTAGCCATTTTTGTAAAAAGCCTCTCCTTGTGGCCAAGGTATTTGATTTTTTTATCATCATAAATATTTTTGTGACAAAAGAGATTTTTTCAACTGAATAAAGTCATGCCTGAGGCAATTGAGGATCCCCACAATAGAAGGTTATCTGAACCTGTCCAATGATTTTGTCCAGTTCATGTGGCGCCTTGGCTGAGTTTTTTAGTGCCTGGTTTGAATACAAAAGTTTTACAAAACAAATACTTGGCAATATATGAAAAGTAATAGGGATAATAGTGGTCTGTATGCCCAGATGAACACACAAACCTTTTTCATATCAAAACAAATATGGAGCTGGCTCAATGGCAAGGTGGTTGAAGAGAGAGAGAAACAAAAGAAGGGATACACAGATAACTATAAAAGGTGACAAGAAAGGTTTCGTTTACATTTATAGTTTGACTGAATAAATTTGAATAAATATCCAATCAAGCATTTGTTTGTGATAAAATCCATGTACCATAAACATAAATTTAGGAATATTTCAAACAATTCAATAGGTTACAGGAATTTACCCAAATGGAATTTGAAAGCTTGATACAAATAGTACTGTCTGCTCAAAATGCCAAATGACATTTTTTTTTTTTATGAAAGCTGCACTTTTTAAATCCAATAAACATTCCATTAAAATGAATTTATTTGGAGATAAAAAAAACTATAAATGTCAAATTTTTTATATACATTTTACTCTGATTTTCTCTTTGGAAATCTTAATGATGAATGAGGTACAATACAACTATAAAAATAATAAAACATTTACTAGCAATGCACTTGCTTAAAAAAAAACTGTTTTAATCCATTTTGAAGAACTGCAATAAGGAAATCAGTAATACGAGGCCAGGGGGCATTACACATAGAACAAATACTGAACCATAATATTGCAAACATTTAAAATCTACAATACATTGATGTTTTCGTCTCAAATGATTCTTTACATTGAATCTTTTTTTCTCAATTCAACTGATCTTATCTCCAAAAAGTCACTAACCTATAAATAGGTTTCTCATTCTTTCCCGCTTATTATTCTTCCTTTTTCCATTTCTTCTTTAAAAAACGTGAAAAAGGGGATATGCTACAACTCTGGCGTCTCAATCATCGACAGTGCAGACTGTTCTGTACAGTTACAAATTGTGGTATTTGATTCCGTGTTTAATGACGTGTTTATTAGACCATTAAACAATACTACCTGCTATTAAAGACAGATCACAAGAAGCTGATAAATTCCTGCATACTATCGATCCGGACAGGGTTGAAACAGAGCGATGACGTGTTACGCTTTTCTTGTAAGTGACCAGTGACATGGTGACTAACAGGGAAAGAATTCTTTGGTCTTTAATTGATCTCTAAATTTCATTAAGTTACATCTGCATTGGTCCTAGATTTGTTGATTTTTGTTATTTTTTGGATGAAATTAACAATTTATAAAGGGGGGTGATTCAAATGTGTGCACTTTATCTTCAAACCAATTTTCACTTTAATAGACATCTTTATGGTAAAAATGGAAATCTGCATGCAGGTCTACACCTCATAATAAAGCAGCAAATAAGAAATACCATTGAGAATTACTAGCGGCAACAACTTCCTGAAAATAAACAAACTGAAGTTTGGGCCACAACTAACAACATGTACATGTATGTAGAAGTATTGTACCCTCTACAGTGTACAGTGTAAAGTACATTAAATGAAGATTACCAAACAATAGACAAATATGTGCAAATTATTAACTCAGATAATTCAGATTGGTATTGAAAGTTTATACAAATGTAATTATGTGAAATCTTCAATTCAGCAATACTGTCTTCTGAATCCAAAAAAGTCAACAATCATAATCACATTCCACAAAGTATAGAGTACATTTGTGTAAGGTCCTCATTAATACTAATTCCTATGATTTAAGAGTGCCAAGTCTAATACCTCAAAATTGCCAGATTTTATGTCTACAATGTGATGTCAATTCTCTCTGGCTTCTCAAAGACTACTTAATAAAGCAACATGTATTATCTTTGACTGAACATCAAAGATGTACTTAACCTACACCTTAATATGACTTTTATGAATATGTTTTGAAATCCTTTTCTTGATAAAATGCATAGACATGTACATGTACATGTCTATGTATGTAAATGCATGTGATCATTATGAGCAGCATCATGAATAGAGAAGATTATGTGCATGCCCCCTCACATTGAGTACGTCTGCACATGAGGAAATTCTTTTTTAAAAATCTTTTATAATAGTTCAAAAAACTCTACTCTATTGTTTGTCACCCTGGCTTTTCATGAACACAACTTCGCCTCTAGCTATTTTCCCAACGTCTGATTACTCCTTCCCATGTTGTAATCAACCGTTGCTGTGCAATGTGAATAGAAAAACTACCCATCCAGTCACAAAGGGGTTAACATTTATAGTGAAAAGCGTGACTTGCATTCACAATTGATGCACAGTGACACGCAACATGGAGTCTCTGCAGTCACACTCTGTTTCAGAAATTGATGTACAAAACTATGTAATTAAACCTTAAATCAATAATATTCTTGTGTCCCATGATGGGATAGGCATTTAAAAAGAAAGATCTCTCGGTTGTGGGAAAATGTTTAAACTGGCTACAGCTTTGGAACAAAACCTTTACCTTTGAATAAATTGGGCATAGAAATGTAATTTTCGACGCTGGAAGGATTAGGGAAAATAACAGCATTTGTGAAGAAATTGTTGTTAAATTGTCCTATGCTCATTGTTTAATTGGTTTTGGTGCAGCCTTGGTTGGCTAGCATATATAATAATGCATATTGATTTTTGGCAGGCACAATTCAAGGGACGATTTTGAAATAACTATTCGCAAATAATGTTCACACACATGTACATGAACATGTATTTCATGATATATGGACCGGAGGGCTAAGGCCGACACCTTGTCTCAAACATAAACCTATGTTTAATAGGGTTTTTAACATAACAGAGTGAGTGAAGCATAAACTGTAAATAATGCTATTTAAGCTATGCAGGATTTTAACTGAAGTGGGAACAAAATCAAAGAACAGCCTAGAAAAAAAGAGGACAAGTTCTGCAACAGAAATAGCACTTGTAAGAACAACAAGATTTCCTACTCTTCTTGCTTGCCTGTGCCACAAAACAAATAGCCAAAGCAAACAAACTTTCTACCAGTCCTTCTTCAACTTGCGTCCCATCCATCAAAGGCTATACACAGGAATCTCAAAAAGAAAAAACCATTCCTCTCAGACATTTGCTTTCTATCCCTCCATTATTCTCCATTCTTAGCCCTTTTACACATGAGGTTCCAAAAATAACAGACCGGCAAATGTACAATTGAAATCAATGTAGCAAGGAATATCTCATTTTATTTGAAAAATTTCATAAGAAAATAGGCTGGGCTGCTGGGAGGTGTGTTGAAGTTTCTTCTGCTACATTTGGTTTGAATAGCACTTGTATCCTTGTCAAAGCAATGACAGACAACGGTCCAATGACGCTGAATAGAATGTATTTGTTCTACTTTATTGTCTCTCATCTACACTGCATTATCATCTACCTGCAGAATGAAGTCACGCTTCTAAACCACAATATGTTCTTGGCCCTTTAATTAATATCAAACCTCTTATCAGCCGGAATGTCCATATCACAATGAAATCATTTTTCATCAAAAATAATAATGTAAATTAGGTGTAAAACAATTGGATAAATGCATTTGGTCAAAATAAAGTATATTGATTTGGCAATTAAAGCCTACACTACAGGTAGACCTCTGTCAAAGGATGTTTTTGAAATCCTTTCCAAGTTTTGATAGCATGTCAAGTGTAATTTACCTTCAGTGGTTACTACTTACTAGTTATCAAGTCTCTAGCTGTAATGTATGTACATTGTAGTTTGCTTTATGGCCGATCAAAATCAAGGATCCCAGGAAAGCAATCAATTGTTGCAAAAATTACTGTTTCATGAAATGGGACTTTAATTACATACATCTAGAGAGAAGAAAGGATGTGTGGGAATGGAATAATAAGAATGAATTTCAATGTGCTAGGATGTCAATACAACTACAATGACAGCTATGGGTATATCGTGCCAGCCCCACCAATATTTTACACCTGGTGTGCACAGCATTCACACCTATGAAAGTACAACTTGCAGAAAATTAAATTTCTCGCTCTCTTTTCGTATTGGAATAAATATGAACTTGGAAGTGATGAATATTGATCATCACAAACAGATGTTGCCAAGCGAATCTGAAACTCAACAAATCCATTGTAAAGTATTAAACAGAACCGAATGAGGACTGCAATAGCAACTAGAACCAAATAGAAACATGAAAGTTTCCGTGAACAAACATTACACATCATAACTAGACCAATTTGAAATGAATAAATACATAATTTTTAAAGTGTTGGTTTAAAAAAAAACTATGCCAAGCCTACGTTGTTGACATTTTGGTATTTAGCACAGCTTTTTTTAACATTCTCCTTTCCGCGCTTGAGTATATTGGGTAAAGCTCTCGTCCATTGTTCAGCCACAAACTTCTGACAGCCTTTCATCGAGAACCCTTGGGAACTACACAACTTCATATCCTATGAGAGCTCAGGGTTCGCTAGGCAAGTAAATATTATGCTAGCGCAGGCAATTGCCCACTGTTACATGAACGTGAATAAGACACATATGAACTGTGTACCAAATTTAATCAGAAAGAAAATTACCAGCCTTAAATTTGTATTGTTGGTTTTTAATATTAATCAATCTTACAAAATTTTGACATTCCTTATTTTCTTTGTGTAGTAGGATGATATGCATGGATGATGTCACAGTGGATAGGAACATTTAATAGTCATTACCATTTTTATAAAGTTTATTGAAAAAATGCTTCAATGTAGGCCTACCATATATACACTGGTCTGTAATAATTTTCAAACAAGAGTTGGATTTATAACTTTTCATGAATTTCTCATACTCTTAATTTCTTAACACCAAAGTGATAACTTAAAATAACCCTAAAAAGTGCATGTGAGTGAAATATAGAAAAAACAGCTACATGTAAATAACTCAGATTCTATGTTCAAATGAAATGTTTTGACTTGTTGAAGAATTTCCCTTTTTTATTCTCAAATGGCATTTCTTTTGGAAAAGTGCATTTTAGGGGTTAAGCATAGATTTTTATCAATCCTCAGGTACATGTAACACAGAAGATTTTTCTTTTTTATTCTCAAATCACATTTCTTTTAAAGTGAATTTCAGTGATTCACCATGGGTTTCCATGTTTATATCAATCCTCAGGTAACGCAGAAGATAAAGATGTAGGCTGAGTATTTCACCACATAAAGTTAAAACAAATATGATCATCATTCACCACTAAAATAATAACACCAAAGTAACAAAATATTTTCAATCTGCCCACTCTCTTCCCCCCCCCCCCCCCCCCTTCTATGTGAAAACAGAAGTGAAACATAATTGTTTTTTGGCTCTGAACTTTAATATATTTAATACCAAGATTTTGGTTTGGGCTGCTGTATAGAAATAAACTTTCATTTGGACATGCTAAACTGTTGTTGAATTTTTTCATTGCTAAATATGCAACCATTCTTTTAATAAACGTGAACCACTTTTCTGTTAGCATCACAGTACAGAAAGATACACTATATATGATTTGTTGAGTGTAATTTTAAGATGAAATACCTCAATTTGTTTTATTTCTGTCACTAGCTGCCAATCAAGAGAACCTATAGCCACACACCTAGGGTTGTAACCAAATAACCCCAGCTTTGGTCCTTATGAACACACTCCATCACACCTTATCCTCCCCAGAGGTATAGACCAGTTTTCTACCTTTCACCATTCCTCAAAGTGCTCTGCTATATTCCCTAAATCGGTCTGCCCTACAAATTTGTGTTGGTATTGAATGTTGTACAATGTACATGTAGATACAGTAACGAGTTGATGGTATCTAAAAGTGAATTGTTTAAGATTCGTCTATGGTATGTTTTGTACTGGAGGAAAAAACTTAATATGGAAGATGTACAAACATCTAGGCCTTCATGTACATTACATTATTTTTTTTATATTAGGAAATCACTGGCCTGCAAAATAATGTGCCCAGGAATGTGGATTCCTACATTAACTATTATACAATCAGAGCATAGGCCTCCAAAGATTCTGTACTGCACCATCCTAATGCACCAGTGTAATGAAATATCAAGGATAATTCATTTCATTATTCTCTAACATTCAGCCAAGTCATTCTAATTAATCTAATTGCAGCTCACATGCCTCTCCATTATAGCATTCCTATAATTAAAAAAATTTGAGAATCAGCAAATGCCAAGCATGAATATGAAAAACATTAATATCATAGGTGTTGGGTCGCATTGTGGAGGGAGATTGAACATGAGAATTTTCTTTGGAAGTACAAATGCGGCCGACATCTCAAGGTTGTGGGTATATCCCTGGAGAAAGTTTGAAAACAGAAAATCAAAGGTATGAACCTTACATCAGTGGAGGGTCTAGGGCAGTTAGGGCAGAACCTGATAAGAATAAGATGAACCCAATTATCCTATTTCTCTTTTTTCTTTTCTGGGGGTGGGGGGTGGTTAGTGGGATAAATGAGAATTTGAGACCGATTTTGTTGCATGCCAGATCAGAGAAGGTAGATGTATTCTCAGATGAAGGTGATTTGAATTTTTTATTATAACACAGTGCCAAGAAGCCTATACAGTGCACATGTTTTCTATAATGTACATGTAGAAGTATTGCCTATATGTACGTGTAGGCCCTTACATGCAGATGCCAGTATAATTACTTTTAAAAGTAAGAAAAGAACAAAATTTAGGTTTCTTTTTGTACACAAATGGCATTTTCTATTCCCCAAAATATGTTTTAATGTACATGTAGGCATTTCAATACAAACTATTTTCCATTACCTAATCCTGATTAAAGGTCATTTGCAAATATCAGCTAATACATATTCTATTCCACTTTTATTATTGAATCTACACTGACAAATTCAACAGAGATGTATTATACACTGTATACAGTGCATTGGGTGCAATGATATGGATCACATAATGCAGAATGAAATATTATTTTAGCGGCTTTCTTTATGAAAACAGAAAAGGGAGGACGGACTGAATGCCCTTTCAGGCGGTTTTAGAAGTTAGTTGGTTGTTCAGCAGCAGGTCAAATCTTGATGGGGTTTCTCCTTTGTGTTCTTCATATCATTGGTTTTACCCTTTGTGTTCTCATCAGACTGAATTCTCACTGCAATAGCTTATAAACAAACTAACAAAATGCGACTATTTTTAAACATGTTGCCCTGTTCCTCTGTACCAGAACAGTATTGGTGCAAACACATGTGTTGAAAATATCACCCAATCCCTTCTGATCAAATGAGGATGAATTCTCAGTAAATTGAGGCATACATGTATCAGCCACCTTATTATTTTGGTGGAAGACTAAAATTACAACTAGCCAACAATAACTATGATTAAAAATAAACAAAACCACTGCATCCAGAAAAGAAACGGTTATCTTTGCAGAGAATATTCCATTTTCACTTATCATGTGAACTGGATGGTGTAGAGCCTAACATGTCCCTATGATTTTGATTTGACTGTAGATTTCTTATCAAGAGCATTGACTCAAGACTAAGTGCAAATAGAATTGTGTATTCCATGGGACATTCCTGAGTGTGAATTGCATGAATGTTCGAATTTCACATCATGCCAAAACATCACTCTGTTCGTGCCCTACCTCACACAGCGACCAAAACTTCCAATTTGTCTCATTTTCTTCCTTCGTTTTCAGAATGAAATCTCACAGATATCAGATGTACACATAGCAAATGTTGTGCATTCCAATGATATGAAGTTTATTTTGTTTATAATGACAGACAGAAATTTCAAATTGTTATTTCATAACACTTGAGTTTGTCAAGAAAGATCTAACCTCCATTATTCCAAAACCAAATAGATCTACAAGTAAAGGTATGGATATGGAGTTTTGAGGATTACAAATGCAGAAGAATAATCTGAGAGCCCCGTATATATGCATTTTTACTCACAGTTCACAGTGATAATGTTAATACAAGGGAGATGTGAAGCTTGTGAGGAAGGTGCCAGACCTAATGAAGACTTAGGGTGCGTTTATCCGCCACTTTTTTACCCTATAATCATGATTCCAATCATGATTCAAATCACGATTCTGCAGAATCACGATTGCGTTTAGTCGAAATTGAATATAATCATGATTAGAATCACAAACATGAACTACGAAAAAAAGGGCGTTTGGAAAGACGTTTCTGCAGAATCACGTACGAAAATGTTCGGATAAACGATATCGTGATTTGAATCATGATTATATGACGTCATTGTGTCGAGCTATTTCCGGTTCTTGCCAAGGCGCGCGCCCCACGTTGTCACATCACATGTACGTCGCCGACCTCCAATTAAGTGTCCAACGTTGACCTATACTTCCTGGGTCAAACTGCGCACTGTGATGCGCACTGGATCGGTCCGAATCCGAGGAGAAACAGCGTTGGAACGAAGGTCGTCTAAACCCTGATTCTGTAGTAATTGTGATTCATGTTTGTGATTTGAATCATGATTCCAATCATGATTCAAATCACGATTCTGGCTTGAGGTCGGATAAACGCAGCCTTAAAGGGACAAGTCCACCCCAACACAAAGTTGATTTGAATAAAAAGTGAAAAATCCAACAAGCATAACACTAAAAATTTCATCAAAATCGGATGTACATGTGTAAAATAAGAAAGTTATGACATTTTAAATTTCGCTTAATTTCACAAAACAGTTATATGCACAGTGACATGACATCCTGGTCAGTATGCAAATGAGGAGACCGATGACGTCATCCACTCACTATTTGTTTTGTATTTTATTATATGAAATATGAAATATTTTAATTTTCTCCTCATTGTCAAGTGAAACAACGATTAATTCCTCCTGAACATGTGGAATTAGCATTGTTTAATACTATTACTATATGGTTAAGTCAAGTTGGTCCTTATGGTCAAATCTGTAAAAAAATGAAATATTGTATAATTCAAACAAAAAAACAAAAGAAATAGTGAGTGAGTGACATCATCGACTCTCTCCTTTGCATGTCACTGAGTTGTGCACATCACTATTTTGTGAATAATATGCGAAACTTTAAAATGCCATAACTTTCTTATTTTACATCCGATTTTGATGAAATTTTCAGCATTATGCTAGCTTGATTTTTCTCTATTTATTCAAATCAACATTTTTCTGGGGTGGACTTGACCTTTAACATTGACAAGAAAGACTAAAATAAATACCAGTTACATGTACATACAGTATGACAAGATGCATGTTTTTTGCCAACAAAATTAAAGTGATTTCATTTTTTCCTATATATTTATACTATAGTATAGACCTCTTTCATAAAGTTATTAGTAATTTTCTAACTGGTGAGCTACATGTATACATGAACATGTAATTGAAATAAGGCTGTCCAGTCGGTAAGCAATACATGTAGATCAATACAAACCAAGAGCATTTAGCCTGAATACTTTACATCCATCACTATATGGAAGTCCAGTGATCACTGTATTTACATGCTAATTATTTCATGAATTTCAAATTTATTCACCCTGGCATTTCAATAGAGCTTTATGATGACCAATTTTACTCAATTCTGCAATATGTGACTGATGAGTTTTCCACTTCATGTCAAAGCAGTAATAGGTTTCATTTGCCTAGACAGGTGATGAATGATTTAATTTTCTAACAAGTACATGTACATCACACCTTTAATAAGTGAAAATTATGTACTTTCCGCTGTATATCAGGAATAAAGGAAATTATTTTATAATTCAGACAAATATCGAAGGAATAAACGATGGAAAATGTGAAAATAAAAATGGATTGTGTGTAAAATTTGTTCTGCCGAATTCCCTATTTTATGTTTGAGTTTATGATCTAGATGTGTCGTCAAAGAATGTATAATTTGATTATTAGCATTACTGTAGGTACATTGTACACCATACATGTACATGCATTTTGTTTCAAAGAAATCACAAGTATGCCTATTAAAGTATGTGACCTACTGCAAACTATACCAGTTTTACAAGTTATAAAATACTTATGTCTGAATTTCATTTTATTCTTAAATTGGAAAATACCATTCTTAAAAATTCACATTGAACGTAAATAACAGCTGAAAGCCTGAAATTGTATCAAATCTGCATGGAGCTTGATGAATGTGTGAAGAAAACTCAAGCTACTTTTCCAATTCAGGAGCTTTTATGAAAGTGCAATAGGGCATCAAGAAAGTAGCACCTTTCATAAAGGAGATTTTATCAACACAATGTCAAAATAGTTGACAACGTTTTAAAGTATTGCAGTGTGCAGACTTGATGGGTTGTGGTTTGCAAATGAATTCACACGGCGGCCAGGCCAGCCATGTAGGCCTGCTTATAATTGGGCCATGGGAGCCACAGTTTATTTTCAAACACTGGCCAACAGCAAACTCGTTATTAACAAAATACCCTAAAATAAGTTAAATTTCATTTTGAGAGTTCCTGTATCATAATGTAGCTCTGCGTTCAGCTGTGCAGGTTATGAACATTTATCAAAACAAAATAATTAATTCTTATTATTCAAATCAGGGAATCATGAATGGAGTAGTAATATTTCACTTGCAGAATATCTCCCAGAATTTTCCCATTATTATCTTTGTCCGAGTGCAATAAAATCTGAGGTTTGGTTTCTCAGTGGGGGGCTTGTCATAGGAAATTGGCTCGACAGGGGTTTAGGGTATATGAGCTGAATTATCGGAATCTTTTTTTTTAATGGGTAAAAAGTCTACATTGAGCAATGATAGCTTATCTTATTCTGAAAAGCAACATGAAATGCTAAGTACCTATAGATGATTTTTTTTTTTACATTAACCCATTGTAACTATTTCTTCAGGCGATTTTCAATGTTTCATTAATTTTATCATTGCATCCACTATACAATGCAAATTGGCACATTAATTGGCCATTAGCTGTTGATTCAGTTTCTTTAATATCTTAAGAACCCTTCTGGCTAAATTTGTGGTTTTCTCAGTTTCTAATTTGCTCTGCGTAGGCCTGCAGGTAATAGAAATGCAACAAAAATTCAAAATCATTCAAATCACTATGTCTCCATCCAAATCATAAATTACAAATGTACATGTACAGTAGAATGGGATACATGTATGGAAGTGATCCTAAAACAGTTTTTTTTTAATACACGTTAAGCCAGGAGTTATGCACATTGAATTGTAAAGGGAACCAAATAGTCTTTGTTAGTGGATTTGATGAATGTTTTGTTTCAATTCAAACTCAGCTGGATATTTGTGTTGATAAGGGGATTGTGTCACTGTACATGGATTGAGATAAAAAGCCATTGATACTCAACACTTCTATGCTCATTAAGATCAAAATCTCTACAGGTTGCTGACACAAGAGGTCATTGACATGTAATCTACACAGACTGGTGTAGTTTTTCAGTGGTCTTGAAGAACATGAATTATGTGAGCATGTCAAAGAGGCCGTTCTCATTACGCTTTCTAAAACTATTTACTGGAAACCGATTCAGGAAACCACTTTGGAAGATCGCTTTGCTAGCGTTTCCACTTGATCACACGAAAGTGGTTTTTAAAATCACTTCACTTAAAGCGCTCTTGTTGCTATGGAAACGCTCTAAATGGCGTGACACGTTTCGCGCGAAATTCGAAACCGCAGCATCTATAGGCATTCTACACCTGTCGTGTGGAGTAGCGCGCTCAAAATGTGCGAAGATCGCTTCCCGAAGAACGGTTGTGTCCTCACTTACGCTAAAACCAGTTTTACGAGGCAAAGCGATCTTGAAAACTACATCGCAAGGTGGTTTTCCAAACTGGTTTGGAAGATCGCTTCCAAGAGCGCTTTGACCGTTCTCACTACGCGTTAAACTAGTTTCCAGTAAACTAGTTTAAGGAACGTAGTGAGAACAGCCTCTAAATGTGCCTTAGAAAAGATGTACCTTATATAAAAAAAAAAGGAAATCAGATACCATTCTCGTTTCTGAAGAGCGTGCCACATCTCGAGATAAAACTTGAATTATACTTGTAGCCTTTATTTTGCTTTCTTGAAATGGGTAAATTAACATGCTGCTAGCTCACTGTATTTTGTTTTCAATTGTCAACTAATTGTACCTAAAATTAACATCCTACACAGTAGCATTCACTTTTAATGTTTTTTTTTTGTTTCTTTTTCTTTTTTTAAATTCAGTCCTACTACAACCTACATGCACTACAACCTCAACAAAAACCACACTCTGTACAAATACTAAAGTTATGAATTATTGAAACTATGTAAAAGCTTGGATTCATATCACAAGTGATATGCTAGATGATCAATTGAACAGACCTCTATTAATTGAATCTACATGTATATATATGTACATGTACATACATGTAGGCCTACATGCAAGTAATGTGCATACATGCACAGGTACTAACAGCGACAATAAATATCCGTACCTAACATGAATATGTATAGCCTTGGTAAGTTGTATTCATAAAATGTACAATATTTTTTAATCTCTTCACCATACATGAAATCACAGAGACCAAAGAGTAAATAAAACAGGTGAGATAAACATACATTCCCACCAAGAGTTCATAAGTTGGTCATGACATAGGAATGTCCCATGCACCTACTTGCATACATGTATGTACACTGAACATAAACACTCTATATGCACTGTCTTTATTTCATGAAACTGAAAAAAGAATTACTTCTTGAGTTTCTTCATAAACCAAGAACTGTAAAATAATTGTCAAGAAATTAATTGACTTTTAATCTGTGCATAGGCCTACGCAATGAGCGAAGGGTCAAAATCAACTTAACTTTGGTAGAATATTTCTTTAAATTTTATGATTACTTTCTCTCTTTTTTTGGGGGGGGGGGGGTATCCAACAGCACACTGGTTATTTTAACAAATTTGCCAATCCTATTTCAGTGTATACCAAATGGGAAATAAACAACCATTGAGCATACATGTGAACGTCAAGATGAGAGATGACTGGGTGTGGGTTTTACAAACTGAGTAAAGTTTTCAATTTTGTTTTTCCCCTTTCATGTATTGACTTTGTGTCACTGGGATTTATAGACAGAAAGCTGAAAAACTTGTGAATGTGCAAATATATATTTTTAAAAAAAAGTGAATTAAGAAAATAGCCATTTAATTTATTGTGTGGCAGAATGAAATTATGAAATGCTGTGTAATAGATGTTATAAAGTTGTTTGAGTTGGCTATACATGTACATGTAGTTTTTTTACAATATTCAGCAAAATCCTTGTGCCAATTCAAAAATGGAGAACATTTTTAAAACATGAGATTCCATGAGGGGATTATGACACTTCAGCACGCACAGAGTATCTGAAAGGACACTTTTCAAGACCCATCCTCATTCCAATTTTCACATTTCAAATAAAGCCTTAACACAAACCCAAAGTATAATAGAGGATGGTCACTAATCAAATACTGGCCAGCAGACAATTCTAGTCACATCCTGACACTGGTGTGCAGTTTGCACTGCCATCTATACTTTCACAGGAGGGGGAAAGTGGCTACAGCCTGGAACAAAAGGGTAAAATTTCAACACCCAACATTGAATCTACCATAGCATTCAAACCAAGGGGTAAGGGGTGGGTGAGAGAGTCTTCAATTGTCTTGTCAGGACGATGATGGAGGATTATTGTGGGGTGAGACCTTGGTTGTTTTCTTCTTCAGGAGGCATCGGATCCATGATCCAACCCTGATGAAGCCACACACACAAGAGAAAAATGTTACATCGTCACCACAATCAACAACCGTGTGCTATTCATATGGAAATGAGCCCTCAGCCCTATACATTGCGTGCCTTTGCTTCGGCTGTGAGAATGCCAGGCTGTTTCAGTGCGGAGCAGAGGCTTGGGCCATGAGAATGAATAGATTGTGGTATATATATGTGTTCTATGAAAGAGAAAGCTGTTCAGTGTTAGGCCTAGCACACTAAAGGAATGACTAATCAATACTTGGTCTAACGAGTATTCTTCTTCTATTGTCAGGGTATGGCTTGCCAATTTAACAGGCAGAAAATAGAAGGATTAACTTGAACACTAACACTGTGTCATGGAAAACAGAAAGAAGCATCTTACACTGTAGACCTATGTACATGACACATCCTTTCGAAGACTCTGGCCATGGACCTACAATGTACATAATAGGTCTACAAAATATCCCATAACTGTGATAAATTAAATTGTGGTTTTACAGTGTACATGTTTAAGTTTGAAAATTAGAAATAAATCATCATTACCTACTTGTCATTTGTCAAATATAAAATAAATGGAGTATAAACTGTAATTTGATGCATTTGACTATATGTGCAATATATATCAAGCCTACAGTGTATATCATGTACATGTAGATGTACTGCCATTTTAATTTTTAATTTTTTGTAAAATCTCAATTTGTAATTTTGAATTTGTATAATTTGTAATTCATCTAATGTATAACAATGTCACAACAACTATATTTAATTCAATGCAGCATAATAATCATTTTTAATTTACATCAGATATTTCTTAATCTAAACTTTTGAAATAATGTACAAAGTATAAATTACTGACAGGAATGTGAGTGTCTCTGACACTTTAAAACTTGTCATATTGGGTAATTAATCTTTTGATGTGTTTGGCTTCAAAGTGATTTTACTGTTCAAAGTGAATAAACGATATAACAAATCAATCTGGTGAAACTATCAAATAAGTGACATTTATTGGCTGGGCAGGCCAGGTTCATTTCAGGACAAAGATTTAAATTGTCAATAAAAGTGTCTAAAGCCAAGAGTTTCTATCATCACACGGCCTTGACTGTTAACATCTTGTAAACTATCATTGGTGATAAGTTCCAGACATCAGGATTATGTGCTAAACAGTTTTAATACTCCATTACAAGTTTACAACATTATCTGTTCTTACGACTTGGTTTTAATACAGAGCCCTACTTGAGCTCGATGAATGCTGGAGTCGGCCTACAAGAAGTACCCCTTTTATATCCTTTGGAAAATGTACATGTATGGTCAGGTTTAAAATTAATAAAGTGTTTATTATAGGTGTGATTGCCTATATCATTTTTGTCATACATGTAGATGTAGTCCAGGGAATAATTACAAGGGGCTCAGGATGATTTTGCCCCCCAAATGTTCGAAAGAGCCCTGGAAATTCCCCATTCATAACAATGTTAAACTTTATGTTGCAGATTGAGGTAGTAAGCTGCAAAAATTACATGTAGATCCAAAAATTTAAAAAATAGATTTTTTGCCTGTGTCATAGCTGTGATCTTCTAGTCTATCTAAAACAGAAAATTCCCATAAATTGACAGCTTTAAATAGAAGTTTGCAACACTTACAGCCAACATGTACATTGTAGGCCTATACATGTATGTCAACAGTTAAGAGATAAAAACCAGTATATTTAAAAACATGTGGGTTAATTGTATCACTTTACGTGTATTTGCAAATTGGCATGCCAAAACAAAGTTCAAGTTCAAGTTATCACAAACTGACTTGCTCAAACAGTCTCTATGATTGACACATGTACTTGAATTAAAATGGTAGATGTATTGTAGACTTTGTACATGTAACATATAGTGGGTAGTAAAAAAGAATGGTTCTAATTAACACCTAAACAACTTGGTGTTAATACCCTTGGAACTTTAATCTGGATTAAATCCCTTATCTCCTTTATTACTAGTCAATTACAAAGGGTTTATGATTGGCAATAGGCAACTAACACCTCAATCCACAGTACTTTTTGTTTACTTTTTGTACACGAAAATGTGTAACCTACTTCTACATGATGTAAACCTTATGATGTAATCTTGTAGGCCTATAATAGGCAGACATTTTCCTACGAAAATATTTCAATACAAATGCAATTTCCTTACATTTGGTTTGAAAGACAAGATTCATTTCATAATTTAATTAGAAAAAAAACAGCCATTGCTTGTTTGTGAGATTTAGTTCAGTGTTACCATTAGGCCTAGTTACCATACTAGGATCCATGTTGTTACATGAACATGTAAGAATTTTGTGATAATTTTCAAGTAACTGAGTGAACGTCAAATTGTTTTGAAACTTGAAATCATATTCTGTCAGCACCTACAGTGTAGCAGAAAAGTGCTTAAACAAAATCAACTTCCATTTCAAGACAAATGAATCTCATCAAATCTTTTGAAAAGCCTACTTTCACAATAAATTTCATTCACATACACACTGCCCAATACAATCCCATAACATATTGGAATATTAATTACATGTATATGCCTACAGGTCTATCTTTTGGTCAATCATGACCAAACACTGAATGACACATGAACAAAACTTTCCTCTGTGTGTTGTAGGCCTACCAATCACTCTTTCTGGACCAGTAAATTTCAGACATTGGGGATTATCACAAAGACACTTTCCATAATAGCAAGATTTAGATAAGAACTTTCAAAAGGGGCACTTTTAACAGGCTAGATTACTGAATATAAATGCATGGAAATGTCTATATGTACATGTAAGGGTGTTGGATGGGTCCAGCTGTCTATTTCAAGCGTATTTCTCTCCATAAATGCCCTTTTCGACATCCATCCCACACACAGGCAGACAGAAGTAATCTCTTACTGTCACTTGCACAAAGTCATTGGGAGATTATTTGTAGGAGTTTAATCTCGTGAAAAATGTTTAGTGAGAATGATTTCAGGATTTGAAGCGATATTTAAGAATCACTCCATCCTAGACAAAATGAAAACTGATCACTGTGGGCATGTACAGAGTTCGATCAAGAATATAATAACTGTATCCTGTACATGCATTCTCCTTATTTTCCATTTCACTGATATGTTGACCGAAATGAGCAAACTCCTTTTCATCAAGGAAATCTGCTGTTATTTCATATCATTTTTTTTTTTTGCTCAGATAAAAATTTGTAAGAAATCAATGAAAAGCAACATTTCAAAGAGTATTTAAATTTTAAATGACTGTCAAGTCATGCACTGTACAGTACATGGCAGATCATTATCATCATCATCAAAATTTTGAAAAAGGTCTAAGATATCTAATTTGCAATATATACATGTAGACCTTGTTCTTTGAGGACAAGTATTTTGATACATAATCATGTACATGTACTGTAGGAAGCATTTATTAGAAACATGTTTTCAAGGTACCATTGCCTTTTTTAACGGAGAAAAAAAGACTTGTCCTATTTTCTTTTCTGAACACGCAGACCCAATTACTGAGAGGTACAAAAGGAAAATCTGTAGCTCTGAAATGGCACAAAACATGGATAGACTACTGTATTCAAAGTGGAGGTGACAAACAATTAGCTTGCACGCAATCTTCAACAAGGCAATGGGGCACAACTTTCAGTAAGAGATACATGTATTTTACAGTATTCAAGCAAATACAAAGGCAGAGACTAAAATTATGTTTATGCCCATTTACGCCAGCTTTTGAATTTTAGAAAGGCGATGTTGTACTGTAATATAAACTAGGATTCAAGTATCGGACATGTAGTACATGTACATGTAGTTCAAAATGCTTTAAAAATCACAATTTAAATGCAAGGTAGATCAGATTTAATTTCCTAGTCAGAGGAAACGGTATTCACAGCTTTTGAGTCAGAATGAAAGCATCACTATTACCTGGGGAAAATGGAAGGTCAATGTTTATATCTGGTATCTTACCCCAGGCCTGCTTAACCCCCACTTTCATACATGTACTGTATGTATGAGCCTCTTTCTCTCTCTCTGCCCCCCCCCCCTTTCAATATCTCTCTCACTTCCACTCTCTGTTTTTCAAATGTGCAAGCATCAAAGTCAATGACAACAGCATAATCAACATGGAATGACATGGTGCTTTGATATCATGAAACCGTAAACCAGGTATTTCACTACAAGTTTGGAGAATCAAGTTTGAAAAATAACGATATCAATGGTTATATTATTTTTAGGGACCATCCAGTGGTTTAGTTTTGGGTTTGATGATATCATTAGCTAGAATTATCAAAATCAGTTTCTTACCTGCACACTTTTCACATGGGAAGATGAAGAGCTTGTGTCAACAGCGTAGACAGTAGCCACTAGAGATGATCCTCCACCCAGGTCTTCACGGTCCAGGACATCACCAGTACGTATAATTCCATTGGTAGGACTAGCAACAATCAGGTTTCCCTTGTTGACTCCTCCCGCAGTCACACCAGAAACGTAGTACCTCACCGCCGCAGAGCGGCCATCAGCGTACTGTGCCACAACATTAACGATTTCAGTCCCAGAGGGTTGATTCTCACGTACTGATCCAGAGTAAGAACTCTGGACATAGTTCAACACAGAGCTCTGGCCGTCTGAGATGATTATTGTCAGGGTGAAGGTGGTCAACTGCTGCTGGGGGTTGCTGCCTGCATCCTGGGCCTGAATGTCCAAGGAATAGAGGTTGACCGATGATGGAATGGTCTGTGTAAGGGTCAGATCACCTGAGTTCAAGTCCAGTCTGAAAGGCACCCCTGTTGAGAGCAATGTGTAGGTGACCTGACCATTGACACCAGTATCAGGATCATCAGCATGCAATGTGGCCACTTTGGTGTTTGTTGAGGTGCTTCTTGAAATGATAGCAGCCTGCTGAGAAGTAAACCTTGGTGCATTGTCATTGATGTCTCTGACAAAGATGACAACATCAACAGTGGCAGTACGTCTACTCTCCACAGGGACAGCCAGGTCAGTGGCATGGACAGTAAGGATGAACTGATCTGTAGCCATCACTTCAGATTCTCTATCAATTCGACTACTGGTGGTGATCCAGCCACTCTCAGGGTCAATAGCAAAGAAATCCCCGGCAGGTCGCTGACTTGAGATGGAAAAGCTTACTTCACCGTTGACTCCAGAGTCTGAATCAGAGGCACTGACTCTAACAACTTGAAATCCTTCAGCTTCCTCTTCATTAATTTCAGGAACTCCAACATAAGCAAAGATAGGACTATTATCGTTGCAGTCTCTGATATTTATGACTAAGGATAAAACAGCCTGAAGAGAAGGACTGCCACCATCACGAGCTGTTATGTTAAGCAAGTACTGGGATGTTGCCTCATGATCAAGGAACCCTGTCAAGTACATTTCACCAGAGTTGCTATTGACTCCAAATACTCCATCAAGATTACCTCCAGTGATTGTATAAGAAACCCATCCATTGCTATTGATATCCATGTCTGTTGCTCGGACACTACCAATGATATCACCAATTTGCAGACACTCTGTAACCTCAATCTCTCTCTGCACATTCGAATCAAAGGAAGGTCTGTGATCATTCTCATCAAGGACTGTGATTTCAACATCAACCATCGATTCCTGCGGAAGGGTACCTCCATCGCGAGCTTTCACCCTTAAAACATAGTTATCAGTTACTTCACGATCCAAAGGAGCAATAAGGATTATCTGGCCAAGTACATGATCTATATGAAAACGTCGCTCTTCATTTCCACCAATGATGCTGTAAAGGATATCAGCATTATCTCCAACGTCGTCATCTGTGGCACTGACTCTGATGATCAATGTTTGATTCTGAGCTAGTTCCGAAACAGAGGCCTGATAACTCTCACGGTTGAATGTTGGAGGGCTGTCATTGATATCAACAATATGAATGTTCACATCAGCATGATCTTGAAGGGGCGACTGTCCACCATCACGGACTCGAACACGAATAAAAAAGGTAGTTGGCTGGCCTGATTCAACAAGGCTTTCTCTATCAAGGCTCACTTTAGATGTTATGTCACCAGACATAGGGTTAAGTGTAAAGAGACTGTGATTTGCTGTGAAAGAGTAGGTAAGTTCTCCATTTTTACCAACATCATTGTCTACTGCATGGATTGTACCAACAAATGCATTGACATCAGATTCCTCTGATAAGTAGAAATTGTAGGTGGCATTGTCAAAGAAAGGTCGGTTATCATTTTCATCAAGAATGATAATTTCTAACATGAGTGTAGAGGTCATGGACGGCACACCACCATCTGTAGCTTCAATGGCCAGGTCATACTGGTCAACCTGCTCCCTATCCAGTGCTCTCTTTACATACACCATGCCATCAGGAAATATACCAAAGCTGTCTGCTGTATTCCCACTGGCAATGCTGTAGGTGATTTCACCATTGGTACCTTCATCAGCATCTGTGGCCAAAGCATGGATGACTATTCTGTTGACAGGAATAGATTCTGTTAATCTCAGAGTTGTGTTAATAGAGTCAGCAAAAACAGGAGCATTGTTGTTGACATCTCGTACGCTGACAAGGAGGTTCATACTGGAAGACAGGGGAGGGGTGCCATAATCTGTAGCCTGGATTTGCAGATAATACTCCTTTTCTGGGTAGCTTTGCAGATCCTTCCTCAAGAACAACACTCCAGAAGTATGATTGATGCCAAAGCGGTTGTCAAAGTTCAACGATATGTCATAAAGGATCGCATTATTTGGAGGACTATCTGCATCTGTAACTTGTACAGCGTAGAATTCATATCCAACAGCCCAGTTTTCAACCACATCCACCTGATCTTCCTGGAGTGCGAAGACTGGTGCATTATCATTGATATCCAAGATCTCGATCTCAACAACAGTCTGTCCATTTTGAGAACCATCAACAGCTAAAATTGTCAATCGGAAAGTAGCAGATTCAAATGCTTCACGGTTAATAGAACGCCTTGTCTTGATGACCCCAGAATAGAAGTCAATCACAAACAGTCCATTTGGATCTCCATTGACAATCGCATATGTTATTTCTACATTTAAATCCATACTTGTAGCTAGGACAGTTCCAACTTCTGTACTATTAGGGCGATTTTCTTCCAGCTGAAATCTGTAAGGGTTTAATTCAAATTCAAGAGGATTGTCAAGGGTATCAGTGACAGAGACATAGATTGTTGCTGGTTGAGTGGCAGATTCTCCTCCACCATCTTGGGCATGTACTGTAAGGGTATAAGAGGATTCCTGCTCCCTATCGAGTGACTCTAGCGTGGTAACGTTTCCAGATCTGCTGTCAATCTGGAACTTTGATGAGTTTGAGAGAGAGAAAGTGATTGCTCCATTAACACCAACATCAAGATCTGTTGCTGAAACGATGGTAACAAAGAGTCCAGCTGGTCCATTCTCCCTTATACTCGCATAGTAATCTGTGGGATAGAATTGAGGGGGATTGTCATTTTGATCTAACACAGCAATATTGACAGTAGCGGTGGCCTGAAGTGGAGGTACACCACCATCTGATGCAATGATTTCAAGTTCATATAAATCTTGTTCTTCACGATCTAGAGATGCTGTTATTTGAAGCAATCCACTCTCTGAATCAAGACTGAAAATGTCAGAGTACTCGTCACTGCTAATCGTGTAGGTTACTTCTCCATTCACTCCATTATCTAAATCTGTAGCAAGAACTTGAACCAGATCCCGGCCAGGAGAGTTCTCACGAACAGTCTCACTGTATGTGCTCTGATTAAAGACAGGATACTCATCATTCTCATCAAGAATATCAATGGTAAGGGTGGTGGTGTTTGTCATGGGTTCCAGGCCTTGGTCAGATGCTGTTATCGTAAGGGTGACCTGGGCTGCTGTTTCATGATCCAGCTCTTCCTTAGTTGTCACAAGTCCAGTTTTATTATCTATTTGAAACCACCCATATTCATCTCCAGTTATGGAATAGACTATATCAGCATTGATTCCAACATCTGCATCAGTAGCAGTCACACTTTCCACAAAACTGCCAATCTGCAACGATTCCGAAAGACGGGCATGGTAAGATCCCTGGAGGAACTCAGGGGCATGGTCATTCTCATCCACAACATAAATGATAATGGATCTGTATGTTGTCTGGGTTGGTGTTCCCATGTCTTGTGCAACAAATGTGAGGTTGTAAGAAGCCGTTATCTCCCTATCGATATTAGCCGTTTGAGATACCCGGAGGACGAAGATCACATCTCCATTTGGC
This sequence comes from Lytechinus pictus, assembly GCF_037042905.1. NCBI lineage: Eukaryota > Metazoa > Echinodermata > Echinoidea > Temnopleuroida > Toxopneustidae > Lytechinus > Lytechinus pictus. The sequence continues at coordinate 12,164,399 of NW_026974140.1, forward strand.
AGAGGAATAGAGCTCCCTGAAAAGTCATTCCGTTCGTTACCACTATAGATGTTCAAAGAAACCCTTCCATTGTCATCCCTGTCATCATCCATGGCTCTGAGAGTGAAAAGAGGTCCTGGTATAATGGTCTCACTAATTTGATGAACACCACTGGCTTCAATGTCTTGAGTTAACACCATAATGACAGGACTGTTATCATTTTCATCCTCTACCATAACCTTTACAAATGCAGAGCTCGATTGGGAAGGTGATCCTTTGTCTGTAGCCGTGACCTCAAACAGATAACCATTAGAAGTATATGGTAACTGACGAAGAAGAGTGATCCATCCCGTATCAGGATCCAGGGCAAAGTTATCAGATTGCTCATTTTTCAAACGGTACACAATCTCACCATTTGAACCTTCATCAATGTCGGTAGCATTGAGGTGCACAACTGATGTTCCAGCTGCTGAGCTTTCATTGACCGTAGCAACATAGGTCGTTTGGGTGAAAATTGGGGAGTTATCATTGACGTCTGTGATGGTGACATTAACAATGAGATAACCAGTTCTAGGGGTTGAGCTGTTGTCAGTAGCAGAAATATTCAAGATGTAAAAATCCTCTGTCTCCCTGTCGAGAAGTGAGTTGGTGACAAGTGAGACTGTGTACTCAGCATCTTCACGAGGACGGAAAGTTTGGAGCGAAAAGACATCATCTCCTTCTCCACTCACGCTTTCAATCCGATACGTACTAATGTAGCCGTTACTGTCTTTATCAGCATCCATAGCAGATGGAAGAATCTGCACACTTCCAATGTCCGCATTCTCAGAAAATGACAAACTGATAACAGGTTGAGGGAAAACTGGAGAGTTATCGTTCAAGTCATTGACTGTTATTTTAACATCCACAATATTTGTGGCAGCCGATGTTGCTACTGCCACTGGAAGTATGAACAAATCATTTGACAATAACTCTCTATCTATGCGTACTGTAGTGGTGATAATTCCTGTACTACTATTGAGCTGAAATTCAAAGTCATTTGGAGGAGAAGATAGAAATGAATACGAGTTGCTAGTTGCACCATCCTCAGCCACAGAACCCACATAAGTCCCTGGTGGTTGATTTTCATCAACAAACAAGTTTATATCATTTGTAGTTGCTCTATTTTGTGCCTTTGCTACTCCTGGAAACATACAAAGTAAAGTCAAATATAGCACCAACGCTCCAGGCATCATGTTTGTCCATCTTTTCCTCTTGGACCGCGACATCATTTCAAACAAGTTTGGGCTTTGCGAGCCTCTACACATTTTCCGCTCGTCACAACACATCTTCCCCCTAACTCTCGGGGCACCGCACATCCTGGATACGGCGGCGTCACTCACGGGCATCAGGCAAGCGTCCCTAGTGAACCTCAACACAAGTGCAGGCACGGCTCCGCGGGTCCACAACTCAGTTTCGTTTCCATCGTCAGTATGCAAAGAAACAAATAAACTGTCACTAATAGACGATTCTGTTCAGAAGATTATTATATACTCCACTATCTCCATGACCTAAAGTGTACTTTCATATTCACTTCAATGTTTTTCAACAAATCGACGCGAAGAAATCGAAAAATGTCCAAGAGTAGTCAACGTAAATGTTTCACTCCGTCTCCGATCCGCTATTCTAAAGCAGCGAGTCTGATCGATCGATAATAACATCATACCACAAGTGTGACACCCGGTACGGTACGGTTCTGCGCATGCTAGCTACTGGGTCTACTGCACTACCAGCAGCATAGCGTTGGGTCGCTGGTCGTCTAATCCGTACTCCGATCAGTCCGATGATGCTGGTAGCAGTGGTTTAACGACTCTTACGACTGTTTGCCCGTGATTTCCTCTTATCATTTTCACTTGGCAAGTGACATTTACAGTAATTTGACAAAAAAGCAACCGCCTGATAACACAAAGGAATATGATGGTGTTGGTCAGAACTTCCAGGAGACAGAATATATTTAGCAGCAATAGGCTATCTGCATATATAATCTTCTCGAGATGATATATAAATTTCTTCAATAAGCCGGATGTTTTCAAATTTTAAGATTAGCTTACTACATCCATGGACCTTTTAATAGATCCATGCTACATCTTTTTATACTGGATAGAGTTTGTTCATGCAAGAATTTCTGACAATTCTATCTAACCATATAAGCCCATGGGAGAAAAATAGTGAACATATAAAATAAGCCTAATACCTTGCCCCCCCCCCTTCCATCAACTCTGACGTGACTTTAGGGGCTGTAACTTATTGATATAATCATTCGCAGATGGAACAAAATAATTTTACAATTCTCTTTCTGATCCAGCATATAGGGGCATAACCAGGATTGAGGAATCGGTGGCATAGAAAAACTTTCTGCCAAGTTAAAGGGAAAAAATATGAAATTTCATAACCAGCAATTGCCAAAATAAAATTTGACAAGCAAAAATAAGCCTCCCTTAATCCAAATGACATTTCTGTTGTTAGAAAGGGCATAACATGGCGTCTTTCAAGGCCCGACATGCATTTTAGAAATAGGCTATTTGTTTCATCCTTCAATTTTCTTCTTTTTTTGGGGGGGGGCTGTCATAGCTTCAAATTCATGGACCATTGATGTTTTGTAATTTGAAATCATCACCACTGTGCACCAAGCGTTTTTATAGCAGCTGGTTGTTTTTTTTGCTTGTCAAATTTTCATTCTACTCGAAACCCCCAAAATCCTGGGTATACGCTACTGGATATAGATTACCTTAGATCGCATAAGGCAATATAATAGGGGCTCAGATTAGTGCTGTAGGCCTATTTTTGTCAAATTTGGATGTTCTTTTTTATTCAAATCTATTCACAAATCATAGCTTAATCGCAATGTGCCACATGATATGTGCAAAGTGATGACTAGTGGTTTGCCATTATTATACACCCCAAAAAATAGAGTTTGAGTACAAGTTCTTTTCTCTTCTCTACTAGGTATTATTATGTATTTTACATAGTTTGATTGAAGCTTCGATATGTCCTTTCTTCTATTCTTTCTATTTCTTTTATCTCTTCCTATTCTCCTCTTCTTGTTGTTATTGTCGTCACGTTTTTTGCTGTTGTTCTTCTCCTTATTTATTTCCCTTCGTTATCAGTTTCTTCCGTCTCCTTCTACTCCTCGTCCCCTCTCTTCTTCTTCTTCGTTATATTCTTGTATATATCTTATTTATTGTCTATATATCTTATTTATTGGTAATAGTAAATTCTGATTTTTTTTCTTCATTTTTAATATGTAAATAGTATAATTTTAACATTTTATTATCTTAATTCTGTATATTGAGGACCCCACTGGAAATAAGCTTTCGAGCTTTCGTGGGTCATCCTGTGCAAGCCTGTTGTTTTAATGCTACTGTATATATGTTATGGTGACTTGCCAAATAAAATCAATCAATCAATCAATCAATCAAAAAAGTCCGTTGCAGATGCAGATAGATTCGTAGTGACCAGTATGAATTGTGTCCTCCCTCAAGAGGGCGCTAGTCCAAATACTACAAGGCCCTATATAAACAAGGTTGCGACAACAGGGGTCAAAGGTCAAATTTGAAGGATCTCGAATAGTTCCAACCGGGCCTTTTTGTCGACTGCTACCATTGGAAATGCGTGTAAAATTTTGAATCATTTTTTATAATTATATCGGAAATCGACGTTAAGAATTTATTTTCACACTGCACATCCATATCAATATATTAGCGGCCACCTAAATTTATCAAATTTGTACAATCTTATAACAAAAATCGTGAAATATCGTTGATTTGAAAAATGGCAACCGAGTTCGTCGGGGTTCGTCGCAAGCCGTAAATGCTCACTGCTGCTGGTAGCGAGCGGGACGCTGCACTAATTTCCCCCGGAACTGTCGGGCTGGATGTAAGGTTCTGCTGGTCCCCCACGGGTCGTTAGGAGACCGAGAGGTGAGATGTATGTGGTGTCATAAATTACTAGTTTCGTATCCTAAATTCTTATTGTAGATTTGTGCCGTTGTAAATTTAGCTGATTTTGATATCTCTTTTAGTACCAGAGCGCTCAAAAACATGAATTGATTTGACTTTGAGCATCTTTGAAATTGAGACTTTGTCTTTGAGACTTTGTGCTTTGTCGACCCTTTGTCTTTGACTTTGACTGAGCGGGCCCTTATTTATTTTTTTTCAATTTCTGATAACAGGCGGCACATATCATCAACTTGGTGGTCTTCCATGTGGCCCTGGCCCTATTGACAAAAAAAGAACAGCAAAAAATATTACTACTAGATCTAGGCCTAATACTAGGGCCAATATAGGCAAGTCTAAGAGTAAGACTAAGAACAACTACAAAAAATAGATCTAGATATCGACTACATCATGCAGTGAGTTATATTAATGTAAACATGACAAAATGTACAGGCAAAAAAGTGTATGCAAACATGTTATAAGAAAGGTTATTGGTATCCTTAGGCTTAGGAATTACGTTCATTTGATAATCAACTTTGGCAATTTGATTTGAATCATTTTTTTTTTTTTTAGATTTTGAAGATGAAACATATATTGCCTATTAATAATTGGTGGAAAGTGAGATAAGTGCTGTGCAGAATGCAGATATTCACTTCCACAAACTTTATTTTTAATTAGAACAAAATTAATTTCAGGAATTCAATTTATTTTGGGGCCATTAAGGCATAAGATGAATTAGACAGCTGGCAGCCGTCTGTTTCGAGGAGTTTTTTAACATTTTATTTTTTTTTAAATTTCTCCTCATACACAGACGGCTCGCTAGCGTGCAGCCACCATTAGGGGACTTGCAATGCAAAATCCCCCCGTCGGGGCTCTTCAATTTTTGTCTTTAATGAGTAAAAATTTTGAAAATTCACGCGACCAAAATGCAAATTAATATTCCCTCTTGGCATCAATTGCCAAAAAACGGAGAAAAATCAAGTTAAAAGGAACAAAAACAGTGACTTACCTCGGCTGTCGCGCAAATTCACTTCCCCGTTTTATCCGATCTTAAGTACATAAACATATGGCCATTGAGTCCCCTGTACAGATCGCGCTAGAACTTCGGTCTCTGTATTTGGTGAGTGAAGCCAACGGAGTTCAGCTGAACAACCAACATAACAGAGACCGAAGCTTTTGGTCTAAAGATGAATTTACAACCAGGACTGTACACATTACATATAAAAGAAAGTAAATAAATACTTATTCATTTCAATCACCACACAGCACAGGGGTTACTAACTGAGGATAAGGTTAGGTTATATTATAACCTATTACATTGGATAAGTGGTCTTGTCAGTTGTCACCAGAATTACAAAAGGCTAGAGCAAGTTTCCTCCTTATATTCCTATCGCTACAGATTTTTTTATAGCGTTCTTAATATTTCTACCCTTTATGCCCTGTAAAAACATACCATGGTGTTCTTTGGATTTTATACCACTTACATTATAATCATGCCTTACATATGATGTACCTTGGTGCTCTCGAGATTAACATGCCTTATTTTATTTTCATATATGATACAGGCCAGGGTTTTCCTTATAGTTGCCACCGTGATGTAAAACTATTCCGAAGGCAAGCGAAATACCCAAGTAGGCCTAGTACTAGACCAAAAGCATCAGTCTCTGCATTTGGTTGTTTCGCTGAACTGCGTTGGCTTATAACTTAGTAAAATTTAAGAAATTATTAAATAAATCCCCAGAAACGACGGTTATTCCGGTCTAGCCTTGTACCAATTTGGCTATAAACTCTTTTTTTTGTGTACTGGGTGAGTTCAATTCTCACGAGGCATATTCGAACATCATTGACCACTAGGTCTATGATAACCCTAAATGCTTTCATGGTGTCAGTACATGGACAAATGAGTTTAGTAATCCAGTTGGTTTGCATGTAGCTTCCTTTTTTAAAATTAGTACTTTCATTTCTGCACTGCCAATATTTTGCCCATTTTCTAGACCAAAAAACTTCAATCTCTGTACCATCTCAGATGTTGTAACTTCTGGAATTTTCCATGGCGAACAAGAATAGTGTAGCAGAACAACATCTGAGATAGTGTAGTAGGTTTCATGCCTTCATGGTCACCATGTATCTTCCTTGGAGCCACACTTAGAACAAGTTTCATTCGGTCTGTGCCTGCAGACTAATGCGGCCATGGCACATCCTCACCCATCCAATGCCATATAAAGTTCATATTGGCATTAAAATGTATTTGCTTAATAAAACAACCTCTTTACAGCTATCTAAATTAATGCATGATCCAACTATATTATCATTACATGTACACTAAATATAAAATAAAAGAAACAAGAGGTAGAGAGTGACCCTCATTTTATGCTGTTGCCACCAATGAAAGTTCTGAATTTAAATTTGGAACTTCATGAGAGTCGAACTCATCCAACATTGCACAAAATGCGGTCAGAAGACAGGCGGACTGATACATGATGCAAGATTTAAAGGAGAAGATTTAAAGGAAATAAAGATTGATTGCACAATGTAGCCCTACATGTATTGTATGTAATATAATTACATCTTATTACTATAATGATGGAAATCAAACAATCATACTTTCACAGCTTACAGGCTTATCCAGTAGTTCCTCTCATCCAAAACAGATCAATCGGTAGCAATTAGGGCCTATTTTATTGTCCACAATCAAATTGAAAAAAAAAATCTACATTTAGATCTAACTTAGATAAGTTTGGTGCATGATCGTGCATCAATGATTATCTAGTCAACTAAGCATGTATTGTCATTGGCTTTTGTAATTACTTATCACACCATACATATCAACACAGTAGAGGTCTACATGTACATTAGGCCTTTAAATTCTAAAAGTTTCTTTGAAAAACTACAAAGAATTGATTTTAATTCCAAACCATTTCAAATTACTTGGCCTAGTGGAAGAAATTTTCGGTCTAGATACCCAACCTGTCCGGACATGCAACTAGTGGTATGATGGGGGCACTTATCCAATATTACAAGGTTGTGATAACATCCATGTGGTCTAACACCACTTTTAAAAAATGCAGTCCTAAGCTAACACCACTTTTATCACAAGGTTGTGATAACCTGTCCTTGTCTGCAGTTAGTAACCTGTGTGGTGAACAAGATTGTAAACAAGATTGTTGATTTTCTCTTGATCTAGACTGGATGAATACTTGAAAGTTGATATTTTGGAACAGTCAATTTTTACTATACAGTGAATTCATCATCATAAAAAAATGCCTTGGCACAAAACTAAATTGAATTCTTGAAATTATTATTTTTTTTCTAATCAAAAAGGGATTAAAAAGAGAGTCTGTGGAGATGAAGATCTGCATCAATCTCAGAAGGCCTCACAAAAATATGCTCAAAATTAAAAGTTTTTGAGCGCTCTGGTGAATAATAAAAAAAAATTCTAAGTTTAGAATGAAAACAAATAACTGAATGGATCTGAGTTTTTTTTATGTAAAAAAAAGTGATATTTTAAAGACTTTTTGAGTGTGCATTGTACATGTATGTTGCATTGACTCAAGACAGACAGGGTGGTTGAAGAGTGCAAGTGGATGGGGTGCTTCCACTCTTCCTGAAATTTGAGAAAAATATTCATGTAATATTTTATAAAGATTTAGATCTAACATTAGATCTTCCTCCGGATCCAGACGTAGGCTCCATCATCGCAGCTCATAATTTTCTCTACTCGTTATTTCCTAATTTTGTTCCTATTTTTCAAGAGGACATGATGAACAAAAAATGTTAAATTTCTTGATTTTGGTCACTTCTTGGACCAAATTTAAGCTCACTGTATTAATTATCATTTATTATTGCCAGATTTTCGTTGAAAATCAAAATTAAAAATTCCAGGAATTGTCTATGAATTTCAGAAAATTTGGGATTCATTTTCAGGAAATTTGTTTTGGATCTGTGGAAACATCAAAGAGGGGTTGGGTGTCTGGACACTGAAAAATGAAGCCTTGTATACCCAGTTGTTGTGTGTCCGGACGATCAATTTTAGAAAGTCGTCTGGAAAAATTTACAAGGGAAGTTTCATCAATTTTTAGTACAAAATGTTAGGGAATATATTACAGAGAACAAAATAGAAGATGATCACAACTATTAAATTCATATAATTTTTTTTTTTTTTTATCTCACTTGTTTTTTTATTTTTAATTTTATCTCACTTCTCAGGAAAATAAAGCAAAAAATATAGCTTGAATAATGCTTATCACCATCATTATTTGTTCTTTATAATATTTTCTTACATTCCGTGCTAAAAAAATCAAAGGCATTGCTTGTAAACTTTTCAAAATCGAAAGGAAAAACTCATGTGTCCGGACGCCCAACCCGTCAGCCCGTCAGGAAACACAACCAGTCACAGCGTATATCGGCTTACTGAGCCAGCTGCACTGCCGGCTACGGTTGCCAGTCCCATACCGTATCTTTACTGTCATGTTTACGCCTTGGAACTATTAAAAATTAGTAAAAAAGCATGTTAAAATTCAAAATTATTGCAAACCGATCACATAGAAATGAAGCACATAAAATTCTCGTTAAAAACTATCATTTTGTTTTTCTTAATAACAATTGTAATTACCTGAAATTTGCTGTCGAAAAATCTCCCCCATTGACTTTGTACACAAACTTCGGTGAGTTTGGAACTATTCAAAAGCTCCATGAGCAAATGACGGCAACTTCCGGTGTCGCAACCTTGTTTATATAGGGCCTTGAAATACTACAGAGTTATCAATAGACAGAGTGGCGACACGCGCACTGAAAACAGGATACGCGCGGTCAAAGGTCAGCCATGGGGGGCTGATTAGTTCCCTCTGCGCGCACATGCAATGATTTGGCAATCATCGCTATTATCATAATTGATTTTCGACAAACTAGCCTAGGTCCGGAAGAAATGATAATGAATCTAATGTAATTTCTTCTCTTTGGTTTAGAGCTTCATGATAGATCCCCCATTTCGGTTTGTCTGGCATTATCATTAACATTATTCAAAATGAATTCCACTTTTTTATTGAAAATTAATGTGATGAATTATAGAGACTTGATTTACTCGATGAATGAAAAATTGAAATAAAGAGGAAAATAGGCAAATTAAGGAATATGGGAAAACTCGGGGGAAGGGGGCAGCAGGGTGACCAGATTTCACAAAATGAAATACGGGACAATCGACAAAAAAATCAACATAGAAGGCTACACAGTGTTATACACTTGTGAAAAAATATAAAGAATGGGAAGGAGGGTGAACGAAAGAATGAAGGAGAGAAAGAAAATACGACAGAAGGAAAAGATATTGAGAATAAAGAAATAAAAAAATGAAGGGGAAAATGAAGGAAAAAATAAAAAAAGTTAGAATAAAAGGATAAAAAAGAATAAAAGAGAGAAAAATGTTTCCGTCATTCTTTGAAATGAATATAGAAAGAAAGAAAAAGAAAGGGAAGGAAGATGAACAAATGTGTGAAAGACGAAATAAATGAGAGAAAGAAAAAAAAGTAAGAAAAAGGAGCGGAAAGAAAGAATGAAGGAAAGATAAATGTTTCCTTCATTCTTTGAAAGAAACAATAAAAGAAGAAAAACAGGAAGGGATCGGGAAGCTAGGGAAGGAAGGAAGAAGGATGGAAGGGAAAGAAAGAATAAGGAAAGGAATTAGAAGCGAAAAAAATAAAGAATTAGGGAGAAAAGAGAGGGAGGAAAGAATGAAGGGATGAAAGAATAAAAAAAGAGAAAAAGAACGAAAAGAAAAAAGGAGAGAAATGGAGAAGGAAGCAAAGAACAGTTTAAAGAAAGAAAGAAGGAAATAATAAAAAGGAAATTTGATAAATAATGCAAATAAGAGAAAGAAGGAACGAAAGAAAAATGAACACACAGCGAGAGAAAGGATCGTGAAAGAAAGATAAGAAATAAAGATAGATGGAACAAAAAAAAAACGAAACGAAAGAAAAATGAACAGACAGCGAGAGAAAGGATCATGAAAGAAAGATAAGAAATAAAGATAGATGGAACAAAAAAGTGTCAGCAGCGCGAAGGATAGAATAATGAAGAAAGAAGGATATAAAAGAAAGAAAAGGGAAAAAATTCAAACTTCCAGCAAACAAAAACAACCATCTGACAAAAATAATTATTATATATGGTGTTTTTTTAATATAATTAAAAATAAAAAAAAACTTGCAAAAGTTTAGTAATCATTATCTGTTGATTATTTGATGAACATTCGTCACTTTTAAATGTATTAACTACATTTTGTTCAATATACTGAAATACGGGAAAAATAGACGTCCCGGGAGGGGTGGGCCGGACAAAGGAGCAAAATATGGGACCATCCCGGGAAATACGGGACGTCTGGTCACCCGGCCTGGGGGCAGTTTTCTTCTTCTGAATCACTGCATTGAAATTTTGTAATCACACCACCGGTATCGTACGTGGAAAATAAACAATTAAGGAGCAAAAAAAAGTACAGTGATCACAAAATATAAAGGAAAAGCATATATTTTGACTTTTCAAATGATATATTTTATTAAAAGTTAGAGCATGATTTAATATAGTCCCCTGACAAAATGGGCTATTGATCTGTGGTGATTTAGGGGGACGGGCCCAGTTGACAACTCCTAGCTTACACTATTTTCACTGCACTGACTGTCAATCAATAATGGAAATAAGAACATTGTACTCAGATCGAATTTCATGATCTCGAATAATTTCAACAATCCGAATATTTTTATGCAAAAATTTAACCAACCTTACCCTTTTTTATGTCACATTAAAATTAACCATTTATCTTGATGTTTTGTATAATGAAAAGGGGAAAGTTAATGGTAAATTATTTTTTTGTGTTATTGTTGTTTTCATTACTATTACTATTAATATGACGATCAATATTGTCACTATTAATTATTATCATTGAAATCAATATTTTTTGTTATGATCATTGTCATCGTTATAATTACCATCATCATCAGGGCGGCGAATATCCTGCTTTCTTTCTCTCTCTTCTTTTTTAACAAAAAAAGTTGAGGCAGTTGTTGCCCCCTAATCATCACTATCAAAAGTATTATTTGTAATATTGAGAATGATCCAATATGTGTGGGTTCTTATCAATAAATTTTGAAACTTGAAACTATCTTCTTTTAAATAGGGGACAAAGGACCCAAGCGTTATGTCAACTTTTTATCAATCGAAAAATAAGGGGTATAATTACTTAATTTCTCTTCTTTGTTTGAACTATTTTAATAAAAAGTAGGGGCGATCAACCGGTGGCGCCCTATCATCATTATCATAATATCTTGTAAATATCTGAAGAAATGTAATCTATAGTTGTTCATATCCTAACTTTCATCAGCGGCTGCCATGTTTTTATTCTAAGTGAAATCATCTTGGCTCATTCTGAAATGATTATCTATATAATAAACTCTTACACTCTAACACTCTATAGAAAAATTTGGTGAAAAGTAAGCCATGTGGGAGGGTAATTATGTGTCCATCTAACATCTGGCATTTCTTTGGGGCATTTTTATTTATCCAGTGTGATGATTTTTTTGCCCATTCTAAAGTAATTGCTGATTATTTTTCAACCTCACTGGACAATATGCTTCCCGCATTGGGTAAACATGGTAAAATACTTTCCAAAATAGGTTGGACACATAATTACCATCATGGTGGTAAAATTTTACTCATTAATTTTTACAGTGTATTTTCGGCACTTTTTTTATTTTCCTATAGTAATCGTGATTTCACTTGATTATGAATTTGCTGATTGGCAATAGTTGTCACATAACAAAAATGTTCTTTCCATTTCCTCTGATTGATTTAATCTGACAATTCTGGCAAATGGTGGAAACTGTCAATAATCTTTTAGTTGTGAATATACCCCTCCCTTTTATCTATCACTCTCTTTGCCCCTCTCATCTCCGGGTCTCTCTCTTTCTCTCTCTTCTGTTCTCCAATTTCCCTCTTCCTTTCTATTGTGTGGTGTAACACTGTGTAATGAAAAAAAGAAAAAAAAAGATAAACAGAGTCTCAACTAATTAAACACTTGTAATGCATATTTAAAATGGAAAGCTTATAGCTTTAACAGGATCAAGGACGAATATTGAAAATGAGAGAGAAAATAACTAGACTGCATAACCTGATAGGATTTATCTGAAAGAGAAAACAATAAGATATCATAAGTGATTTCCATGTAAGAAATACATTTCTCTATGCACAAGAAGGCGGATCCAAAATTGTGTTACGCCACTCCCTCCTTCACATCCACTAAAGGTCAACTGACTATAATCATAAATAACTTTGATTTGCGCGTGCACATCCTATATATAAGCCTATAACCTATTTAGAATGACAATGAAAATGAAAATGAATTTCAATTGGAAAATTACATCTTGGTGAAAAGAATAAGGGTGAACAATTTATTTTTTCAATTTTCCCATTTACATTATCACATGCAGTGAATTAGACATTCAGGCTGTTGAATCGATTTTAAATAAACCAGATGTTTTATTAATGAATTTAAAATTTGAATAACATACACTATATGGAAATGCATTTTGATATAACCTAAAAAAGATGGATATATGGAAATAAAAATGTACATCCTGCAACATAAGGTGATGACAAGGAAATTTTATTGAAAATGTAATACAGTAGTCCCAATGACATGATGCATTTGTGGAAAAAAAGAAAATACCATAACGACAAATTTATGAAAATAAAAAAACAATTATACATAAAATTGATATCAATATAAAGTTGTTCATTCTATCAAAATTGCACAATTATTACAAAGGGGAATGAACATATATTTTACTAAAGTTCGATATTGCATTAGGTTCTGATTGTGTTAACATTCATTCCTTTATAAATTGTTTTAAAACATTATCAGCTAAAATATTTCATTTCATTTATTGGTTTCAGCAACACTTTTTCATAAACACATTAACAAAGAAAATACAATAATAATATACGAATAACTGACAAGCAAAACATTGAAAAAATTGCATTTTATATCAATACATATTGATATTTTTCATTTCATTTATTTATTTATTCATTTTTCCAAAAAAAATTATAATACAATAATTGCAATAAATAAAACATATCAGAAAATACAAATGACATAAATCTTCAAATAAACCAAATATGATTTTTAGAAGGTTGCAGGGGTTGCCACTTTAAGCTAAGCTTGACTGCGTGGCAACCCCAGAAAACAATGATAATTATTGATTACAGTCTATGACTTATCAGAAACCACCTTAAAAGGAATAAACTCTGTTCCCGGGACTCTGTTCAGCTAGTTGTTTCCAAAGTTGATGCTTAAAACTTGCAGTCACTGAAGTCATTACCTTAATTGCATGACCTTTGAAAGCACATGCCATTATGATAACAAAATTAGTGAGCAAGTACAATAACCAGCAGATAATACATAATGTGACTATGAGACCTGTGCCATTTTCCTCATCAGTCCAAGCAAGTGCTGTTGTCACAGTTATAAGGTCAAAGCATATACATACGTTAACACATATTGAATTAATCACACAAAGCTAACGTACTCTATGAGTGAATAAAGGTACGGTAGTGAGTACTGTCAGTATAGGCCCTGAACTTGTACTAACATAGTAATAGCTAGATGAACTCATGACAATCACCACACACCAAACACAGATGGGTTACATGCAGCATGGACCTACTAGGTCCATGCATGCAGCAAATCTGATATTTGTACATGTAGATGTAGATCCATTATTGCTTGTGAGGACACAGGTCAAAGCACTTTGAATCATTATTTCTTCTGTTTGCATTAATAAAGTAATCTTAATTGAATCACTGGCTGTCTTGATAGGTAAGCTCTGGTCTTGGACTTGGATTTTTTTATCTACTAGGATTAGACTAGGTCTACATCTACTATAGATCTTCACTAGACCCTAGTCCAGAGTAAATTTACTCAAGCACTGCAGTTCCTTTGTTACATTAAACATTTTAATGTAACAACTCAACTGCACTGCAGCCTTCAGTCTTAATATTTACTCTAGTCTTAGGGTCTAAATTAGACCTAGGCATACGGGTTTTCTAAAATCAGGAGTTTTAACACTTTGGCCTTAATAACAAAATAGTCTAAATATATATAGGGATACTTTCCTCTCTAATGGGATATTTCCATCTATATATTAGTAAAATTCAGATTAAGACTAGTAGATCCAACTTTAGACCAAAAGCTTCATTCAGTCTCTGTATTTTGGTTGTTCCGCTGAACTGTGTTGGCTCACTCACCAATACATAAATGGGGATTATAGTAAAATGTCAGGAATTGTTGAATAAAATCCCAGAAACGACGGTTATTCCTGTCAAATATAACTTAGTCTTAGACTAAGTTGAAAAGTGCCTTCACCCGTTGAGTTGGTGGCGCCATCCCTGCAATTAACCGCCTACGGCCTATAGAGTGGGCTAAGGTTTCCGCCGCCGAAAGCTCCGGCGGCGCAGCTCCTTATCTTTGGCTAGGGTCTTATGAAGGGTAGTCCCATATGCTAAATTTGAACTGTTTTTGGTAGAAAATAAATGGATTTCCCCAAAAATAACATGAAACAACTTGTTGAAAGATCATTCAACCTTGACAGTCATTGTAAAACACTATTTACAACACGTTGAGGTAATTTGTGCAAAACATGATGACACAAAACTTGAAAAAATGCAATTTTTCTCTCATACCAAACACTTTTTTCGACATTATTTTGGAAGCCGATTTACGCAAAATAACACCAGATGTATCTACAAAAAGTTAACTTTATATGTTAAAATACTCACATTGGCGTCTAGAAAATATATCCATGAGTTGAAAGTGTCGAGGTATTTAATCACTAAATGTGAGAAAACGTGTAGTTTATTGAAATTTCCGGAGGCATGCACTAAGCAGAAGATCACAAGCGCAGAAAATATGCCAGAGGGAACTAATTGGGGCTCCATGAAATATCGGACCAATCAGAGTACACTTCCGGTTTCGCCACTGCACTCTGTCTATTGATAACTCTGAAATACTACTACGTAAGATCGTATCTCTGTGATAACTACTGAAGTCCGTAAGACGGTATCTCTGTGCATGGACCACGGAACCAACATGTATAGGTCCATGCTCTGTGATAGTCCGAAAACGATTCAAAGAGCAAGAATAATTATAATATTAATACTATTATTAGTAGTAGTATTATTATCATGATCATTATCATCATCATCATAGTGATAACAATGATAATCATTGTGATGGTAGTGATTCCTATACTAAGGGACTCATCATGGGTATCGATCACGGGTTGGGGTGAAGGTGGGGGATATCTCCACAAGTACATTTAATTCAGGTGGGGGAATGACGTATGTTATCATTTTGGAAACATTGATTGTCGTATATATATATTATATATATATATATACGCATGATGAAGAATTTTTTTAACTCTCTGAATTTACTTATGTATATTGTTAATTTGAATGAAACCATTTCTTTCATATATTATTAGAAAAAGATAGATAAAGAAATTTTAACAAAATCCAGGATGAAATAGAATAGCATGTTAATGTTTTTGATATACATGATAGCGTCTTTTTTTAAATTTACCCCTCCCCACAACCAAGCGCTTGGGGTGTATGTGCCCCGTTTATTTTGCCACCCTTTTCAATGTCGCTTCATTTTTTTTGTCAGTATTCTTTATCTTGATTTATGATTCAAAATAAATGGAGAACATGCATATAAAAGAAATGAAAAGTTATATTCAAAAGAGTGTATAAAAGAGTAATAACCCTGAAAATCGACAAATCTTTCTAAAAATGGCTCATTTTCAGGTGAATAAACAAACAAAACAAACAGCTCGCGCTTCGCGCTCGCATTGATTTCGTACATGTACGTAGTACTTAATCTCGTTTTAGAAATAAAGCTAACATGGACTGGCGTGCAGATATGGGGCAATAAGGACCATGGAAGAAAAAGGGTGAATTATATATATACATACATAGATATATATATATATATATATATATAATTCACCCATTAGATACCATGTCAAAATATGTTTCATAATTAGATTTTTGCATTAAAAGTTCAACATTTTTGCTCGCTCGCAGTTTTTTTTTAAATAAAGTTAGCCTATTTCGCCATGTCAGGCCCTCTAAAAACTTTAGACTCATTACGCAATTGCCCCCCTCAAACTAACAAAAAAGTCCCTCACAGAGAACAAAAGTTGGTTCAGCCATACGCAGCGGTGGGGGTGGGCAGAGGGGCAGTTATCCCCCCAAAAAATAAAAAAAAATAATAATAAATAAATAAAAAATAAATGAATAAATAAATAGATAAAAAATGAATAAAAAAAAAACAATTGAATAAAAAAATTTACTGAAAATATTCACAAAATTAACCATAAGTGTGCACGAGATCCTTCAATTTCACTTTATCAATGCAAAAGCAACCCCCAATGGCAAGTTCAGTCGCTTCTCTCCCTCGCTTTCGAATTTCATAACAAATGTTTACACGTGTCCCCCCCCCCGGAAAAACTCTGCTTACGACCATGGTCACCCCCCCCCCCCCCACCATGAACACAAATCGACACCCATGTATTCGACCAACCCTCCAGCAACTGTGTACATCAGTGAGAGTTCACTGGGTAACACCTGTGGAGTATCCGAAGGTGGCCCCCCACCAGAAAAGAAAATGTGAAAACTTTGAAAAAGACAACGTGTACACATTTTTGGGCTCCTCCTCCCTGCATGTGTCAAGGGGGGTGCCTCCTAACAAGGGCCGGAAGGCTCTGATAAAACACACCCAGATTTTTATCTTCTTCACCTTTTTATTCCACACTTCTTGAAAAAAAAAAGGGGGAAACACGATCAGATATAACTGAGCAAAAAAATCTTATTTTGGATAGGGCCCCTCTTACAAGCCTACTGAGCTTTTCTCGGGCTCCTAAAAACCATTCATGATATTATATAAACTCAGGTAAATGTATTTAACAGTAATTAATGTATAATAATATGTGTGGTTTTTAATAAATTCATTTATTCATTTTATTCATTCACTCTAACAGACAAAGGATGCTAATATAATCAAAATTCTTATTAATTCAGAATTCGTATTAGTCACCCCGAATAATACATTTAAAAGTGCTGAATGTTTGAAAGTTTATTAATTTATTCAACAACTCGTTCAGGGCACTCTGGTTCTTGGTATCGGAGTCCATTACAGTGTCTATACATTGAAACACATTACATATTAAGCATTTCAGTGATTATAAAACAACCGATTCGATATACTTTCAAAAAGCAGTATGTACAAAATACATTGATTCAACAAAATATGAGTAAAAATACGTCAAAATTGGAAAAAAGAGCACAGAGATATATAAAATATTATATAAACAAGAAGAGAAATTTGAAGAGAGAGAGGGGGAGGGAAAAGTGCAGAAGGGAGAGAGTGAGAAGGAAGAACGAGAAAAATGAATAATGGTTATTACAAAATTATAGGCACACCTTAAAAAAAAAGAAAACAGACCTTTATATGAGTAACAAAAAAAAGTGTTTGGATGCTTTCAATCTGTAATATTGTTTTCGGTACTTCTTTCGGTGATCATAAAGCGGGTGTACTGAAGGTATACTGAAATTGATCACCAATTTTACCCTTATTGCTATGAGTACAAAATCTCAAATTTCTTGGAATTACATAATCTTCCAGAAACAATGGGTAATTTGTGATCAACACGGCCTCTGCATGCACGGCTCACATAAATGGTGGAAGTAATTGTGTGTAATTTCCAAAATCAAATATTGGGAATTTCCTTCTATAAACTCACAAAGCATTATTCTTGTTCATAAATGTTATTTAATTTGATATCAACCAAATTTTTTAAGCAAGGAAGTGTTAGATCTGATGCTTGATTGTTCCAAATATTCGTGAAACGTAAATGATCAAGGATTTTTTTTTTAGTTCTCTGTTTTAAGAATTTTATCTCAAGTTGTCAAAATCTATAGATTTCCCCCACAAATCCGCAATCAATTAGCATTCCACTGATCCCAGCATTAAACCCATGTATGCAGCTGTTACTTCATCTTATGCGGGATAACATTAAATGATTAACTAATCAATTTGGGGGAATTCCAATAATATTTTAATTAAGGAAGTGTTTGGTACCGCAAAATCGTATATAGCCTTAAAAAGGACATACTGAAGCTTTTCGACATGCACTCATCGGAGTAAAATCGCATGACTAAGACGCTAAAGCGAAACAATAGATCCGAAAGAGACAATGGACGCTAAACGGCGAACGGTGATATAAAACATTTTCGCAATCATATAATGATTTTAAAAAAAATCATGAAGGTTCTGTAAATTGACTTTACACTTCATCGCCTTTTCCTTTTCTTTTCTTTATTTTCTCTTTCAATTTCAATTTGTTTTATTTCATTATCAACAGAACAAAGTAAAATGGTCATATATAATTACAATGACATTTTGCAAATGAAACTTATACAAACAATATAAATTGAGGTAGGTACAATAAATGAATTTTTTCCATAAAAAAGTAAAACAAAGTATTATATATAAGCAAATTATCAAAATCATTATGAAGATGTGAGAAAGTGGAGGGATCAACTAAAAATAAAAACAAACGCATTGTGTGGACCCTTCTAAATAATTATTGTAGAATAATTATAATCTTCCTAAATATTTGACAAGCAAAAGAAAATGAATATTACCATACCGACCTTATTTCCAGGTGGTGCTGTGTATGGTGTATAAAATACGTAGCACCCCTAGAAAAACATTGAAGGTGCTTCAGCACCCCGCTTCCCGGGGCCATTGTCGTGGTAAAGCTATATCACGAATCAGCCAAAAAAAAAGAAAAAAAAAAAAAGAACTGCAACTTTTCACTGGAATTGGTTGTCTATCACATTCACACTAGATGGCGCTCTCCAAGTATTAATATTTTTCGCTGATCCCAAATTCTTGTGTTATAGCACGTAATAAGATATGCTAAGTAAGACTATATGCATTATTACAATATTGTAACAGTAAAAGTTACTAATACATAACATAACAGGTGCAATTCTGTTTGAGACTATAAGCAAAAGGTTCCCATCGATGACCTAAATTGTTTTCATAATTATGAAATCACTAATTTTTAATATCGCCGATGGATATCCTACATGCGTAAAGTATTTAAAGAATGTCGTAATGACCAAATGGACAATGTATTTCCATAATTACATTGATGAGTAATTAAGTAGTCCGACTTAATGAGAACAAGAAAGTAAATAAGCTTTTTGTATTATTAAAAAATGAAGGATAAACAGTTTTAGAGACTTATTTTTCAAGCAACTTGAATATCTGTTTATAATGTCTTTTAAAACTTAAAAACTCGTTCCAATTCTCTTTCACGTAACAATATTCGTAAAAACCGGATCAGGGGTGGAGGAGCTTTCTAATTTCTTATCTGATTGTTGAAATTTGCAAGGCATCAGGATTGAAGGGGACCCAGATTGATATTTATCATGAGTTTGGGTAAATAATAATTACAATAATTATATACTTGCTTATATAGCACCTATAATACCTGTTTATCAGAAGTCTATAAGCGCTCTAAAGCAGTAAATGCAGCATAATTACCATGGCATTAGCCGAGATAACCATAGGCGGATCCAGGGGGCCCGAGGGGCCCGGGCCCCCCTATTGGCGGAGCAAAAAAAAAAGAAAAAAATGGGGAAAGAAAGAAAAAAAAGAAAAAGAAGGGGGAAGAAAGGGGGTAAAAGGAAGAGCGAAATAAGAGAAAGGAGACGAGTGAATAAAATGAGGTCAGGGGAAGACTTGGAAAATGATTTGAAAATATATATTTCATGTCACTTTATTAAATTTTCGCTCGCGCTTCGCGCTCACATAGCCTGGTCAATGAGATACATATCTTGCTTAATATGCTGATATGTAGCTTAAAATATCAAGTTTTGAAGTCAAGATACAAAACATATTTCAGCTCGGATATCGAGCTTTTATTATTTTGTTTGATTAACAAATTGATTTTTTAAGTACTCTGTAAATGTCCGTTTTTATGGTGTGAATATCATTTGCAGCTTTTTGCGCTGTGCGCTCGCATTATTTGATTTGCCAAGTAGGCATATTGTCTTTGTTTATTCCATAAGATTCTTCATAGATTAATTTTATAAAAAGAATCACTTAAAATCCCCTTTTATGACAGTTTATCAAAAATTTCGTCTCGCGATTTGAGCTCGCATTAATAGTTAAAAATAATATCATTTCATAAATCATATTCATGATTACAACAATGCTTAAAATATCCAGTTTTCAGGCCTTAAATGTCAACAAATTTCACTCACTCATTAGGCTTATTACATTAATAAATGTGATAATAAAATTTCCATGAATTCCTAATAACTAAATTGTCAATTTTTCAGAAAGGAATATCGACAAGTTTCATATCGCGCTTAGGAAGAGGAATAGGAAGATAGTCATCATTTTCATATGATGACAAAATGTCCTTAGGCCTAGAAAATCCAGGTCCTAGGTCAAAATAATATAAAAAATATCACTGAGCTCGCGCTTCGCACTCGTATCATTTATTAAGTGCTAACCATATACACTTCGCAATATCCCTACACAGTGCTTTAGATAGTGCTTAAATTCACCCTTTTCATACCGGAATAACAAATATTTTCCGCTCGCGCTTCGCGCTCGCATTATTGATTTTCATGATAAATATAAAATTTATTTAGAATGCCCAAATTCTGTCTAACTCTACATGCGCACACATTTTTTTTTAGATACGCAGCTCGATCTTTATTCAAAACGTGCTAAAATTATCCAGTTTGCGCTCGTATTATTAAAGAAGGAACTTCCTTTTTCATGATTTACAAAACATGAATAGAGGGTCCCATTTTTAGGTCGGAAATCTCAATTTTTCCCGATCGCGCTTCGGACTCGCATCAATTTTTAGTTTTATACCTATACCGTTTAAAAGTGCTTAGAATGTCAATTTTTTTTAGGTCGGAATGTCAAAAAAAAATTCAGCTCGCGTTCGCATTATCTAAAAGTTGAAATATGTATCTTCTTAATGGCTAACTGCAAATCGTTCTTAAAGGACAAGTCCATCCCCCTAAAAAGTTGATTTGAATAAAAAGAGAAAAATCCAACAAGCATAACACTGAAAATTTCATAAAAATCGGATGTAAAATATTAAAGAAAGTTATGACATTCTAAAGTTTCGCTTAATTTCACATAACAGTTATATACACATCCTGGCTGGTATGCAAATGAGGAGACTGTGACGTCATCCACTCACTATTTATTTTGTATTTTATTATATGAAATATGAAATATTCTAATTTTCTCCTCATTGTCAAGTGATACAACGATTAATTCCTCCCTGAACATGTGGAATTAGCATTATTTAATATTATATGGTTCAGTCAAGTTGGTCCTTATTGTCAAATCTATAAAAAAATGAAATATATATATAATTCAAACAATAAAAAACAAAAGAAATAGTGAGTGATGGACATCATCGACTGACTCACCTAGTTGTGCATTTCACTGTTTTGTGAAAAATAAGCGAAACTTTAAAATGTCATAACTTTCTTATTTTACATCCGATTTTGATGAAATTTTCAGCACTATGCTAGTTTGATTTTTCTCTATTTA
This sequence comes from Lytechinus pictus, assembly GCF_037042905.1. Taxonomy (NCBI): domain Eukaryota; kingdom Metazoa; phylum Echinodermata; class Echinoidea; order Temnopleuroida; family Toxopneustidae; genus Lytechinus; species Lytechinus pictus. The sequence goes on from NW_026974140.1 coordinate 12,186,053, forward strand.
TTTAAGTCAGCATTTTCCTGGGGTGGACTTGACCTTTAACAGGTCGCTTTTCGATCAAGCCAGAACCCATATTAAACATTTCTGCTCGCGATTCGCGCTCGCAGTAACCAGTAATTATCTAGCTACATACGCATCTTGTTCAGTTTCACAAGCAGTGCCCAGAATATTCAATTTTCAGGACCAAATACATCAAATCCCAAAAATTTTCAGCTCGCGCTTCGCGCTCGCACTATTCAAATGGGGCTTATGAGATTATTACATTTTTCATGTTGTTTTATGAGAATAAAACTAAGAAATGACAAAGGACATCGGCGTTTTACCCCCCCCCCCATTTTTCACGACCAAGAAAATGGGGAGAAAAGGAAAGGGATAAGTGTGAAATATAGGCCTATAATTTTTCAAATGTTATGTCAAAATCTATCACAAACTTTGATATTTAAAATGTCAAAATTTTTGCTCGCAACTTCTTATTGATTTTATGCGATATGCCGAATCGAGCCACCTCAAAATTTTTGGCTCATTACGCCACTGAGACAACCCCTTCAAAGAAACAGACAAAAAAAATCAACTTTGAGCGGCCGATCGGGGAAAATGTGGGTGAAAAAAAAATTCGGCTCCCCCCCCCCCTATTGGCGGGAGCTGGATCCGCACCTGAGATAACGTTATCCATTTTAAGCATTTCAAGGAATAAATTCCTGCCAGGTGCCCGGTCATTTACCTCACCTGGGTCGAGTGCAGCACAATGTGGATCGGTGCTGAAGGACATTGCGCCACGGCTACACTGAGATTCGAACCCACGATCCTCTGTTTCAAATCAAGTCTTTGATTATCATTTACTATATGTTGACTTGTTTATTGATTTTTTATTCTTTTTGTTCATCAGTTGTAAAATAAGCTCGGTATTTTCATTCTATCTTTGTAGATTCAGGAGACTGCATCAGTATTGGTGGGTGTGTGTTTCAATGTGGGCTTATTCTGTTTTACCTTCTTCACGCTTGCCTTCATAATTTACTTGTCCTTTTATATTGAGGTGAACGCATCGAATGTAAATTTGTACATTTTGTAAATTTCTAAATTGTACACAAATATATTAAATTTGTTTTTACTCCAGTAATAAAACTTGCTTGTAGCGGGACCTGTTCATGCACCTGTAATGCAACTATCTCTTTCCTTTGTTTCTTATTTCTCTCTCACAATATAAATTCATTATTAATATTAATTTATTATTTTATTTTCATGATAAATGGCTATTGAATGTTAATACTGACAAAACAAAAATGATGATTTGTAACAAGAATGGAAAAAAATTGAAAGATCAGGCTTTCGAGGTAAACGGTCAGAACATTGAAGTTGTTAAACATGCAACATATTTAGGTTTGGTTTTCAATAACTGCGGTTCATTCAAAGATACATGAGTTAATCTGGCAGATAAAGCGAAGAGAGTATTATTAAAATTATTTCAATCCTTTGGTTACAATCTTCCAAATATAAAAACCGCGTCACGAATATTTGACTCTTTAATAAAGCCAATATTTCACACTTAAAAATAGGTAGTCAAAATTTGACTTGTTTGGGTGGTCATTTCAAAATAACCCTGGATGTAGTCAAATTTGACTGCATATGGGGTCAACCTTTCACTGTTTACTTTGCCTTTTGGCTTTTTGACTGCGCCGGAAGTTAAAAATGACTAGGTGTATGAAGTGGAAAAATAACTTGCCTAAAGAGTCATCATCAAAATGACTGCAATGCAAGTTGAACGGCGGAGGGATATATTACTGTGTGCAGTGTTCAATAATCAGTAATGTTGTAATAGCAAACAAATTTAATCAGTGTGAAAGAAACAACATTTTAAAACTTTCCATGTATTTCACTTCATTTGCGTTGTGATATATATTATTTTTATCAAAGAACTATTTTACTTCAGGTCGAATCACTCAATGTATGGTGAGTATGATTTCGAATTTCCCGCCGCGCCGCGTCTCTCAAGTTGCGAAATTTTTACTGCAGTCTGCATGCGACCGCTTAGTTGGTGTTGATGATGGAGAGGCTCCTAAATAAGTGGGGATTAGGTGGTTTAGTTGCTGTGTTTGAAGGTAAGAAATTTGTCGTGAGTGTCAAACATATTTGTGTCTTTACTATGTAAACTTACATGATTGTAGTATTTCGTTAAGCTTAAGTAATTTCACAAAATAACACGTTGACATTGGCATTGCCATTGCAGTGCATGGCATCATGTAACCCAGAGAGCTCCCGCCCGCGCAGCGGGCGGGAGCCCAGAATCTAAGAGGCTAAGACAAGTAACACTTAACATAACAGACATTCTTCTTCTTCTTCTTCAAGCTACACTGCCTCCTTCAATCTTGAAGATTCTTGCAGTATTGTAGTACCGGGGACCGGCAGGTGTAGGGGCAGTGATTTTCCGTTTCAAAAAATTGCCTTTTCCGTTTCAGAAAATCTCAAATTCCGTTTCAGCATGTCAGAAAACGGAAATTCCGTTTCCCCATAGACTTTGTACACACGGAAAAGTGACAATTCCGTTTACACATTGAATACCGTACACTCACACTGGTCAAAATTTGTATCTGCTACTGTACCAACAACACAATAGAATCCGTTCTAATCGGATCTATGCGGGTGCAAAAAATATTTTTCCAACCCCATTTAGCATGCATACATCCTCACCTTTCACATTATTAGCATTATTTCACGGTGAAATGATATTTCATAGATAATTTTGGGGTTTTTTGGACATCATTATCATCAGTCAACGGCTTTTGCCAATCCGCCATCTTGGATTTTAAGACCACGATATCGTGCTGTTACATCTTCAAACGTAGAGGGCAGCAACACACGACCGTGCAGTGAACGATATGTGTGTGCATGTGAAGCCCAGGCCCGGCGCCGGCAGGGTACGGGTACGGTGCGGGGTACAATCAAGTGTGCTGATGTCGAGTGCAGTCACGATGTGTGAATTGTCATGAAAGTAGCGAAGTGAGATCGTGTTTTCTGGGGTTTTGTGGCCATTTAATATTCTCATTTTGTTGTGATTTTGGAGTAATTTCTGTTGCTATTCTGTGTATTTTTAGGGAAAATACGTTTTCCGGGATTTTCCGTTTGAAATGACACTTTCCGTTTCAAAACACCCTTTCCGTGAATTCCGTCCGTTTTCCGCGATCGCGGAAAATCACTGTCCCTACAGGTGCAATACACCGGGTGAACACCCTACTCTTTGACGAATAGTGTATTAATTTTAACGTGCATAGGTTGTGACTCTCCTATAGGGCTATACACGGGACCAACATTTGCGTCCTTTCCGATGGACGGAGTGTTTTCCAACTGCATTCACACCCGCACTGAACACAGCGGTGAGGCACGCTAACACACAACGCTAGCATCAGTTTTTTGTTAGACGTCTTCCGGCATGCTGCGGGACTCGAACCCACGCACGTTGAGATCTACGATCTTATCCGGAACAGGCGCTCTAACCGACTGAGCTACACTGCCTCCCTTTAATGTCCGATGAATGTCTAGATCTACGACAAACTATATAGACCCCTAGATATAGTATTTTTTGAGAAACTCAATGATCACATTAATGCTAAGTCAATCGTATTTCAACACTGATTATTCTGAAGTAAAGCGTTCCTGAATAAAAGAAACTGCTGAGAATTATACTTATTCATATGAAGATGAAATAGAGGGGACGGACAAGGCCTAAACTTCAACTTTCAAGCTTGAAGTTTGGGCCTAGTCCGTCCCCGCTATTTTCATACCCCATGACTACATCGACAATCTCGCTAGCCGGCTAGCACCGGCGATATCAAAGGCCGGATCCCGCTCTGACCATATCCCTACATTGACCTAAATTTGAATAGGCCTAAAATCGACAGTTTGTCGTTACTAAAAAACAGGAGGTCGGAAACAAGTCCACATCTACCCCTGATAATTGTCTAATCACAATAAAACTGAAATAAAGGTTTACTTTGGACCTACATGAAGCATTCCGATGAATGTCTAGATCTACGACAAACTATATAGACCCCTAGATATAGTATTTTTTGAGAAACTCAATGATCACACTTATTTGGAAGTCAGGCAAAAGAAATATTGAAATTGAGGTTTACATAGTGCGTAATACAGGATGAGCCCCGAACCCCGGCAAACACATTACAATTTGCAAGTGAGATCAAAACATGAATTATTCCTATGGAATGTCATTAGAATAGTATTGATGTTCCCTCCAAGATTTTCCGCTCCAATGAAGTTCACTCAGAAACCATGATTTCGAACATCAATTCTATAAACAGATAATTAGTCTACCTATTTCGTTTCAGAAACTTCAAATTCGCAGAGTCCAAAAGAACGACACTTCGCACAGATATCGTAGGGAATTGTGGGACGGAAAAAAATGTTTAATGCATGAGTACATGAATAAAACATTAGCGTTTAATCAATTCATACAAGTGCATTATGCGTATTTTGACGTCATTCTCATGAATAAAACATTGACCCTCCAAAATCATCCTTCAAATTGTCCGCCGGTGTACCGGCGGATCCTGCGCCTGGCAGATACCGTTCTAGGCACCAAATCCGCCGGCGGATATGGTTCTCCTCCGGCGGATTCAGTACCAAAAAAGGCCACTCCCTTCGGAAGATTCGGAAGATATCGTTCTTGCGCTATCGCGATATCCTTCATTCATCACGTTCACACGTCATGCATGCACGCGCACCGCGCGTGAATAACGTTGCAAAATGAAGTTCGAAGAAGAGGTGGGTTAGCCTAGCTTAGTCTAATTGAGAGCCAGCTACCTTTCGGATTCTAGTTACATTAGGCCTTGAAGAGGAAAGCCTCAACATTTTGCCTTTATTCTGATGATTAGGGACAGACTCAGACTGACGTTAATCAGAGATTAAAGGAGAATGAAACTCTTGGAGCAAGTTAGCTTTTTTGACAGCAGAAAAATCAAAGAATAAGATCAACAAAAGTTTGAGTAAAATAGGACTAGCAATAGAAGAGTTATGATCATTTGAATGTCGAGATCACTAATGCTATGGAGATCCTCCCATTGGCAATGCGACCAAGATCTATGATGTCACAGATGAACAACTCTCCCCTTTTGGACACTGAAAATATACCCCAAAACATCTCTTTTTGCTCATTCTAATCATATGACAAACGATTCATCAATGATATAATGTTGTGAAACCTCTGTACTTGTCCTCTCATAAAGATAACACATCACCTTGTAATAGACTCTATAAAAGTGAGAATATAAGTGAAATAAGTACTAAAGTAATGAGGGAGTTGTACGTGTGTGACATCACAGATCTTGGTCGCATTGCCAATGGGAGGATCTACATGGCATTAGTGATCTCAATATTCAAATGCTCATAACTTTCTTATTATTCATTCAATCTTCCTCAAACTTTCAACAATATGTTTCTTTGATTTTTCTCTTTGATATGGATTCAGCTGGTTTCAAGGGTTTCATTCTCCTTTAAGTTTGCATTAGGTTGGAACTAAGTTCTAGTGGAGACGCCAGCTTATCACAACGTTGGCCCCGTAAAGTGGTCTTCAGGGACGTCACGTGGTATGAGACCGCGCGATATAATTACGTTATCATGAAGTTCGAAGAAGAGGTAGCTCTCATTGAGAGCTACCTTTTGGACTCTAATTACATAATTTCCAAGGCATTGAAGAGGAAGGCAGCCTTTGTTTTCCAAAAATTAGCTTTTGACTAATTGCATTTTACCTTCGTTTCGCGCTATTGTTTGCCATTTTGTCATCTTTTAATTTATTTCCCACCGTGCTATTACATTACATATGCCTGTTTTGGAATGATTTGTTCTTTCTCAAATGTTCTTCTTTCGTTCATTTTCCCGATTTCCTTCCTTTTCCATTAAAAAGGGTTTTTTTCTTCGTTTTCTTTTCACTTTTTCCTTTCCTTTTCCCCTCATTCCCCTTTCCCTTTCTTTCTCCCTCCTTTTTTTTTCCTTTCCCGTTTTTCTTTTATTCCTGGTTAAATCCACCAGGGGGCAACTCCCCCCCCCCCCCCCGCCTGTTACGTCATGAATATCCATTAGGTGGACTGATGATGTCACATCTCCACTTGTTCTTTTGTAATTTATTATATGAAATTAGGTTTATTCAAATTTTTTCCTCCAAGAACTAGAAAATTTGGATTGACAACTGATTTAGTGCATTAGATATTTATTGCTGCAACTTATTTCATTATAAGGGAGACATATTATTCACACAAGTATGAAATAAATGAAAAAAATATGGTTTTGTGTGATAACATAAGAAAACGGAAAATGGGGATGTGACATCATCAGCCCAACTAATGAATATTCATTATGACTGTTTTCACAAAATATTGCTTAACTTTAAACTTCAATAACTTTATTATTTGTTATCCGATGTTGATGAAATTTTCTGCATTTTGCTCAGTGAATTCTACTCTATGTATTAAGATATAAATATTTTCAGCCCGGACCATCCCTTTAATTCAGATTCCTTAAGAAAAATATTGAAAAAAAAGGAATAAAAAAAAAAAATAAAAAAAATACATGACAAATTAAAAATAGGCCTACAATAAACTACATAAGATATTAATCATGTTTTGAAATTCTTTCTTTAAATGTTTGTTTGAAAAATGTTTTCACAAAAAATTAGCACTCTACAAGCAATAATATGAGTTAACAGCAATATATATTCATAAACTAATTTGCCTCATTTATTTTGAAATGATGAAGTTTTAACTCGTTGAAAATCTGTAGTTTTATAAAAACCATAGGCCTATATGGGGGTACAAATTTTCGCCAGTCTGGCAAACTTACACTAATCATGGTGTGAAAAAGCACAGTTAAAGATATCGATGCATACTGCGGACTGAAAATTTCATCAAAATCTGATAATAATAAATAGCAAAGTTTTGGCGCATGTGCCAGGTCTATGTATACATGATATATCGAGTCATTGTTTCTCCTATTCCCTCACCCCCATCGAGCCCTTCGTCAAAAGCTGTATGGATCCGCCCCTGAATAAAAATTCACGAAAAGTCTAAAGGCGGACGAAAATCCCCTCCCCCCATTGGTAACGACATTGCCAGAGCCGCGCATGCGCGCGCTGCCGAGGTTGGACGTCTGTCCAAATAAATATTACACGTATCGTCAATAGAACCAAATCCGCCGAGGAACCAAATCTGCAAACATCAAGCCGCGTCAAACCCGGCGGATATGGTTCCGATTAAAAACGATATCGGCCATTAAGAACGATATCTGCCGGCGGATACGGTATCCGCCGGTGGAACCGAATCCGCCGCTACACCGGCAGCCATGTTGGCTATGTACAAAACCTATGGGAAATAAAAACACGCGGAAAGAGTTCCCTCTCTAGCTCCCTTCGGGAGCTTACGTATACGTAAGATCGTATCTCTGTGCCTACAACACACAGTACAATGTCCCATGCAATGTCTATGTGCTTGTGTGCTTTACGCATACACACAACCCAGTGTGTAAGCACTGCGCGCATATCATATGCAAATAGGTAGACAGGCCAGTCTATTCTCAAGCAGGGTAGAGTAAGTTACTTACAAAGATAATCAAAGAGTTGCCTAAATTTTAGCAATATCAGTTTTAGGAAGAAAACAAACTGAATAATCAAGCCTTTAGAATCTATTATAATGCAATGAAAATGATATTTAGCCACTGTATCTTCTGTTTGACATATTTCCCCATTATGTTGATACCCCTATTCGGAAATTGATGAACCTATATGGTATGATAAGTTTATTGAACTTTATTGAACCCTGTATGTCTAGACTATTCCATTTTCAGTTAGGTATGTGGTGCATCATAAATGACTTGGAAGTACTAACAATTGTTTTTCTCACAAGTAAAATGTATTCTTATAACTGCAGGAATCTATTTTTTCATAAAGATGTTATTTCTTAAGATTTATGTCTATCATTCATCCCATGTAAAGCTCCTATAGGTTGCATAGGGCCAATGTCTTATTACTCTGAAATCATATATCCCCATAAGTAAGTGCTGTGTTCCACACTATAGTATAGATTAGACTCTCAAGTTGCCAATGGGAAGAGTGGTCATTGAAATCCTCTCTGACAGGCCCTCTGTAGCGAATGAGTTAAATCGTAAGCACAGCTTACATCGCAAAATTGGATGTTCAGTTGAATTTTTGGACAGTTGAAAATTAACGCAAAAAATTGCATTTTGAAAATGAATAGAGTTTTGTGTCTGATATGAAGACAAATATTGGATTTTGGACCCTGAATTTTTTTTTTGATGTTAAGCCGGCATGTACAATTTTGTACGCCAATGTTAGAAAAGACGCACAAGCGTTGTTTTAAATCGTAAGCACAGCTTACATCGCAAAATTGGACGTTCGGTCAGATTTTTGGACAGTTGAAAATTAACGCAAAAAATTGCATTTTGAAAATGAATAGAGTTTTGACAAATAGACAAATATTGGATTTGGGACCCTAAAATTGTTAGAATTGGATGTTTAGAATTGCAAAATTGGACGTTCATTTAAATTTTTGAAAATGAATAGAGTTTTGTGTCTGGTATAAAGACAAATATTGGATTTTGGACCCTGAATTTTTTTTCGGATGTTTAGCCGGCATGTACAAAAACCCAAATAAAATTCTCATTGATCTTTTTTGCCTGCCAGGACCAGTAACAAAAGTCTACCAAATTCTGCCTGTTTTTATTTGGTACTACTGATAATAATATACTTCCCTACATGTATCTTTTGCCAGGTGTCATTAACATAATCAAGGCCTAGCTCCTTGGTTGCTGGATATTCATTTTGCAATTAGACATTATAAATAAATTGACCTCTAGATGACCTTCGACCTGTCGGGTCACTTCAAAACCCCAAGCAATGTAATACTAGTCAGTCAAGGATCCCGTTGACCAAATTTGGTGGCCAACTTTTTGTGGTAAAAAAAATTTCACCTAAGTAATCTGCTTAATATGGCCTTTTATCGTGCATAAAAATCTCACTTTTGATGAAAAAATTTCAGGGATGATTTTTGGGATCATAACATGCACCTTTAACGGTTAACCTATAGATAGTTAACAAAATAATGGTTCATTTTTTAGTAAATCGCAGAATGCCCCTGCCTTTAATTTAACTTCCATGAATTGCCAAAGGAAACCAAAAGTGGTTGTGACAATGAATGATTTCAAGTGCTGTAACTTCTGTCACTATTTATGTGTGCAGGTAAAAAAGTCATGTTTTTGACACATTCTCGGTGAACTTGAAGAAGGTGGACCACAGAGTGCCTCTAACAGACAAAGAATGGTGAGAATAGTTGTATCCCACCTCATGGAGAAATATGGAAACAAGTAAGAAAATACTCAAAAATTTCCAAACAACTAACAAAATCAATAGACCAGGGTTGGAGCTTAGACCAGTCAAAAGCTATTTTTCACAAAAGTGGTGAAATGCAGGTTTGCTGCCAGCTTATGCATGCCCTGTCTGGGGATATATGAGGGATGGATATAAGTTCTCAACCTTCAGGTAGAAGGAGAAAAGATAAATTGATGATTTTCATATCCCTGATATGATTCAACAACTCTTAAAATTGGGGGGGGGAAGTTTCATTATAAAAATTAACTGAAATATTTGCTTTGTTACAAAACTTTGACTGTTTCAGGTTTCTGAAGATAACTTTTCAATAGAAAATGAAAAGATAGTTACAATCAATATTCATCTCCAAACTTGTTCAGATGCATGAGGGTCATGGTGCAGTGACATCACTGGAAGATGATTGCCCTTGCTGTGCTGCTAAAAAGTATGCAGCATAGTTTAAAGGCAGCAGGGAGCATCTGGAAGATGAATGAGTGCAAAATCTATTTACTAATAAAAGACAAATTTGTTCTTATATTATCTTATAGGTATCTGTAGTAGATCATTATTTTTTTCCTTTCTTCTTGGATCTTTATAATAATAGACCATCTGCTGAACAGAAGGTGGGCATGGCAATATCCATGATTCAACAATTTCCAGCACTGAAAGATGTTGAAGTTATGTAAGTATAAGCTTAATCACGTTAAAAGAACATCATTTGAAGCAGAAAATTGTGTTGTTATCAACAAGTTGTTTTTGTCCCATTGTACCATATGGCTCTCCCCATGAACAATAACTTTGAACAGAAGAGAAAATACCGGACTCATCTAACGCTTATTGGTGGCATTTCGGTTTCTCTCGTGCCATATTCTTTCTGTTGTTCGATAACAACAATATGCGTTGTCAACTATTTTGCACCATCATAAGTGTTTAAATACTGAATTGAACAAAACTTTTACACTTAAATGTTACACTTTTTTAGGTTGTACTGTAAAGTAGGTGCTGTATATTCACTCATTGCTGTTACATGTATTTCTTTGTATAAATTTCGCACATAGGAAGCATGGTATACACCAGCAGTAGAGGGTGAACATGCAAAGGGCTTCATCGAAGAAAGGTTGAAAAATGTGAGAAAGAGAATGCCAAAGCAAGGGTGGACATCTTTGGAACCTTCAAGTTCAAGTGAGGAGAACCAGAAAGAACCATCAACCAAGGAAAAAATTGAAGAACTAAAATCTAAAGGTATGTTAATGTGCCTAGTTTAAGTTTTGTTGCATGCTTTGTGAACATTGAATGTTTAATTATTACTGGCTCATCTTCAAGTTCAAGTTGGGTTTGGTAGGCTTACTTGATTACAATCTTCAGAATTATCAGATGATTTATAATGTTCCACATTCCACAGGGACCAGTCTTTGGTCTACCAATTTGCACCTCATGATGCTCAGCAGATTGCTTGTGATCAAGTTAGCTCAATCGGTAGGGCATTGTACTCCAGATCTTAAGGTTGTGTGTTCAAGTCCCAGCGCAGCCATGATTTGTATGTTTGATTGAAATTCCCTTGGCCACGGAACTAATTGCTTATTGTCTCAGCTACCGGTATAATATTCGGGGACTCCGAGAGCTGGTCCCAGTTGCAATATTGTTCTTCTAGATGTAGGCTGAATAGGGTTCTGTGCCCAATAGCGGCTGCATCCCTGGATGATGCTAAATGGAGTGTCTTTTGGGTGAAAGTGATCAATGCCATTTCTCTCAAATTGTGTTGAGGCTGTGAGTTTACGCTTTAAATTTGTAGAGCGCACTTTAAAATCATCTGCATGGTTTTTTTTTTGTTGTTGTTGCTTGTAACACTTAATCAACTTGCATCAAAGGCATGTTCCAACCTCTTACAAGAAACCTATAACTAGTTTAGATAAATTTTTACAGGAAGCTTAGTCTGATTCCTGCAGTGCATCTGGTCAGGAACTTACATCCCAGGGGGGGTCTGTCCTCATTGAAAGGGGGGTATCATGCATGACCAAGGACTTGCCAAAAGCATCCTAAACAAGTATTTACAAATGCAAAAATATACACCCTAAATAAGTATGATTATCGGTAATTTGCTACCCTAAGTAAGTAATCCCCAAAGCAAGTAATAACTATTTTCAAACCAAGCAAATAGTGATATATGTTTTGCTTTCCGTGCATGAGGTCGGGCTAATTCAAGTGTTTGCGGGCATGTGCAAAGTGTTTTTGGCTGGGATTTGGGAATATTCCATCATTGTGATAAAATGTAGTGTTAAATGAACATGCAATTAGCCCTAAGTACACAGGTAAGGTGAATTTTTTTTTAAGACACTGAATGCGTAACTCATCGGTTTAAAAAAAGTGACCCTTTTTCTTGATTTTTGGTGATTTTGAGACCCTATTTAAGTTACGCACGTTACGTGCATGATTGTAAAAAACACCCTTTTTACGTGAATTCTTGGTCAAGCATGATACCCCCCCTTTCAATGAGGACAGACCCCCCCCCCCGGGACTTACATCAGTGCACTAGATCTTAGGATTGATTGCCGTCAAATTTAAGAGCCTTAAACAGGTGTCACCGGCATGGTGGCCTAGTGGTTAGAGCGTCCGCCTCATGATCGGGGGGTTGTGGGTTTGAACCCCAGCCGGGCCATACCAAAGGCTTTAAAAATGGTACCTACTGCTTTCTTGTCAGGCACTCGACATTAGAAGAATGGAGTAGGGAAGTTAAACACATGGCTACCAGTGGACTAACCCCCTGCTGTAGTTTCTCTACTTTCCAGTAGACATGTGGCCTAGGTTTATTGAAATGGAGATAGGCGCCGCTCTATGGGCCGAAAGGCTTGAGAAGGACTTTAACTTTTTGTAAAAGGTAGTTTAGGGTTTGCTGTAGGTAGCCTACTATTGATTTTGTTTTTTATCACCTTGTCTTTTTCAGAAAAAGATATGGAGCCGGAGAACTTGGAAGAAATGAAGCAATGGCTTCAACATAATAATAGCCCTATCCCTAAAGTGGTGGAATTCATGAAGAAGACTGCACTGAAAAGACAAGAAGAAATTCACTCAGAGAAGAAATCTACCCTGCATGACATCGAGTTGCAATGGCCTCGACTCTTTGATGTCCCTAACATGGTATGGGGTAACTTTTGTTTTCTTGGTTTATGTCAAAAGTACAGTAAAGCATTAATTCTTGAGGTGTGCTTCTCAAAAACCCAAATAAAATTCCTCATTGATCTTTTTTGCCTGCCAGGACCAGTAACAAAAGTCTACCAAATTCTGCCTGTTTTTATTTGGTACTACTGATAATAATATACTTCCCTACATGTATCTTTTGCCAGGTGTCATTAACATAATCAAGGCCTAGCTCCTTGGTTGCTGGATATTCATTTTGCAATTAGACATTACACATGTGCCCACCCCAAAATTACCATACTGAATCAAGGTTTTGCAATCCTTCTTTATGCATTTTAATTTGCATCACAGATAGATGGTGATTTCAGAGCAGTTCATGGGGATGTGTCTGACAGATTAATCATGAAATGGACTCAAGAACTGGCAAAAAAACTACTGCAGTATGGAGAAAAGCAAAGTCCACAAGTGCAAGCCGGTACATATTTTCCCCGGGGGGAGGGGCACTCAATATGAAAGTGACGTACGAGTAAGATCACACATCTCGAACATAGGGGTCTTTCGGTGATGCGTTCAAATGAAAAATAGGGGGTCTTTGGGTGACAAATGAAAAATAGGGGGTCTTTGGGTGACAAGTAAAAAAATAGGGTGTCTTTCAGTGACAGTCTAAAATCTGGGTTTTTCGGTGACACACCAAGCTAAAAAATGGGCTCTTTTTTAGTGTGATTAAATGGCATTTTTCTGAAAATCAAAAATTTGTGCAATTTTTGGGTCAGAGAGTGCAAAATTCATGGGTCTTTGGGTGACAGAAAAAAATTGGGTCATCAAATGGAAAAAACGGGGGTCTTTGGGTAACAGCAGTCCAAAAAAGGGGGTCTTTTTGATCGCACATGGTGCGAACTTCAATATTGAGTGCCCCCACCACCACCACCCCCACCCGGGGTATTTTCTGTAATATTTTGCTTTTCAATAATTTTGTATACTGTTTTAAAAAAGATGCGATTCAGTGTTAAAATATTTACCATGGAATTGCTCTATTTTAATTGAAGTTTGTTTTCCTTTCAGATATAGATGATCAAAGTGCACAGGATGCAGGTCTGACAGCACTGCCCTTGATACTGCCTACAGGAAAACTGTCAAACGCAAAGAAATCCAGGGCTACGGTGAAAGAAGCAATGGAGTCCTTCATTGATTTTCAGCCGGTAAGTATGGAGTAAATTTTAGTGCCTACTAAATGAAATGTTTGGGTATAGAGGTGGGATGCAGATGGGATATATCCAATTGGAGGATGTTTTTGTATATCTTCTTGCACATAAAATGAAAGAAATGCCTCAAGTACTCCATTTGGTTGAAAGTGATATGTAAAGAATGGGACACGTTCATCAAGACAACAACAGTTTGGCTGATGTGATGCTCACACAGTTTGTATTGCATAGATCTGTTTTACTTAATTGTTATCATCGGAGATGCCAGACTTCAGGAAAAAAATTTCAGCATCTCCAGTACAAAACAAGATTAAAAATTCATATTTTCAAGAAATTTTATTAGCGTTTCAGGAAAATGTGACCAAAGTCACTGGCATCTCTGTATCATTTTGATTATGGTTCGATTAACTGCAGAATTTGCATGCTTGTCGCACTACAACATTTGTTGTAGCACATCCCACATGCAGCCCAAACCAGGGTTGTTGATTTTTTTGATTTTTTTAAAAAAATCAAAAAAATCGGATTTTTTTTATTTAAATCGGATTTTTATGATTTAAATCAGATTTTTTTGATTTTTTTCAAACGAAAAATAATGGTCACACTTAACAAGTTTTAAACTATATTTAAACTGTTTTACACCAATAATAGTGGTCAAGTAGTCTTTTGAACATTGTGTATTGTACTATTTGACACAATAATCCACTTAAATACAGGTAATTTTTTTTTTTTTTTTTTTATTTATTTGCATTATAGAGAGGGATATTTTATGGAAGCCCAAGTAATGTTATGTGTCATGTATACATTTAAACTCTTGAAATTTTTATATCAGTCAGTTCAAAACATCCGAAGTGTTACTCCAATGCATGAAGTACTCAAAGAACTTGAGAATTTCCAACAAAATTGACATTATTAAAGGCCTGTTAGGGTTCCTATACTGCCCTTGGGAATTCTAGCTGGGAATATTTCCTAGAATTATCACATGGGGGATTTTAGCTAGGAATATTTCCTAGAACTATCACATGGGGGACTTCCCAACTAACAGCTGGTAATAGCTAATAAACAAAGGGTTTTGCAACTTAAGTAATTGAAAGAATGGGTATTAATAGTAACAAGAAGGAGGTACATACAAGTAGTTCAGCTGTTTTGTAAAAGTATCCAAGTTGTGGACTTTGAGCACCTTTGTAGATTTTATATATTATTTTATTGAAGATTTAACAGTTTGGTGTACATACAGAGAGTTATTTATCATTACTTCGTTAGAAACTTGTTGTTTTTATCAGTTTTGCTTTTTTTACAATTTGAAATAAAACAGTGGTGTTAAATCAGACTCCATGAGGGTGTATCATTCTTTTAAAGTATCTCTAAAGCATGTGGAACAGAAATGAAAATGATTACATTGAAAGTATCTGTTAAGAAGAAGAGAAAATAGAGAAAACTAATTTTTTTCATAAAAGTTGATTTAAATCAGTGATTTTTTTGAAAAAAATCAAGTGATTTAAATCGCGATTTAAATCATGATTTAAATCGACATGATTTAAATCAAACAACCCTGGCCCAAACTTTCCATGTTTGCTAATTGAAGTTCAGCTGACAGGTCCCTAATAGAACTCGACTCTCACTCTACACCTAGATCTGTGATAGATCTTTAGAACTGTGATATAAAGAAAGGTTAAGTTTATATGACAACTTCTATCATGATCATGGTCAAGTTACAGTAGTTACCCTCACTATATAGATTTGACAGACTGACCCATGATGTCAAACGCCAGGCAGTATAGTCAAATATTGTTCCTCGACCAGCAAAGTGTGTGCACACAATGTACATCAGGACCATGCTAAAGCTATATCTATCTACAACCCACTTACCAGTAAAAATTAAGTACGCAGACAGAAAATATCTAGATTTATTTTTTAAATGTAAATTAATCAGTAGATTTATTTTCTCTTTTTACAGATAGGGACAAACCTCCCTCAATACTTGGATGGACTCATGTCAAAGAGGCGGCAACCATTTGTCCTGGCCCTTGGCCCACAGAAAGCGCCAGCACAATATTTTGCTGTGGTTGAGGGCCGTGCCCTTAAGCAAGACAGCCTTCTGAAGGCTGTTGATGTGTGTTTCAAGTTGTTTTATGTACTTGACCTGGAGTATCCATCTGCGTGCTATACTACATGGGAGTTTATTCAAAAAGTTCTGTACCAGGTAAATGCCAAAGACAGGAACACCTCCTCCTGTGTGAGGTCATTAAGGACATATGTCCTTCATACTTAATTTTCAACCATTTAATGGTCAATGTCAGTTCAGCAGAACTCAAAATTCTGATATGTCTCCTAATTTGGATATGTCTGTATGCCATGTATGAAATTCAATACTAAAATGGATTTTACAAGTTCAGGTATCGAGGTACGTCAATTCCTCAAGGCAGCAGCTCCACGTGCGTACTTAAGCAGCATCTTCAATTGCTTGCGTGTGTACGCATGCGCCTTTAAGGGTTCCTTTGTGACATCAGATAAATGCGTATCAATTTCACTGCCTATCCTTTTCAAATCTATTTTAGTCATTCGTATACAGGGGGGTACAAAGGGTATCCAAATTCCAATACCACATTTTGATTTTAAATTTTGCAAGCAACAAAACAAACAAAATTGCAAAGTGGCAAGTATGCCAACATTTTCATTTTGTCTGCTAAATACCTCTGCGTTTTAAATTGTATCTCTGCAAATTAATGCTAGTGGCTTTAGAAGATGGGTTTGTGACAAAAAGCTCAAACTTGTCATTTTTGTGGCAAATTATGGTTTTTCGATCAGTTAAATTTATAGACTAGGTTTAAGCCAAAATGTTTGCACAGATAACATTTAATGTACATAAGTTAATATATAGCAGACACATTAAGCAAGTTTTGACATAATTACCACTGTGTGATATTGTTTTCTTGACATTAATATTCTGGTAGCAGAATTCAAAGACCTTAGCCCTCATTCATTATACTATGCCATTCATTATACTATGCCATAACCAAGGCGCATATCCAAATTGTGATTCGTATTTTGAGTTCCGCGAGTTGATGTTATTTATACCACTGGATGTACTGAACTACATAGGCCCTTCAAACTAGAATTTAATGAAAATGAAAATTATATGCTGAACTGCATACTTATCAATGTTTAGCTTGGGATCATTGTACTAACCTTGGTGTGATTGTGAGAGGAGAGGGTGGCCACTCATGTGTATACTTTCAAAAATGACCCCAAGCTAGGATTCACCAAAAGTGGTCAAATTTACCCCAAACAAGGATTTTAATTGACAAAAAACACCCCAAACAAGGGGTAAAATACCATGTGATCACAAGGTGTGATTGCGCCAGTGAAATTACTAGAATCTATGAATAAGTGATGTAATGTGTGGTAATTGAGTTGTATTGCCTTTTTACAATTGAAGTGTTACAAATAGCAAGTTTTACTTTTACTGATGGAATTATAATACACGGCAAGTTTAAATTTAACTGATATTACTGCAAATAGCAAGTTTGAATTTAATTGATACATTATTAGAATTTGATTAATTTCAACTTTGAATTTAACTGATAGAATGACAACTATTAACTGATTAAAAAAAATGATGTAACTGATAGAATTGTAAATTATAGCAAGTTTCAGTTTAAGAATTGGTGTGACCCTTGGTACATTGCTGTTTGCTGACAAAGCATTTTTCAGATGTTGGACTTGCAGCTACTGCTCCCGAGTTGCAATAGAGTTACATAGAATGTGTAGAAGTATTTCTTTGAAATAGTTACAAATAGAATTTTATAGAGGGAATTTTCCAAAAGGTCCTTCCTGTTCAAAAACCCAATGTAAATACATTAATATGACTTTAAAATGGTACATGTGTAAAACCCATTGAAATGAGCCCGATACATTGTGTTTATGGATCGATCAGCAATACAGCTTGATTGGTGGCGAACACAAGTGAAGAAATTCATGTTTTAATTCGTACTTTTTCGATATGAACTGAAATTGAATTTGTTTTAAATTAATTAAGCAAATTGACTTCCATGTTATCCTGTAACTTATTCAGTATTAATGTACATCAGTGTAAAAAAATTGGGTAAACAGGAATGCAGATGATATGCAGCTTTTCTTGGGACAATTCATGTAATAACATTTAGGTGTCAGATGTGGTGTATCATATGCGTGTGTAAATGCCATCATTCCATGTGAATCTGATGCAGACACTTTGTAGATGGCATACAGATCTTCAATAGAGAAGATTCATCTTGACAAAACCAATATCAATTACTGACCTGACAGTTTCGGCCATCCTGGTCGAAAGCCATCTTCTCTAGAGGGCGTTCCGACGAGAATTGGATCATAACTGTCAGGTCAGTAATTGATAATTGGTTTTGTCAAGATGAATCTTCCCTATTTATGATGTCAATGCAGTCAAACCAGATGAATTTATTCAAGAAATAACATACAGATCAGATATTTGGCCTACTACCACATCATTGATCAATCAAGGTCAATTATTTGAAAAGCAAATTATAAAATCTGTAATGTCTTAATAATGTTAGAAAATGCTTCAGTGCTTTTCAATTTGACAGTGTACTTTTTAGGATCAAATTTTAAATGTTACCACTCTTGTATTGCTATTTAGTGTTTTGGAAGCATCTAATATGTTCTTTATAAATAAATTATTTGTTTATGCACAATAATCTTTTAGTTTTTGTGTCTAATTAATGTGTTAAGCTTACAAGTAGTCGGATACAACTAACCACTGAAGTCAAAATCTGACTACATTGAAGTTGAAATTGACTACATTGAAGTGAAAGGATGGAGGAATGAAATGACCCTACTGTCTATTGCATTTGACCCCTTTTCATTTAAATGTAGTCAAATTTTGACCTTTTTGTAGTAATTTTTTACTTCATTTGGGTCATTTGTTGACTACCATTGTAGTCAAAATCATTTGACTACATCTAGTGGGTCATAAATGACCCCAATGGGTTCGGTGTATAGTTGACCCTGAGAATGGGGTCAAAAATGACTGTTATAGGGTCATTTTTGACTACCTATTTTTAAGTGTATACTCTTCTATGGTTCGGAGGTATGGGGCGCTTTTACCGTCAACTTTAAAAAGTTAGCGGAGCTTGCAAATGGTAATTCAAAGTTGTATTTGAGAAATGAAATTCAATTATATTATAATTGTTAGCTATGTACAAATTCTAGTTCATACTCATTAAGAAATATTAAAAGAACCTTAGTTTTAGGTATAAACCCAATACAAACATTTTGAGATTAAGCACTGTTTATAACGCATCAGTGCACGTAATGAAGATGAAGTAAATCTGTCTTCTTTTATCAGAGGCATATCAAACATATTTTCCATGGTGTGAGATGCTATATATTTTGTGTGCGTGTGTATTGTGTGGGTTTTGTGGGTGTTTTATGTGCGTTGGTAATAAAATGTTATCATTTAGGCTATTATTGAATTTGCTTTGCTGTTTTTATATATTTTGTAAATTGTGTTTTACGGACTTGTTGAAAAACAGCCTTGTCGGCTGATAGCAAGTTTTTTAAAAACCCTATTGAAATAAATAACTAAACAAATAAACAAACAAATAATTAATAATGTTTTGTTACTTTGATTGTATTTTGTTGCATATCTGAGCGGAAAAGAGTAAATCTCAATCTCAATATGTTATTATGAATTGTGTGCCACCGGTATGCAGGTGTGTCAGTCGAATAAGCTAACACTCAGAATAATGATAATTGATTAAAGTATATACATGTGTGCATATATGCAACATAATTATTTAGGCTTATATATTGCAGCTCAGTCTTTGCTTGGGTTGAGTGCAGCACAATATATAGGTAAATTTAGGAAATTCACACCTTGAATAGGATTTGCATAGGATTTGAACTCACACCCCTCTCATTAAGAGACGGGATTCAGAACCACTACACCAGACGCCTCTACCAAAACTTGTTTTAAGGCCACCGCACACCTTCCGATCTGTGACCCAATTTTGGAATAAAACGTATATAGTAAGATTGGATGCTAATATTGAGACATGGAATATGTTAATGTTCTAAATTAAATCATCATATAAATATTCAAATCTGTGACTATATTATCATCCTTATTATAATAAAAGTTAATTGAATCGTACGATTTGCTATACCATTCCATTCCTTGTTTTTATTTGCATGGCAATAAGTCATGATTGACTATTTTTGCCACACACTGTATGTAAAGTAGGGTAAATTTTTTTTATTCATTCCTTTTTTTCTTTGACAGAAAAAAGATCAACACCAACATTTGAATACATGCGAAACCAACGATTTGTAACTAATTTTGCATTTACTCCAAAATAAATTCTTGAAGTCATTAAAAAATTCTTATATTAGTAAACATATAGGCCTACTTTTCATTCACATTTGAGAAAATAGGACCATGTAGTCGTAAGGTGTGCGATGGCCTTTATTTAGACTGCTGTACAAACCCTTCACTCGAGTTAAGGGTCTGCATGCGCAGTCTATATAGTGCCTTGTTTACTGCAGGCCTCTCATAACGTTTGTATGTGCTAGTCTTTGAATGGAGACCCACTGGTTGATCAAAGTTTCAATCAGGGTCTGTGCCTGCAGACTAGCCTTTAGTCATCTTGCAGAGAACATTGCTTGATTCTGTAGGCCTATACAGTCGTTTGTATATATTATTAGTAATATTACAACAATGCGAGGAGAAGACTGCGTTGTTTAACCTCCTTTGAACCTATATCTTACTGCACTATAGTTCGGGCTATCAGTGTCATAAAAAAATCCAACGATATATTATTCGCATATTTTCTTGACGCCACATCTATCTCACCCAAAGTCAAATCTAGTATTTCATAATTTTACATAAATTGCCTTTAAATTTTCTTTTCATTTTGATCATCATCATCATCATCATCATCATCACCACCACCACCACCATCATCATTCAACCAAATACTTATTTTATTTGTAAATTTTCATAAAAATATAAATATATATGTAAAAATAGGAATTTTGGTGCAATCGGATATGTTCACCATGATATTATCATCTGCGTGAAGTAGTTTTGCATAGTTAAGTTGAGCAATCAAGCCTTTTTGAAGTGATTTCTGATTGATAAGATATATACTTAGGCCCTATTATTTAAATTGTGAAACTTGCTTTTTGGTCTATGGCGTTAATTATTGTTAAAGGGCATTATTGAGAGGTGTTGTGGGCGCGAGTCGCGAGCTCCAACTTTTGGACTTTTCATGTAATAAAAGACATGAAAATTAAACATTCTGAGCAGTTATTGTTTCATGACTATTGACGCGAGCGCGAAACTCGAGCTGAAATTTTTAATATGCTACTATATCGAAAGGGAACCTAATAAGGACTGCATTCGTGTCTGGTTAATATAATCGGGTATATACATATCCCACAAATCGAATATGATGCGAGCGCGATGCGCGAGCTGAAAATTTTGCGATATTCCAACCTGAAAATTGAACATTCTAAGCCCTTTATGTAACCAAGAACAGAATGAGTACCCTTTTAAACAATAATTGATGCGAGTGCGAAGCGCAAGTCAAAAATTTTGTGATTTTCTCAGCTTGAATGTATTATGATTTACTACAAAAAGGCTATTTCATTTTGAAAAAGGGTATATTTTATTTACAAAAAGGGGAACTTTCCATCTAAAAAAATAGGGCATTTTTTCCCTCGGAGATTTATTTCTTCTTTCTTTCTTTCTTTCTTTCTTTCTTTCTTTCTTTCTTTCTTTCTTTCTTTCTTTCTTTCTTTCTTTCTTTCTTTCTTTCTTTCTTTCTTTCTTTCTTTCTTTCTTTCTTTCTTTCTTTCTTTCTTTCTTTCTTTCTTTCTTTCTTTCTTTCTTTCTTTCTTTCTTTCTTTCTTTCTTTCTTTCTTTCTTTCTTTCTTTCTTTCTTTCTTTCTTTCTTTCTTTCTTTCTTTCTTTCTTTCTTTCTTTCTTTCTTTCTTTCTTTCTTTCTTTCTTTCTTTCTTTCTTTCTTTCTTTCTTTCTTTCTTTCCTCCCTCCCTCCCTCCCTCCCTCCCTCCCTCCCTCCCTCCCTCCCTCCCTCCCTCCCTCCCTCCCTCCCTCCTTCCTTCCTTCCTTCCTTCCTTCCTTCCTTCCTTCCTTCCTTCCTTCCTTCCTTCCTTCCTTCCTTCCTTCCTTCCTTCCTTCCTTCCTTCCTTCCTTCCTTCCTTCCTTCCTTCCTTCCTTCCTTCCTTCCTTCCTTCCTTCCTTCCTTCCTTCCTTCCTTCCTTCCTTCCTTCCTTCCTTCCTTCCTTCCTTCCTTCCTTCCTTCCTTCCTTCCTTCCTTCCTTCCTTCCTTCCTTCCTTCCTTCCTTCCTTCCTTCCTTCCTTCCTTCCTTCCTTCCTTCCTTCCTTCCTTCCTTCCTTCCTTCCTTCCTTCCTTCCTTCCTTCCTTCCTTCCTTCCTTCCTTCCTTCCTTCCTTCCTTCCTTCCTTCCTTCCTTCCTTCCTTCCTTCCTTCCTTCCTTCCTTCCTTCCTTTCTTCCTTTCTTCCTTTCTTCCTTTCTTTCTTTCTATCTTTCTTTTTTTTTTTTTGTGGGGGGGGGGGGGGGGCAAGTGCCCCCTGCCCCAGGTTCCGCTGCCCCTGGCTACTGCAGTGCTGGTAACTGTAGTAACAGGGAGAATATTCCACAGTCTAATTGCATCTTATCTAACTCTTCTTTAGGATAACAAAAGAAATATATGAATGGCCACGTGAATGCGATTTCAAGATAATCAGCGCAGTTCAGTATTGTGAATTAAATATGACAGAATATAACAAAAAATATATATATTTCACACAGTTATGCCATAGATACAGCAAATAAATAAATGCCTTATAACTATGCAATCAAAGCAAATGACTGTAATCCATGTACCGGTACATGTATACGGTACATGATTGTATTCTATCATTCTGTATAATTATGTCCATATGTTTTGTAAAAATGAAACACACTGATTTTTCTTTTTTACACCAAACAAAACAAACAATAATTAATTGAAGGTGACTGTTTGTACGTTATATATTAGCACCACAAGATTAGCAAAATGACGTTAACGCATATTTTTTTGAGAACTGGCGCAACCTATTGCTGGTTTTATAACGAAAATTGGGTATCAGCGAATTGCAAATGTGATGTGTTTTTTTTACCGTCGAAAATAATAACAAAGTTCTTTGCAAAGCCTAATCTGAGGTGAGGTCAACGGAGCCGACAATTTTCAGATTTTTATATGGGAACATAACAGTAACACCCATATAACGAAAATCACTTTGGTAAGATTGTATTCTTCGATATCTTTCATATCCATCGTTTATTTACTCATACTGTCTGTATTGAAAAAGGTATTTTGATAACATATCGAAATTAAAATGCGCGGAGATGATTGATGCAGTGCATGCAAACTTATATTCGCGGGTACGGTACGGTACCGGTACATTGCATTGTACAGAGTAGGCCCTGCCTAGGCTAAACGTACCGTATCGAGAGAGGGTTGTTGAATGAGCCCGGCGCGGCACCAGCACTGCTCGCGTCTCTCTGAAAGCTGGGGTGCTTTTCATGAGTGACATTGAAAGGACTAGTCCGACGTTTTATCTAACAAGTTCTGTTCCAACTGACAGTTACCATGTCAGTACCCACTCACAGTCACACATTGCCCCGGGAACCTCGACACGACGTCTTTAGACAGTGTCGAGGTCCTGAACGCTCCCACTCGTTCTCACCGGAGTGCACTGATGCACTAGATTAATCGCTAAATTACAAAAACATGGATGATAAAACGAAACCAAAAATACGACAGTTAGGACTGACCTTACCTAAACAAACTGAGTTCGAGATACGTTCTCCTTAAAATTACGAAAATTCGATGGAATCGTACAATAGAGGATCAATTTTCGGATTTCGTACGAATCGCCATGTTGAATTAAATGAAAAACATGTATGCGCATGCGCAACATGAATATTTATAAGATGTCGTCACTGTTAAGGTTAATGAATATGCATTACAAGAAGAGATAAGAAAACTTCGGTCGAATCACGAACTTGCTTTTCAAATAAATCGCGATTTAGGTATTTCAGTAATGGATATCAATCTTGCTTGCATTTAACATAGAAAAAAAAACATTATTTAAAGAAGAATTCATTTCATTAAAATTATATTTATCTCAATCTGTATATTATGAACAAACATGACTGCGTTTACAAAATACATTTTTTTTTTAAATTAGAGATGTAATAAGTTAGAATCAAGGTCAATATTGAGTCGACATTGACGTCAGAAACGTAGTTCGCGTTGCAAATATGGAGGAACTTGAAGAAGAATTTGCAATAAAATTAAAGGTGCCTCAAAAACAGGCCCTGGAAGAGGCCCAGAGAGGAAATGACAGTCTCGTGATTCTCCCAACGGGTTACGGAAAGAGCACGTGCTTTGCCCTCCATCACAAACTAATGGAGAAAGTAATAAATCACAAAGAACCAGTTTAAACTGGACCAGTCTGACCAGTAGAATTTCAACTGGTAACTCGATCTGGAAATTGCAACATTGGTTACTTGTCTTACTGGTTCAGTGCTGCGCGTATATTCGTCCATATGAAATTAGACTGGATCAACTAAGCTAGACCAGTCAATTTAAAAAGTTACAAGTTGAAATTCCACTTGTCAAACTGATCTTGAATTACTAACTCGAAATTAAAGTGGTCTTAATATAATATTAGTCTACTGGAGTTTGTTACTGCATGGTCACAATATTATTACTTGTGTCCTAATCTAGGATGGGGGATCGGGTGTCCGGACACTTTATATTTTTGAAGCCTTCTTTTTTGTCTTTGGATTACACTAAAAATATGAATTCAATAGTTGTAATCATCTTCCATTTTGTTCTCCATAATATTTCCTTACATTTTGTACGAAAAATTGATGAAACTTCGCTTGTAAATTTTTCCAAATGACTTTCTAAAATTGATCGTCCGGACACACAACCTGTCCGGACACACAACAACTGGGTATAGTACTCAACTGGATTCCATACTGATCTTTCTTGGTCAAAATGCAACACGTCTTTTTTTATTATTTTTTAAAGAGATTGGGTGGTCCTTTTCAGGACCAACACTTGCCCAAGTAAAGAAAAATACGTCATGGCCAGTGGCGTACCTAGGATTTTCCACAGGGGGGGGCAAAACCGTCCGCCAAAAAATTTGACAAGCAAAAAAAAAAAATAAAGGATTTCGTACCAGAAAAAAATTGACAAGCAAAAAAAAAGAAGAAAAAAGAAGGTATTCAACTTCAAAGGAGGGGGCCACTATGGTGGCTTGTCAGGAATCAGTTGTGACTCATCGGGGGGGGGGGGGGGGGGGGGATGGCATAGCTAGGGACACGTCCCTTGCATGGGTTGTGAGTGTGACTCGTAAGGGGGGGGGGGCAGTATAGGTACGCTAGTGGGAAGATGTTGCCTGAGAAAGACGTATCCAGCCGGTTGTGGTAAAAAAAAAAAATGTATATATATATAGGGGAAGGCGGGGTAAGTTGAGCCACCACCCCCGGGCTAATAATAGAGTTTTATTTTTTTTTTATTTGTGACGTCATATATGCGAGCATTTCTCTTTCTTTTTAAAGCAGGTATTTCTGCATTTATTCAAAATTGCAAATATATAACAATTATTTAAAATCAAACATACATAATGATCAAATTACAACGGTGACAATGTAGTTGGCGGTGGAAGCCAACAATTTTAGGGGGCACCACATTTTTTGAAAAGCAAAAAAAAATGACAAGCAAAAAAAATTGAAGCAAAAAAAAAAGGTTATCAACAAAAAATTTAGGGGGGTTCGTAACCCCACCTAAAATTTAGGGGGGATACTCCCCCTGCCCCCACTTCCGCCGCCTATGGTTATAAGAAGATATAGACATAATTCATGTAAACAATAACAAATGAATTCAAATGCAGAGACCAGCTACCGTAAGCTGAATGCTTGAAAAAATAGCAGCCATATATATGGCTAAAATCAATCCAATAATGGTTTGTTAAAAACATGCCTCGCAGCCAAAGGCTGAATAATTATTTTGTACAACAATTTACAACAATAGAATAATACTCAAATACAAACATGAAATGATATCAAATTACTAGTACTTCTTAATATAATACAAGGAAATAAATTATTTGCAAAGAATAGGCTTCATCATTTCAAGCGTCAATACAAACCACATAAAATAGGCTATCAAATTATCTTTTTACTCACAAGGTGTATCAATTGTTTTCAATTATGCATATTAAAAAAAATGTGCGACACCACGTGCATAATCTCTCTCGAAAAAAAAAAGATGATAAAGAAACTAATTTAAATATAGAGACAATAGGTAGAAAAGTAAAGAAAAAAAGAATAAAAAAGAAAACGAAAGGGAAAAGAAAAGAAAAGACAAGAAACGAAGAAAAAAGAGCAAAAGTCAAAAAGAAAAGAATGAAACAGTAAAGAAAGGAAAAGAAAATCAACTACGAAACGAAAAGTAGATGAACAAAATATGAAAATAATAAAAACAAAACGGAAAAGGGGATAAAAAATAAAGAAAGTGAAAAGAAATCACGAGGGAGAACTAAGAAATAATATTAGAACACGAGAAAAGAATGAAGAAAAAAATTACATGAAAAGAAGCTAATCGAATAAAAACAAAAGGCCGTTAAAATAGTGATTTATTCACTGGCTGCCACGCAGCCAAACCATCGAAAAAGAAATTACGCCACTAAGTTAGACTTATGAATATTCATATTACCCTTTCTCGCATGCCTCATACGATAGCCTTTTGTCAAAGACTTCTAGTATATTTCTATAGGATCCTCAGTGAATAAACGGTAAAATTAATAGGAAGAGCGTATTATAAACGTATTATAATCGATTATTATTTTATTTTTTGTTTTTATAAGGATTAGGCTATTATTTTTCTTTTGTTTTTGTTTTCTGCTAGCACGAAGATAAAAATCAATTTATCTCGTTGCCTCGTCAAAAGGCTATATCGATCCTCCATTGCTTCCTGTACAAACGACTTTTAATGCACACCGGCAAAATTTTCCGACGTTTTTGCTTCGTTTTGGGGAATTATTTCGAAGTTTTGAGGGCCGCCCATATTGCGCCTTAAGTTGTAAGTATGTATTGATTCCTTTGTAACAGTTTTGTGCAATTTTATGTATTTTTGATTGATTCCCGATGCTCATCTGGTTTGATCTGGTGAGCCGGGGTGAATCACAACGCAGCCCGAACACAGTACGTGTTCGGGCTGCCGCAGTAAAGTCACACATAGCTACTCATTATTATTTACTACTTTACTCATTTACTACTAACGTAAGGTTACTCTCATACGAAGCCAGGGAGTCCTCCCTTATTCATCTGCGTGTACCGCAAAAAACCCTGAAACTTTCGCCCCCGAGATTTCTACTTTCCTTCTAAAAGATCTAGCTCTAAATCATGTACATGGGATAAAACTTCATTTCCGACATTTCTACGCTCTCGTTGTTATTTTTAAACAAGAATTCATCAAAAAAAATGAAAAAATATTGTGAAAAGACGGAAGAGACTTGCCCGATGTTTACGCCGCCATCTTGTTTCTGATTGTACTTCCCCAACGATACGGACGCGAGCGTCGCGTAACGTTGGGGAAGTAGTGAAGTACAATATTATAAGAAACAAGATGGCGGCGTAAACATCGGGCAAGTCTCTTCCGTCTTTTCACAATATTTTTTCATTTTTTTTAATGAATTCTTGTTTTAAAATAACAACGAGAGCGTAGAAATGTCGGAAATGAAGTTTTATCCCATGTACATGATTTAGAGCTAGATCTTTTAGAAGGAAAGTAGAAATCTCAGGGGTGAAAGTTTCAGGTTTTGGCTTCCTTTGTGTGGGTCTATGAGATAGAAGCCCTGGCTTCGTATGAGAGTAACCTTACGTTAGTAAATGATTTTTACTCTCTAGAAGCCGCCTGGCTACTCACACATAGCCAGGAGACTAAGACTTAGAGTTAGAGTAAGACAGTTCTAGAGTCGAGAGTAAAAATCATTTACTAATGTATGCTTACTCATACTTAGTTACTGAGTTACTCTACGAAGCCAGGGGCAGGGATTTTTTATTGGCAATGCTTTCATCTACACATACCGCCAAAAAACCTCAAACTTTCGCCCCCGAGATTTCTACTTTGCTTCTAAAAGATCTAGCCCTAAATCCTGAAAATAGGATACATTACAAGTTACAACTTCATTTCCGACATACGCTATCGATTTCATTTTTAAACGAGAATTCATTTAAAAAATGAGAAAAATATGAAAAGACGGGGGAGACTCGCCCGATGTTTACGCCGCCATCTTGTTTCCTATTGTTCTTCCCCAACACATTACATAGCAAGGAGGCTTCTAGAGAGTAAAAATCATTTACTAACGTATGCTTACTCTCTACGAGTACGAAGCCAGGGATTTCATTGCATTCATCTACAATACATGTACCGCCAAAAAACCTCAAACTTTCGCCCCGAGATTTCTTTCCTTCTAAGAGATCTAGCCCTAGATCTAAATCATGTAAATGGGATACAACTTAATTTCCGACATTTCTACGCTATCGATTTCATTTTTAAACAAGAATTCATTAAAAAAATGATAAAAATATGAAAAGTCAGAGACTTGCCCGAATGTTTACGCCGCCATCTTGTTTCCCATTGTTGATCGCTAACGTTCCGGACGCCGCTTGAAAAGTAGATCTATGCAATGCAAAATTTTGAAAAGAACTTTAAGAAACATTTAACTTGACATAGAAATATTATCAAACATGCAAAATTGTATTTTATTTGGTGCGCTCCTTATAATTTGGTGCGCAGAGCGATCAGCAAACAATTTTTAAATGTTTTTTCACTCCCCCTTCCATTTGAAACATTCAATGTAATAGATTGACGTCTCTGGTGGACAGAGATAGATAAGAGATACCCTATACAAGCACTGAGAGTTGAAAATTCTAATTGAAACTAACCACATTAACCATCAAAAAAGGGTTTAAAAATTTATGAATATTATAGAAGTGTTCCCCAATCCCGTGTTCTTTTTTTTCATTGCTGTTTGTGCTTTTCTATGCTTTTAATTGTTTTCCTCTCTTTTTTGTTTTTATTATATGATACAAATGAATAATTCATGATATAATGATGATTTTGTTGATAATCCAAATTAAAGATTTTGTTGTTTAATCATTGTTAGTACAGAGAAAGGTAGATGAAAAGCTGGAAAATGAAAGAAAATTACAGGAAGATCTGCCAGACGATAGATATGTGACAGTATATGTTGTTTTTGACGTTTACATCTACTAGGAAAGGTGCATCCATTGTTTTTCCCAACTGGCAACATAACCTCTCCTTTGCGCAATGTTAAATTTTTGTGTTATCTTGGAACAAAATTGTTGCTAACACCATTTTCAGAATACCAAAGTTTGTGTTAATATCTTCCATCCTAACACAGCGTATTGGTTTTGTGTGATGAGCACTGTGTATTTCATGACCATGCGTGGTGTTACCACGGGGGCCAGATGTTTTTCATGCTATCACAATTTTCAGAATACCAATCGTGTTAATAGCTAACACCGTTTTTGTGCTAAGGTAACAAACTTAGCTGATGTTTTGTCGATTTTTTTCACAATTGCAGAAGTTATTTTTAAGAAAGTTACCAAACTGAGTATTTTTGGGTTGCACTTTCTGTTGGTGATAGCAGTTTACCAAGATATTGTGATATTCGACTGTGTGCAAATGAGGTAAGGCTGCCAATCAACTCATGATCTTGACAGCTTAAATACATCTTCAGATTACTATTTACTTTCACTGGATATTCAGAAAAATTCTAGTTAGATAAAAATTATTACTCGAAATTTGTTTTTTAGTCTAGTTTAATAACTTTGTCCCCATATTATACAATTTTAATAAAAATAGGAGTTATGCATTCTTTTCCCTCTATACTTCAAAGTATTCTGAAAAATTGATAATTATTTTTGTTTCTGTGGTCATTTCAGAAGTTGTCATGATCTGTAGACTGGAGTCACTGGAATGATATGTAGATAATCCTCATCAAACAGATTCATCTAATTGTCTTTATTGTAATTTTATATCATTCTACACGCAGATCGCCAGGGATATCATTTTGTTACAACCATGAGGGTTCTACCCCCATCCATCCAAGACCTGCCTAATTTCTTACACCACCTATGGATCATATGTTTTCTTCTACCGCCCTCATGGGGTCAGAACTACGACCTCTACAGCCAGTCGGACACCTGGACAACAGCCATCCTTATCCTTACCTACAAACATCCAGTCTCTAAAAACCTCACGACAGAGAAAGAAGAAAATGGCCGCTTTGCAACAGGGACTATCAAAGAAGCCAAAGGCATTCTGCTGCGACCGTCTCGTAATGTCTATGGTTGTGTCTCACTGCCGAAGAGTCAAATACCAAAGCAACCATGGATCGCACTGGTAGAATACGGAAACTGCACACCAGAGGTAAAAATGACATTAGCAGAAGAAGGAAATGCTTCAGCTTTACTAATGATAAATGCTCCAGAGGTTGATGCTTCTTCAGTAGATTTTAAAGGTAGGTTACATGTACTCTTTTATAAATTGTAGAGAATCCCAACTATATTTAATCCAAAGGTTTTTGTCTCGCCTGCATAGCAGAACAAGACTAAAGCCGCCGCTTTTCCGACGACGATGGCGGCGTCAACATCAAATCTCAAAGGTCAAGTCCACCCCAGGAAAATGCTGATTTGAATAAATAGAGAAAAATCAAACTAGCATAGTGCTGAAAATTTCATCAAAATCGGAAGTAAAATAAGAAAGTTATGACGTTTTAAAAGTTTCGCTTACTTTTCACAAAGCAGTGATATGCACAACTAGGTGAGTGAGTCGATGATGTCCATCACTCACCATTTCTTTTGTTTTTTATTGTTTGAATTATACAATATTTCATTTTTTTACAGATTTTACAATAAGGACCAACATGACTGAACCATATAGTATTGAACAATGCTAATTCCACATGTTCAGGGAGGAATTAATCGTTGTATCACTTGACAATGAGGAGAAAATTAGAATATTTCATATAATAAAATACAAAAGAAATAGTGAGTGGATGAGGTCATAGTCTCCTCATTTGCATACCAGCCAGGATGTGCATGTACTGTTTTGTGAAATTAAGCGAAACTTTAAAATGTCATAACTTTCTTGTTTTGCATCCGATTTTGATGAAATTTTCAGTGTTGTGCTTGTTGGATTTTTCTCTTTTTATTCAAATCAACTTTTTGTTGGGATGGACTTGTCCTTAAACCTAAGGTTAAGTTTTTGAAATGACATCATAAATTAAAAAGTATATGCACCTAGTTCATGAAACTTGGACATAAGGGTAATTTTTTTTTTTTTTTTTGGGGGGGGGGTTGGGGTTAAAAATGTGTAAATTGAGAATAAATATAATGTTGGAGATCTGCATTACATATGTTTCCTTCTTTGTGAAATTTGCACAATCGCAATTTATTTGCTTAAAAGCAATTAAAAAAAAAATCAGTTGAAAATAATGGTATTAAACAAAAAATATATTTTTTGGTGGGTGGACCAGCTGAAGATTTGAACCAACATTATAAATTTATCTTATTAATTTGGCAATTGATATATCTCCATGTTACTGCCATTACATCCACATACCAACAATATTAGATCTACATGTAGACCTAGAGAGAGAGAGAGAGAAAGAATAGAAAAACAAGAAGAAAAAAAACGGAAGCAAAGATATTTGTGTGAATAGCCGTATTAAGTTGCAAAAGAGCCCATTTGAGATACCTATTTGGTTATAAATTAATCAATACAAAATGTGATTTTTTAATGAAAAGAAATAC
Organism: Lytechinus pictus; assembly: GCF_037042905.1. Lineage (NCBI taxonomy): Eukaryota > Metazoa > Echinodermata > Echinoidea > Temnopleuroida > Toxopneustidae > Lytechinus > Lytechinus pictus. Next base: position 12,217,711 of record NW_026974140.1, read on the forward strand.
AAAATACATGTAGGGGAAAAAGGACTGTCAGAAAGTATTTTCCCCTGGCCATGATAACTTAGGCCATGACTGTTTTAAAATTGAAAAGTACACTACATGTATGATTGAACCATCATGCGTAATGAGGCATGGCTGCCTCATTACGCATTTTTTTTAGGTCAAGAGAATATATTTTAATGGCCCATTTATGTTTTAAATGTTGCAGCCTCATAACTATTTATAGTATTTGTATATAAATTTACACAAAAACATTTTCCCTGGTGGTAAACTTTGTAGCTGCCTTGTACTCATATTTTTTTCAAGGCACCAATAAGCTTTTTAGTAATTGGAAAAACTTTCATTCATTAGGCCTTTAGAAGGGCATTTTTTTTCTCAAAATAAAGATCTACACAAGTTTATGTTTGCATTGTTTTAAGGGGGGGGGGGGGGGCAATTCCTGATTTTTGTTTCCTCAATGAGAAATTGAAAATGCATCATTAATAAAAAAAAAGTTCAGTAAACTCATTGGCCCGTATTCTGAAGTCAGGTTTAACTTAGACCATGGTCTAACTCTGCTAAAATTATGGGAAGCCAAAAGTGTCAAAATTTGTATTAAGTTGTATATTTCTTATGTTTGCTGTGCTCTTTCTTGATTCATCGATGGTGAAGACAATCATCTATTTAAATACGTCCTAGACAATTATGAATGATTTGAGAGCCAAATGAGCTGAAAAATGATATCTCTACCGTTATTGATTTATTTAACAATTGGCTTTCCATACCACAACTTTAAACCTGAGTTTAAACCCGACTTCAGAATATGGGCCATAAAGTGTGCAAAGTAAACTTCGTTTAAGATTTGATAGTTAAAGTCACCAAGGGAGTTTTATTCTCTTGTTCCACTTTAATATGAACTTACATGTATTCATGCTTCTGTTGTGAGGAAACATCAATCCTAGAACAAGTGTTCTCTTTTATTGTAAAGATTTTTACAAATGACTTGACTACAAGCCAAGTTAGTTTCTCAATAATACTCTAGGTGGTTTCAGACCGCCTCGAAGTTCGCCAGTTCCAGGTATTCTCTGATCGGGAAATTTACCCCGATCAGAAAATACCAGGTATTTTGGCGGTGTGAAAGCAAACTACGCGTAATATCCCCGAAAGAAAATACCCGATAAATAGTAGGTACTTGGCGAAATTACGAGAACTTTCGCGGGGATTTTTCCAAGGTCGTGGGTATTTTGGCGGTCTGAAAGCAAATTACGGGAACTTTTAGCCCAACGTGTCGTTGGGTGCGGCGCCGTGCATGGGTTGCTGCTGGGCTAGTGATTTTGAATTTCGCGCCTTGCTGCTTATCAGACCATACTGCGCATGCTCGTAACTTCAGGAACTTATCCCGAAGGGTATGTTTCAGGGCGGTGTGAATGCAGGAATAATTAATTATTTTTCAGCCTAAAAAAGTTCTCGTAATTTAACGGGGATTCTTGTGATCGAGGCGGTTTGAAACCACCTATTGAAAGACCAAAGTAATTCTTATTATTTGCAAGTAACAGTTCAAAAGATTTTTTTTTAAATAACTCATGTTTTATTGGATTTTAAAAACTTACCAGCTATTTGTACATGTAGGCTCGACTAGACTGCTTAGTAATTTAATCATATACATGCACTGTACTAACCTTTACCCATATAAAAACATTGCAAAAACTCATTTTACAAACTTTACTCCAAGCCAAGCCCCCGTTATGTAAACATATAGAGATAAGATCTACTCACTTTGATATCCAGCATGGAAACTTTTATCATGCAATGGAACATAAAAGGGCAAAGTGCAATGACCTTGTATCCATTTGAAAATCACAAAGCTACATGTAAGTATATAAATTTTCTGTAAATATATTGTAAATATTGATTTACAGTAATTTTTGGATCCATCTTTAATAAGCGTAGCATACATGTACAAATTTTTTAAATGCATGTTATTGTTAATTTTTTAATCATGGCTATTGTTAATCATGCCAAAGTCAGACTTAAAAGTCCTATTATTACTGTTTCTTAGGGGGAATTAAATTTAGAGAAACTCTTATTAAATAGAAGAAGTTTACTTACCGCCCTTTCACACTGAAAAAAATTGTAATATGAATGATGTTTCCAGTGAAAAATAAGGCTAATGATGAATTTTTAGCACGTGTGAAACCAAACTAGAATCACGAATGCTAATCACAATGGCAAATTCAACTTTTACTCCGGTGGTGAATTCCAGTTTAAAGTTTCATTCAAATTATGATACAAATTTTCCGTGTGAAAGTCCGACGTTTCTAAAGACGAATAGCAATCTTCATTACAATGATGATTTAAGATTCACGTGTGAAAAGGCCCTTATTCTATTGATGATGTGATTTATAAAAGGCAGATTATGCCAGCTTACTTTTCTCCTTGCTCATTCAAATGTTTGCCTAGTCCTTGTTTTGGTTTGCTTAGTCCTTGTTTTGGTTTGCTTTTGATGTTGTTTATGATGCAATACAGTCACTATAATTGTTCTCAGAACCTTAAAACAGACGGTAGTTTTTTAGTTTGGTCAGTGCCTTTTATAAGGCAACTAACTACATGTAGGTAATGTTTTCCTGGATCAAATTGGATTGAATTGATGCTTCATGTAGAAATAGATTTTATAATTCATAATTCTGGTGATTGTACAGTATATATATGCAGATTTAAGGAAGAGAATCACTCATCAAACTCAATTAGGTACAATGTCATGCAGAATGGAAAATACCAATTCATGCCTGAACTGGATGGTGCCCATTTGAAAACTTACTAAAAAGACAAACAACTCAAATCTTATTATCAAGATGTATTTTTATTTCGGATGTTCCATTATTATTGCACCTCTTACATGTACTGCATTTGGCTCCTTGGTAACTACTGTGTGTGGGGGGGGGGGAGGGGGCTCCTTTACAAAGTTTTGATGACTTGCCCTTTTTTTGCTAAAATGCTAGCTACTGTAGCTAAAGTGGTGATGACCCCTTATCCCCTTTATCTTCTGCTTGTCAGAAATGTTTGCCCCGTCTGACATTGTTTGCTATGTACATGTAGATACACCATTGGCATTGCTACACAGCATGGCCTAGATCTGAACGTATGGGCAGGGCAAACCCGATAGCATACCATGTAGATATATTGAATTGATTACCATAACTGCAAATATGCCTATGGTGCAGTCCTAGTGAAAGTTAGCAGAAATTGATACCTCAGGAGGTTTGAATTACAAGGATATGGTTTTTAGTGTATGATCCTGTTTCATGGTTTGTGCCTGATAAACTGTATACTGTACATGTAGGGACTACCCCTTTCAGAAATCCAATGGGCATTATTTGAGTTTCATTTATTTATTTTGTTTATTTTAAAATGTATTTATTGTAGTGGAAGAGGAGGATTTTAGGGTAATCTGCATTCTTCACATTTCAAAAGTAAAATGCAATTTAGAAGCAATCAAGCAGATTGTTGAATTCATGAATGTGGTTCTACATGTAAATGTGGATTCTGTTAATATTGATTTAAAAAGAATACTTGATACTTTTTTATTGAGTCAAATGTGACTAATTATGATTTCTATCATACAGTTCTTTATGAAAGCGATTTTGGGGGTGAAATTATTCAAAATTGTATTTTGGGGGGATCAAACTAGGAGTTTAAAAAAGTAATACCACTATACAAATTGTGATTATTTTAACGCTGGGAGCCCTGCCGGGCTGGAACTTGGAACTCAGCGAGTTGTGGGGATTTTCCCCGAGTCAAACCGGTCCGGGTTGAGAACTTGAGAGCTAAAACAGCAAAGATCGGAAGCTGTTAAGTCTTGGAAAAATACCAAATAAACAGCATTAATGTAACCATTTACCTGAGCTCATATTTATTCTCAATATAAGCTAACTTAATCGATTCTTAACATGAATTTCAGCCCCATCGAGCATGGACAACGACCTTATTTTGGCTTCAATCGTGACGACTTTGTTAGAATTCTTAGTCAAATTTTGCCAAACAAACATAGAGGGCAGCAACATTATTCACAATCTATTTCAATTAATTAATTTATCTTTGCAGTTTTTATTCGTCACAAAAACAATCAAAATATACAAAACATTCATTGCACTTCAATTAAACAGAACATTGATTAAGACTGTAATTACATAAAAGATATCCTAAATAAATTGTTCTGTACTCAGAATACTTGTACAACCAGCCCTGCCGACAGGAGGATCCATAAACCATCAATTAATTAATTTTAATTAATGATGATTGAGAAAATCTTTAAATTCCTTACATAAGATACACCCAAACTTCTTGCAGAGCATCACATTATGATGTAATTTTTCTGACAAACGGAGACGAAGTGCCATGAAATTGATGTCATTTAAAAGCCGAGTATAAGCTCTATTAGGGTTGAAGCGTAGGCTTATATGCACGTCAATTGTGACACTGCGCTCAATATAAAGAATAAAACAAGGGTAATTGAGGGGTAGTGGAAGCGGTACACATTATATGCGACTCTGGGATTGTCGTATTGTAAGTATTAAACATGCATAACTTTGGTTTTCAATGGGCTAGACCTTTGATTTTGGTCTCATTTTACAGATACATGTACATATACAACAGGTAAAAACAAAATACCTCTTTACACATCATAGAATCATTGATTATGATTTCTTCGAAATTTTCACTAAAAATCTAAAAAATTGAAATGTTACATATTCGAAATTTACATAAATTTGCATATGACTTTATGAAATGAATGAATCCCTTTAAGTTATATACATGCATCATCTGAAAGGAAATTTCATGAGCAATCCAAATATGGTATTAGTAATTAATGGTAGGGGCAAAGAAAAAAAATATGGACATATGAATTGAATTATATATTTGGGGTCTTAAAAAGTCAAACATTTTCACTTATAAGATGTGAGTTGTTCACCCTACCTCATTTTTAATGCCATTTTTGGAATCCTCATGAAAATTCCTTTCATAAAAAGTATACTTTTGTATGGATACAGTAAATATTTTTAAAGTTATGACCATTATGACCATGCTGATGGGTGCGCGGCCATTGGATGTTAGCGGCGTGACACAAATAGGGCGAGTTCAAGACGCATGGCCAAATATCAATTCTAATATTTTATCTGATTCCAATATTGATATTGAAATTTCACCGGATATAGTTTCAAACCTTTATACTGTACAGTAAATGAAATTGAAATACATACGTAGGATTTCTCAATTTTCTTGCTTGAATTTATTGGCATGTAACAATATTCATGTAGGACCCTAATGATATTGTTCTGTTGTTACATGTAGGCCGCCATACATGTATTTGAAGCCTCAGTTTTGGCTTCTGCCCTGAGATGGTGCTACATGTCCAAGGCTCCACATTAACTTTTTTTGGTGGTGGCCCGTTCGGGCCACCAAAACCTTCAAATATTTTTTTTTTTGTGGCCCGATATTAAAGTTTGGTGGCCCGAAAAATATAAAGAAAAACATTAATTAAAAATGAATAAAACAAACTTCTGAAATATTAATTCTGCAGCCACTACCACTAAGTTACTTTCACTTTGTACATCTTGTATGTAAATCTTGTTTGCTGTTATTTTACTTTGCTAATTGATTTGTGGTAAAATTGTTCTATCATTGTAAATATGAAATGATTGAAAGAGAATAAAAAAATTGTATTGTTCCCAGGTTGTGTGGACTTTTTTTAAATCTCCGTAAAGACACACACTCATAATAGTAAAGTAAATAAATAGTGCATAGCAAACTCAGATAGATGTACAAAACAATGATTTTTCCCTTCTTTTTTTAATCCTAAAACCTACATGTAGATTATGCAGGCCCCAAATCCAGTTTATTTTCTTTTTTCCAGCATATTATAGTGCAGGAGAAAATCACAAAAATATGCTGCAAAATTAGATCAATGCATAAAAGGGGGAAACAAACAAAAATAATTTTTAGAATAGTATATTAGAAAATAAAACAAAAATAATAAAATAAATAAGTCAAATAAAACAAAAGAAAGGAAATGGAGAAAGAAAAAACAAAGAACAGGGGAAAAAAAGAAAAGAAAAAATTTAGAGAAAAAAAAACAAAAGGAAATGAAAGAAAAATGAATAAAACAAAATTAATAAAATTGGGGAAAATTATTATTATTATTACTATTATTTTTTAGTAGAAATATATTCTTTAATCAGGCATATTCAATGGGAAGGGGTATAAATGGTTTAACCACTATAAAAAAAATGAAAGAAAAAAAATAAGAAAACGGCAAAAGTTATATCTAGAAAAAAACGTGTGAGAAAAGTCCTTCCCTGTATTTGCCAAAATGCTGGAAAAATTCACATTTCATATCAATGAAATGCCTTCCCAAAGTATTTACTTCCTCAAGAGTGGTTTAAGAAGTAATTTATAAACAAGAAAGAAAGAAGCTGTTTATTTTTGGCTAGAAAAGACACAGCTCGAAAGAAACCAAGTATCAACATACATACAAATGCATACGTGGGGCTGTGATGTACTCACCTATGTGTTTTATGTGTATTAATGCATTTGGAAATCGGTCTTTTTGAGTCAAAAGAGAGGTCATAAATCTTCTTTTTAATGCTTGCAAATAAACAGGTTACACCAGATGTTAGTAATATGGACTGTAGAAGGGCATAGTGTAAAATGTGACTTTGACGTAGATTTTCAAAGTTCTGTGGAAGATTTCTTAGCAGCAACATTTCGTATCGCAGCTCCCTAAGTCTGAATAGTCTGCTAGCGCACAGCTAGCTAGCTGCAGTGGTTTCATGCATGCAAAGCTCACGTACGCCAGACGGCCAGCACGGCCGGCTGGATAATAATTACTGTATGCTATAGCGATAGGCCTACATACTGTCATGACGATGTCTATGCAATCTTTGTGTGTGTGTATTTGTGTGTAGATTAACAAAAAGGGCGCATGACGAATTGGCTTGCAATTTGAACTGTTGAAAGTTGATAAATGCGTGCAAAATCGGGAGAAAAATTGCGCTACTTTGAAAATTATTGGTTGCCCGATTTGGGCCACCAAAACTTAAATTTTTTTCAATAATGGTTGCCCGAGGTGAATTTCTGGTGGCCCCGGGCCACCGCTAATGTCGAGCCTTGTATGTAAATGATATGGAGGCTGAAATTGATGGGAGCAAGTTGTAGAATTTGCACCATAAATTTGAAACATTCAAAATTCATAAATTACCATGGTATTAACAGAACATAGCTTGTACAGCCTTTGTTAGGTGCAATGTCAGAAGTAAGATATTTGTGATTGAGCTTTGTTTACATCACTGTCTCATTATACATGTATTACTCTGTCTTGAAGCCTCAGGAGGGGTATAAAACACAAAATTTGCTCAATTTGCGACAATTGCTCTGGGCTTTATTTCATAGAAGATATACATGTACATGTAGGGTTAGGGTTGCAGTAGGGTTTTATTTTAGGTTTACTGTAGGATAGGGTTTAGAGTTAAATCCGGGGTTGAAGTTGGTAATTCCATTAACGTCTGGAATTCACAGCGGAGCCATTGTCGCCAGAGCAAATGTCATGGAACCTCAGTAGGCCATGTTCTTTCATTGTCTCACCCACCAGAGGTGAAGGCGAGACTTAAGTTTACATACAAGACTCTCTTATGACACCTAACTCCGCAACCGTAAGTCACTTTTCAACCAAACTTGGATGGTAGATGTACTTGGGGGACCTGCATGTTATGTTGCTTTTGAAGGTCACATGATAAGGTCAAATGTCATTTCCAGGTCCACGTTAAAGTTTTCTTGCAAGACTCTCTTTAATATGACACATAACTCTGCAACCGTAGATCTTTTTTTCAACCAAACTTGGATGGTAGATGTACTTATTTAGGGGACCTGCATGTTATTGTGTTGGGAGGTCACATGGTATGGTCAAAGTTCAGAGGTCAAAGTTTGAGGTCAACATTACAGTTTATGTACAAGACTCTTATGAAAAGTGTTATTCTATCCTAGTCATTCCACAATGTTTTGATACAATTCTGTTGCATGCCCTCACAAATCATGATATTTCTTGTTATTTTCATAAGTGGGCGAGACACAAAATCGCTTATGCCTTGTCATATCCAGTTGTCTGTTTTCTACAACTGATCAAGGTTTTGTTTCTTTTGTATTCAAGGAAGAGGATTAAAAAAGAGACAGCAATTAGGGGTTTGTTTCAATATACATGTATGTGTTCATGTACATGTGTGCTGTACATGTTTGTTCACGTGTGTCTGCACATGTTGATGTAAATTTAGCTCTTTTACTAAGCTTAGTAGATACATGTAGTTTTACATGAAATTTGAATAGTTTTGAAACTTTTTTGAATATATTTGGAATACATGTAAATTATATGTTGTGATTAGTGACCGGTCAAAATCTGGATTAAATCTGATTGCTTCAGATTTATTTGTAAATTTCAACAAATTTAAATTCAAATCAAATTCATTCTAGGAGGTTTCATCTGCATGTGAATCCAGATTTAAGCTGGCTATTAACTGCAGCTAATCTGGATTTATTTTTGAAATTTAGCAACTTTAAAATGATGGGGGCAACAAGATAGAATTTCAAATATTTTTGTACCATTTGAAATTTATTTGTTTGTTTGTTTCCATTGCATATAAAATGCAAAATGCATGTGCTTGATTTTTGTTTGCCCTCACCAATTACCATTGTGTATTTTACTTCTAATAATTGTACCTTTTCCATTATAAATGTAACTGGATGAAAATGACACTAAAAGCCACAAAAAAAAGATTGAAAGCGAATAATTTGAAAAGAAATGATGTAAGACAAAATAAGCAAAAATGATCAATAATAATCTGTTTATTTTTTTTGTAATGTTTCCAACATGTTCAAGGCATGAACAAAATTACCCAAACTCGGCTATATACATACCAAGTTTTGGGCTTGCAGACTTTTAATAATTCTATTGCATTGTTACATGTACCTGTACATGTACCTTAAGAAATGTATACACCCGAGTGGAGAGTGGCCAGTGAAGCTCAATGTTTTGTCTCAGTACACGATGTAGGATGTATGCATAAGTGTGAGATTCAAACCCACTCTGTCCCATGTGATATATCCCCAGCATACTGCTTCATCTACACTATCATTCCATCAACATCCATTTTGTCCATTTTCTGTGTCTATTCAGGAAAAATCCCTGGGATTATTTTGAAAGCCGAGCATGGCAAACGGATAGAAGAGCTGGTCAAGAATGGGACACAGGTCATGATCGAGATCACTGAGGGACCGCAGGTTATACATCGTATAGAGGTCAAGAAATCATCCGTTCTCTTCGTCTCTGTCTCCTTCATTGTCCTCATGATTGTATCATTGGCTTGGCTTGTATTCTACTATATACAAAGATTCAGATACGCTCAGGCTCGAGGGAGAACACAGGTAATAATACTGCTAATGTTTCTCCTTTACTTGCTATCGTCTACCTCATGTACATATTTGGGTGGCCAGCTAGCCAGCCAGGCAACCTAGAAAATGGTAAGGTCACCAGATGCAACTGCTAGAAATATCATCTGGCTTTATGGGGTATTATTCTTTTTTTTTAACATTCATTTTAAATCATTTATAATTTGCTCAGAAAACAAGTTTTAACCATACAGGTATGTTGATAGTCAAATTAATCGTTTTCTTCAAGTTTGTATAAAATAGGCCATTTTTGTTGAACCTATACATGTACAATAGATGCTTTGCTCATATTCAAGATGATTTTGTTTTTAAATTATAAATGAGGTTTGATTTTAAACTTGTTCCTGTATAACTATTAAAAGAAATACCCATTTTCCAAATCTTAAGAAATGCAAGTTCAGTATTCATTGGAAATCATTTTTTACCCCCTAATTATAACCAATTTCAATCCTCAAATGATTGAAGCAGCATTTGTAAGGCTACTTTATCATAGAATACCAACTTACAAATTCCAGTCACATCCAGCCTTGAATTGACAATTTTAGCATAGAACAACCCACTGATATCCCCCCCCCCCCGAGACTCAAATAAGATGCAGAAGTGCTCCTTCATACATGTACTTTGAATACCAACTAAAAGTATTACAATGGGAATGGGGGGGGGGGGGCGGTTGCTGCATGTGTATTTGACTTGTCCTCGTTATTGTTTTTTATTGGCAATTGGTTTCTTTCATAAGTTAACATTCCGCCAGCACAGATACAATGTTGTTGACAAATTTTCAATTCCAGTTTTATTTTGTTTTCACATTGCCTCTATATTATATGCCTCCTTTATCTTTTCCTTTGCTCCCCTATGATTATCACAAGGTATAATAATAGTTCAAAGTAGCATTTGTTGTTAGAATAAAACTTGAATTTAATTATCTTTTGAACACCTTTAATTTTTTTCATGTGTTACTTATAAAGTAACTTAAAAGCAATATGTACATGTAGACTGCCATTCTTTTAAATTTAAGATTGAATGCACACCTCTATTGTTGGGTTATATATTTTCATGAAACATGTTTGTGCAAATTTGGGGATGCTGCTTGTGATGAATTCCCAGTTGCTTAATTATCACTTTTTATTGATGGCATCTTTCCTTTAAAACCCCATTTTAGTCTCTTATTAGCAAAAAAGAATTAAAGTCATGTTTAATTTCCAGCATTTTGTGTCATCCTGAATGCTTTCCTGAGAAAGAATAACAAAAATTAAAAGATAAATCAACTCTGCCAAAAGATGAAAGATTTATAAATACATCTATGAAATAAATTAAATTTTTTGAAGATCTTCTTTAATTCTTATAATGAAAATAATATTTTGATCTGAATAAATAAAAGATGACATAAAAATCAGTTTGTTAAATATATGGTGCTTTATATTAACCATGTGTATTTCTTTACATATTTAAATGACTATCAAATTACATGTTCATTTACGTGTAGTATGAAAAGAGACTAGCTCATTTCCATTTGCATTCATGTTGTTTCAAACTACTATAGCCTACTGTAATTGTATCCTCCATTCGGATCATGTGGGGACAAGATTAAGGTATTTTGTTTATATTGACCACATTTTATCTCTCAATTATAGGATTAGAAGGATGGACATGTACTTTTCATCAATCATTTTTAGCTCATCCGGCCCGAAGGCCGGGGGGGGGGGGTACTCGACCAAAAAAGTAGTAGGTCTGGCGAGACAAAAAACGGGAGCGGGCTTATTGTAAAAAGGAGGGTCCTCGGAACGGGCTTCGGAACTACAAATGTTTGTGAAAACGGGGGTCCTTGGAACGGGTCGCCTGTGTGTGAGTGCGTATTCATCCCTATGGAACGGGCATATGTGCATGCAGCTAGCCCAGGGCACGGGCGCCGGGTGCGCTAGCGCAGAGGCGATGGTCGGGCAGCCCTTTGCGGCTGCTTTTCACCAAAATTGCAGCTCATTGTAGCAGATCATTACGGCCGGAACGGCGTAACAGAAAATATGCGAAGCTTTGGAGAGGATTTCTTTCTTCTTTTTCCTCGATAAGAAGAAAATGCTATGCTTTGGAGCGGCTTTCTTTGTTCTTTTTCTCAATAAGACAAAAATGCTATGCCTTGGAACGGAAATTTGAGTGTAAAAATGGGGGTCCCCTCTGCGGCACATACCCACTATGTATTATACTGAGTGCCCCCCCCCCCCCCCCCGGTGCTTATGCCGTGTCGTCCGTCAACTGTCGTCCGTCGTCTGATGTCCGTCCACAATTTCAAAATGCTTCTTCTTCGCCATTTCAAGTCCGATTTCAATTCTGTTTGCTTTATATGATAGCACTAGGTGGGGGATTTAAAACTTTTACACAGAATTTTGAAACTCATTAAATATGCTAATTTATACATATTTTTAAAAATTCACATAAAATGCTTGAACTTCTTTAATTGTTGACCGATTTAGATTTTTTTTCTTCAATCTGGTAGAACTTAATTAGGTTCACCAAACTTCTTCACAGAATTTTGAAATTTTCAGTAGAAAATTATTTATGCTAATTTAGATTTATTCATAAATCACAGAAAATGCCTCTTCTTTATTTGTTGACCGATTTTGATTTTTTTTTCTTCCATCTGGTAGAGCTGCATGAGGTTCACCAAACTTATACACAAAATTTTGAAATTTTTTCTAGAAAATTATTTATGCTAATTTATGCAAAATTTATTCATAAATCACAAAAAATTGTTTTTTTTTCTTCATTTGTTGATCAATTTCAATTTTGTTTGCTTTATATGATAGCACGAGGTGGTGATAAATACAAAATTTCAACACAGAATTTTGAAACTCATTAAATATGCTAATTTATTCATATATTTTCAAAACTCACAAAAAATACTTATTTATTTGTTGATTGATTTTGATTATTTTTGTTCCATCTGAGAGCTACATGAGGTTCACCAAGGTTCTGCACAGAGTTTAGAAATTTTGACCAGAAAATTGTTTATGCTTAATTTATATGAAATGTATTCATAGATCACAAAAAATGCTTAGAACTATGTCACTTCTTCATCAATTTCAATTCTCCATCCTCAATTTATGTCACCAATATAATTTCTTTACAGTGTCAACTGGGCTGAAATTAAAATGACGAAGAAGAAGCGTTTTAAAATTCAGTCAACAAATAAAGAAGAGGCTTTATATTTTTATTGATTCTGATTATTTTTGTTCCATCTGAGAGCTACATGAGGTTCACCAAGGTTCTACACAGAGTTTATAAATTTTGACTAGAAAAATATTTATGCTTAATTTATATGAAATTTATTCATAGATTACAAAAATGCTTCTATGTCATTTCTTCATCAATGTCAATTCTATATCCTCAATTTATGTCACCAATATAATTCACTACATTGTCAACTGGGCTAAAATTAAAATTGTGTTAAATTCCATTGCAAGATGCCGGATGAGCTCCACATCATTGGTGTGCTATTCTATACTTCTCATAAAGTTTAGTTCCTGTTTGGTGAAAATATTAATGTCTGCTTTATATGGCATCTGGCATTGCAGGAATGCACAACCAAAATTGCGAAATTCATAAAAAAAACAAGAGCTTGTGGATGTCCTATTTTAAAATAAAACAGATGCTTAATTTTTTTTGTAAATAATAATAGCAACATTCTAAGTATCTGTTTTTCTCTGTCTTTCCTTCATTTCTCTCATATAGAAACAGTTAGGAAGAGCAGCAAAGAAAGTTATTGCTAAGCTACCACAAAGAACAATTAAAGATGGTGATCAGGTAAGAATAGTCATCTCCATGCTCAAGTCACTCCAATTAAAACAGATTCCAAACTGACTGATGATGTGTCATTGGTAACCATGTATACTGAGTTTGTCCGTCTGGAGTCGGTTTGGTCGGTGTGACCAAGCATATATACATGTAGCGTGAACAAAATTTAAAGGAGGGTGTCTGGTGATTTCATAACTTTAGATTAACCTGTAGTTTTAGCCTAATTAGTTCAATTGGTTTATGTAGGGACAGTGATTTTTCGTTAAAAAAAATGGCCTTTTCCGTTTCAGAAAATCTCAAAATCCGTTTCAGCACGTCTGAAAACGGAAATTCCGTTTCCCCATAGACTTTGTGTACATGAAAAAGTGACAATTCCGTTTACCCATACAGTAGCAATATCACAACACTCGCGCTGGTCAAAATTTCTATCTGCCACTGTACCGACAACGCAGTAGAATCTGCTCTAATCGGATCTATGTGGGTACACAAAATATTTTGACAAACACATCTAACATGAATACATCCTTACCTTTCACATAATTAGCATTATTTTACGGTTGAATGGGATTTTATCGCTGATTTGGGGACTTTTCGGACATCGTTTTGAGCAGTCGACGACGTCCGCCTATCCGCCATTTTGGATTTGTTGAATCACCGTGATCATATTATGACCGAACGCAGAGGGCAGCAACACACGTCCGTATTCTGCCTTATATGTGGACGTGAGTGTAAACTAATTTAGATACGATCGAGTGATGGAGGGGCTCAAGTGTAGTTACGATGTGTTGATTGTCATGATTGTTGTTGCAAAGTGAGATCATGTTTTTTTTCAGTTGATATTCGTATTTTGTTGAGGATTTGGGATTAATTTCTGTTGCTATTTTGTGCATTTTGGGAAAAATCATGTTTTCCGTGATTTTCCGTTTGAAAAGCCACTTTCCGTTTCAAAAGGCCGATTCCGTGAATTCCTTCCGTTTTCCGTGATTGCGGAAAATCACTGTCCCTACATAATTCATGAGATGCATGGGGGGGGGGGGGGGTCCCTGTCAAACAGCAACTTGCAAAATTGATGTGGACATAGAATCTGCAATTCATGCGCAGAATGGAGAAATTGTCAAGTAACAGTGGGCTCAATGATTATCACAATGAATCTATGATGAGTTTCAAATAACGATATGTTACAAGATGAACTATTACAGGAAAGTTTACCTTCCTTAAATTTTAGGGAAGCACATAATTTTTTAAAACCCTATCCTGATGAGACAATGCCGCCGTTAATTCACATTTGCCCCAAAAGATTGCAAATGAGCAAAAAGGAAGTGATTTTAATTTTGAACCCTTACAAAGTTTACTAACTGCCTTAATAATGTTTTTTTGTATCAGGCTCGTTTCAATACAATATTTTATCTATAATTGTTAATACAGTCTCAAAGTGCAGTGATAATTGTACTACTGTTACTACTGCAGTTTTCTCAGTATCTTGGACAGGTACATTTATTCATAAGACTCTTTGTCAGTCTACTCGTATGTAACATGATTGATTAATCAGAGTTTTTCAGCTGATACGTTAATGGATACAGTCCATTTGCTGAGATTATTTTGGAAGACCGCAGCATAAACAAGGGGTGAAAGACCGTATACTGCCTGTTCTTTCTTAGTTTTCAATTTATATTCTCATCAGCTCTTTTATGGCAAAAACATGCCTTTTGTATGTGTCCTGCATATAAGATTGAGTACATTATATTCTCATTTTTTAATTAAATTGACGGGATAAGGGTCTTATACGAGTTCCTTGTAATAAAGATGTTACTGTCCTCATTATCTTTGTAATGTCTGTCATACGTCATATGTTTAATATGTTTTCTTTAATAGGTGATTAGGCTTTATGTGCTATTTTTTTGAAAGATTTGTGAGAATTTGTTCATGGGTATTGAAGATTGTAGACTCATGGTTCGTGATAAAATAAAATGAATGAAATGCAGATTGAAAAGTTGATTTTGCATGCTACTCCATATCAGTAACTGGATGAGCAACGTTATTGCCCTTTCTTAAACTAATGCCAGTTATGGCAATTATTGTTGAACTGCTGTCGGTGCCTTTTTCAGAAGTCAAGCTGAAGATATCTGTAGATGTGGTTGAAAGTTTGAAGAAAAATCTCACAAAATCAGTGTTTACATGGCAACAAGTTCAGGGGTGAATCCTTTGATAGTCCAAAAGAAGACATTGTAAAATCATCTGCTCTATTTTCTTTTGTGCATTCTAATCAGAGATAAAGCTACATGTATCTTGTTCGTATAAAAGTCGGCATAGATAAATTTTTTGTGGAAATTGTTCCACTGTATTGTGGTAATGCATTCGATGCATTACCACAATAAAGGGAAACACTCACACTGACAGTTTTCAGTTTCACTCTCAACGAGAACTTAACCCCATATTCCACCCCAATAGTTGAATTCCCCTGTAAAAATTAGAAGGTGCACCTTTTTTCTATTAAAGGAAGTACAAGACTAATGCACAGGTTTGCAAAAACCAACAACAATGTGTGCAAAAAAAAAGAAGAACAAGACCATGTTTCATTGTAGTTTTACTTCCTGACATCATAGATCTTGACCTTGCTAAGACTACATTGCTTTTGTCTATTATTTGATTAGTTTGGTCAATATTTCTTATGTTGCCCACAATCCCAGCCCAGGGAAATAATTGACCTTAGCCCTGAAATGCTCAATTGAGCCCTGGAAATCCCCATTCATTGCAGTGTTGAAGCTTATCCATTATTACAGATTTTATAGGCAGTAATGTGTGAAAAGTAGCCCCCGAAAAAAAGAAAATTGCCTGTCCCAGTCAATATATACAATCATGTACAGTAGTATTTTAAATGGTCCAGTTGGTTGTAATCTGAAAAAAAAATGTAAAGAATTTTTCTGTGGATGGCAAGGCAAGGATTTGTCATTCATTTGATGATTTAGAAATAATAGGAGAACTTTATTATAAAATGGGAAAGTACATGCAAGAGGCACTAAAAGGAATTCATTAGTTTTTTTTAAATGCCTGTGATTATATGATTAGAAACCTTTTGTGGATCATATTGCAATTATACATGTACATGTACATATCTGTGACATTCCTGTTTCGGAGAGCTGTACAGCATGTACATGTGTAATATTCATGCCATGCAACATTGCTGCTATTGGATGGCACATTGGCACTGATGCAGAAAGAACGGATGGGAATTGTTTGTATAACAGGCACTGATAATTAATAGCTTTTTATGAAAGTATGAATTATGAATCCCTTGCTTTCTGCTAATGCCAAGATAATTTAAATGATGGATGCCTGTTAGATGGCTGCAAAAGCTGTTATTGCAGTTTTGTACATTATATTTTGATGGAAGTTGGTGCCATCTTGCTGATGGCGAAAGGAAATATGTCCTGTTTTTTAGGTGAACATAAACCTTGCAGTATGGCATTATCCATCTCTCTGTATGGAAAATTATAAAGAAACACATAATCACTATGGAAGATGATGTACTGTATTGACATATACATACTGTAATATACATTTTCGTAAACATATAGGCCTATTGTTTAACAGTATTTCTGTTCAATATCAATCATTTTTCCCTGAAGGGTTGCCAAATACTCATTCTGTCTTTGAAAATAAAGCGTGATGCCCCTTTATTTTCCAAGATCAAAGGAGCATTGTGAAAATGGGCATTATTGAAAATGAACTTTATTTGACTTGCAATGAAGTACTGTTTATGTTCTACTTTTACAAACTTGAGCTACAATCCCTACATGTACATATAGAATCTGTCTGCCAGGACATTTTATGCTCATAAAATTGTTTTTTCTGTGAAATATTTATACATACATAAAAAATGTCTGTAAACAATTTTTTTTATTAGTTTACAATCATTTTAGATTGGCATGAATATGCCAATTGAAGAAAGGACTCCATGCTATGTATATTTGTATTTAAAATTCAATTTGTAGCCACCCCCCAAAAAAAAAGGTTTAAAACATGAACCCAAGTTGATAATATTAACATTGGTTAAAATCAACTTGTTATACAATACATTTCCTGTCACATTATGAAATGTTATGATGATAAAATTACTATGATAAAGGAGTGATCCCTTTGAGAGAAAAATTATGTAAATTTATACAGATTTCCAGGGACTGTGCAGTGATTAGAAAGTAAGCCAAACCTATCAACATTAGTTTCTCTGTTTAATTGCTTGTCATGAGTAGTACATGTAACTTACCAGAGGATTTTGAAGCACTCTGATTTCTATGAATTTTTATGAACAAAATTTACATAAGTACATGTACACTTTACTGTACATTGTAACTAAGATTTAATCATATTCAGGTCCGTTTCCCCCCAAGCACTAAATTCATGATTCACCATAAGGCTTGCCAGAGTATAAACACATGTTTAAAAGACAAGGTGAGAGTTGGGTGTGGTTGTTTTTTGCCTCAAAGCCACTGCTGCCACAAAATGAGTTAGATCAGTAGGAAGAAACAAGAAATGAATGTAATTATCATATTTAGGTACACCAAGGAGAGCCAGGGAGAATGATCACGGTGGTGACTCATCACATTGTCAAATTAAAAAGATGCAAGTCCTATCAGTAGTTTTCAGTACCTGGAAATACGGATTATCATAAGTTTTCAAAGGAATAAGGACATACCTAATTTGTGTATGTGAAACGTTCAACAGCTCATATTAATGAGGATTTTTTAAGATCTTTAGGGCTTACATGTACATGTACATACATGTACGTATAGTGTATGTGCGCTGATGTTGTAATCTTGCACATTCGTACAAGTAAATTCAACAATTGTAATAATTAGTTTTCTCTCCTACCTTCACCTATACCTATTTTTTGCAAGCAGTTAGTGTAAAATTTTGCATTTTCATGTACCTGTTTGAAAGATGAACTTTTCTAATTTGTCTCATATTATTATGGTTCCTCAAATCAAATAATGTTTACACTACAACACATTGGAAGTTTTTTTTGTGGGGGGGGGAGGGGTGGTGAATTCATTGAATCTACGTTTAAGATACTATTTCCAAATATTATATTGCTATATAAAGAAATCAAAACCACAAATCACTGGAAAACTTGCGTTAATATGTTTGAAAAGTTAAAAGGCTTGAAAACATAGTTACATGTATATGTAATGTATGTACAAGAAAATTTTATATAAATTTGTGTCAAGATGTTTAAAAAAATTAAAATGTAAATTCTGATCAATTTGTGAATTTTAAATCTTCCTGGGTGTTTCATTCCACACAAAAAAAGGTTAAGAGAAACAGAAAATATTAAAGTAGACAAGTCTTCTATTTTTAACAACATCAGCAGTTTCAGCATTATTTTATACGTGTATATCGTAATCAGAAGTGCTATGGAAATCTATTTTTCAAATGGATTTTCAGGAAGAAAGAAATCTATGAGGGTACTGAAAGGATCTCTCCTCTACATCAAAGAATATGAGCAGTGAAATAAAAAAGGAGAATAATTTATGTGTAGCTGTATAATTTAGCTCGCTACAAGTTTTGAATTACACGTCACGTATCCATATTTGTTTTTCCATCTGTTTAGAAGGCATCTTCTTCGTATCTAGATTACCTGTGGTAATGTTAATCTTATTTACATGTATGCACGATGACGACTGAAGAACCACCATGGAATATATGTGGATTTTGTTATGCGGTCTCCAAACCGTCCAAAAGAAGTATTGCGGCCTCGGGCATGCCAAGAGCTCTTCTTGAGAGAGATTGCTTATTCTTTCAGTGCCCCTTCCCCATCTCATTTCTTGGATTCGTGAATTATATTCCCTGGCCCATATCCCTCTTCTCGGAAACTTCTGCCGTAATGTTTTGCTAGTTGACTCGTTTACTGCGTGTTTATGTAAATCACGAGGGATGGAGAGAGTGGAGGCGATCGACTATGAGGATAGGGTTAAGACTTTGCATTGTTGAATGGAAGACAAGAGTTGACTGTTGCTGTTTGTTGTAGTATGGGGTATACTCTGTCAAGTGAATATGGTATAGCTATATGTATTATGACCAATAAAAAGAAGTGTGATTATGAGGATGATGAACAGTATTGTTATACATGTAGTTTCATGTATTTGTCAGAAACATTCAAATGTTTTGACCCCAACAATATGTTACACAGAAGTATACGGAATCGTGTACTTTTTATGAGATGTGATAATTTTGACGAGTTATGCACAACTGTTTGTATAGAATTTTTTTTTAGAATTGAAAATTAATTTAATTATACACTGTGTCATCGGGCAGCAGATTAATGGGGTGTTGCAAGAAACTTGCAATCAATTGCAAGTCTATTTTTGGTCCCTAAATCAATCATACATGTATGTCTTGTAGTTAATTGCAAAATAGTAATTGATTGCTCATCTGCTCCTTGAAACAAGAAGTTTAATCTGATTTGCTACAGCTAACGTTGATCTATCAATTGTAAAATTGAAACAGAATATTTGCAATTGATCGCAAATATTTTCTTGCAACACCCCCTTAGTCTTAGCTACAGGTCAAGCCTCCCTGCTTGAATTGAAAAGATACTAGTCAGTAATAATACTGAAATATGATTAAAATTGGATGTAATGTAACAAGTTTTTGCACTTTAAATTGCTTGTTTTTGCGAAACATACTTGGTTGAGTGCAAATAGAGGAGACAGAGATGTCAAAGATTCTCTATATCTTTTTTGAAATATTTCAACTTTTTAAACTTTGGTGATAAAGAAGCCCCCAGTTTATTTACAAAATATTATAACATCTTATTGCATTGTTTTCATTGGGTTCATTTTGAAATGACGCAAATTGTCCAATAATGCCAAAATAAAGTTCAACATTCCCATTTTATGCAGCAAAAGTGTGCCAAACATGCTCTTAAAGGAAGCTTTGCAATCGTTTGCAAGAGTCACTCGGAGTTGCTTTTCATTTGCGAGTACTTCTAAATTTTCAAAAAACTTCTCTCAGACAGAATGTACAACAGAGCACAATGTTATTTCAAGAAACTCAAGTCTTCATCTTACTATATAAAATTTGCCTGGTTCTCCCATGCTAGCCCAATAATTTTATTGCTAAAAACTACAATTTTACTCAGAAGAACTAGAACCAGAAGAACAAATTGCAAGAAATCAACTTGTGCAATGTATCACTGGTGTTAAGAATGGAAACAAACTTCATTCTAATGCATAAATTCTGATCAGCTTATGACATAATTTAGAAGATCATGGTTAAAAAAGATAGGTCTGCATATTCAATAATAAATCTTCTTATATAATTTGAAACTTGTATCTCTGAATCTTGAAAAATATTTATTTGTTTATTTCTCTTCATGTTGATCATGCTGCAGGTTGAATTGCTTTTTCTTTAATAATCACATTTTCCCAATAATAATTGGAGAGTATGGTATCTCTGAGAATCATTTCCATGACAACAGCAGCATATTAACCTCCATTTCTTTTATCTTGGCAACATTCTGTATAAAAAAAACACTGGTTACCATTGAAACACTGGGCAAAACTGATGTCTTGCTGCTGCAACAAGGACATGGGAGCTTTAAATGAATAAGCTTCATCTCCGGAGTTATTGTTATCTGACAGTATCACCCTTTAATCGTGGAAGAAAGCAACTCTCACCCACACATTTTCGTAAATCAATATTGAACTGCTTGACCAACAAGAATGGATGAAGAGTAATTCAAAGACTCTTGAAATACATGTACATGTAGTATGCTGATGTATGATAAATGCGAAGTATGATGAATATGATGTATGATAAACATATATGGTAAATAGTATGGTGAATATGATGTATGATAAACATATGATCAACAGTATGATAAATATGATAATCATGATAATATATAATTTATAGTGGCATACAATATCTAGGGAAATCACATTCAGGGAGGTACAAAAAAAGAGAATCAATAAAAAAAAACAGATGAAGGCATCCTTAACAGAAGTTGGAAGGGGCCCTGGTCGCGTCAGTTGTCGCAATAGTCGGTGCTCCACCATCCCGAGTTTGCTCAATCTCGAGATTTTAGCCCGATTGGCCCTCTTCGCGATTAATCTCGAGATTCAAGAAACCCCGTCTCCACCATCGCAAGAAGAGCGATTCCTGCTCGAGCGAGGCATCGATGCATTATGGTCTGATGCCGTGAATAAATAATCCCGAGTGCGTCTGCACCTACGAATTAGCGCGATAATTCGTAAAATAGCACGCTATTTTACAAATAATCCAAAGTTGACTTGGGATTGCAATCTCGAGATTAATCCTACGAACTAGCACGATAATTGCGTCTCCATTGCAAATAATCTCGAGATCGTTCAGATCCGGATAATTTGCCAGATCAGACATAGCGCGCTAATTTGTAAACTCGGGATGGTGCAGACGGCCTTATCAAGATCTACAGATAAGCCTTGTTCTTGATATTTTAACTTCCAATATATCTAGTATTTGTTGATTATTTTCATCATAATCATATTTAAAGAATTATTTTGAGATTGTTGAGCGTTGATCGGATGACAGATATTCTTTGTTTGAACGTGTAACCGGGACTTTTTAAAAGTTGCTAAAGAGTCTGCTTTCTCCTCATATTTTGTGCAGTAAAAAAAAAAGTAGGGAAAATCCCCACTCCTATGGGTAACGGTCCGATCCTTTTTAAGAGCTTCATTTTTCATATTTTTGCTGCATTAGTGGGTGAGTTGTATCATTTCTAAAGTGTTGATCGTACATATGTCCCAATGGAAATGGTCATTAATAGCCTCTCCATTTATGCATTAGGAAATAGTCTTGAAAGTGAATGCGAATAGGCTGCAATATTATGACAAATCCTTTTCCCTTTCTCCATGACTAGTGTCAAAATGATTCAGGTATCAGGTATTTTTTGTTAGGGGATGAACTATTTTTCTTGAAAGTTGAAAATTGTGTATCTGATGGAATGACGGGTAAACCATAGAGCTATTACAGAAGGAGGACTGACTCTCTCGAATGCTTTGCACCATGCGTGGCACCGCTAATCCCCTCACAGCAGGGTAGTCCATCATGGCACTTTCACACTTAATACAGGCGCAGGCCGCCCTTGTATCAGCCCTAAATCAGATAGGAAAAGTTGACCGAATGCAATTTAAAATGCCGTCATTCTGACCCAATGGGTAATATTAATATAAATAAAATTTACAGATCATAATCAACGAAATATCATAAAAGTTAGGTCTAGATCTATCTCTTCAAATGCGTCAGTTCAAATATTTTTCCGAAAAGGTCTGGAGCTGAGGCCTGTACTGTGTGAATGAGCTGAGCACGCGAGCTCGGAGCTCCGGCATCACACTCACCTTCAACTTACACAAATAGGAGTACGTGGGGCACCGGAGGATACTCGACGATGCATCAATTGACGTAGAAATGCCCCGTAGATTCGTTGTTATATTTTCAAGGCAAACACGACCAAACAAATAATCTTACCATCGAAATCAAGTTTGAAGTATATGCTTTTCCCCCTCATTGTAATTTTTAAGATAGGGGCGCACAGGAAAAAGTTTAAATAAAGCAAGAAAGACAGACATACATAAATGACTATATCCAACTTTCTCCGTACGTACTGTGGCTGGGTTGAATCAGATTGTAACGTATTTGGTATGTATGCAAAGGGGATCATCTCAGAAGTTCAACCATACATCAAAGATGTACATCAGGAATCTGTACGAAGCGATATGGATGTTGGAAGTACAGCAAGTCGTGTTTTGATTTTGAAAAAACCAGAGCTCGAAGGGAAGTTATGTGGAAGAACGTCGTTTACGGCGGTGCCTCGCAGGGACCTTAAAAAAATCACTGACCTCAAATTTTACGAGCGGGCTTATCACGTTACGTAAGCAGGCTCTTATTTTCGCCTGGCGGCTCGCCGATTGATGTTCGACATCATTCCTTCGCTAGAGGGAAGCGATAACAAAGGATTAACAGAGGAATTGGAAGAAGGATCTTCTGTAATAGCTCTATGGGTAAACCATATTGGTACATTATGGATGTATGCATGGTGCGTTGATGACATTCTTTATGTAGATATCCCGATGTATGAATTCCCGCTTTAGTCTGTATAGCCATGGTGATTCCTGTATGACTTAATAGTTTGCAATTATGATTACAACAGATGCTGGAACAGTGATTTCTATTTCAATTCCTGGACAGAGGTAATAAACTGCCTTTAAGAGACCAAGACAGATTTGAGCTTAGCTCTTTACCTTTCCTTGATTTAAAAGGTAACATTTGGTGAAAAAACGCATTCATAATTCATTGCAAAAAGTTGTTTAATGATTGTCTCCTATATATGTATATACATTGTATCTTCCACTAACCGGGTTACAGTATTTGTTCTCTATGGCATTGACATTAGTACAAGAAATTCCATTTTGAAAATACAATGTGGATTATAGTGTCTTCATGAAGTCATTCTTCTTCCTGTATTGTCCAATCAGCATGTAACTAATGGGATTCTTGTTCCTTCCCCATCTATTTCTTCTTTCCTTTCAGGAAATTGTTGAAGTGGAGGCCTGTCCTGTCTGCCTAGAGTTTTACAGAATCAGTGATGTCCTCAGGGTATTACCATGCAAGTAAGTCAGTGTCATCTTCACCTTGAAATTCCAAAGCCTATGCAATCCATTGGGATCCCATTTTGGTTATAAATCGCAATGGCATTTAAATTCAAGCAGTTGACCAAATCAAATCTACCCTATTCAGGTTCTGCATAATTGCGTAGAAAGTCTGTGTGAGGTTTATAGCCTTACTCCAGAAAGAAATGCATGTTCAGTTGCAATCTGTTGTCAATCACAAGACTGTTCTAACATCACTATGATTGGGAAATAAATCTTTTTTTCCTGACAAAAAGGATTATGATGCTGTATTGCTTTGACTTTCTTAATATGACTGTTAAGAACCTCCATCAAACACACTTAAGGCTTTTATGTCTAGTAAATGGGAAATCTGTTTCCAAAATCAGATTGCTGCTGATCATACCTAAGCTGCATTCAATCAGCATTTTATAACCCTAGAAACATGGTATTTGAAGACTTATATTTCATGCCACTGTTGCATTCAAGCAGTTTTTCATCAATCCTGAAAATAAATGTCTTAAAAAATGCAACTAGGAATCACTGAAAAGGTTGTTTTTTGATAGGCGATTCTGCAGATTCCATGATATATTGTTTTCTTATAATACTGTGCACACTTAAGTTTCCATGGTTAATTTAATAATTGTTACATGAAAAGAAACAATTATTATTCATTCTTATGTATTCATTTTATGATTAGAAAGTTGTCAACATTTGTTGATAGATTTTGTCCTCATTTTTATTTTTCCTTCACCTCATCCCCATAAATTATTATAGTGATTTTGAATTGACAACTCTTCCTTTCTCTTCTCAATTTCAGGCATAGTTACCACAAAACGTGTGTAGACCAATGGCTGGTAGAAAATAGAACATGTCCAATGTGCAAACTCAACATTCTAAAAGCGTTAGGCTATCAGGTAGGTGTAACAAGAATGTGTGTATGGGATTCTCGGTGGTGTTGATATTTCTGTATGTGTCCCTGCATACTACACATAGTTTCATGTGCTCACACTTTTGACATGGTAAAGTATAAAGCGGGGTAATTATGTTTTTCAAGCGACAGGAACAGTGGTCATTGCTCACATGTGTTCATATCTTAACAAGATATGTTGCTTTGACTCTTTCCAGATGTAAATATAGGCAATTCATTTTTTCTGTATAACACTACCCAATGGACACTTTAACTTCCTACATGTTGACAGAAAGACGTCATTTGATTTACATGCACTTTAAGCTTTTGAGAGGAATAGCGTTCAGCATTATCGACCAGGGAATATGTGCGCATATCACTTTCTAAAGGAAAACAGGGCAGTCACTGTAAACACAAGCTGCATATTTTGCACTCCTCCTTAAAATAGATTTTTTTTTAATGAAAAGATTGGAGTGAAATTAGTATTGCTTTCGTGCATTAGATTGGCTACACTATACATGAGAATGGTTGAATCGTACCACTCATCATACATCATCTTATGGAAATTCTGACCTTTTCGGTTCTTTATCACTTTATAAGTACTAAAAGCTAAAAAATGTTGTAAGTATGCAGCTAAACAAGTCAGATTGCTCAAACGTGAATTTGATACTTAATCAGTTTGCTTTTTATTATTTCTTTAATATTTCAACCAGTTTGCATTAAGATTATTTTGATGTAATAAAGATTATATTTTGTATTTTTATAAAATCTCTGTTGAATCACATATAGATTATAGTGCTTACTGGCTAGAAAGCAATAGATAAAAGCAACATATTTCATTAACATATGAAAAAGTTGTTTGTGTTAAACATCAGTCATCCCCAAAAGGTAATTAATGGATTAAAAAATAATAATACATTAATTAATGAGAGAAATAAGTAATTTATTCATAAAAAATAAATGACGAATGAACGATAGAATAGATAGATAAATAAACAAAGTAGAATGAAATAAATGAATGAATTCAAAAGGAAAGATTGCAATTATATGATATGTATTGCAATTTGAGCTGTAATTTGGAAGGTATTGAGTTGTATGACAGCGATCCAGCAATTTTAATTAGTTCCAATTGAGTAAGAGCAATATTTTTAAAATATTTGGTCTGATAATATAAAAAGACTAAGAATTATGAATATTCAGTAGTAATAAATTGATGAATTCATATATTAAAATGTTTACATTCTAAAACAAATAATCTGTATATTTATAAAGAATGTTATCTTTTCTTATACTTTGCACACAACCAGCTTGCAAATTATACATTGTATTTTGACAAATTTATTATTCGAGTATAGAGAAATACACATAAGAATTAGTGTGTGGTTATAATCTGAAATGACTTCAGCTATCAAATCCCAATTAAAGTTCACTGGCAAACTGTCAACTGTGTAATATATCCCACATATGAACATTCATGTTAGATATCTGTTTGAAGCATTACATGGTAGTGGAAACAGCTGTTTAATCTTTATGCCCTTCAGTGGCCAGATAAACTTTCTATCTACAGAGTACAGACGAGTTGATTGCCAAATTTACACATTCAAGTATGACAAGTAACCATTTTTTTCAAGACAATTTGTTTGATATATAATTATTAGGAAATGTACATACAGGGTTTGCACATGTATACACAAGCTTTGTAATGTTTACAATGTGTTGGTCTCACATTCTCTTATACCCCTTTCATAAACCCAATAAAACACAATTATGCGGCTAATAGCAGCATAATTTGGTCGTAAAATCAGAGGAGGACAAGAGTTATCCGCATTATTCTGATGCTGCTATTATCCGCATAATAGCGGCATCGGGACAAGATTTTGAGTTTATGAACATATTTCCAAATAATGCGGATAATTGCCATGGTGCAGTCACAAGGTCACCCTTTTCCAACACAACTGCATTGGAGGGGGCGTGTCCAGTTGTCATGACGATTATCCACCTTTTTCAGGACGGGCGCTCGTAAAAATAATTTATGGAGTTTGTGAACGCAATTTTTATTGAATTATCCGCATTACTCTTAGGCGGCTAATTGGAGGATATGTTTTATTGGGTTTATGAAAGGGGTATTACATTCAAATAGTAAAAATAAATTATCCTGGTCTTTGCTAAATAAGAAGAAT
The DNA here is from genome assembly GCF_037042905.1 of Lytechinus pictus. Taxonomy (NCBI): domain Eukaryota; kingdom Metazoa; phylum Echinodermata; class Echinoidea; order Temnopleuroida; family Toxopneustidae; genus Lytechinus; species Lytechinus pictus. The sequence goes on from NW_026974140.1 coordinate 12,244,701, forward strand.
TTAGGGACAGTGATTTTCCGTTTCAAAAAATTGCCTTTTCCGTTTCAGAAAATCTTAAATTCCATTTCCCCATAGACTATGTGTACAAAAAAATTGACAATTCCGTTTACCAATTGAATAGCAATATCACAACACTCGTGCTGGTCAAAATTTCTATCTGCCACCGTACCAACAACGCAGTAGAATCTTTTCTAATCGGATCTATGTGGGTGCACAAAATATTTTGACAAACACATTAATAACATGAATACATCCTCACCTTTCACATTATTAGTATTATTTTATGGTCAAATGAAATTTCATCGATAATTTGGTTTTTTTTTGGACATCGTTATCAGCAGTCAACGGCTTTGGCCTATCCGCTATTTTGGATTTTAAGACCTTGATATCGTGCTGTTACATCTTCGAACGTAGAGGGCAGCAACACACGACCATGTTGTTCGAACGATGTGTGCATGTGAAGTCCAACCCGGTGCCCGCCTGGCCGGCCCGGTACGGTTGCGTGGGGTACGATCGAGTGTGATGATATTGAGTGCAGTTACGATGTGTGGAGGTGCCATGGCCGAGTGGTCTAAGGCGACTGACTATACATAAAAAGTCCGGGGTTTGATCCCCGGCCGCGGCACCTATGCCCGTGAGCAAGGCATTTCATCTGCAATGCTCTTGTACCCTGCTTTCAAATTAATGGAAATGCTATATGCATTATTGGTAACTATATAGGTGTGCACTTGTTTAAAAAAAAATTGTGAATTGTCATGATTGTAGCGAAGTGAGATCGTGTCTTCTGGGGTTTTGTGGCCCTTTAATATTCATATTTTGTTGAGATTTTGGAGTAATTTCTGTTGCTGTTCTGTGTATGTTGAGAAAAGATACGTTTTCCGTGATTTTCCGTTTGAAAAGCCACTTTCCATTTCAAAAGGCCCTTTCCGTGAATAAGAATAGTATCCTTATTTTTACACAAAATCAAGGATCAGAGAAAATATTGCAAAACAGCTACATGCTTGTAATTTCAGTTTGAGCAGTTTAGATTTTCCCTGTACAAAAACGCCATAGGAGATACAACAACCCTGACCGCGATTTCGGTGCGCGCGGTAAGTCAAAACGTCATATTGCTTTTTCATGTGCAAAGTCAGTGCAGTGCCGATACGACGATTTGACTGACCGCGCATTTGCATATTAAGTGCGCGTAGCTGTTGTTTGCTTTGCTCCAGTACACGTTTCCTATGGGATTTGCGCATTTTATCAACAATTTGCCTGACATTGCTGTGAAAATCCCACATATCTCAGAAACTACAATAAATTGCTGCATAGAAATTTGATTATGAATAGAATAGGACTTGTACTTTCATTTTCTGCAAAAATCTAAAAATCAATTTAAAAAAAAACACCAAAATTGACTGATATGATGGTTCGGATGAACGCCAACGATATATATCATACTATTTATTTATATTATATGGAATAGAAAGGGTGATGAATTTGTGTTCTGTACACTCATTTTATACTGATTATCATCATAATGGAAGACCATGAGGAAGATGAATGTAAAAAAAGGGTAACCATGATGAGAATATCCAGAAAATGTTGATGATAAAACATGCAAGCTTCATGTTCAATTGACTACCCACGACTCTGTGTGCCAATTATAGGACAGTCAAAGACGGTTTCAAATGACACGATTGGCATCATTTAAATCCACTTGTCAAATCTCTTGAGATGACTATCTCAACAAAATGCCTCTGGCATTAACTGACTACCCATCCATTACAGAATCCTCTTGTGGATTTTCTTTCTTTTCTCGGACCTGTAATTAAACACTATGTTCCGGAGATTTACGAGATTCAGTTGCTAATTCCATACATCCTAACGAATTAATAACATTTTGCTGTTCAGTAATGTTATTACAGTAACATGCTTTAGTCTCATCATTTCTCTATCTTGTCGAGTGGATGTGTAAGAGTAATTGTCTGTTTAAGTAGCTCACTCTTGAAGTGATTGATTTTGATAGGTTTAGAGGGACATCATTCCAGAGAGATTAGAATATTAACAAAGATGAAGAGTACTTCAAGGTGACTGTTTCACAGAGAATGAAGTGTAACGAAAGTCATTCCATTGATCACAACCTTGTAGCATAATCTGACCCATATGGTTATAATTGACTCTATTTAAGTATAACTTTATAAAGTAAACTCATTTTTTTGTTGAACAGCCCACTGTTTGTAATTATTTGAAAAAAGGAAAGAGAACATTCCTGGAGATTCATATAAAAATATGAAAAAAATTTATAAAGCCTCAAAACCCCTCTCTATAAGATGTGCTCTTGACTTCTGCATTGGTATTGAGATTTTAATTTGTCAAAAAATTAATTATTAACAAATAGATTGAAACATGTTGGGAAGACTTTATATGCACCATGTCTACTGTAGAGATCCAGAATGATATTTCTCCTGCAAAATGAGCATGTTTAATTTGAAGTGAGCTCTCAGCAAAGTCATTAGCAATTTATTCATGAGTTATTCATGAATTCAATCAAAACCTGTCATAGAGCCATCACCAATTCAGTGCTATGAAGTGCTTTTGTGCATAATTAGCCATCTAGTGAAATCTTATTTTTTTAAAGCTCATTCTTGTACGTACATTACAATTGAAAATCTTATTAAATTTTGTTGTGTTTAATTATTTTCTGGCTTTCTGTCGGGATTGTATTTTATCCTGGTCTTGTCTGATCATTTCACCTTCCTATTAGAAAAACATGAGCCCCCCCTCAAAAAAGTTCAGGGGCCCTTTGCAGAAAGACAATGGCAACTCTAAAAATCAACTTGATTTTCAACTAATCAAAAGCGCGCATTCAGGACTTGCGATTGATTTTTTGACTTGCTTTTAAACGCAACTCTTTCTGCGACGGACCCCAGTACAAAGAGGGGGAAATGAGATGGATAATACACCTGCAACATATTCCATCAAGGGTGAATAATGTACAGTATGTTCAATCATTGGCATCACATCAGTATGTACATCTGTAGTTTGAAGAGAACATGTAGAGAACAGTGGAACGTTGTGGCACAGTGGATTAGTACATGGTTTGAATCCCAGCCATGGCGTAATTTCCTTCAGCAAGAAATTTATCCACATTGTGCTACACTCAACCCAGGAGAGGTGAATGGGTACCCAGCAGGATTAATTCCTTGAATGCATGAGCGCTGAAAGGCAACTCGAGCTAAAGCCGGGGTAATAATTATACACAATTATAAGAACAAGTTTTTCAAAATTTTACAGAAATTGAAAATCATCATTCATGTATATGTATGTACATATAATGTTCATACCTTCCCTATCTACATGTAAGTCCACTTGACTTCATCTGATTTTATTTGCAACCATGGATGCAACACAATTAATATTTGTTTGTTATCAGTTATGAAAGTGAATTTCATCTTGTGTAAAAAACACATTATGCCCAGCTTCTCCCCCTCAAATTCTCACTTCCCAATTTTTTGTATGTTCTACTTTTATGTGTATCAACTTTTAATTATGAAGTTGATTCCCAATTATAGGATGTTTTTTATGCTTTTTGGTTTCTAGGAAAGCTTGTCACACTGATACGAATATGAGTGTTTTTTTCAAAAATGCTATTTGTTTTTTGCACACCCCCCCCTCACCATACCAAAATTGTTTTCACCAATAGTTCATAGACATGTCACTCAAAACTAATGAAAGAAAAATAGCAATTTACTTAATCTGTTAATGACATTGGTTGTTAATTATGTGTGCAAGCAGTACAGAATTAAAGCTCTGTATTAAGGTGATTTGCAATAGCATGTTAAACATGTGCAAGTGTAATTTCATTTAATTCATCAATATTTGATAAATCTACTCTGCTTCATGAATAATGTGGGCTAAAATAACATTATTTTTTATTTGATTCATTGTGTACAATAAATAAAGCTACAAGACATTAAAGGAGAATGAAACCTTTGGAACAAGATAGCTTGTGTGAAAACAGAAAAAGCAAAGAAACAGAAAAACGAAAGTTTGAGAAAAATCGGACAAATAATGAGAAAGTTATGAGCATTTGAATATTGCGATCACTAATGCTATGGAGATCCTCAGATTGGCAATGCGACAAAGATGTGTGATGTCACTTGTGAACAACTCTTCCCATTACTTCAGTATATATTTCACTTAAACTACCTCTTTTATCACATCTATCAGTAGATCATGTGTTCTATCTATAGGAGGGCATGTAATACAGATTTTTAAAGAATACGTCATGGATAAAGAGTTTGTATCACCATAAGAAAACGCAAAAAGAGACATTTTGGGGGTATTATAATCCATCAAAGGGAAAGTTGTTCACATGTGACATCACACATCCTTGTCGCATTGCCAATGGGAGGATCTCCATGGCATTAGTGATTGCAATATAAATGCTCATAACTTTCTCATTATTTGTCCGATTTTTCTCAAACTTTCTTTGTTCTTATTCTTTGATTTTTCTGTTTTGACACAGGCCTACTTGTTCCAAAGGTTTCATTCCCCTTTAACTTTCATTGAGTTTGAGATTTAGAAAGTGTGGAAAATTTCAACTTTCAATAGCTGTGTCACTTTTATTGGTTAAAATGCATTATAAGGATTTATTAATAGAGTTTGGAAAATGGTAGTTTGATAAAAAAAAAAGGGGGGCAGAAAATGTTTTATTTAAAGACAAATATATGAGATTAAAGTTTTGAAATAATATCAAACAAATAAAGAAATATTTATAACTTGTCTTCCCCCTTTCACTCACATCATACACTAATTTACCTTGGTTTAGATGTTCCTAAAATAAGTTTCACCCACATTTCCTATTTTTTTTCACAATATTGATATGGATTTATAAAAAGGAAGTCCTTTAATTATGAAAATATGCAAGAAGTAAAGCTGCTTACACTAGGAAAAAAATGGTAAGAATAAAAAATGATTTTCCTATCCACGATAAAAATTATATTGTTCACATTTTTACCAATTTGAAATTTATTAGGAAATTTTGGATCTTGATTATTTTTCTTTGTACATTTTTTTATTTCATGTCTTTATAAATGCAAATTTTATCATTCTCTTTTTAGTATTCATCTTGGAGTTAACTTTGTCATGTTTTATTTTCTATTTCTTGATAACTGTTGGTCCATTAATACTGTAAACTATCCCAACATGAAATATTAATAGAGATTGACCGTACAATGTTTGTTATGTTGGTCGTTTCATTATTAAAGCGTTAAGAATTGTAGACCACTTGCAGATCTTGTAAAAAGTAAAGTTACACAATTATCACTTTTGTTGTGATTATATAACAGAGGTCATCATCACTGAAGCATGACTGAAATCAACGCCTTAATTTTTGCCCCTCAAATTCTTATTTAAGTAATCCATGTCTTCAATCCTTTGTGTGAACAATACCTATGTACATGTACACAAAAAGCCATTGGCTATCCTGTCAATCCTATGAATAGCAACATGCTATCTTTACTCTGAAGGCAAGCAAGGATAGTTGAGCAGCAGGCTGCCTGCCATACACATCAAATTTGTAGAGTGGATGGTAATTAATCCCTCCATCACATTGACCTGTGCTTCCCAGTTGCCAATTTGCCTGCACTTTTAGCTGCCTGTCTGGGCATTCTATGATAGCAAGGAGCTTGATGATAGTGATACTCGTCTGTCATCGTGTATTACGGTGTCTGTGCTGTGAGACTACAATTTGCTCTGTACTCCTACACAGCCAGAGACAGGCCAGTTCTCATCAGTCCATGCAACCATTTAAAAACAAATCCAAATAAACTTCAGATTATTTGTAATGAACATACAATTAGTGAGCTTTTTGCGACAGTGAATCAACCTTAAGCTTTTTTGACAAGTAATTTACCATTTCTTGATTTAGCCAGCTGATTTGCAAGAGAAGCTCTATACACTTTTGATTTTGGCTTTAGACAGTGATACCAGAACTAGGCACATTGTCCAGTTCATATAGTACAAAGATTTCATGCTCAATGGCACAATCCCACAATTCTACATTCCATGTTGCCTAACTTCAGCTGGTGGAAACAGGTGTTTAATTACCTGGTTGTCCTTGGGCTTTTTCTATTAGGTGGGCTGATACTGTAGGGTTTGAATCTCCAGAAAAAGACACTCTAATGAGGATGTAGTTAGACTTGTTTTGATTAGTTGAGATTATTATAAAGACTATTTAAGACTAATTGCTATTGGGGGGGGGGGGGGGGGTCTCTCTAAGAAGCTACCATTTTCATTATTTTGTCCCTTCAAAATTGCATATTGAATGCAATGATCAATTTCGGAGCTGCTGTGCAACTCACAAGGGCCATTTTCTTTATCAATTTGGGGTAAATATCCCCTTTCACTTTCATTGTTTTCTGCTACCGATGTTTAAAGGCTCACAACGTATCAAATCTGAGTCTGAATTTACAGACTAATTGTCCCCTAGCCTCTTCAATGACTATGGAATGTTCTGCACTTGCCTTCAACTTCAGAATTATGACATTGACATTGGCCTATGATAAACAGTCTTATCTGCATAGCCTGTAATTGCTTGTATTTTTTCCTGTGCCATCGATGACAGTCCATAAATATATAGCTGACAGTTGGCCACATTAAATTTGTGTGTTCAAGTAGATGGTGACATCCCTCTAGTAGATTTGTACATGTATTACTGTAAAAAAAAAAAGAGAAAGGAATAAAAAAAAAAATCAAATTCTATAATCTATAATGTGTTCAGTGCTGCTAATGTCCATGTACACAGCCAAATCACTCAGTGTGACGGTGATATTCATTTATATATTGAAATAAAAAATGGAATCTTTCTGCTTTTTTCTTCCTTCTATAATAGATCAAATCAGAATACAAATCCTTTGCTTTTAAAATAAGTTGTGTATTTTTTGTTTTATTTTGGGGTATTGAGTTTTAAGAGCGTATTCGTTCTGATTTGCGGCATGGGCTAGAGCTTTAAACATTCCTAAATCATATTCATTTCATCTGTTGAACCATTCAACTTTCACTCATATCATATGACATTTTCTAATCTGATATAAATCTGAATTAAAATTCAACAGGAATACTCTATACCTCATAATGTGTTGTACCAGATTGATACTTTCAGTCTGCAGAGTAAGTATAAATACATCTCTAGCATCTGATATTATTAGGTGATTCCACAAAGTGTATGGTTTGGGAAATAGACTAAAAAAAATCCTTCCATTAAATGTATGTGTTACTTTGTACCACACAATGATTTCACCGTTAATAACTTATTGTATTACTGTATGGGGTAATTGTGCGAAATACCTTATCAATAGAATTTCCATTTTACAAAAAAGAGCAATTATAGTAATCACAGATAGTCATTATCTTGCTCAAATTTTAAAAGTTCATGACTTGTACAATTTGCAAACGGCTTGTTTTGTGTTTTCAGCAATGAAGAAGCTCCTACCTCAAGTATTTAATGATTATTTTGTGTATAGATATTTTTTTAATAGGTATAATTGTCGTAACTCTTATGATCGGGGGTTATCAATTTTCTAGAAGTACTATATGTTATAGTGGACCTGTTTTATGGAATTCTTTGCCCCAAGATATGAAGCAATGCCCAACCATAAGTAATTTTAAAAGAAAATATAAGATATTTTTATTGAATTGTTACATTAATAGGTAAATTCAACTTATTGCATGTTTTTTTTTTTTTTCTTCTTTTTTTTATGTAGGGTCTTTCTTTTCTATTTCTATTAAATCCAATAACTGGTTTCTTTTTTGCAGTATACAAGGGATCAGCCTAGACAGGCCAACGGCTTATTGCTGATCCCCCACATCCACTGCTACTTAATGTTATTCACTCCTATCTGTCCACTTTTTTACAATTGATTTATCGTGTATTTTTTTTCTTTGTTTCTATTGTGTATATTTGTATGAATATGTGTTTTTAATATATGAATGTTTTTATGAGAGATGTGAAATAAATGAAATTGAAAAAATTGAAATTGAAATAATTATTAGACAACTTTCGTACTAAGCTCCCATTTGATTTGGTCTGCTAATAATTTCCTAAGCTATAGGCCTACGTCTCACCCCCTGTATTTAGGCCCTCATTTCTCTCTGTTTTCTAGTTCATACAAAAAGTTGTAATGTTCTCCAATCATCATGTCTTGAACAATTTGTTAAGTGTAATAATAATTCAGAACAATGGGATTTGGATGTACATGCCCACATATATATCTAATTGTTATTAGTATAGTTTATGCCTGCATCAATTAATTGTGAACTCGTATTCAAGATACTGTGCTATATCAGTTTTCATGGACTGAAAGTTGTAGCAAAGGGAAGGTAATAAATTCTCAGAGTTCATGTTGAACCAGAGCCAACATAGATTGGGGGAAAGGAAATAGATTTTTCAACCTAGAGTAATCTATAGAGTAATGCTCCATTAAAGCCTAGTTCAGACGTGCAAAAATTACCAGGGATCTCAGTTAATAATGTAATTGTGTAAACTTTCTTGGCCCTTAGATGTGAATTACTTTATCAGCAGTATAGATATACTCGGGACTATGGATGTTCATAGACACAATGTAAAAAACTGCTTGGAAAGATTTATATGCCTGTATTATTTTGATCAAATTCATTACAAATAAATGTAATACACTAGTTTGTATTACATTGATTGTACAGGAATGTTTTCTCTGTATGTTTCTTTACATTAGCTCAATGTAATAAGAGCTCCCATTGAAAACCCTTGTAAATCCATTGAAAACTATCTTTCAGAACACTAACTCTGACATTGATTTCCCCCTACAATTTTTCTGAACACCTCTATATCAATATACCAACCTAGAAAGCATTTAATTTTTTTCCAGGGATTTCCAATGACAGATATTAAAAGCTATTGAAAATTAGCTACTGCAAATCTTGGCTTCTTCTTGGCTGAGAGCAAGGCAGTGAAAATCACCTGACAAAACTTTTCAAGAAATGCTACATTGAACTCTATATCTTCACAGATCTAAGATGGGAGTGTTTTCTGGAGGAAAAATTGTCATGTCAACTCTCCAAACATATAATTAACAAAAAATTTGAATCATGTACCAATTTGAAAGTACTCTCAGAACTTACATGTAGAAAAACTTAAATTGTAAATGAATTTTTATGCATGCAGTCTTTCTTCGATACAAGTCCATTCCAAGTAAATGAAAAGCTTATACCCTTTGAAAGTTTTTTTTTAATTATCATTTTTGTATAGAATGTTTCAACATACATTGTAAACTCTGGTACAGTAAACCTTGAATATTGGTTCATTCTTAACAGTGTAGTATTTAAGGAAAAGGTACTTTGTCAAAACTTTGAAAAACTATATGTTGAAAAGAGGTATTGAAGATGAAAAGCTTGATCCTGATTTGAACTGTTTGATATTAAACCAGCATTCACATATCAATGAGTGTTCATTTGTTTGCACGTAATAGGGATAAAACTATGAAAATATATATTTTTTTCAATTCTTAAAATTCATTATATTTGTGATATGCAGTTCCAATTTTCCCATAGATTTAACTAAGTGAATCAGAAACCTAAAAGATTCTGCAAGTCAAAGACTACTGCTTCTTACCTTGAACTTGTAGTCTGTTGAATAATGAGGCTTTACGGTATCAGTGAAGAGGAAAGAATAAAAGGAAAAGGGTTAGCCAGTTTTATTGTTTTACAAAACATGACAGCTGAATTCGGTTGTTTAAAGGGAAACAAAGCCCATTGTTTTTATAGCATTTTTAGCCAACATCAATTTGTGTGGTCCTAATTTCAGCTCTCATGGCTTTCTCATTATTCATAACCATTTTTTGAAGGAAATTTAAAGGGGTCAGCATCAACATTTAATGATTATTTTATCATGTATTATTGCAGGATAAACTCCATATAAAATATCACATTTCCATATTGTAGTGTATTGGGGGGAAAACCTAAAAGGGAGTTATATAGGAATAATGAAGTTTCAATATTACCGCAATTGAGTGATAATTGCTTCCGGTACCAGAATAATTGAATATATCTACAGTATTCTATAGTACTCCAGACAATGAAACCTTTCAAATATTTAGTTTCCTTCTCATCTCTCTATGATTCCTTTGTGATATTTTTTTATGTTTCATGTAAACATAAGTTTTGATTTTATATAAACCCCTCAAAAAAGTTTGGAAATCTGAGTTTGGTCATTAATTTCTCCCAACTCCAAATTTTACACAATGCATATTTGATATCATTCAAAAAATAATTTAATTCTCTTTAAAATGATACCATGCTTGTTATGATCATGCCATCACGAAAATAGCAGGATTCAAAAGTGTTGGATGAGGTCTGAATTGAAAAGCTGCAAAACGAGGTGAAATATTCATGAAGGGTCAATACAAAACATGATTCTTTTGTCTGTGTCAATAGAGATGAAAATCCATTCAAATCAAGCCCCTGCTTCTTCATGTTTTTATGTTTTGTTGTGGTTTATGTAGTGATGATTCTGTGAGATAACATGGTTTGAGTCGTGGTTTGAAATACCCATGCATGTTTGTTTGTTTTTTTACCTTGCCCCACGTTTCAAGTGAACCATAATCATATCATGTAGGGTATAATTTTAAAGAGAATTAAATGATCTATTCATGAATATTAATTACACATTGATATTTACTCAAACCGAGGCGGGATTGTGGATCAAATTCAAAAGAAACCGCTGAGAAACTCACTCATCACCACGAAAAAAAGAACAGTGACTTTCAATATTGTGTCCTTTTGCAACTTTTGAATTTTGACCTTGCCCCACATTTCAAGGCACTGCACCTCCATGTGAACCATAATCATATCATGTAGGGTATCATTTTAAAGAAAATTAAATTATCTATTCATTGATATTAATTTCACATTAATATTTACTAAAACCAAAGAGGGATTATAGATCAAAGTCAGATTTCCAAACTTTTTTTGAGGAGTTTAGTTTGTTAAACACTGTTTTTAAGGTTTACTATTTCAATTTTGTATGTTGTTCCACATGGCCACAGTGGAAGTAAATTTGTTTGGGCATTTAAACATGTCTAAATAAAATCAATCTTATGTCTTAACTTATCTTATCCAGGAATATTGGATTGACAGTTGCAAGGTTTTCTATTATTAGACTTGAATTTCAACCCCAAACCATGTTCTATATGTAGAATAAGTTTCGTAATCTCAAATATCAAGCTAATTGTATTTGAAAGTAGTTGACTATCATTCTCAAAATTTTCTGTATAGGGCATCTTAGCAGTGCATTAAAACATGTATTTTGGCCTACATGATTTGCCAAATATCAGAAAGGGTATTGCTTGATGAGCTGAAATCTGACAAATTCCCCACAGGTGTATGAGTACAAACTTTCTGCGTGATATTGTGCTGTATAGCAGCTTATACCACAATCTAATGATTAGTGATCATGAAAGACATTAATACCGGTAATTTTATTGGATTGCTTTTCCTCGTGGGATTCTAGAAATATTCAATTTTTTAGGGCCTATATTGCACTCATCTATGATTCATGCAAATGAGTGAAATAAACCTGTTGAAAATAACTCGTGGAATGTTTCGTGTATCCCATTCTTAGTCATCCAATATGATATAAATACATGAGTAACTGATACATTTTTCATTTACTTTCCTTTTACATTATTTGCTTTATTTCATTAGATGCCAGTACCACCAACTGAAGAGGCCCATTATATTTTGGAAGTAGGGCAGATTGCATTTGGCTCAGGTTTGGATGATAGTAATGAAGCTGCCAATGGACAGCATGTGGAACCAGTGCGGACACTTCTCAGCAATGGTTCAACCACAGGAGGGCGCTATGTCAGGATGATAGCTGTCGAACATGATCGCCATTCTGATGGCAATGAATCGGTTGAGAGTCGGAATGGGTCCTCTAGCTCAGAAGGTATGGTTTAAACTGTTAGTTAATTGTTGATGCATTATTTTGATAACCCTTGAATGTTTTTCAATTGTTCATATTTAAGTAGTAGAGTATCAGGTCAAGCCAGATTATAGGGACAATTTAATAGGGATGGGTGTTATAAATGCATCTTTCAGTTATTTTCACTCACATAGTGTAATTGCTCTCAACCAATCAGATGCAGGGATTTCAGGTGTGAGTGAAAAAGCACTATGTCATGATGCTCCTTAGGCATATGTGCCTCTATGCCTCTATGGGAGGTGAAAAGTATCAAGCAATTTTAGCCATGCAAAACTTACAATTGTTTGTGCCTTTTAGAAGGTTGGTCATGCAGTTATAAGGACAGTTGTATTCAAGAAAAACCATGTATACCTAAACTGCATGTACCATCCTTTTGGTAATTAACCCTGTGAGTATTCCTATTGAATGGATTACAGAGTTACAAGGGGTAATTCTAGAGGAAATTTGGTGCTCTTATTAGGATTTGAAAGGGTATTAAGAATTGATATCTAGTCCCTCATTTCAGAACACCGATCCTCTTTGGTTCATATGGCTTACAACAAAAGAGCATGGTCTAATCTTTCAAGACCCCCCTCCTTCCCTCCCCACCAAGTATTAATTTTGCTCTTCACAAGAAATTTAACAAAGGGGGTGTCTGGATGAGGAACAATAGTCACCTCAGTATAATGTTTGAAAGACTGCTGAGGATTAACAGCACAGAACATCCAGAGGAGAATCTGGGGAGGTTTCATGAAACAAATAGTTTGAGGATTTCACTGACTATTGTTATAGGATCTTGAAATCCTTGCATCTGATTGGCTCAGAGCAATTTTGGTTATTGAAAATCACTGACAAGAGGATTCATTAAGCACTGTCTAGTCTTATACAATGTTTTGATACCAGATTGATGAAAAGGGAATCTTTGATGTGAATAGTTCCTGCAAAATTCTGCATGCAATGCATTTAATCAAAGGAAATCTGGTCTTTTGTTGAGACACATTATTACAGTGGAAAAGCAGAGATAATGAAATGCAAAGTCGACCAATTGTTAACGATGTAACCTAGTCAAACAAGCAACAAAGATGGCTACAAAAAAGCAAAATGTTTTGTTTGGCATCAACACCAGTGCTCAATCCGTTCCATCCAAGGTGTATAAACACAGACCATGTTTTTGCTATAGGAAGTGCTGGTCTTCCGTGGACCTCTCCCTCCTCTTGATAAGGAAATGGGACCGGTTGGTTACATTAACACATGACTGGGTCAATAGCAGTCTTGTGGTAGATCCAGGGATCATAACCACTGCTCTACCAGGGGTAGTAGGTCCAGGGCCCTGTTTCCCAAAACTTGTTATCATTAGGAAGTTACAGTTACTCTTATAAACCTATTGAAATTGTGTCGTTTGATAGGCTGATAGTAAGTTGGTCATAGAATTTGATTTCTAGTCTGTTTTCATGTTAGCAAATTTTATAAAGGGATGAAGCAAGGTCTTGGCAAGAGTGAAGATTCTGCTGATATGATTTATTTTTTAAGAGCAATATTTTTCTTAGAAAAATGTATTACATATAATTTGCATTTCATACACTATGACACATATTCCTTGGGTCACTTCAATTCAAGAGTGGAGAGTTGTTTAGGGTGTCCTAGTACAGACCTGCCAACCAGTACGTTTTAGCCGTATTTAGTACGTTTTTGCAACCAAAATACGGCAGTACGTTTTTTCTTTGAAAAATATGTTTTTTGTAAAAAAAAAAAAATAATAATAATAATTTTTTTTTTAAACTAAATCGTAATTTATTGAGAAAAATAATCTCTATATGTCTCTATTTCATAAAACGTGCACAAATATGGTTATTAGATCAATGTAATTTCAGGTAACTTGTTTTTCAATCATTTTGTTCAAACCAGGGTGAAGATATACACATGTTTTAATGTTTTTTTTTTCATCTGTAAGAGCAGTGCGCAATTTAGCTTGCATGCAGCTTGAGCGCCGCGATGAGCGAGTGCGCCAAGCATTTTATTATGAAATACACATTTTTGGGGAAAAATACAGTTTTTTTTATCACAGAATACAGTTTTTCATTCCCAGAGGTTGGCAGGTCTGCTAGTAGTCTGTCCTTGAATCCTTGTTTAGGGTCCTTCTTTCAGGACAATTCTTGTGGATGGTGTCCACTTTTCAATGGAAATAACCCTCCCCCGGGCTATATATGTAAATGATATTCACATTTTCACTTTGAATTTCAGTTATTATTGTTGATTTTGGGAGCCGATTGAGAGATGTGTTGAAATAAAGTGCAAAGACTATTAATTATGAACAAAACAATAAGTGGTCATTGTCAATGTTTGAGGTTTTAAAATTCATGTTTTGAATTCTCCTATTATTGATTGAAAGTAGAGCTAGATCGCATATTTTCTTCTTCCAGAGAAAGTGCTGCTTCAAGATGATGAAGATAAACGCACTGGTCGTGGTTGTATGTGTGGAACTTTTCACATACTATTGTTTCATATCATTTAATTGTTCATATGAACTTATTTTATTGTTTTTGCTTGATTTTTTGCAGGAATTCTACCTCCAGTGACGACGACGGTAGAGCTTCACGATCAAGACTCTTTGCGGAACTTGGTGGATGATGCTTCACAGAACCACGTAGAAGAATCCCCGCAAAACCTTGTAGAAGATTCCCAGGATCCTGGCCATGCAACGTCTGTTTAGTTTACAAAAATGAACAAAATCTTATTTAAATATTTGTTTATAAAACATTGTGAAATTTTAAAACCATGCTAAAACAGGGTGTTATATATATGTAATGTCAAGTAACAGAACAACAGCTGTACACTCCACCCCCCCCCCCATGGTTATAATGTTTTGTCATTTTCTGAAATAGTACTTAACCATATTTGTGCGTCTGTTTTCATCTCTCTTGGCATGTTGTATGAATTATGTTGTATTTCAAATTTATTGTGGTTTTTATGGACAATTGAATTTCATGAATTCATATAATTGGTCAGACAGGTCGTATCAGTTCATGTTTAGGTTTTATAGTTTGTTGGTATGGAAATAGGAATAAATATCATGAATATCATTTTGATTATAAAACATCCTATTTTGTATAAAAAAATTTTACTGATGCTCTACTTAGATTACTGGTGGTTAGTATTATTTTCATTTCAAATTGTCTGCACATGATATTTCATGTTGATTTGACTATGAAATGAATTCTTCAGTTTTACTCTGCCTATAAATGTTGCAATTTTCCATATTGGTACAAATGAAATTAAAAGCTGTGGTAATTAATTTTCTAAACTTTCTCATTCACCTTTGTACCAGAGAAGCTAAAAATTACTTGAGTGCTTAAGACAATAGTATAAAAAATTCTGTTATCAATTATGTAATAAGGAAATTTAGATTTGAAGAAAATATTAAAATAAAGATTGTCATTAATATACTTTACTAAATTTATTTAGCATGCAAAGAGGTAAGGAGAAAATTAAATTGGTTGATAATATAGGAAAAATTATAGCAATATTACTCTTAAAGAGTATTTACATGACCACATTTATTGAATCATTAATTTTTCTTGTTCAATTTTTTTTTATTTAAGGGGAGATCCTTAGATCCTTTTAATACCTACTTGTAGAAATGTTGAATCTGTGAAAAAAGTACATCAATGATTAAAATTGTGGTTTGATGATATGATCTCTACTCAATGGACCATGTTCACCATGCACTCAATATTGTTGAACTCTATTGCACAGATACATACATGTACATTATATCTAAAAATAATTGTTAGATTAAATATAGAATAAAGATAGCACAGAAAACAGAGTCAAAAACTTGAAAAAATAGTTTCATATAGCGGAGATTACTGGTCAATGAAAATCCATTTGTATGTTATTTCTACATGAGTTGAGATGTTAACTTGACTTGAACTGAAGAGGGCGGTATATACCAATATGCAACAAGATCTGTGAAATATATGTGTAGACTGTTTTCTATTGCACTACCACTACCTGGTGTGTAAGATATGGCACTTGTCATTGAGTTAAGTGTGATAACGTTAATTAGTTAATAAAATTCATGCATGCTTGTGTTGTTATAATTTCAGCAGTTGTATAATCGGGAGGAATTTTAAAAGGCTGATTCAAGAAAAATCTTTAAAAGCAACTGAAAATTATTGTTTGCCCATAATAATATTGTATGGCCTGGACAGATGAATACATGTATCGCCCGAATAAGATCATATCACCTTTGGTATAGCCAAAGGTGAAAATGAATTGACAAATGAATAATATTTCTGAAATTAATCGCTCATTCAAGGCAAATCCATAATTATTTTTGTTGTCAGTTATACCAGGAATATAAAATACAAGACATTTTTAGCAATTTTATGATGAATAAGGAAGCATGCAAAGTAATGTAATGGTTGAAATAAAGTTTACATCATAATGATAATTTGCAAATTCATGTCGGTGGTGTATCACCATCAAAGTTGATTGTTAACTTACATACAAGGGTATATATACACAATGTATTTTAAACAGAAATGGGGAGTTAAGTATAATGAATCGATTTTCAAATTGATATAGATTATAGAACATTGATAATGATAGTGATGATAATAATCACCATAGTGAAAAAAAAAAGATAATAGAAATAATAATAATGATGATAATAGTGAAAATTTGTATATTGCCTTTTCTGTAAAAATTGACACTCCTGGTGAAGTGCTTTTAAAATTCAATCAATAGGATTTGTAAATGGACCTGCACAGATGTTGTACAATGAAAAAAATGATTGTCAGTTTAAAGAGGCTTCATCAAATTTTCTCAGGCCTAGGTATTATTTCAATCTTGTATTTGTAATAACTATTGTGGTTTATAGACTATATTGTCCACATTTAATTTATACTTTTCATAATAATATAAAGCATTTAAGAGGCGCTGATTATCTAGTTTCCTAATCAATGGTGCACTATATATTACTCGGGCTTTAGCTCCAGCTGCTAAAGGCACTTGGTGCATTCAAGGAATTAATCCTGCCGGGTACCCATTTACCTCTCTGGGTTGAGTGCAGCACAATGTGAATCAATTTCTTGTTGAAGGAAATTATGCTATGGCTGGGATTTGAACCCACTACCCTCAGTTTCAAAGTCCAGAGACTAATCCACTTGAGAACAATGCTCCACTACTTTTATCTGACTGTTTACAAGATGGATGTAATTACTGTTAATTATTACACAGCACCTAGAATAATTGAATGAAACCAGAAGGATAATGTTTGATATGTGACATAATTACATTAACCAAATTACCTCTTGTTGCCTGAGGTGTTGGTCAGGGGTGGTATATATCTAATGAGGGCAATATATAAACGTATCTCTGAAAAGGAAGTATTTTTCTTATACTCAGTTATGATTTAAGTATTGACATGTTTAGTTACATTGTATAAATGAAAACAAATGTTATTACTTTTAATATGCATTGATGAATTTGATACAGAAAAACATGTCGACTTTGTTTTGAGTTTAATCCTCTATCATTTTGAATGGAATGTTATGAATTTATATTCTATTGCAAATGAGTTACATATAAGTCATTTGACACACTAAGAAATGACTTCCGTAAAAGAAGAGTTTCTTTCCCAAATATTATCTTGCCATTTCATAAAATCATAGTTGCTGTCTCACTGTCAAAGTTTTTAAATTGACTTTTGCATTATAAAAAGGTCATTATAGGTACACTTGCCAAAGTGGGGGAGACTTTCAATATTAAATTAATTTTTTTTTAGGGTGACTGGAGATATTAGAAAACATGATTGCTTGTAAGAGTACTAACTATTTTTGTCTTAAGTTGAAGGAGGGAAGGGGAGGCTTTCAAATGAAAATGTTCAAATATTTTAGTAAAATAGAGATTTTAGTCAATTTAAAATGACAATGTGCACTAACAAAATATAGTGACATGTTTGTATGTTGATACATGTATGCCTTGTATATAAATGAGCTTTTTATATGTAGCTGTGTGGTTAAAAATTGAATTAATATTTAAACATTTTAAATGTCATTTAGACGATCTCACCAAAGATTTGCCAATATTCAGCAAAGAACAAGAATGTAGTTTTAGAGTGTATATTTATTTCTGAACACATCTTTTAAAACAGATGTTGTATAAGATAAGGAGAAGAAGCTATCGCAAACCAATTATGAAGGATTCTGAGACATACAGTATTATCCTTTGCCATAGGATGGAACTGCTGAACTGGTTCTTTTATTTAAGGATTTGCATGGCATCTTTTGTCATGTTGCAATAGATAAGAAGGCCTTCCCATGATGATTTTGGTCTGAGTAACCTCATTCAAATCACTCAAGCAATTTTAGTTCAGATTTTCCCCATTTCTCAGTAACATTATTTCAACATAGCATCCACAAACTTATTGGAGCCCTTTGATTGGCAGAATGGCCTTTTGTTTTTTGCACAGTAAAACCATATCAGTTAAAGTGAAATACCAAACCAAAGTGTTAAATAGATCTTAGATCAATACATTGAAAGCAATGTTTGTGCTAGGTGATGGAATTATCATATATATTCTCTTGAAGTATAAAATATTTATGGTAGAGCAGTATATTTTGTCATAAAAGTTTATTGGTTGTGTGGCTCATGTGAAGTGTATCTTCATGAAAAAATGCTGCCAATGTCTACTTTGCATTTAGATAACATTGTTATTGTAAGGATCAAGAAGGATGTTAACATTGTTAATATTCTTAGAAGTTTTTTTTTTATTGCAAGCATTGATCAGAGATATATGGGGTATTGCATTAAAATTGCATTTTAAACATTTGCCCCAAATCAAGCATAATGGGGTATTGCAATCAATGCAAATCAACTACAAATTTGCATTCAGTCAAAATATTCATTTGGAAATGAACGCAAGTTTCTTGCAATGCCCCAATAGTGATAGTGTTTGGGATGTTTCACCATTAGTTGGAAATGTAAAGTAGTACTTATATCCTTCGCACACCCCACATTGGTCTGTTCAATGCACACTACTGTGCATTCATCACTGAGATCATTCACAAATGGTCTTTGGTACTTAAGCATGACTTAAGTCAAGCCTAAATATTTGTGGCACAGCCCTCTGTCTACTAGACAAGTAATGTGAATTTGCTCTTGGAATCCAAAGTATATTTAATACATGCATTGTGCAATTTATTGATAAGAATATTCTTGTTTACTGGTTAGTAATATGTCATCCTAATAATGATTTTACAATAATAATGACACCCAGAACATGTCATATCAGAATTTAGTTTTTCCAATTGATATATATCTTCCCTGAGGTACCATATCCAGTATTCAATATCATACTTTGATTGAGTGAAAAATTACCCGAGTATGTTTCTTAGCTAACAAATATATATTAGATGTGTCAGTATTAAATTCACTTATTGAACATGTTTTACTTTGCCAGAAAGCAGAATACAATAAAAAGAAAATGTTCCTTTGAAATAAGTTCATATAAAGCTCAACATTGTAATTCTATCCAGGTTACAACTGCATACAAAAATTTTCAACCTGCCAACCAAGACCCCCAATTATTTTAATCAAGTCTGCTCTTTTGTGTCTTAAAATTCAACAAGATTACTGAGATTACTTCATGAATTAAATACTTAAATATTCTACGTATTTAATCCAAGTAAAAATCTGATCATATTCATTTTTTCTGTTTTGAGTATTGAACTGAATACCAGCTCTGATATGAGATGTCTTGTCAAAGGGCACTGGCACATCATGCGATTTCAAGTTTGGTGTAGATCTTGGTGTTTTTGTTTGTGTTAAAAGCACAAATAAGATTGCCTTCCCAAGCTCCAATACAATGAGAGGTTTACAAAAGTTATTTGAATCATAGTATTGGTAGACCAATACCTCATTAGATATCAACCAAGACTAGCTTCATTTAAGTTTGGTGCTGTGCTGATGTGAAATTCATTCCAACACCAAAACCAACTGGTCAAACTATTCTGTTTCAGAAATAAACTAAATGTGGCTCTTTTTAGTCATATTTGAGAGTAACTTTTGAGATAGAGAAACATAAAAATTTGCCAATCTTTCAGAAATTAATATTTTACATAACTTGGTAAAAGTAAAGAAACTTGTTTGTAATGGATTCCTGTCCCTCAATTTTCAAACCAAACTGTACTCTCATCATCAGGCTCCCTGCCTTTGCTTTAAAAAAAAGTAAAAACTTATGGGGCTTTATTTTAATTTGATTTAGTTGCCAACAGGCAAAAAGAAAAAAAATATCAGGGGTACTTTTCACAACTTACTGCCTAAATCATTGAATAAGCTATATGATTGCAATAAACGGGGATTTCAAGGGCTCCCTTTTTAGTTTCCAGTGCTCTTTTGAGCATTTCGGGGGCTAAATTGCCCCCAGCCCCCATGTCATTTTTCCCCTGGTTGAAATTATACTTTTGGAGGTAAAAATGAACATTAAGATAAGTTATTTTGAAATTGGATTATTTTTTGTGAAAATATTGCACCTTATTGTGCACATGAAGCTTTTAAACTGTATATCATGTGCTTGTAAACATTCCCTTAATTGTACAAAGAAGTTTGCCAAATATAATATTTTATTGAAAATGTTAGGGAGTGATTTGCCTGTGTTGGATAATTGAGTAGGCTGACCTTTTTTTTATCATCCAACAGGTCTGAATTCAACAAATTTGCTCACTTCATTCTGGAATTTTTTTCCCCTACAATTTGGTTAGGAATGAGCAATGTTACGTGGAAAGTCGGCTTTAAAAATATTGAACATGTTTATTGTAGAATTTATATAATTGATGAATGGATAACAGACATATATATGTTCTCATTGAACTAATTTATTCTAAATATTTGGAAATTTGTTGATACTTTTACATCAATCCTCTTGTACCCTGTAATAATTGATGAATTTATATCATTTGTTATATTGATATTTTCCCATCCAATGCTGAATATGATGTATATTATGTATTAGCATCACCATCAACACTGTAATTTGTGTGCAACTACTTGGCCATTAGTAATAGCCATGTAGAAGATATGTTAACATGTATATAACCTCAGTATCAAATATGTGTTCAATGCCTGAGTTAGGAACTTTTGGTTAAATTTTGATGATTTGAAATAATAGTTGAAGTCAATTATATACAGTTAACACTGAGCACAAACACACAAGAGTTATTAAATGCATTTAAGGACATTGAAAATAATAATTGTTTGTGGTTTATTCTTAGGCTCAAGTTTCTTCTTCACCATAGGTGTCGGATTTCTTGATCATTGGGGGAATGATTGGTGTCTGATCCCCCCTCCCACGGTAGGGACTTTTAAAGAAATTGACATGTGAAAATCGCATTTTAGAGCATACTAAAATCACTTACTAGGCCATAATATTGTAGTCCACTTTCACTATGTAATTACCAAACACTGTAATACACAACAAGTTTCAAGTTTACAAGTATTTTATTTCAAGAAAAAGAACAACTCAAAACATTGACGCTATAATCAATATCGGCATTCTCTTTGTAAAAAAAACAAACTACAGTGAGATATATAGTGATGATTGACGATAAACAATTTTCTTTTTAACGTTTGCTCATTTTCCCCTCTCTTTTCATTAGTTACTTAGTTTGGTATACATATAATTTTTTAGTTGAAAAGTGATATAAATTGCTTTGATTTCATCGCAAACCCTGCCTTACTTGATTGATCTCACTACAGACGAGTGCATTAACTGTTTTCAAAACACACTTGTTAACTTCAGAAAAATACTGTCTTGGGATTAACTGATTTTATTTTGTTTTTCCTTTTTTTAAAATTCAATATCTGTGTTGTCAATTTTGATTGATTTCATGTATTTTAATAAATTTATCAAATTTTCAGCTCATCCGGCCCAAAGGGCCAGATGAGCTTATGCCGTGGCGTGGCGTCTGTCGTCCGTCCACAATTTCAAAATGCTTCTTCGCCATTTCAATTCTGTTTGCTTTATATGATAGCACTAGGGGGATTCAAGACTTCTACACAAAATTTTGAAATTCATTAAATATGCTAATTTATGCGCATTTTTCAAAATTCACAAAAAATGCTTCTTTTTTATTTGTCGACCAATTTTGAATTTTTTGCTTCCATCTGGTAGAGCTTCATGAGGTTAACCAAACTTCTACACAGAATTTCGACATTTTGACTAGAACAATTTTTATGCTAATTTATGCGAAATTCATTTATGCATATTTCTAAAAATTCACATAAAATGCTTCTTCTTCTTTATTTGTTGACCGATTTTGATTTTTTTCTTCCATCTGGTAGAGCTTCATGAGGTTCACCAAACTTCCACAAAGAATTTTTAAATTTGGAGTAGAAAATTATTTATACTAATTTATGCAAAATCACAGAAAATTCCTCTTAATTTGTTGA
Organism: Lytechinus pictus; assembly: GCF_037042905.1. Lineage (NCBI taxonomy): Eukaryota > Metazoa > Echinodermata > Echinoidea > Temnopleuroida > Toxopneustidae > Lytechinus > Lytechinus pictus. The sequence continues at coordinate 12,267,136 of NW_026974140.1, forward strand.
CTGAATTTCAAACGCTTCTTCTTTATCACTTCAAGTCTGATTTCAATTCTGTTTGCTTTATATGATAGCATTAGGTGGGGGATTCAAAACTTCTACACAGAATTTTGAAACTCATTAAATATGCTAATTTATGCATATTCATAGATCACAAAAAATGCTTCTATGTCATTTCTTCAATTTCAATTCTATATCCTCAATTTATGTCACCAATATAATTCACTAGTGTCAACTGGGCTGAAATTAAAATTGTGTTAAATTTCGTTGCCCTCAAAATATTGGGGGATGATTGTACAGGCCGTCCCCCCACCTGAATTTTTTTTGGATACATCCCCCCCGGGATCGACACCCATGTCCTTCACATCTTCTCTTTTTTTTTTGTACCAGGGGCCTCAGAACCGGGAATGGGCTTCAGCCCCTCATTGCACCATTTTCAGCAAAATGTGTGCAAACATGAAAAAGATTACCATCAGATTGTGATTTTATGCATGTTCAATTCTCCACACTTCCAAATTGTTCTGCTGAACCTTCATATTACCTTTGTATCCAAATTAATATAATCTTTCTTTTTACAGAAACTTTTAAAGATTAAAAAAAAATCTTTTGACTCGCTAACTACCCCTACACTTTATTTAAGTGGATTGGAACTTGAAAAGTAAGTTCCTGATTGGTATTTTGAAAGAAAATATGATAATCCAATGACTTGGGCGAAGGATATTTTGGTGAAAGAGAAAGTGTGCATAATTGTTTGTGAATGAGATCGAGAGAGGGGAAGAGATAGGGGGGGAGAGTGGGCGAGGGTGTCTATTAATAGGTTGAATAAAGAAATTCAAGAAGATATTGTGGATATTGTCATGAGCCTTCAAATGTTGGTAGTATAAAAGGTACATTACCACCTCTTCTTCCAATCAACATGGGGATAATATGGAGGCAACACCTTGAAAATTGAAAAGAACCAGCGATCTATAAATGTAATGCATGTTTTCTTTTGTTGAAAACATGCTGATGAGTCGACTAAAATAAACCGGAATTGTCTCCTCCGCACTGTCGTCCATCGGGGCACTCTACCATTTAGCGCAACTATGGTAACGGACCAAGCTTGTCGAGGTTTGGGTGGAAGAAAATAGTCTACGCCGGAGAGAGACTGGGTGTTGGATTCCCGTATGTTGGAAAAATAAATGATATTTAAGGTGAATAAAGAAAACATATAACACCTAATATATTTCATGATGTAAAATGTGTAAAATTAATACTTTTTTGATAAAATTTGCAGAAACAAATGAACTAGAAATATACTAATCATTCTTTAAGCAAATATGAGACTGAAGATTTAGACTATAAAAATCGGCTGGGGTAATTGTGCACAGTGCAAAATGGTGGTTGGTCTTATTGATTAATTCGAGGAGTACGGTATGTCAGACGCCAATGAATGTAATGCAATACTGTACAGAATTGACAAAGTTAACTTTTCGTCGGGGTTTTAGCATTTCTAAAAAGAACTTTATATCAACGAAAATCGGAAAACACTGACTATCTTCTTCGACACGTACACATGCACAGTTATGATGCCGGTACGTTTGCGGTGATTGATTGCTGGCGTTGGCAGAAATAAGGTTTATCGCGACGACAGCGTTAATTGGGAGTTGGAGAGGGGAGATTCCCTCCGAACAAATAAATTATCATAACAGTTAAGAAATTTATTTCCCAAAGTTCTCAAGAATATCATGCCATCGATAAAGAGACCAGGGAAGCCAATTAGGCCTTCATCTGCATCTGCTCGTCTGGAATCTCGATCGCAACCAGCGCCATTTGAAAATGGACGTCCCGCCACAGCAGCACCGGGACTGTTCGGCCAGGGACGGGCAGCTGGCCGGGGAGCAGGTCGGGGAGCCGGCCGTGGAGCAGGTCGTGGAGCTGGCGGCTCGGGACATGGAAGTTCAACAAATGTTGCACCTGCAAAAAATACTAATTGGATGTTGAACCGAATGGCAGACTTGGACATCGATGTAAAAAATGAACAACCAGCTAGGAGAATGACTCTTGGAGCTGTGGATGGTCTGACTGACAAGGATAAAGAACAGGCAGCAAGAGTTCGGCACTACGCAAATTCGGCACCTCCTGGGACCTCACTCAAGGTAAAACTTTAACGTTAAGTTATTCTAGTAAAGTTAATTTTTTTTTTTCATCACACCAAGTCATCATACGCATGCCATTATTTGTAGTAATCCTTTTAGTTCAAAAATGAATATTATTTATTAACATTTTTCTTTTTTGTCCTTTTTTAAAAACTTGCATTGCAGACTGCCTCTTTGATGTATTACGGTTGGAACTACCCCTTATCTACCACCTAATTTTCTTCGCATCGTATCTGCGAAAATATATATCAGTTTTACCTAGATTTTGTTTAATTTGTGCAGAAATTGAGCAGATGAGATTCCCATGTTTAGATCGACGACTCAGATTCTATGCACGTAGATATCGGCGAACAACGAATACAAGGATTTCACATTTGCTCATTTGTACCCTTCTTTTGAAACTGACCACCTGCTATACACTGAGTTTATGGCCAATTCTTATCACGGTGGCAAAATATTAGACTCTTCCAAATCAGTTCTATGATGTCACCGTGCTAAATGATAGTCTCACTCCCGGTCTCACTACTCCCACTGTGAGCTCCGGCACATGATTTGACAACGGATATTTGTTCTAAAGCTGTTTCCTATCAGATTATTTGGTATGAACAACTGTTTTGCAGTGGGGTTCGGGTCTGGTCAATACAATTTTGATAAATTCTACAAAATTTTTACCTTTTTATCTCGTAAATTAGATTCTTATCCTTCCTTTGGTACACGTATGGAAACTGCACCTACTCTCCCACGCGTACGTTTGTAATGCGCAATAATCTTTAAAAATGCGCGCAAAGGTCGGTTTCAAAAGAGGTGGTTGATGGTTTAACTATACAAATTGAAAGAGAAAGAAGGGGAGATAAAGAAAAGAAAAAAAAGAAAAGGGGGTAAAAATGAAAATATAGAAAAACTATCGGTTGGGGTCAAGTAACTGATTATTTAGTAGAAAAAAATTGTTTCAATTTCTGGCATTGTCTGGAAAGTCAAGTGAATTTTAGAATATCAATTGAATCCGAGTGCACCTAAGCTAAATCCAGGCATTGCTTGGGTTGTAATATCCTTGCTAACTTGCTGTGTACATGTATCTATATTGAGCAAGCCTTCAAGGACCTAATGTAGGCCACAGTGTTTTTACGCAATGAAAAATTGTTAATTTTCCCTCTCAGATTTTTCCTTATAATATATTGATTATCATGAGTCCATCAAGAAAAGTCATTGGTAACTTTTAAAGGTTGGACAATGTCCCCTCCCAGCCCAGATGCTGCCACAAAGTTACCTTCCAACCCCTGACTCTCTGTGTCAACCCATAGATATTAGTTCCCATGGACCTATAAATTATGTTTAAGTTTTGTCTGTATATGTATCAGTGAGTCAACAAAATACCAGGATTGTCGCATCACCTCAATTTACTTTTTTGTCCAGGTTTTTGTTCTGAATTATTTCATTTATGTTGTTTATTTTGTTCATTTATTTAATTGTTTACATTTATACAATGTATCTTGGTATTTTTTAAAACTTTTATTTATTTATTTATTCATTCATTTATTTATGTATACATTTTTTTTTTATTTTTTAAATTATTATTATTTTTTTTTTTTGGGGGGGGAGGTAGGTCCTAATCCATACTTGTCTGTTACATACACAGTGTATCTAGGTGGGTGTAAAAGCTACAGCCACAAGTCCTTTATGTTACGATTGCCAATTGCATTTCCATTATCAAAAGATTGCACCAACCTGATCATCTTACATGGCAAACCATAAAGGTTTCTCTGTGATGAAGAAATTTTCTCTGGATATGTTTGAAATTCAGAGACAAACGGAAAAAGCATTTGTTTGGTGTACTTTCTGGTCTCTGCTTGCAGTATTTGAAATGGAACAAGTAGCTGCTTCATTTGAAATTGTAAAACTTAAAACATTAATTGGAATAAAAATCACATTCACAAGATGCCATTAAACAATTATTTTGGTGCTCCAGGTTGAAAATAATAAATAGAGAACAACTCGCTGAGCAAAATAATGAAAATTTTATCAAAATCTAATTAGAAATATTTAGCAAGTTATTGAATTTTAAAGTTTAGCAATATTGAATAAATGTATATATATTTCATATAATAAATATACAAAATAAATAAGTGGGGATATGACATCATCAGCTTGCTCATTGCATATTCCTGAAGACATGAATAGATCTATTTCACTGGAATAATCCAAAACTTTGAAATGTCGTAGCTTTTTAAAATAGTCCTTGTCCAATTTCAATTTCAGAATAGATGGTGAATATCATCCAATGTCTAGCACTTTATATTTCAGATCATTATTTTGGCACCCCCAGCAAGCTTAACTGGAAAGCTATAAAAGAAGATTATAAATGAATACAAAACTCACCTTTGGATTATCTTCTTAACAGACAGAGAATTAAACTTGATAGACCTGTCAAAAGGAGATTACTCTTGATGGCTTGATTGAATGGATGAAAGGCTTTTGCCTTTGAAAGTCTGATAAAGTAGTATCTCAGCCTGTCAAGAAAGTTGCTCTGAATGTATACCCAATAACTCTAGTAACTTACTGATCAATATATATTGATTGATGATGTACATCTTTACCAAATTACTTAATTTAAACAAAAAATACACAAAGATTTTATTCAGTTGTTGGAGAAAAAAAAACTCAAGTCATTGATTTGTAGGCAAAGATGAGCAAGTTTGAGCTTGTGTACCCTAGCAGATTCCATGTTAATTTTTTTTTAGATATAAAGGTAATTTTACATTAAAGTACATGCATGTACATGTATGTACATGATTGTAGAAAAGACTTTGGACAGGCCTGCAAAGCCATGCATCAAGGCAAAGTGTATCTTTACCTCACAATAATGTATTTGTCATAAAATACTTCCGATTAGGTGATGTTTGAAATATTTATGGATAAATAATTTTAAATGTATACATTTAGTAATTTGGTTTTAGAGAATTAAAAATTCAATTCTTTTTTATTAATATGAAAATTATCCATGTAAAAGTTATCAGAAATAGATTCCATTTTATCTCATACTCATTTTTTCATCTTCATTGGCCAGTAAAAGTCAATAACCTTTGATTAAACCATTGTATTGATGAATGGGTCAATCATGACATCATAGATTGTTAAATGTTTGTCTCATACTTTCTTAGTATCCCCCGCATGTAAGTTATTATCTGTGGGAGATTATCCTGAGGGGATCTAAATGACATCTATCAAAATGAGAAGCCACAATTGCCTTGAGTTTTAATAGCCTGAGATGGTGTGCCTAGTGTTTGTTTGTTATACTCCACTGAATTTATGCAATGTCTGAAGCATTCCGTTTTATTCCACCCTTTTGAATCAGTGACCTATTAAAAAAGAAGAATCATTGACTAGAATCATCAAAAGAAGGGTTAGCGCACCAGCAGAAGGGATTGTTGAGTCCCAATGGTTGCTATAGGACGAGGAACGGTTCTACGTGACGTTGGTCCCGCAACATTTGAATGTTAAGGGTATCTATTCATGCATTGTTGTGATGCAATGAAGGGGAATGATGATTTCTATGTGGTGAGATAATATATTAGGATTCACACTTATCAACAAGTTCAAGTGATAAGCCAGTTTTTTATGGCTTCATAAAGGCATGGCATGTTTACTTGGTCTGTACTTGTTGATTGCTGGGTAAACTTCTAAATTACCACCATCTCTGACTGGATGCTTGTTTTGTAGACCTTCTAGGAGTGTCAAATTACTCAGGGTCAGGTTTTGATGACCCGCCGTTCCAGGATTTGGCACCATATACATGTACCTTTGCCTATTTCACGATGTTTGTTGTAGTCGTGTATAGCATCCCAAGCAAAGGACTTGATGTGACTTGTGTGTGTCAAGAGGTTTATGTGCAATGGTTTTATCTCAGGAATCGTCCCGTATTTAGTTCACCATTTAATGGGAACCAACTTTTAATTCAATTTACAACATGTGGTGCGAGATGGTAAGATATTCATCCATTCTGAAAGTCTGGAAAGTTTCAAGGGAACCATATCAGTGTGTTGAGGTTCTGTATCTCTCACTGTCATTATGTGTTTATGCGTTGCTATAGGGATGTGTAATGGAGGCATACTCTGAGTCAAAATTTGTTGAGTCTGGAAGGTACAATGTGTTATTCTTACTTATAGGCTTACAAAGAAAACATTAAGGAGATATTTATGTTTGGAATTCTTTGGGTAGTCTACTGACTAGTACTGAGTCCTGGAAACATTCTCAAAGAAAAGAACTGTAGTCAGGATGAGAGAAATCACATACAGCATTCAAACTGTAACATTTTTGTATTTAATTTTTCTCAATGTTTCCACAGATTGAAGAAAAGATCAATCTAGACGACCTGCACAGCTTGAAGAAATTCTTTGAGGTAAGATTCTGTTTCATTCATTTAAACTCCAGGTTCACCATATGATTGATAGCAATTGATTTGAATAAATGGTGTACAGTAGTTGAAGAAGTTGCATTTTGTTCAGAAGAGCCTAAGGATACCCCATGGGCAGTTTGCCAGTGTTATTGTTATAAAATGTATTGTTATTTGTCCCCAGTAGCATAAATCATGGTTTGATACTTTGATGCCTTGTGGAGCATATATGATATATTGGATAACTTAGTTTTAAAATCAAATGAATTTTACTTTATCATTTTTTTTGCTTTAGATTTTAAGCCAAATAAAAGTAGTGACACAAACCATATTATATGACTATGTTAGTTTTTATCCTTGAAAAAAAAACATGTTTCTATTAATGTTGTGATAATTTCATTGAAATGCAGGAAGCTGATGTGGACCAAAATGGAACGTTGTCCCTGGATGAATTTAAGACCGTCTTAAGAGGTTCTCTTAGTCTTAGAACCAAGGTAGCTATATATAAAATCTTTTAGCCAGCAGCAATTCATCAAAAAAGAGTTGGAGTTCAAATGGAACTAAGGAAAAAATCTTATCTAATCCCAAAAGTGCCTGTTTCTAATTGGTGAAAAAAATCAAGATGTATTTTATTTTTGTTTAGTTGTTTAAATGGCAAGTCCTATTTGAAGAAATGATAAAGAAAAACAAGCTTAATGCTGAAAATTTAATGACAATCAGATGTAAAATAAAGAAGTTAAGAAATTTTTGCTTGATTTCACAAAACACATTATGTGCATATCCTGGTCAGTATACAAATGAAAGAACCGATGATGTCACTCACTCGCTATTTTTTTGTATTTCATAGTTTATTTGAAATTTTGACTTTCTCATAATGTGAAACAAAGTTGGATTTCTTTCTTAAATGTGGAATTGCCTGTGGTGAATTGTGATTTGATGAAGGGTTTCCTTATTGTCAAATCTGCAAAAATTCAAATATTATATCATTCATACAATAAAATAAAAGAAATATAGTGAGTGAGTGACATCATAATTCTCTTATTTGCATATCACTGTGTTGTGCATTTTCTGTTTTGTGAAAAATAAGCAAAATTTAAAATCTCATATGTGTTTAACATTCAATTTTTATGAAATTTTCAACATTATACCTCTTTGATTTTTTCCTCTTTTCATTCCAATTGATATATTTAGCTTGAGTGGACTTGACCTTCAATAAAACTTATTTGCAATGAAGAATTGGGTGGAGTTTGTAAATATGACCCTTTTCTCTATAATCCAAAAGCAAGCATCCAGTACATTTACAGAATATGTGACTGAGTATTTGGAGAAAATAAAGTACCATCATAATTTACTTTTGAATGTCAGACAACCCACCAATACTACTACTAGAAATGGTTGGTCATTCTGATGAAACAGCAGAGATAAGACTTTTGCATGGTCACAAACTATTTGATGTTTTGCGCTCTGCTAGAATCACACATTAGAGTCAGAAAGCTGTAAGCAGGTTGCAGTATTTTACATTAAAAAAGGATTTCAGCAAGCACAACTATTGTTTTGATCACACAACATTTTTATGAAGGATTTTACTAGAAGTAGTTAAAACAGAAAAATCACCGCTCTTCTGATATTGGCTTTTCAGTAAAAGAGAGAACATTCTCTGTTTCCCATGATATTTATTTTACCTTGTGTGTGTTGGAAAAGAACTTGTGTACCAACTCTAATCTTTCACTGCCTTGTAGCTCTATCAGACCTGACATAAGACATTGTCATGCTGTTCATTGACTTCTAAAATGTAGAGGTGAAGTGTATCCTGACGATAAGTAGAGTTGAATAACAGCAGAAAAAGTAGTATTGAGTGAGGTATTGAAAGTTTGATGAAAATCCATCAAAGAATATGGGAGTTATCGGGGGGGGGGGGGGGGGGGGGGGGGCAGTAAAATATATTGCTGTACACACGCGTGACCAAAAAAACGCGTTTAAAGGGGTGTTTTTTTTCTTCAGTTTTGGACGCAGGCCGCGCATGCACTCGTTAAGGGTATAAAAAACACTGATTTAAAAAAAAAAGGGGTAGTTTTGAAAGACTGGTCAGTGGTCAATCGCAGGGTCAAACATATTTAGGGTATTTTTTTTCTAAAGCTTTCTTTTATTAAGACTAGCCAAATGTGTTTAGGGTATGTTTTTTCCCCAAGCTTTTTCCCCGGGTTCATATTCTGGCGACAACTTGTTTAGGGGCCAAAATGTGTGAATAAAGCCCGTGAAAAATTTGTTTAGGGGATTATTTTGCACACAGAAAAACTTGTTTAGGGGGTGTTTGGAAATAATTTGGCCACGCGTGTGTACAGCAATACATTTGACTGCCCCCCCCCCCACCCGGGGTAATTAAGTTTTCATTTTTTTATATGAACGACTCTCTTTTTCTTTGATTGATTTTCATCAAACCTTCACCAATAGTTTTTTTTTTTTTTTTTTTTTTCTTTTATCGAGACCAACTTATTGAGGTGAACTTCCCCTTTTAATGCAATATGAAATTGTACATGTGGTTGAGAGCCTTTTTTATAAATACAATATTCTATACTTTCTAAAAATTCATAATTTTCTTATTGTTCCCCATGTTTTATTATCTTAAAAACAGAGTTTGAATAATTTTTTAATGGAATATTTTTAAATAGATAGATATATTTGGTTTGGAAACTCATTCAAACTGTTCTAGAAAAGAAAGGAGGAGGAAAAGAACAGAGATGGGATTTGTTTGTGATTGTGAAAAAGTGAAAATATATATATATATATATACAAAAATCTTATTCAATCTGTAATCAAAACCGAGATATTCTTCAAATCACAATACAGATCTGTTAACATTTTACAAAGTTTGAGCAAATTAAATTTGCACTTTCAGTTGATGAGAAAAGAATAAAAAATTGTGCTCAATTGTGCATTTTGATTTATTAGTTTTATGGTAATTATACTTTTGAGATTGATAATATTTAACCTTGCAAGTTTGCAGATTTGGTTTCATATTGTCAATTTATTGATTTTTTTCAGGTCAATGTATTGTCTACGGAAATGGGTTTGAAATTACTAAGATGAAATATAGCTTCTGAATAGTTTCTTTCTTTCATCCTTTTTTTTTTTGCATTTGAATTTTGTTATAAGACTGATTGAAATCTTTTTGTCACCATCATATCTGTAAAAAGATCTCTATCTTTTTGTGGGAATAAACACAACCTGGAAGGAAAAAATATTGGATTCGTGAAAAAGTAAATGTACTTGAGATTATCTCTAATTTAAAATATAAAAAAAAATCTTTCAACAGACAAGTACAGTACATGTACCTGATGCCAAAGGCTATTGTATACTTTTATATACCTTTTTTCCTTAATTTCTTTGGCATGATTGTATTAATAATTGTTATGTTATATTTTGATATATGATATATAAAAAAAAACTGTGGTAAAAAAGAATGTTTCAATGTATGCAATATATTTTTTTCTCTCTCATTTGATTAATGAACATCAACATGCTAGCACTAAATTATACAAAGGCTACCAAGAAATAGGCATAATATTACTCCTCTTTCCATCATCCATCATGTTACCTGGGATACGACCTCGGATTGCATCCCTCTTAGTGCATCTGTCTAGTCTCTTTTTTCATGTGATCAGTGCTATAAGGGCATTCATTGTGTAGTACATTATATGATTTATTACCCTTCTGGCTCTTACCAGGTTATATGTTGGCTTTAACATGTCACTTTGATATCAAGAAGCTAACACCTGATGGAAAGGGATATTACTTTGTGCAGGTGTTTTTGGCAAAGAATGAAAAATTAATGGCTATATGTTGCTATCTTGTTGCATGTATATATTGGCGTTAGCAAAACGTGCTATTTTAATCCGGACATGATGAGTTCCTGACTTTATGAATAAGAAATTATGGTAGATTTATCATCTGTTGAAAGATGAAAGGTCTTATGTGTTGAGATAAATATGAGGTATTTCTCTTTAAGCTAGATGGTAACTCTGATACAGCAAAAAATAAGATTTTGCCAGAATAGGCCTACTGTAAATAGCATTGGTTGGTCTGTATATTTTAACTCATTTTTTTTTTACTTTGTGCATTTAGTTGGGACTCCTTTATATATTTATGTGCATGCATGGAGAATAAGGGTCATCCTGACCACACAATTTGCCAGTTTTTTTATGATTTTTTTTTCTTTGTTATTTTTCTTTTGTGAAAATTGTGCTTATTGAGGAAGATGATGTTTTGTATAACATACATGTTCCTATTCAAATCAGTTTTACATCAGGTTGAACTTACCCTTTAATCTTGGCTACAAGATAGGACAACCGGACAAGTGAATGAATAACTACAATTTCTCATAGATTACTAACCTTTTTTTTTCTTATGTGTCTGTTCTCCCCTAACAGAATGATGAGGAAATTACAAATCTGTTTATGAAAATAGATTTCAATTCAGAAGGAACCATTGATTGGGTAAGTTGGTCGAAAAGACAATGATAATGTAGAAATCTTACAGAAAAGGCAAGCGCAAAATAACTAAAATTTATGTTAAAAGACACTTCTTTAGTTTTTAAGTGGAATATCTATGCCAATAGGCCAGTTTACCAAATGATCCAATTTTTTTTCCTTGGGACTCTAGAAACAATGTATTCTTATACCTGTGAAATAAAGTTTATTCATTACTAATAGGTAAAAGGGATACATATAAAATACAACACTTTGGATCCCCTTTGTGTACATCAGCCGTTGATATGTCTTGCAAGGCTTTGCAAGCATTTATATTGTCAAGAACAACTTTTGTTTATTATAATTTGATTATGTGGTACAAAATGTCTTACTTTATCATATTTTCCCCACTGGAAGTATCTCTTTTCTTTGCACCTGCTTTCCTTTAAGAAAATCAATACATTCAGGTGACAGAATATTGAAATGTTTGCATCAGCTTCTAAATTAATCTACAAAAATAAAGGAATGTGCCTTTCATTTTTGTCTCGCCTGCATAGCAGAGCGAGACTATAGGCGCCGCTTTTCCGGCGACGGCGGTGTCGTCAACATTGAAATCTTAACCAAGGTTAAGTTTTTGAAATGTCATCATAACTTAAAAAGTATATGAACCTAGTTCATGAAACTTGGACATAAGGGTGATCAAGTATTACTGAACATCCTGCCTGAGTTTAGGGTCACATGATCAAGGTCGAAGGTCATTTAGGGTCAATGAACTTAGACCATATTGGGGGAATCAATATCGAAATCTTATCCAAGGTTAAGTTTTTGAAATGTCGTCATAACTTCTAAAGTATATGAACCTAGTTCATGGAACTTGGACATAAGGGTGATCAAGTATTACTGAACATCCTGCCTGAGTTTCAGGTCACATGACCAAGGTCAAAGGTCATTTAGGGTCAATGAACTTAGACCATGTTGGGGGTATTTGTGGAATTGTCATCATAACTTTGACATTTTATGGATCTAGTGCATGAAACTTAGACATAAGATCAATAAAGTATCCCAGAACATCCTGTGCGAGTTTCAGGTCACATGACCAAGGTCAAATGTCACTTAGGGTCAAAGAACTTTGACCATGTTGAGCATTTTTGGAATTGTCATCATAACTTTGACATTTTATGGATCTAGTGCATGAAACTGAGACATAAGATCAATAAAGTATCCCAGAACATCCTGTGCGAGTTTCAGGTCACATGACCAAGGTCAAATGTCACTTAGGGTCAAAGAACTTTGACCATGTTGAGCATTTTTGTGGAATTGTCATCATAACTTTGACATTTTATGGATCTAGTTCTTGAAACTTAGACATAAGAGCAATTACGTATCCCAGAAGATCCTGTGCGAGTTTCAGGTCACATGACCAAGGTCAAAGGTAACTTAGGGTCAACAAACTTTGATGATGTTGGGGGTATTTGTGGAATCGTCATCATAACTTTCAAGTTTATAGATCTAGTTCATGAAACTTGGGACATAAGAGAAACCCTGTATCCCTGAATAATAATAATAATAATAATAATAATATAGGGTATTTATATTGCGCACATATCCACCTTGTTAGGTGCTCAAGGCGCTCCTATATTACCCGGCTAAGCTAGGCGTTCATAGCGCACACAGCTTTTTAACCCTATAGCACCTAAACCGCCCGAGACCGCCCTTCCTATTACACACTGAACCGCCCTTAACCGCCCGTACGTTTTCTTTGCGCTATAGTATCTCTTGTCTATGATTTACCGTGGTAATATTGCGTGTGCATACCGTATAGGTTGGCTGCTATATAGATCTGCATAGAAAAGTGTATGCTCCTATTGAGTATAATAGAGAAAAAACGATTGACATGCATCGGTGTGTAGCAAGTTCCAGACTGTTGCGCAGTCAATCTCAGCAAAGATGGCTGCGTCCATGTCTCGGAAAACCACTTACTTCGCTGAAGAAGCTCGGGCGTTGCTATATGTTCATCAAAACGTTGGATATCACACAGAGTGACATCTAGATGTGAGTTGGAATTAATTTTTGACATATTTGATCCAAGATTTGGCGAAAACTTTAGTATTCTGTCAGTGATACTTTACATTTTTTTTAAGGCGTGGGACTGGGGCGGCTGAAACCCGAACTTTTGTTTTTTTTTCTTCTCGCTCTGCAAACGATTGTCAAAGGTCAATATTCGTACATCTGATTGAACTTTGCCATGTACCATTCTATTCAACAGGTCCTATGCTACAAAATAAATATAACTTGTAATGAACAAAAGTAAATGTATAAAAAACTATTTCAATTTGTTTGAAACAATGCCTACTTATTACCAGTTTTATTGTTTCCTCCAGTGAGTAATTGCCATTATGCATAGGAATCTGTAGGTGCTATAGGGTTATGGAATCACTTCCTACCGGTACCCATTTACCTCACCTGGGTTGAGTGCAGCACACTATGGATCAGTTTCTTGCTGAAGGAAATTACGCCATGGCTGAATATCTTGTGCTTGTTTCTGGTCACATAACCAAAATCAAAGGTCATTTAGGATCAATGAACTTTGGCCATGTTGGGGTGTTTGTTGAATTGGCATCATAACTTTGAAAGTTTATGGATCTAATTCATGAAACATAGACATAAGGGTAATCAAGTATGAATGATTGTTTTGCACCTGTCTTAGGTCACGTGATCATGGTCAATAAAGGTCATGTTGGGTCAATGGACATAGTATTTTATTATCATATGAGTGTTTTCTTTTGTGAATAATTATTTAATAGCTGTTTTCAAAGTCAGCACTGCTGCTATATCGAATTACATAATGCAGACGAGACTGCCAGAGGCGTTCCACTTGTTCATAATTCATATCAATGATAAAATGTATAGAGTTGTGTACTGTGCATACAAACAATGTACGTTTCTATAAATCTTTGGTAGTGATATATCTACAAAAATGGAATATCTTCATATCTGTATTTAAAATCTTAATCTCAATCTTAAGTGAGATTCCTGAGTAATCATATAGAACAAAGATTTATTTCTTTTCAAAAAGTGAAGAATGGTTTAAATGACGAAACTATAATGATTTAATATTTAATTAAAGATACTGATTGAATGTTCTAACATGCTGGCAGAAGACAGATATCATGAATGTGGTATTCACAAAAGACAGAAGAGCGCCCCTTTGCGATAATAGCACTGCCTCTAATGACCCTAAGAATTGTCGCGCAGCCGGCCCCACTTTTCCTTGTGGGTTTCTGACCTTAATTGCTGCAGGTACCACAAAATCAAAATGGGAGCATCCTTTTGTATTTAGCAATATCATCAACACAACCGTTCATGTCATTCACGAGACAAAAGATAATTGATTGTTGATAGAAAGGAGACCTTGCACTATGCTGGCGCATATGCCTCATTGCAGGGCCCTATATCACAATGCTTAGCAATTGATTGTTAGGCTGATATTTATGATTGATCATACACAATAATGAATGCAATCAATTGTAAAAACCAGCCTTGCAATCAATATCTAAGCTTTATGATAGAGGGCCCTGAAGTCGTTATGAGACATTCAAGCTCTGCTTGGTAGAATAGAATCGACTTCATCTTGGCTGACAATGGGTAGCTAGGGCATGTGTATTGATTTGTTGTTTAATAATCAATGGTAGGTAGTTGAAGTGTAAGTCATCATTAGCGCATCATTTCCCTTTGCTTGATTTGAACTGAGATTGTAACTGATTGAATTCTAGTACTACCATCTGTTTGTAAGTTTGTTATTGCTTTGCATGCTTTATAATTTATGTGTATTGTATTTTTCTTTCAAAGCAATTCTATTGAATTTTAGAATAAAACTTGCACGCCACTTTATATCAGTTGATACCATCTTTTGAAAGTCTGATCATAGTGGAATTATATTTCTGTTTAATGTAAATCATGGTCAACTACCTGAACCAGTGTTGTTGTTTTTTATAGGAGAATGGGAGTAAATATAATTGATACCATCTTAAAACTATCTTATGAAATTATCAGGTCTTGACTTTAAGATATCTGTTCACTTGATTGCAGGATGAGTTCTGTACCTACATGCAGCTTGAGTATGAAGAGAAGGAGGATGCTTATCTACGCAAGAAAGAAGTAGACCTCCACACCCCAGCAGTCATCCTGTCCTCACCACACAGAGAACCTGTTCTAAGAGTCACTAACATGAGTGATGGCACCTGTGTTACCACAAGTCAGGTAAAGCAAAAGTAGCCGTATAGAAGGTGTTGTAGTAGTAGTAGTAGTGGTGGTGGTGGTGGTGGTAGTAGCAGTAGCAGAAGCAGTAGCAGTATCAGTAGTAGTAGTAGTACATGTAGTAGTAGTATTGGAAATAGCAAGAGTAACAGGGGCGGTAGTAGTAGAAATACATTAGTTACATCAGAATTAAGGATGAATGAAAAGGAAAGAAGATTTGAAAAGAAGAAGTAAGGCAAAGCAAGGGGAGAAGGTATTATATGGAAAGAAAAATGACAGAGGAGGAGGAGTGGGAGGACAAGAAATAGAAAGGGAAACCAGGAAAAAATTGAATGTATAATATCATTGATATTATATTTTATAAACATTAAATAAAATCCCAACAACTCAGACTGGGATGATTCAGGGTATGTAGAAGCTTGAAAATGGCATGAACAGAATGAAATCAAGAGTACTATTTTACTAATATAATTCATTGACTTTCTTTTCATTTTTTTTTCTTCAAAGGATGGCACAATAGCTTTTTGGAGTGGCAATATGGATTTGAAGAGATGGAAATCTGTCATGGTAAGTATTGGATCTCTGACTGTATTGAAGTGTTGTGGACCAGAGGCAGAAGCCACAAGGTATAAGGTTCAAATCCCAGTGCAGCTCCATAGCAAGATGTTAATCTATTTACCACTCTCTAAAGTGTTCAATAATGTGGTACCTGTAAGGATGCAAATAACAATGTTGTTAGCTTGATTGATTTGGCCGCTTATTGCTGGAATTCTCCCAGTATACAGGCAAGCCATACTTCAGTACCGGTAACTAGAATGATTGCTTAAATTGCTTAGTGAAACATAGTTCTATATAAAAGCAGAATGTCATTGTAGTATAAATTGTTATGAAAATACAATAATATACTAAATAGGTTCATTATTGCGGATTGAAATAATAGCTAGAGGGTATTCATTTGTCTCGCAATCTACTATGGTCAACAAGGAAATTCGTGATCACTCTCGCAAAAAGTGTTCACTGGCTTTCTAGGAAATTCGTGATCACTCTCGCAAAAAGTGTTCACTAGCTTACAAGTTCACGAGCTTTCGAGTGCCACTGCAACTCTTTATCAAGTGACGAAAATTATCTGATAACGTACTCTATTTATACTAATCTCCAGGACCGTACGCACGAACGCGAGAACAATAGGTGGGCATTGATCCGTTGCGTCGGTATGCGGTGCGGCCGGTAATCCGTATATGCAAATAAGCCGGGGGTATATGCAAATACGCCGTGGGTCGGCGTTATGCAAATTAGACAAAATTGGCGGGCTCGCTAGTTTCCCGTGGGCGGGGGCTGACTAGCTGAGCGGTCCCTCGTTCGGGGCCGGGAACGATCGGGTCGGCGTGCACTGCCAGGTAAGGGGGTATTGTGCTGTCTGATGGTTCGCATCCAGAAGTCGGGGATGTCGATCCCGCTGTCTCTGTTGAAGTTGTTAGGACAAAGACGTATACTAATAGCCTCCTTAATCCTGCGTGTATACCAATGTCTCTCTTTGGCAATGCAATGTACACCCTCCCAATCTGGGTGGTGTTGTTTCTCCCAAGCATGTTCTGCCACCGCGGATGTGTCGGTTCGCTGTAACCGAACATCGCGCTTGTGTTCAGAAATGCGTTCAACTATCGGTCGGGCTGTTTCTCCGATGTAAGACCCGTCACATCCCTGGCAAGGAATGTTGTATACTACGCCATCACGTCTGTGATTAGGGATAGGGTCTTTGGGGTGTACAAGCTGTTTGTGTAAGGTGGTGTCCGAGCGGAAAACCGTTCGGATACCGTGACCTTCTAATCGGCGTTTAAGTTGTTGTGAGAGGCCATCTATGTATGGCAAGACTGTGCAAGTCTTGAAAACCTTCTGATCCCTTGGTGGTTGTTTTTTCTTGAAAGTGTTCTTGATAAAACGGCGTGGGTAGCCGTTGCTGTACAAGGCGCCACGTATGTGTGCTCTTTCTTTCGGGAGTTCAGGTGGGTGAGTTATGATACGTGCTGCTCTGTCGAACAGGCATTTAACAAGACCCTTCTTGACCGATTTGTCGTGATGAGAATCATATGGTATGTATTGGTCTGTATGAGTGGGCTTGCGGTAGACAGAGGTGGAGAGTTTCCCGCCCTCGTGTCTTTGGACTAGCGTGTCAAGGAATGCTAATTTCTTGACACGCTAGTCCAAAGACACCATAGTAGATTGCGAGACAAATGAATACCCTCTAGCTATTACAATAATATATGTATGGTAAAAAAAGCACCTTTTTTCTCAGTCATATAGCTTTTAAAAAATTGTTTATTTTTTAAAACATGCTAACAAATTTTGGAGCCAATGAAGGAGTTATTCAATGCAGCCTTGAGTGTTGTCCAAGCCTTTCTTTTTTTTCCAGGTTGAACAGAACACGACGAGACAAAAACCTAAGTGGGTTACAGACTTTGTGATGATGACACAATTTAACAAGATCATAGTAGGAACAGGGTGAGTGTGGTTTACTCATTTGAGTCACAACTTTTTTGTATGAAGAGTTCGATTCTAATTTCCAAAAGGGGCTAAGTACACTTTTGTATAAATAAGAAAGTGCTTTTTTGGGTCAAACCTTGTAAAGGCGTCTGCAGTAAAGTGATATTAAAAGGTAAATTTTGTTATGATTACTTTCGAGATTAGGGTTTAAACTATTGTTCAGAGACAGGTACCAAGCTGAATAATGTTCAATAATGCAATTCTCATTAAAAGTTGCAATGGCCGTTTTAGGTATGAAACTCTTCCATAAATGCAAGATTGCTTATGGTTTTCCGTTACTTGAATGAAATGGGAGCATATTTCCATCAAATGTTGGGCAATTCCATAAAATGATCAACCTTTTTGTACATCAAACCCCCTTTTTTATCAAGCTTTACTTCACTAAATAAACTGACCAAGTCATGGTCTTTAGAGAACATTACAATCTGTCAAAAGAACCAGAAATCAGAGACAGAAAACTTCATAAAGGTCCCACATATAGAGGGTTGGACGTACATATTTTATGGAATTGCCCTGTTGCTTAAATTTTAGCTCATCCATTTCCTTTTTTTTTTAAAGATATACCCTCTTTTCTGCATCCTTTTTTTTTAGAAATAAAAAGAAAAGAAGGATTCTATTAATTTCATGAATAACAAAAATATTGAATGAACTGCAATCTACCAATTGTTAAGTACCTTTTGTTTAATAAGAATAAAATCAACACAAGAAAAAAAAAATGTATTAATATTGGAGCAAGTGCTCAGTGGATTAATGAATGCCCAAGGTTGTATGAAATTAATGAAACAATTGTTAAAATTTTATGAAGAATCATTAACTTCTTTAGGGAAGAAGAAGCATCCATGTAATGGCAAACTGTTCAATATAACTTTGTGTAAATATGGCTAAACTTTCATTTGTATGGATACTGAAAAAAAAATGATTTAGAGTTGAGTTAGTCTTACCATAACAATAGTCTAATTTAAGTGTTATCTTTTCTCATTTATTACATAGTGACCGAGAAATCCAGTTTTATGAACTTTCTACATTTGAGCCATATTGTCAGGTGACTGGACTAGAGACTACACCTCTGAAGCTAACATACTGGTAAGCTTTTTTTTCTCACAGTCCTTATTAGAGGTTTTGATTGTGTAAACTTGTATTCGTGAACTGTTCTTCTTATACTTGTAAATCATAATTTGTCTGACATCATGTATGGAAAAAACCTATTCAATTTGCTTTTTAATATCAGCCTTTGTACAAACCCCCCCTCCATTTTAGATTTTCTTGGACCCCTCTTCTTCTTTTTTTCATATTTGGTAATGAGCTCATAGAAATGGTTTATCACTTGCATTACATATACCTGGAGCCCGGGGGGGGGGGGCCACTTACATTGACGAGTGGATACCATGCGCGACCAAAAAAACACGTAAAAAGGATGTCCTTTTCACGATAGGGCACGTTACGTACGTAACGTGATAAGGGTGTCAAAAACACAAAAATAATGAAAAAAGGGTGTCTATTTCGCTAGGAAAATTACGTGTTTAGGGTCGAATTTGCGGGAATGATAAAACAAAATTAAAATGTTTTATAAAGGATGTCCATTTTGCCCCAACACTTCGTGTTTAGAGTCCGATTTGCGCGAGGTGTAGAAGGTGGGGTCGTACTAAACCAAATAAGGTAAAGCCGATGACCGAAGGACCCGAAACAATAAAACATTCCTGTACTTGTTTAGGGGTTCATTTCAAGGAATATTTGCCAAGAGTATCGTTTTGTTTCCAATGCTTGTTAAGGGTAGGGTTTCACACGCCAATACTTGTTAAGGGGTGCATTTTCAGAATATGGAAATTACGTGTTTAGGGTGCTTTTCGAGACCCCATGGTCGCGCATGGTATCCACTCGTGAATGGAAGTGGCCCCCCCCCCCCCCCCCCCCCCCCCCCCCCCGGGACCTGGAGATACCTAATTACAGTGTGATAGACCTCTTTGTTTCTTTATAGTGAATGTCAAAGTATTTGAAATAATATTCTGCTGGGAAGTATAATATTTG
This sequence comes from Lytechinus pictus, assembly GCF_037042905.1. Taxonomy (NCBI): domain Eukaryota; kingdom Metazoa; phylum Echinodermata; class Echinoidea; order Temnopleuroida; family Toxopneustidae; genus Lytechinus; species Lytechinus pictus. Next base: position 12,286,947 of record NW_026974140.1, read on the forward strand.
TATCCATGTTTTTTTATTTTATTCAAACAGTGCTACAGGATTTGATGAATGCTATCTGATGTATGGAGACAGTGAAGGATGTATTAATATTATTATAATCAATGGAGTAGGAGAGACACTAAGGTGAATATCTATATCATATCTACTTGCTTTGAGGGAGATACCATATATATTTCCCAAAGTAGTCTCATATAGCCCCGAGTTGTGACAAGTGCAAAATGGGTCTGTGCCAAAAATTCACAAACCAGTCAATATTACCATTTTTACCTACAGCTGTATATTGTGTAATTCAAGCTGTCACATGGTACGCATAATACAGAATAAGGATAACAAACACATGCCATTTACGATCTCCACAAATCAATCATTTAATCATAAGTAAATTCCAAGTATCCAAATTCACCACTTACACATCGGTGATACGGTCCTTTCGTATACATAACTACTTGTCAGATATTATGTGCGCACATTTACAAAATTCTCATAAATCAACGATACCAGTATCAGTATGGAATTCAGGGTTTAAACAAGCCCCTCAGATTAAGTTGAACACATGAGGAGTTACTACTTGTAATTCCTCACTACCATGACTACACTCCAATTTATAAGTAATAATTCTCTTCTGAATACAATGATCTGTCATAAAATATGAGTATAGTGGACCTGTACTGTCCACATATCTCACTTCCAATGACCATTCTCTCCCAACTCTCAATCCTCTAATACAACTATGGATGTGGATCAGAAATACCCACAGGTTCCATGCGGAGAGTCAATAAACTCTCAAACTATTCTGTACAATCAGACTAAACTCAAACTGTAACGCTTTCACTGGCTCTGTAATACATCTTGGCCAATACAATAACGTTTGGGCAATTCACTTGTTGACAGAATTTATCAATGGTTTCGTGATCACTCTCAAAAGTGTGAAGTAGTTCACTTCTCATTAGAGTCATTGTTCATCAGTTTAATTTGAATTGATACAGCTCACCATGATGTGATTAATGTTCACTTAGTATCCACTCTACGATGCCATGCACGTTGGTTCGAATGCCCAGTTGCTTGACCAATCTTCATTGACACTTGGAAGGAGGATACAACGATGTTTTCAAAATCCCAAGCTCTGGGTAATGTGCCATCTAAAGTACAAAACAATTGAAGGCACAAACAAATATATACTATGTGTTCTCTTTGAAGTAAATGATAATTAAAAGTCATTTCTTTTACAGCACTCAACTAGATGAAAATAATCTGTCTGTTGAAAATCTCATTTGTTTGATAGAATTGTGATTTATCGTATCATTATTATTTTATCGGGCTTTCCACCATTTACAGTGCCCAATTAAACTTTTAGAGATACATCACCTAACAAAGTCACATTTCTTAGTAATAACGATATCACAATGATCACTCACCGATGGAAGTGTACGGGACAAACTTGGAAATTATAAGTGTAAAGAAGACCTTTCAACGAAAAGTGCCATCTTCTGGCTTTCAAATAAATATCACCAGAAAATAATCCAGCTATCTCTTGGCTAGAACTGGTAATGCGCACCTCTGCACACCAAGACAGATTCATAGGGTGTGTCTTCTCACCACTTTCCTAATACAGCAGCAACAGCTATCTATCTACACACATAGGCTAATACAAAAGAGTCATGCATAACATGTTTAAGGTTCATTAACATTGGTTAATGCCATACAACTTTCCTTTTCATTGCTAGGCAAGAAGCATTACACACAAAACAACTAGCACTCTATTGAACACCAGGCATCTGGATTGATCACTCAACCATCAATGGCACATTCTCCCCTCCTCTCTTTCTCTCTATCATTCTTTCTATCTCTATTTATTTCTCTCTGTCATAAACTTTTATGCTTCAAACTGCACACCTGATTTTAGGGTGTTTTAAACGGATATATATAAAAAATTAAATTAATAATGACGAATTACTTTTCTTGCATTTTCCAAACGTGACACAAGCTAATATATGGAACAATTTATATGCCAGTTTGCTTGTAACTTTCTGATTTCAAGGTAGTCATAAATTTGATGAAATAATCCTGGCTAAGTAACTGTGACATACACTTAACATGTACAAATCTTGCACTTGGGTATGATCAGCTGGGAATGAATGCATCATCACAGGGTGCATATAGCCATGATGCACATTATCTATATTACGTTGCTTTGCAAACTGGTTCCAACTGGATTTCGTTAATATTGCCCACTGCAGAATTTACACCTAGGGTCAGTGGAAATATCTGGAATAGGCCAACATGGCAAATGTTTACCGCTTTGGTCTGCGGATTGAAAGTAGCATGCGAAATATGACTTATTAGTAAGCTGCTAAAATACCCTGTCTTGCTCTCAATTCAATGCTAGAGTACCTGTCAGGTTAGGCCAGCTCTCGTCAGCTTGTCAATGGCATATATGTAGCTATATAAACCTTGGTACATGTTAATATTTTTACTACACCTAGGAAGACAAGTTGATGGTTCTTTTCCTAAAACTTGTTTTTTTCATTTTATCATTTCAGAACATGGAAGAAGCTACCCAAGACTGAAGGCATTGCAAGTGTGACCCTGGAGAAGGTCGCACATTCACCTTTGACCCAGTTTGTCCGTTGGAAGGTCCATGATGATTGGGTAGGGGATATCAAGTACTATGATGACATCAGATCTATCATCTCATGCTCTAACAGTGAGAACACTGCATTAGTCATTGGTATGTAATTTTTTTTAGACATTCTTTCTTACCATGATTCTCCAAGTCAATCCAATTCAAGATTATTTACCACTCTCCATTAAAAGAAAATGAAATAGATAAGCAAACAATTTGACAAAATATAAGTAATGATGATATCAATATTGAATATTTAGAATTGCTAAAAACTAAAGAGTACCATAATTCATACAGTACTGTACTTGAGGGCAGGAACAATGATTCCTTGAAAAAGAAGTAGAGAAAATATAATAGGTACTCTACTGGAGAAAAAGATTTGTTGAAGGCAGGAATAATGGAAGCGATTCTTGTTAATGAATAGAGGGATAGCATTAAAGTCTTAGAAGATGCTAAGGTGTGCAGGACAAATGAAACTTACTGTTTTTTTTTTTAATAATAGAATACTGCGGAGCTGAGGGCTACAAACGGTTGAATTCCTTTGATAACCCACTGAATTAAGATATGTCTAATCAAGTAATTCAGAAAGCATTCCCAATTTGATGTCTCAATGGAATTGGTGAGCCTGTTATTGTGATTACTAAAACAAGATTTTTAGAATATCTTCCCCTGTGAGTGATCTTTTATAGTTTTTATCAGAAATCATTTAAGACCTTTTTTTATAGCAATACTTTTCCTTTTCCCTCTCCCTCAAAGGTTGTACTATTGGAAGTACCCATGTCGAATCCAAACTAAAAGATGGTAAGGAACACTTGCCCCGCCCGACAACGGCCGACAAACGTGCCAAACTCAGCCAGATGCATTACAGTCATGCCAAGAAACGATTGGACAATGATGAGACCATATTCAAGATCCATAAGGGGGTGAAGACCTTTGACTTCTGTAAAGAGAAGAACCTGATAGCAACAGGTGGCATGGACCGTATCCTAAGACTGTGGAATCCATATGTACCAAGGTGAGTGAAACAGTCATCATATTAGCTGAATTTGTACATTTCTTGATACATGCACAACCAATATTCATAATCATGAGAGATTTGTGGGTCAACCATTTCTTTCTAAAGTTGCCATTCCAACTATCACTATCTGAAACCTCGATCCATCCCGATCATTATTTTGGCGGAGGGTGGGATAGGAATTGGTTGAAATCGGTAGCAGTGTGATAACAATGTTGTGAGAAAAGGATAACAGGCATTTATTGAGATTGGGGTGATCAGTAAAAAATGTTGATCATGTTCAAAATTTCATCTTCCCAATCAGGAAACGTCCATTTTGAATGGTGGGAGAAGCGGGAAAAGCGTAAATGAAACGGCGCGGGCGCGCAGTCAGAAGAGCGTAATCAGGTCTTTCCTGATGCAGCAGCACGCAGACGTAATTAGTTTTCTGTTTCCTTGGGCAATTTTTATTACTGCAATTTATTTTTTGCTGACTCCAGATAAAAGGTTCATTTTTCCTCGGTCTTACCCAATTCGAACGTTTGCCAAATCGTAGCAAAATCAGCCTACTGGAATAGGGGCTTAGACATACAATATGAGTAAGAATTGGAAAATTAAATGTAATTAAACATTGATCCCAAGTGCAACGAAGAATAAAGATTAATCAATAGAACTAGCAGTATGATCCCAGGAAAACTAGTGTTTCAATGAGATTTGTAATCACTTTTAAAGAGAAACACTGTGATTAATGCATGGTGTTTGAGTACACTCAGGTTGACCAATCTTAAAGGAATGAAGCGAATGAGTCACATCAAATAAGGGCACAGTTTGTGTGCATGTATTATGAAATGCACAAATTGTTTTCTTGGCTTTGAATCATTTGCCACTATATAATATAACTTTTTTATCCATCCAGCCAGCCATCCATCCATCCTTCTTTTTATTATAAGATTTCATGAATTTTAGATTATGCTAATGATATTTTGATGGATTTTTTTCTTGTCAGAAAGTTTTGTATGAAAGTTGTAGTGTGATACAATTGTGATCTAAAAGGTGAAATAAGAAGGAATTAACAAAAAAAGAGGAATGGGATAAGTTAGAACATGGTGAGTTTGGAGACACGAAGTGTGTGAAGAGAGTGTATTCAGTATTTATTAACCCTTTTGTAATAGGAAAAAGTTGCAGAGGAATATCCAGACAGATTACTATAGTTGATGGGATTGCCATTCAATGGTAACTATCATGGTAACCATGCTCACAGATGATCAAACCATATATTATGGAAGTTGCCATTGGATAGCAAAGTTACTGTAATAGCACTTTTTTTTCAGTGGGACCCAGATCTATCACTTCATTCAAGCCCATTCAAGATTGGCTTGGGTGGTCTTGAGTAATCACTATCACTCTTGCTTTCATATCTCCTTTTGATAAAACCAATTTATTTTTTTCAAATATTACTCTTTTTAAGAAAATGAGTAAATCAGTTGGTATTTCAAAATTAATTTCCAACTGGAACCTTTTTTTTAATATCAGAAGGTATTTTTCCCTGACTGACACATGTTTGTGTCTCTCATAAATATATCGCCAAGAATAATTTATAATGAATGAATGAAGACTGTATTACCATGTTTCTCTATGATAGTTTAATTTGTATATCCATGGAATGAAATGCAAACATCTACCAAGCACACATTGGAACCAAAGCCACTAGACCTGATCTATTATTGATTGTTGATTTGTTATACTTAGTTACAGTTGCAGTCTGTGGTCGGGTTAATGAAAATGGAGGCTATATTTTAATTGGAATCTTGATTTATCCTTGTGCATTGGTATGTGGTTAAATTCAAATCTGGTCCATGTGCTAATTCACAATATTTTGTCTACATTCAGTGAGGAAGATTTGTATTGCTCACATTTATCTAATAAAGCTCAATATCTATTATTGCTTTAAAATGGGTCTACTAGTCTAATTTTATGAAAATTAGAAAGATAAAAACAAATAAAGACTTTATTCTGGCATATCAATCATCCTGAAGCATCATAAAAAAATTATTTGTTTGAATTAGCAGATATTAAGCCTTATTATGTTAGGTGTATAAACAACTGCATGACAATTAGCAGTCGTGTTTATCATCTGTATTTCTGTACATCAGTATTAACAAAGTTTGTAAATCTTTAACATTTCTGCGATGAACTTTTTTGATCTTCAGGGATAAATATTCATCCGTAAAAAATTGGTTCATTTGACAGTTTTTTAACATCACATGGTCATACCAAATGTTATATAACATTAATTTTACTTTTTCATTCAAACCTTTTCCCTTTCATTTTTGATGAAATTCTAATGTATGTGTGAAATTGTGAAAGGATTTCATTTTTTTTCTCACATTTACATACATGTTGTCCACAGTGATGGTACATGTTCACTCTGCTAAGCTAACAATTTATGTACCCACAGCTGTAAATTATCTTTTTCATGCACCCATTTTTTCTGGGTGGATATTGGCAATTGTAGATGAGTGCCTTTCTGAACCAGGACCTGGGGCCTATTTCATAAAACTTGTTTGCAATAACAAAAAGCTACTGAAATCCTTGATTGGCTAGAAGTATTATTTGTAGAAATTGTTCTTTAATTGTTATTATGATAAGTCTTTATGAAACAGGACCTTGAACCCTGAATCTTGTGATCCATATGCTTTTTAAAAAACTAGATACTGAATATCAAGTGTGAGTGTGTGTTTGAGGATGTGTGTGTGTGTGTATTTATTCTTCACTAAAGGAGTTGATCTCCTTATTTATTCTTGTTTGATCTTGGTATTGATCTTTTAGTATTGAAGAATGCTTACTTGTAAGTTTATTTATTTATTCAAATATATTTAATCAGGATGACAAGATCAGTTAAAAAACTGTTTTACATCATGGTCCTGACATTAAAAACATAAATACATGTAAATCAATAATCTAATCAAAATGAGATAAAAATCAAAGTAATATCTCAAAATTTGTGCTTAAGAAAATGAACAATATGTTATATAAAGAAATAAAGTAAATGTAAATAAATTTAAGTAATTATGAACGAATTAAAGTACACAATTTGTAGACAAAGTATATGAATTAATGGTAACAGGACTATATGAAAATCGATAAAAATCAGGATAATAAACATATTCATAATAAAGTTGAACACTAATATGAAATAGAAATAAAAAAGTTGTATCCAAAATCCATAATTCTATAAAATATTGAACCTTCATAGAGGAAAGGGAAGAAGTTAGGGTTATTTATAACAGGGGGATGGATAGAAGTAAAGTCGCGGACAAAGAAATCAGTTATCCCTACCATTGTATTGCCTCACGTTTCTCATTTGAGATGTATGATTCTTTGGTGGTCAGCTCTGTTGGTCAAACAATGACCACCAATCGCAGGTGTGGAAATGGATTAGACTCGGATCAATATGATGATATATTGTGGCATGTGGAAGGTGGAAAAAACTGATATTTGATTAAATGAAGTTTGGAGATGGGTTTCTGCACATCTTTGGTTGAGTAGCTGATAGTGTATTGCTCATGATTTGTTTATTTATATGGAATCTTTCTCCCATTTGAAGCAAAGGAGGGGTAAGGAATCGTTATATTGATTTATTTTGTTACATCTCATAGTGATAATTAGTAAAACACTAAGACTCTCATGTCAAGTTTTTCTGTTTTCTGTGGTAATCATTGGAAAATTGGGAAGACCCAAAATGCAGTGAAATAAATTTTAAATCTTGTATTACCATCTCAGTTGAAAATCATGCTCATGGTTACAATGGCTACATCGCACTTTGATTATAAAAAACATTTGTAGGTCTACATTATGTTCCCCACTATTCAATTTCAATTTTTTTTGTACTCACCCATTTTAACAGATTTTCACTTGAATTGTTTTGTCATATATGTTTTGTAGACTTTAATCATTTGCCAAGAATTTGAAGTTGAAATATATGATTTTAACTTAAAAACCAAAAAAAGAAGAAATAGCTTTATTTTTATGTTACACTTTGCTTTCAGTTTCTCATTTTTAGTTGGAATTACATTACTCAGGTATGATATTGTTCTGTTCAGAAACCATTTGAGAAATGAACTAAACAAAAACACATAGGCGGCATTGTTTATACATTTTGGGGGTACTTTTTCTTCATAATACTCCATGGTTTTACGTAGGCAATGCCATAGCTTATAATCAAAAGCTGATAACTATTGTTACTTTTCAAGACTAAAAAATCCCAATCCATCTTGTATGTAGGCTAAATTGGCAATCAATATCGAATAAGACTATTCATTTATTCTTGTTCTTTTCTTTGTCATGGTATCATTTGTCCTCTTCACAATATAGAGAAAGAGTGTTGACAATGGGTAAAGTTTAATCCATGGACAATGGATCCTATAATTTGAATGATTATGTTATAAACATTATCAAGTTATTATTTATGTAACTGACATGTTTTCCCTATAAATTGTATTTTATTAAGTGGCATTATGGCAATTTGTGAAGCTTTTGAGAAGAAATGTTTTTTGTCCCTTGGGGATAATTCATTCCTTAGCCGTTAATCCTCTTAAATCCTCTTAAATCATTCATTGTGCATTGTGCAATTGGAGAATGAATGAAAAGGAGCATCGTTTATAGCCAATTGAATTCTTACTGAGCATCAATATTTAAGAATGTGAAGGCTGCCTTGCCAAATTTGAAAAGTAAGGATGAATAATAAACGTTGAAGTTCTACAAGGTAATGATCAATACCCAAATCATTGTAATAGTTCCAACTTTCTTTTAATAAGAAGGATATACATAAAATGGCAATTATGCAAAAAAATATTAATGTATTATTTTACTTTGATTTGACATGAATCATGATGAATGTATTAAAGTAATGTAATTTTTTTTCCATTCAGAAAATAAATGAGATTTGATAGGGCAGATGAAAGATGGGCCAAGGTTGAATAGAGGCTCCAGCAAGAATGAAAATCAGACTGAAAGAGTGAGAGAGAGGGTGAATTACTGAATTAACCCTAATAATAATATGTTTAATATATAATTTAGTAAATATTAATAGGTTTAATGTAAAATTTAGTAATTTAATAAAAAAAATTAAGTGCATAGAGAGTCTTTTTACTATTATGTGCTATATAAATTTATATTATTTCTCGCATAAATTAGCATAGATACTTGATACGATAATTCCTCTTGCAGCTCCAAAAAGCTAAACTGGAATGAACTTTGCAATATGTCGTGAAAGATTGGTGTCATAGTGAAGATCTCTATTTTACAATAAAAGGAGAGCGCGATGTGCAAGTAAAAACCTGGATACATCTTAAAGAACAAGAGATCCGGTTGGAGGCTGCAGATTTCTAATAATGGGAAGCGCAGCCTCTTTGAATGCTGGTAGACCTGCTTTGTATACAACTTCGCCAGGCAGGTGGTTCCATATTCGGATTGTCCTTAGATTAATTCATTTCAAAGAAGTAAAAGGACTTTCGTAAATATAGCTATACAACTTTTTAGATTATATAGAGTACATAATTCTTGACCCTTGTGCAAAATTTTGAGGCAATTGTGCGAATCGTGGCTGATATCTCGGGGGGGGGGGGGGCATAATGGCACCTCCCTGGTAATAACAAGCTTTGAAGTTTGAAATACCCTGGGAGTATTAGGGTTAAGGGAAGGTTAAAAAGGGAGAGAAAGAGAAAGATATAGAGATAGCAAGAAAGAGGAGGATTGAGGAATATTTCAATAAAGTCAGTGAGTGTGAAATGGTAAGAATAAAGATTTATCTAGAGCTAAGATGATGGTATTTCAACACTAGACTCCGATGAACAGATTACTTCAAAATCTGGCTGATTTGTTTGAGCAGAATGCACAAGAATTCTTTTGTACATTACTTTCAATATAGCGAATAACCTCTTATTAATCTTCCCTTATTATGTGAGTCTTTCTTTAGAAGTCTTCATTTGTACTTTGATATTGGTCGTGTGTAAATCCTTCAGGTTTCTGTTTGGAATCTGGTAACTACATTTACCTTTCTGAGCATTTTATGCAGAAATGCATCTGTTTTGGATTATTTACTGAAGTGATGAATTCCATTTTAGTCATTACTTGTTAATTGATCTAAGGTACATGCACAATTGATTTTATGATTTGAAATTAAAGTAAATTTTAGCTCTTTCTTCTTTTTAATTTCAGCAAGCCAACTGGAATGCTAAGAGGGCACAATGCACCAATCTTCTCTCTTTTCATAGCTCCAACAGAAAACAGAATCTACAGTATATCTCAGGATAAAACAATCAAAGTAAGTGTCTCTATAGATGTTGTATCTATCCCAATTTCTTTGTTTAAATGTGCTTTGCTTGTCCCCTGCCCCCCTCCCCCTTGCATCCCTTTCTTTTTCCTTGTGAATTGTGTGAATTGATTACTTGTATTAAACTAAGTATTTCATATATTTTCTTTTTATATTGTCTTTAAATCTTAGCTCTCCATGTACATACAGTTTATTTTTGTTTAGCTATTAGCCTGCCCTACCCCCTGCCTCTCCATCCACTCCTCTTCCCCCTCTCTTTCTGCAAGTTAAGTTTGTTTTTCAATTTGAATTATAAACATGTAACTGTTGGAACACATCCTCCATTGATTTTATAAGTTTGTAATTTCTCATTGATCATCTGTAGAATGTGTTATAACACATCTTCCATCCTTTTAGCATTAAGAGTTAAAAACAATCTTACAATTGATTTTAGATCTCCTTCTGAATTATCTTAGACTTACATAATTCATGTTACAGGGCCCTGTCCTTGTGAGAGGAACCATCAGCCCTGTAATTACCATTTAGAGTTGTCATCATAATCTTTATTGACAGATTCCCTAGAGGTGTGAAGGTGAAAATAATCATAGATTGATTTTTGTAATCATTCATAAGTCATCTTGTATTTGCTCATCTTTCTTCTTGTTTATCGACTAGACGACATGATGTTTCTCTTCCCATTACTTGTTGCCTGAAGTGTCTCCTTCCAGTAGTTATGCATCTCTTTCATTGTATTATTCATGTTCTAAAGGTGTGTGAGATGGAAGCCGGTATTGATCTTATTGTATTGGCGACACATAAGTACTTTGGCGGGCCTTTGCTCTGTATGCCCTGATCAATAAGATGGAAAAAATAAGTTAGCATAAATTTTATTGAAAGTAAAGACTGTGTAGTATACAATTATTTCTTCCAGTGTTTCACTGTGAGTGAATGTTCTCACTTATTATTTCTTATCATTATGAAGTACAGAAAAAGGAGGTTATAACCATAGATTCTACTCTATATTCTTTTGTTTCTCAAAAGAGACCAAGAAACATATAAAATTCTTTCTCAGCATTATTACTATTGATTGATGACATGAATTTGATGGTAATAAACACTTGTATATTGGAAATATAACTGCTGTTGACCTAGCAACATACAAGTAGCATTGTCACGCTTCTCTTTATTTTTATAATTAATTTTCATGATTGAAATGACACTTTAATAGCATAGAATGATTGAAATTAGACTGGCATAAACTATGGATGTCATTCTTCACTTCATTCACTGTATTATAATTTATCAAGATAATACTGTAGGTTAAATAATACCACAACTATTCATTTTAGATGATTTTTTTAATGCCACTTTAAGACAAAAGCAGAGTGTGAATGTGAAAGAAGGTCATTCATTCAATAGTATTTAAAACCACACAATCTTGATACAAACTGGAATGCTTCTTAAAGTTTGAAGGATTGAAAAAGGAAAAGATAATTATTGATTGATTCCTCTCATACCCATTTCAATAATCAATTTTTATGGTATTCAGAACAAAAGGTGGCTATACTCATTATTTTTCACTTGGATGAACTCTAATTTTCAGTAAAAACTCTTCTGTTATTTGTGTCACCTCTAATAGGATTATAAAATAAGTTACATGGTTGTTCTTAAAGTAATGGGTTCTTTATATCCAGTTTTGGCTCTCTATTTGGAACATTGTTCATTGAAGTCTTGTTTAATGAGTTTGGTGAATGAACTGGTTTGAATTGAGTTATGCATCACCTTCATTGTCTAAGGATGTATTTCATTTGAGTGTAGGATTTTTTTGATCGGTAAGTTTAAAGTACTTGATTTTGCACTTGAAGGGGAAGGTCACCCTGACAAAAAGTTTATTGAAAAATTAGCTGGGAAAAAAAAAATATTGCCAAGGGTTTGAGAAAAATCCATCAGAGAATGAAAAAAGTTATGAGAATTTTAATTGTTTGATTTGTGACGTCATATGCGAGCAGCTTTCCTGTATGGTAAAATATGGTAAAAAGTCAATGAATTGTCATTTTCTCATGAAATTGAAACTGGTTTTTACTGTACCTTCTGGGATTTGATATGAAAATTTTATGCGATATATATGCTTATTTTAGATACTTTATTAACCTTAACATTATCTTCTGTTATAGTGTATCTGCATTTATAAAAAAAAAAAAAGGGGGTGGCAAATTTCTTAACTCCTGTAGTTTTGTCTAGTATCCAATATTATAAGATTAAATACATCAGAGAGGAAGAGTGAATGATCTTTAAAGTTACTAAAAGAAGAAACATGCCAATTGTGAAAATTCTCTTGTTAATGACAGGGTGACAGATTAATCTATACGTCTTAATTAAGCAGGATTTACACAGGGAAGTGAAGAGAGTAATTATAAGAATCAATAAAATTACTCAAACATGTTCATAGCTACATGTATTAAGATATCTTTTGTCTGATCCTCAATTCATTCCCATACTCATACATAAATAAAACATTTATTAAAATGAAATCCTGCAAGAATTTAACATACCTTTTTATTGATTATACATACAAGTTAGGTGAGAAGATCTTACTATATTTACAAAAGATTAGAAATAAAACCTGTTCATCGGTTTTGATCTGTTTAGGGCTGAGGACACTGGCTTTTCACCCACTTCTAAAAGTATATATTTCCAATTGATCTGTTCACCCATTGTGAATTCCCAGTATGACGTCAGTCCAAAGAAGTTTATTGGTTGTTCCACATCTGTCTCAAGAGCCATAAAGAATAGGGTGTCACTTGGAGAAACTGTTTGGCAATTGTTCTTTTATCAAGTGGTCCATATCCAGATGCTCAAGAGGAAAGGAATCTATTGATTTCAAACTTCATGCCTTGTTGGAACTGATTGCCGAGGAAGTTCTAAAATAGCTTGTTCACACCTGTGTCTTACCGCTTCGTTTAATATGATCTTGTTGGGATTCAGAGCTGAAAGTGGGAGGTTGGGATGAAGTCTTCCTCTGCAGTGCCTCCACATTGGTTCCGTGTTGATGAGGCCGGTTACACTATTTGTTTCAAGTGAAGTATCCTAAATTTGATCCTTGATAATTTGGAAGTTTTATGCTCAAATGGACAATGATATTCTTTGTTGATCAGAAGGATTTTAACTTTGTCTTCCTTCTTGACTAGAAGAGGTTTCGTTCTTGTTCAGGTAATTTACTCATGCAATCTGTGAGTTATTTATTCACTTACCGTCTGTTGCTTTCAACTCGCCCAGAATCCTTGTAGATCATTTGTGTTCTTGTTGAGGTTTATCTCACAGCCTTTGAAGGGTGCCAGAATATTATATTTATGCTCTCTTGTACATCTCTTCTTGCATAAAATGCCATTTGAATTGATCTCTTCTCTTGTCTGTAGTCATGCATACCCTGATGCCCAAAAAATCATGCTGACATTTTGAAAATTGAAGATGTTTCAAATGTCAACTTAAAAGAATCTTCTATTTAGACATCTTATGCTACAAAATACATGTACCAGGTGTATAATGATTTCTTGAATGTGTACCAAACAGCACAACATGAAGGAATGTCACTCTCCTGAGTGGTTGCGTCTGTGTAAGTTCACCCTATGCTGTCATATGTTTTTCCTCTTAGGTGTGGGATACGAAAGACCAGGTTTGCATGCTGACGATTCGTCCTAAGACACACAAGATCAGAGGTGACTTACAAGCTGCTCACTACAATATAACATCAAAGGCATTCATCGTAGCTACAGACCAAATGGCAATGCTGACACACAGAGTAAAGTAAGTGCTACATCTGTTAGTAGACCGGCCAAAAGTCAAAAAGTGCTCTAGATAAGGATTCGACGGCAAAATTTGTTAATGCTTGGCATCCCAGCTAAAATTCTTGCAAAAATACCCAGGAATAGCGTACGGCCGGATGCCAAGCGCAATTTTGCGTGAAAGTGTCATTTTTAGCGTAAAAACTGAAAGAATGTCGAAAATCACGCATTTTGATATTTTGACGGATTATCATCATATTTTTAATTATCTTTGATATGAAATTATTTTTTATTCAGAGTTTCAAATTATAAGTCTCATAAATATGCATTTTAAATTTGAATATTACACACACACATATGGCACAGGGAAACATAAAACCGCGATTTCCTCAAAATAAAAGTTTGTGAAAACTATCAATAGTTTGAAGTTTATTTACGCAGCTTAAATTCTTCGATTTAACTGCGTTTATCCATCAAATGTATAGTAAATGTCCTAATGTCACAAATATTAAAAGAATTTTCAAGTAAGATGGAAGATATCTCACTTTATGTTATCCGAAAGGAGACAATGTGCATTTTACCAGGTGCGCATTTTGAAAGAAACATTGAAAATACCGTACATTATGTACATAATTACATGTATAAGTACATACTAAAGCGAGTTTTTAATTACATGTATAAGTGCATTCTAAAGCGAGTTTTTAATTGGATAGCACAATTTGTCAATTCTTTGCATCCCAGCTCAAATTCTTGCGGAAGTCCTGAGGAATAACGTACGGGCGGATGCCAAGCGCAATTTTGCGTGAAACTGTCATTTTTAGCGTAAAATCTGAAAGAATGTCGAAAATCACGCATTTTGATATTTTGACGGATTATTTTAATATTTTTGATTATCTTTGATATGCAATTATTTTTATTCAGAGTTTCAAATTATAAGTCTCATAAATATGCATTTCAAATTTGTATATTACACACACACATATGGCACAGGGAAACATAAAACCGCGATTTCCTCAAAATAAAAGTTTGTGAAAACTATCAATAGTTTAAAGTTTCTTACGCAACTTAAATTCTTCGATTTAATAGCGTTTCTCAATCGAATGTATAGTAAATGTCCTAATGCCACAAAAATTAAAAGAGTTTTCAAGTAAGATGGAATATATCTCATTTTATGTTATCCGAAAAGAGACAATGTGCATTTTACCAGGCGCGCATTTTGAAAGAAAAATTGAAAATACCGTACATTATGTACATAATTACATGTATAAGTACATACTAAAGCGAGTTTTTAATTGAATAGCACAATTTGTCAATTCTTTGCATCCCAGCTCAAATTCTTGCGGAAATACTGAGGAATAACGTACGGGCGGATGCCAAGTGCACTTTTGCGTGAAAGTATCATTTTTTGCGTGAAATCTGAAAGAATGTCGAAAATCACGCATTTTGATATTTTGACGAATTATCATCATATTTTTGATTATCTTTGATATGGGATTATTTTTATTCATAATTTCAAATTATAAATCTACTAAATATGCATTTCAATTTGGAATATTACACACACATATATGGCAATATGACATTAAAAAATCGTGATTTACTCAAAATAGAAGTTTGTGAACATTATCAATAGTTCTAAGTTTTTTTACAAGTTATTTTCTTCGATTTAAATTGGTTCATCTATTGAATATCGATCGTTTCTAATGTCACAAATATTAAAAGAATTTTCAAGTAAGATGGAAGAAATATTTTGCGAAAGGGGGCATGCAAAATTTAGCGGGGGGGGGGCATTTTGAATGTAAAATTGAAGATACTGTAAATTATCAACATAATTACATGAATAAGTACATACTTAAAACGAGTTACAAAATTTCTGGCCGCAACTGCCTCTTCCCCCCCCCTCCCCCCCCCCCCCCCGCTGCCTAAGGTCATGTATAGTGTCCGAAAGGATTACATGGAGCTGAAAGTGTCCCGTTTTCAAGATAATATACCACTAGCGTAAAGGGGGGGGGCTGCCCCCCGACGAGTCACAACTCATGCAGGAAATGTACCCCTGCCCCCCCCCCCTGGTTCCTTTAGTCCTGCTCTGCTATGCATGCAGGCGAGACATAAAATAGGTATTGTCGTGGCAACGGCCATATCTTTTTAGACTTTGATAATCCAATAATTGAAGTAAAATGTAGATTGACAAAGTAGTTTAAAAATGCTAATTCGATCGTTTTATTCATACATGTTTATTTTCTATGCACTAGCGTACCTACGGGGGGGGGGCAGAGGGGGCAGTCTGCCCCCCCCCCTGACGAGTCCCAATCCATGCAAAAGACGTATCCATGCCCCCCCCCCCCCCCCCGACGAGCTTGAAGACCTTTTTTGCCCCCCCCCCCCCTGACGAGCTTGAAGACCTTTTTTTTGCTCGTCAAATTTTTTGGCCGACGGTTTTGCCCCCCCCCCTGTGGAAAATCCTAGGTACGCTACTGTTTCTATGATTTTGGATATAGATATTCCTACAAAATTAATATTACCACGGTAACGGCAAATTAAATATCAGACCTATTTATGAATACCGCCACAGGTAGATTTTACGTTCAGCACCAATTAATTCGCGGAAATAGCAAGAAGATCGAACTCTACAAAAGTAAACATAATCCTATATACTATCATGACGAGTATCGCACTGATTAATATTAGTATGTGCAATATAGATGTAATATTGTGCGCTGTTTGTATTTTATCAGAAATGCGCATCCGATAAATGTACATTGTTATCTTTCGCATATAACATAAAATGATATATCTTGCATCTTATTTCAACATTTGTTTTCACTATATGTGCCATGACAACAATTATTATGTATTTATTCGGTTAGCGCTAAAATTGACGAAATTGAGATGCGGAACACAAACATTATACTATTGGTAGTTTTCACAAACTATTATTTTTAGTAAATCACGATTTTATATTTCATATTGCCATATATGTGTGTGTAATATTCCAAATTGAAATGCATATTTACTAGACTTATATTTTAAAACTCTGAATAAAAATAATTCCATATCAAAGATAATCAAAAATATGATGATAATCCGTCAAAATATCAAAATGCGTGATTTTCGACATTCTTTCAGATTTCACGCAAAAAATGATACTTTCACGCAAAAGTGCACTTGGCATCCGCCCGTACGTTATTCCTCAGTATTTCCGCAAGAATTTGAGCTGGGATGCAAAGAATTGACAAATTGTGCTATTCAATTAAAAACTCGCTTTAGTATGTACTTATACATGTAATTAAAAACCCGCTTTAGTATGTACTGATACATGTAATTATGTACATAATGTACGGTATTTTCAATTTTTCTTTCAAAATGCGCGCCTGGTAAAATGTACATTGTCTCCTTTCGGATAACATAAAATGAGATATATTCCATCTTACTTGAAAATTCTTTTAATTTTTGTGGCATTAGGACATTAACTATACATTCGATTGAGAAACGCTTTTAAATCGAAGAATTTAAGTTGCGTAAAAAACTTTAAACTATTGATAGTTTTCACAAACTTTTATTTTGAGGAAATCGCGGTTTTATGTTTCCCTGTGCCATATGTGTGTGTGTAATATTCAAATTTGAAATGCATATTTATGAGACTTATAATTTGAAACTCTGAATAAAAATAATTGTATATCAAAGATAATCAAAAATATTAAAATAATCCGTCAAAATATCAAAATGCGTGATTTTCGACATTCTTTCAGATTTTACGCCAAAAAAGACAGTTTCGCGCAAAATTGCGCTTGGCATCCGGCCGTACGCTATTCCTGGGTATTTTTGCAAGACTATTAGCTGGGATGCCAAGCATTAGCAAGCATTAACAAATTTTGCCGTCCAAAGTATAAAAAATCGTTTTGGCCGGTCTACTATGTATGGACAGTGCGAATTTGACCAAACTCAGGATCGTCAGTTTGGGTTTTCAAAGTTCTCAATAACCCTAAGTAAAGTCCTAGACTTAGACCTGGGCTCCGTAACACGAAGGTTACCGATTTATCGCTAAATGAAATGGCCTATCAAGATCATCCTTGCATGCACATTTTGCTCCGTAGACTGACTAGGAACCAATCAGAATTGTTCTTTCAAATTAGCGATCAATCGCTAACCTTTGTGTTACGGAGCCCAGGTCTCATGATTGTTATACCCGAACAAAGACTCTGTATCATGCTTACATGTTTCAAAGTGAAAACTTCGGTTATCTTCTGGTTGGTTAGTCTATCCATATTGCCCGTATATTCTTCTTGCAGTCATCATGACACTGATTACTTAACAAGTTCTAGGCTTGGTCTGGTGGTGTTATTGTAATTACTTTTCTTTATGAACAACAGTTCAATTGATTTCTTTTTGTGAAAGCTTTCAAAGATTTTGCCATAAATCTTGACTCTTATTATACAGTTATCCTGGTGTCCAATGTTACCCGAGCAAACCTCATTCAGTTTCGAAATATATGCCTACATTCTTGTTGAATTCCTGGTTTAATGCCTCTTTAATAGGATGCAGTATGACATTGATTGATAGCTCTTTATCATCAATTGAATTGGGGTCTGAGGGAATGGGTTCGGAACACAAATATGATCAAATGATCAAAGGGATCCTCTGTCTCAATTAGTTTTATCCCTGAAACTGTTTTCTTAATTTTCAATTTTTTATAATCTCATTTAGATCTTTAGAATTACGAGAAATCCCTACCACACACCGGACACCAATCCTCTGTGCGAGATATAACAGTGAGTTCAAGAACGTTGTAACAACATCTGATGCATCGGTAAGTGTAAGAGGCTCAATTTTATCTTTCCACCTTTATATTTTAATTTCTGTTAATAAACTTATGATGGATGAATTTGTATGACATCATAATATAAATAATGGGCCAAAGTAACTCCCACTTGGTATCTTTGAACAGTTTATACTCCTTGGCTGTACCAAAGGTACCTTTTTAGTTTTGTACTATATATCTTCACTGAATTATGTTACATGTTTAATAAATATAATATTTTTTTGCTAACTTAGTTGAATTTTATACATGATTTCTAAAGGAGACTATTGCCAGAGGCTTGCCAGAAATACTATCAAGTAATCTTAACAAAATGGATTCAATTTATTAAGTTAGTTGATTAGATACTTTTTTGATTCCCAGAAAATAATATCACTGAGTTAAAAAGCAAAGTAAACTGTGTCCCGTAATACAAAGGTATCGCTAAATGAAATGGCCTATCAAGATCATCTTTGAATGTGCATTTTTCTCAATAGACTGACAAGGAGCCAATCAGAATTTTTCTTTCAAATTAGTGATTAATCACTACCCTTTGTGCCCCAGGGCTCTGGTCTCTTGCTGAAAGTGAAACAAGAGGTCTCTATATAAAGAAAGTAATTATTTAGAAAATTAAACATTGTGAGTTACTTGAATTCTGCAGGTTGTCAAACTATGGGACTTTGAGACAGGCCACCTCGTCTTTGAGTTCTCTCAAGCTCACAACAACAGCGCCATCACAGCTCTGACCTTTGATAACACTGGACGAAGGTTAATAACAGGAGGAAGGGACGGCAGGCTGAAAATTTGGAACTACAACAATGGCCATTGTCTCAAGATGCTAGAGAAAGGTAAAGCAGTGCTTTAAAAAATAATAGTCTTCACTTTTGTGTTAAAAAATGTTCTAATAAGACATGATTCCAATTTATGGTTCCTTTATCTCATTTATACAAAACAAATAATAATATAGGATTTGCATAGTGCACATATCCACCTTGCTAGGTGATGTGATAGTGATGTTTTGTTGAAATTGGGCAATGGATTTAGCTCAATTTAATAATTACTTGTATGATATATATACTCTAGTCAAATATGAAATACTGCCCCCTAGAAATTAGTGCTCTGGGTATTGACAAGGCTACCCTGTTGAAATAAAAAGAAATCAATATAGAAAAAAAATAAAACCACATAATTACAATGAATAGGACACCAGAGTGGAATAGTTGTAGTTGTTACAGTAATTATGCTAATAAAGTTGGAACAATAAGGACTGATTTTGTTTGCAAATATTTCTTTGAAATTCTTCTAATCAGCTGATGGCAATGATGAAGTGACAGATGTTGTGTATATCGAGATGAACAAGAACCGTTATGTGATCTCGGTAGGATGGGATAGGTCTATCAATGTCTACACAGACTCTAGTGAAGACTTCAGACACATACAGAGACCCATGCCACGATGGACCGATGATGAGGTAACTATCTCATAATCTTCTCTTGTATGAAGTAGTAGATATTAGTCGCCAGTTTTTTGTTTCCTAAAATGCAAATATTGTCTTAGTCTTTGGCGTATAAAACACATGATAAGGCAATGGATGATAGTGATAATCTTAGTAAAAAAACTAAAAAGTAGGTTTCCATTACACACACTACAGTATACATATAAAACATAGCAACCACATGTTTAACACTCTGAACAGGTTTGATCAGCAGTGCACTGTCTTGTTTTATTGGATTTTGCCTCGATTTTAAGGAGTGTATATATCATAATTCAAATATTTGTTGCCAAAAAGTAGGTTTCTATAAAAAAAATTCTGTAATACATATCAAGGTAAACTTGGGACAATGGTTAATAATGTCAAAGGTCAGTGATTAAAATCAACAGTCCATTGTGGAATTATTATTTTGTAATAATGTTTTTTTATTTTGCAGAAAAATGGTCACCAGGAAGACATTTTGTCTGTCTCTGCCTGTCCACCATCCCTCCTAGCTACATCCAGCTATGATGGAGAGATTATTGTCTGGAATCTAGTCTCAGGATACGCTTACTCTCACATACAGAGCACCAAGTACTTTGATGATCATGATGAGAGATACAAAGGTACAAGTCATTCATTCATTTCATTTGATATAAAGTCATACATCTGATGATAATGATCATCCACTGAATTTGGGTAGGGTAACTTATCTGTTTTAAAACCTTCAAAGGAGCACATTTCTCCAAAGTTGACACTCAGATAAATTCATTTGTCCATAAAGTAAATTTATTTTGTTTGTATTACTGGGGAGCATTCCAACCAGAGTTCCAAGACTCAATTGCTAGGCATACTACATACAGGCTTTCACGTCCTACTGGGTACCCATTTAACACCTGGGTGGAGAGTGTCAAAGTGTGGATTGACACCTTGCCAAAGGACGCTAGGCTGCGGTAGGATCAAACACTTAACCCTCTGATTAAAAGGCAAGAGTCACAACTGCTAGGGCATGATGGATGGTTATATGGAAACAGAAATGCCCAATAAATGACATTCATGAAGGGAATTAGGGGATAGCAAATGAGTATCTTGCCAAAATTATGATTTTTTAGTGTAACAAGAAAGTAAGTCGGTGGTGGTTGAAAGTTATGAATGACTGGTGATTGGCAGTGCGTGCCAATGTGTGAAATGCGTGCCAAAATTTTCCACATGTTGAAAATTTTGGCACGCATTACGCAACCAATGTGCAACCTAGTCGTGCCACTGCCTACCACTGCGTGGCATCGAAATGGAAATTTTGTGGCGCAAAACATAGTTGGCACACCTTCCCCCCCCCTCCCCCCCCCCCCGGGGGGAGGGGGGAGTGGCACACAGTTCACGACTAGTTCACGACAGGGTTGCGCATAGGCTAAGCATAATTCACAAATGATATGCGCAAAATTTTGAGTGCAGACCACGTGATAAGTGTAAGTCGGCCTAATCAACGAACGTAGAGGGTGTCAACACTAGAAAGTTGGAATATTTAAATTTGCGTTAGATATGTCACAGAATAGTGTCAAGAAATTTGCTTAAAGCACGTCGGGACAGTGCGTGAACACTGCATGAACTATGCGCAAACATGTCGTGAACGTGTTGAGACAATGCATCAACTGATATAGCCAAGTCGTGCCATACTGTCATGCATCAATGCGGGGCAATTCGGGCACCACAATGTGTGCAAGTGTTAATTCTTATGTCCCTTTTAATAGCTGATGGTGATGAGAGTATTTCCAAGGTTCTCTTCATTCCTTCAAGACGAACTCATAAAGGGGCAGCTCAACTTGTAGCCAGTGGACCCAGAGGTTAGCTTTACTTATCTTTCTTCTCAAGTTTTATTCTGTCATCTTTCACAAGTATGTAGCTTTTATATTGTTGTCACAGTATATGTTCTCTTTATATGTTTAATCTAGGCATAATAAATGTATATTGAATCTCCAAATCTTGGTGGAGAAAACCCTGTATCTCTCAGATGTCACTTTTTCAGAGAGCCAAAAGATAAAGGCTAGTTGTAACTTTCATGTCAATTGTAATATAAGTTGAAAATATCTAAACTTCCAAAGCTGAGTACACTTTCTGTTTTCTTAGAATCTACTACATTTGATGCAACATGCATAACCTTTGGTAAAGTAAAAACAATAGTTGTAAGGCAGTGACATCTATAATTGCACCAACAGGTGTCAGATTTTATATTTTTCCTAATTTTTTGAAATTTGTTTATTTTTCAGGTTGTATCCATTTCTGGAATGTGTACAACAATGGCCAGCTGTATGGTAGATTCAATTGTGTAAGTTTCTATTCAAATATTCAAACTATTTCATTGACTTACTGCTGATGCGAAGTAGAATACAAAGTTTCCCCCTATTCATATTTGCCCTACAGAAAATAGTCCTTTTTATGTGCAAACATGTTTTCAGACATGACAAAGTAAGCATGAAAATAACCCATAAGCAATACTAGTATATCTCAGGAAATAAATCAAGACATAAGTGTCATTCTCTTGAATTTTGAGGAGATATTTTAAGGGGTTCTTATTTTTGACAATTTTGTCATGTAAATATGATTGATTGGTTACGCTATTTATGTTGTTTATGATGTCATTCAAGAGTATACTATTATCATCACTATTATTTACAGGTAAAGAAGAAAGGAGCTTCGGTCAACTGTATGCAGCTTTCTAATGATGATTTAACTCTCTTCACTGGTGACTCATTAGGTATGTCTGCATTGTAACATTTTCAATATTCATGTGAGTGGCTTATTATATTTTGTCATCGTGAATGACCAATTCTGAACAGTCATCTTGCAGAAAATATCAGCATCCTTGAAGAATATTGTAACAAGAGATTTTGAATCATAATATAATATCAATGTTATGATGTCACGTTTCTTTGTTAGAGCATAGCGATGATGATAAGCTTTTCTTTTCCAACTTGAAAATCACATGAAGGGTAATTTGTTTAATAATCCACAAATAGTTCTAATTGACATGTTTATACATGTACTTTGTATATTGGTTGTAATTATTTTTACTAACATTTTGACTGATCATATGATTGATGGATGGATGTAGATTTTCTAGTTAAAGGTTTTGTTCTGTAGTTAAATGCCGACTGATTAATGTTAAAGAAATTTATAATTTCATTAATATACAACAGCAAAGATAATTTATTTTCTCTTCAAGCTTTTATTTGTTTGATTTGGTTCTACATCAGTATTTTTAATCTTCTGATTCACACATTCACTTTTATTTATTATTTTTAAACCTAGGTTTCGTTTCTGTCTGGGATATTGATCATTATTGCCTTGACCGCCCTGAAAACATTGAAGAAGCTCCTGAATGTAAGTGTCATAACATTTCCTTATCTATAAAATGTCTTTTATGTTCTTTAATGTCAATTCTCATGGTAATTATCATTAATCAGAAACATTTGGCTATCATGTATTTTCTTTAAGTCTTAACAATTTCATTTACTTTTATGTTTTTTTTTTTTTTGGGGGGGGGTGGTGGTGTTGGTTCTGAATATGAATATGGATCATTTGTTTGGAATTTCCTCCAATTCTACACTTGAATTTAAGTCCCAGGTAAAGTGCCTACATGAACCAATTCTTTATCTCCAAATTTAAAGGTAATCAAGAAACATTTTGGCTGTTACATTGTAATTTCTATGAGTCTTAATTCTAATTACTGCTGTATTTCTTTAAGTAAATTGTAAAGCATACATCCGGGATTTTCTTTCTGATTTTCATTTTATTTATTTATTTTTTTGAGGGGGGTCTGATTCTCAGTATCCCTTCAATTAACTCCTTAGACTTAAAAGTTTTATCGTGTCTAAGTAATTACACTGTTCATTTATTTTCCAGTGTTGGGGTCATGGAGAGGTCATATCCAGAGCATTACAAGGTTTGTCCACTTAACTTTGCAATAATTAAGTTTAATTAAGGATGAATTCAAACCAATACCTATGTCTCTAATGTAAATCATATTGCATTTTGAACAGTTGGTAGTGCTTTTCTCCTTCTTAGCAGTTGAAACTTTGCTATCTTAAGTAACTTTCATTACTTATATTTGAGATATTTCTCAATGATTGTTGAGGTTTTGAAACTAATCTTAATTGAAATGTATTAGACACAGATCAGAATGAAGGTATTTCCAATTGTGAATATTTTAACTGAAATATTGTGTAGTTCCATCTGTATTACAATTATGTAGAATCTGATCAGTAAATACACTTTTTTAATGCAGATTTTATTAACAATTACAACTTCTTCCAATTAAAACTGCTTTCCATTTAAACTCATAGAGCTATGTGAAATTTGATTATTGTTGATTTCTTATCCATTTGCAGTATGAACCTTGTTGAAGAACGTAGCGTTCTAATCACATCATCACTGGACTGTACTGTACGGCTTTGGACAACAGAGGGCCATTATGTTGGTAAGAAAAAATGACTCTTATGTTGCTCTAAACAATCTTTTTTTGGGTTGATGTGGGGGCATACAGTCATTTATGTAGGCCTTTGATTTTTATATTGATAGTACCAAGTTCAAGAAAGTTGTTTGTCCCCCTTACTGTATTATATGGGCAAAGAGCATTTTAATATGCAGTCCCTCAACTATAGAACAAACTTCCAGATAATATTAATGAATGTTGCTCTCTCAATCTATTCAAGCCAAAAAGTATTACCTTTTCCAAAGATAATTTTTGTGATTAGTGATGCATGGTATGGTAAGTTCCAATGTATGATTGTGTTTTGTTCTCTCTTTTTCATTCTACCTTTTCAGAGTGCTAAGAGACTTCATTGTAATTTGCACTATATAAAAATCATACTTGAATTCCCTGTTGCATGCCATATTTAACACATCTCTGCATTGATCGGATTGTGCTCAGGAGGTGTGCACTATTGCATATTCATCAATCAGATAATATTATGTCAGTGTTGGCATTTAAGCATGACTTAAAATCATACTTAAACTCTTAGTGAAACAGCCCTTTGGCGTCCTGTTATGCATATTCCAATTGAATTCAATAAGACATAATGGCCGGTATTCTGATGTCAGGTTTAACTTAGACCGTGGTCTAACTCTGCTAAAATTATGGAAAGCCAAACATGTCAAAATTCTCCTTACATTGCATGTTTCTTATGCTTAATGTGCTCTTTCCTAACTTGTGAATGGTGAAGAAAGTTATCTTATCTATCTTTCAGAAACAGTTAAGAATGATTAGCAAAAAATGAGCTGATATATTTATATTATATTGTTAAAGATTTATTCAACTATTGGCTGTCCATAGTTAAACCTGACTTCAGAATTTGGGCCAATGGGTTTATTATATAAAAAGGTAATTGCTATAAGGGCAGGTCTAATTGTATAATGTGTCCCCTCATCTTAGGTACGTTTGGTCAAGATGAGCCTTGGGATATCTTCAATCCAACCACCTTCAAACATCCTATGGTCCCTTACGATGTCCTGGTAGATCCCCAGAGCATGCCAAACCACCCCATCTTTGATCAGAAGTCGACATCGTCGTTGTCAGAGTACATCTGCGATGAATCCCTGGATGATGGCCAGGCCGGTGGGGATGAAGACATACTGGATGATGGAAGTAGTCAGGGGGATGAGAATGGAGAAAAGGAGGAAGTGGAAGAAAGAGAGGATGACAAGAAGGTAAGATTGATGAATCTGAACTCTCAACTATGGAAAGCCAGAAACAGCATAATTTGTCATCTACAATGCATTCAAGCATGCTTGAAGAATGATATATGCCTTTGCATGTATCATCAATTTCACCAATCAGTATGCTCTATTTTGTCAAAAAGGAACACTACACCTTGTTGATGAATCATGGTTTATTACCTTTCCACGTTTAAAAATCACACATTTAGTTTTTTTTTTAATACTCATAATGATTTTTAGGGTCACCTTTCCCCTCCTCAGCTAAAACACTGGATGTGCCTGACATTGATTAATTCAATATAAATTAAATAATCATTGTACAAGGCTAGTATCCATTAAACAAATAATTTGTTACTTATATTTCTGTCTTTTATTCAGAGTGAATCTACTAGCTACATCAGCACTAATGAGAAGTTTGTTTATGATGATGAGATGATTGCTGCAGAACTCAAGAAGAAACCATTCAATAGGGGCTCTGGTAAAAGGTAAGTTAATTTGTTACGATGGCCTGTGATGATGATGATGTTGGTGGTAAATGCGGTGACAAAGATG
Organism: Lytechinus pictus; assembly: GCF_037042905.1. NCBI lineage: Eukaryota > Metazoa > Echinodermata > Echinoidea > Temnopleuroida > Toxopneustidae > Lytechinus > Lytechinus pictus. The sequence goes on from NW_026974140.1 coordinate 12,313,189, forward strand.
ACAATGACTGATGAAAATAACAATATTGATGACAAAGGAATGGTGGTGACCGTAACGATGACTGTGATGCTGAAAATGATTTTGGTGTAGACAGTGGTGGTGATGATATTAATGGTGAAGATGAGAGTAGGACCAGAAGATTTATCTTTTGATTTTGAGTTCCTTTAATCAGTTTTACAAAAAGGAAAATAATTCCAATTTGCAATTTGAATAGATAGAATTAAAATAACATCGTCTCTGTAATCATACTCTGTGTTGAAAAGCATAGTCATTTATGTGTATTATTTTTCTTCAGATTGCGGCATGAAAAGCTCCGGTCTATGCCCAAGGAGAGGGCTGTCACCAGCGCCTACCAGACCCTCAAGTGCTTTGACCTGGAGGACACGCCCCCTCTCTCACCCCCTACCAAGAGCAAAGATAAGACCAGTGATCCTTTCACATTCTCGTGATGTGAGACTGGTCAATCAGACTAAACTCTAAGGTCATTCCATGAACTTTTCACCTTCTCAGAGCGAAAACGTAAAGCGATCCTTCCACTTTTTAGTTATGAAAAGTTTGGTGAACTTGTCACCAAGAGAAATGAAGGTCAAAGGTCACTTTTGAACTCTCATAGAGATGGATGATATTTGACTCTATAGGATCTCATTCTACAATGCAGGCTGGAAAGTTAATGGCTCTGTTTACTTCTTGTGAATGTCAGCTATGCATGTAAAGCCTTCCAGTTGATTGACATTGACATTACATCGTATTCATTTGTCATAGAATGACAATTAGAAAGTTAAGGAGATTATTTTACTTTGATAATGACCAGTCACTGGTAGGACATACAACCATCCTGTACTTAGTGGATTCTAATAATAAACTATTACCTTGAGATGACAATCAATAAAATATATTTTTGTAAAGTACATCAAGCTTGGTTTCTTTCAGGTCAAATATAGTATGGCATTGTTTTCATTGTAGCATATAAATAATAACCTAATCATGAAATACATTGTTTGCAGGTATGTTATCACAATTATCGTATTCTGGGTATATGTTTTTTTAAATATTTAATCCAAAGTTTATCCGTCCATCGGCATTGTCCTGTAAAATTTTAGAATAAGATAAAATCATATAAGTACAATGTATTGCAAGCCTTTATTAAAGAGTTAAAACTGATTTTATATGTTCTGACATTACATTCTTCCGTCCATCAAAGAATTATTCAAGCTGATGAAGCATTTCGACACTGACAAAAAAAACATTTGCCTTTAGAATGGTTGCAATATACTTTGAATTTTGGCCATATTTAGTGGAAGGAGGCATACACACAGCCATTTTAATACCCTCTAATAAAAATAATCATAAAACATTTTTAATAATGTGGATTTACACCTGAGAAATTCAACCACCTCATTTCATAATAATAGTTTTTTTTTTTAATTATTATTCTAAATGGCCTAGTCTATGCATTAAAAAGGGCTCATGAAATCAGGATTCATTTCATCATAATCGGCATAATGCAAGTACATTTGTTTTAAATGGTTTAATTTTATGATAATTCTGTTACCATGGTTTAATACCAGAATATCATGAAAGTTGTTGAAATGAAAGAGTTAAGGTGATAAGACTGACACATATTTTCCTTGTATTTAGTAGTGCAAAGAAGGCAAGTTACAAAACAGGCTCACAAGGTCACAAACCCTAAATATGTTAGTAACAGAATTTCATTGCTCATATTGCAATGTCCAGCATTGTTGGACATTGCTATGGACTCATCAGGGAAATGTATTATGAAGCATCTCTGATTCAAGCACTTCAGTAGCTTAAAATCGCCATTCATTTCATGAACAGATGACATTCTGAAGAAATGTTTGTTTGGAATATACAACTTAAACAACTATAGTGTTTGATCTAGAAAAAAAAAATATTTATTCATATTGCTTATTGATGACAAACATTGATGTTCTAATGCTCTTTCTTACTATCAATCTCAATTCAATTTACAATATGAAGTAATGACTTCTTATTAACAATAATAGGGTCTAAATGTTCACAAAAATTTGATTTGGCTGGAAATCAAAATATGTACTTTAACTATGAAATTTCAGTTAGAACCATGAATTGGACATTGAATATATACTGTTCAGCTCCGATTCTAAAAGCTTAAATCAGTTTGATAAATTATAATATAATTGTGACCAGACATGAAATCACCAATATTTTGCTGACCTTAACACCAAGAGTAGAATCTGTTGATATTATTGTAGAGTTAATTTGAAATTGAAAAAAGGTTGCTCTTGTATGAGCATTTCAATATTAAAATGCTGAATTCATTTCACATGATGAAAAAATTTCAAATTTTGTTTATGAATATTCATATAATAATGAATAATGTACTTTGTTTCATTTTGATTTTCATTTATACATAATCGGGACTGTGTAATATGTGTGTCTTTTTAAGAAGTGCTTTGAATATTATATTTATCAGTACAAACTTATGCACTTTTTGTAATTCAAGTCTATGCAGAATTGTGTATAGATAATTTCACTGGCAGCATGTAAATATTCTTGATTGGTTGTATCATATTCAGGCATTATTATTTTCAATTTAATGTGTTCAGTGTATGTTATTCAATATGATGTAGTTGGTCAGTGCCTTAATAGAAATAAACATATTTCATATACTCTAAATTATTTGTAAATGATGGATTTATGTGCATAAGTAAATTAATTATAGATAGGGCAAATAAAGCAATTGCATGAGAATTGGAAGGAGAAGTGTTCTGCGAGTCGTTTGCCTTTCAACCAAATGTGTTACACAAGATAGGAGCAGAAATCAATGGTTTCATGACATTTGCTCTGGCAACAATTGCTCTGCTGTAAATTCCACACACTAATCGAATGACCAACTCTGACCCTAGGCTTAACACTATGCTCTACCCTTAACCTAACATAAACTCCTATTGCAACCCTAACCCTACATCCGACGAAATAAAGCCCAGAGCAGTTGTCGCAGGAGCAAAGTCACGTCACCAAAATCAATACCATCTCTTATAAATACCTACTATTTTCATCACGTTATATTTCATTTTCTTTTGTTTCTTTTCTACATGCTGTAATTTGCATTTTCACTTATTTCACTTTCTGCCATTCTCCATAATTTCCCAGGCTTTTATTTCATATTTCTAAATATTGTACATAGCAAACATGGACAACTATAATAATATGGTATTCAAGTATATTTTTCTTGTTCACAAAAAAACGATAATTAAATGTATTATTTACATAATGCTTAATACAATCTTTCTAGTAGTGTTGCATACTATTACACACAAAAAAACTTAAAGGACAAGTCCACCCCAACAAAAAGTTGATTTGAAAAAAGGAGAAAAATCCAACAAGCAAAACACTGAAAATTTCATAAAAATCGGATGTAAAATAAGAAAGTTATGACATTTTAAAGTTTCACTTAATTTCACAAAACAGTTATATGCATATCCTGGTCGGTATGCAAATTGGCAGACTGATGACGTCACCCACCCAATATTTCTTTGTATTTTATTATATGAAATATGAAATATTCGAATTTTCTTCTCCTTGCCAAGTGAAACAAAGTTTTATTTCTCCCTGAACATGTGGAATTACCATTATTTTAACAGTTTATGGTTAAGATAAGTTGGTCTTTATTGTCAAATCTGTAAAAATTGAAATATCGTATTATTCAAACAATAAAAAACAAAAGAAATAGTGAGTGATAGACATCATCGACTCTCTCATTTGTATATCGCTGAGTTGAGCATTTAACTGTTTTGTGAAAAATAAGCAAAACTTAAAAATGTCATAACTTATTTTACATCCGATTTCGATGAAATTTTGCAGCGTTGTGTTTGTTTGATTTTTATTTATCGATTCAAATCAACAATTTTCTGGGGTGGACTTGACCTTTACTTACCGCTACCCTGCATGAGCATTCAAGGAGTTTTTCCTACCGGGTATCAAGAATATGTCAGATCTATTCAATATCATATTTCTTCATACTGTACTTGTCGCTCTCTTCTTTCATCCCGTCTCTCTAGGTAAGCACTCGCTGGCCAATAGAAGATCAGTGTTACCACGCATAAGATGGCAGTTCCTCTGAATAGGTTCCTAGCTCCATATTGGTAATAGATTACTCCACCCAGCAATGTCCCCAAGCCTTCACCTGCATTGTGAGGACATGAAGTACTTTGTTTTGATCTACTGTAATTCATTCTAACCTTTATAATATTGTTGAATCACAACAGTAGGCTATTTATGGGTATTCTAAGGGAACAAATGGAATAAAGATTATTTCATCTATTTATTCCACTCCAGAAATAATGCATTCATAACATTACTCCTTTTTTTATGGCAACAACATGGCTCCAAAACTTTCTAAAATTCCTTTGCAGATAACTGCTTTGATGTATATGACCAGGCTACATTTCATGTGTGTTCAAGATTGTTTCAGGCTCCAAAAGGATCGTGACGTTGTTTGTCAATGGGCTTCTAAGTGGCAGATGACCTTTAACCCTAAGAATTGTAATATCATGTCCCTGGGTCTGATGAGATCGAAACTCCTTCATGAATACACCATGATCGGAGAAACTATGGATCGAGTTCATGAACATACCTACCTTGGCGTAACGATTTATGCTGATCTTACTCGGAAATCACACTATCAGCGAATAGTCAGCAAAGCAAATAAGATTCTTGGTATCTTCAAAGAAATATCCATCAGTGCAGCTCTGATACCAAAGGAAAAGCTTACAAAGCTCTTGTTCGTCCACACCTGGAGTATGCGTCTGCTGTTACTGATCCCTACCAGGCTAAATACATCCATATGTTAGATAAAGTTCAAAGAAGAGCCGTTCGTTTTGTGATCAACGACTCTAGTCGTAAGTCCAGTGGTTCCAAGATGCTAAAACAATTAGAGTGGGAAAGTCTTGTTGACAGACGACTCAATGCCAGATTGAGCCAGTTTTACTTAATTCATAAGGGGGAATCTCCAGTAACGTCAACCAAACTCCACCTTAGAAACTCCAGCCGTCCAAGTCGACGCTTCACACCAGATGCCTACAATATCATCGAATCCAGAACTGATAGGCACCTGTACTCATTCCTGCCCAGAACCATACGGGACTGGAAAGACCTTCCCTTAGCCACTACATCAATGGAATCCCTTGACAAATTTAAGGCTGCTCTAAACTAATCAATGTCGCATCTGCACCCGACCACAGCGTCATGGAACTTTCGTTCTGTTGCTGTGTACCCGTGATGATGATGATGTTGTCAACAAATCATTGAAAACATCTACTCCCAATATAAAAGATACCAACACAAGTATCAAAGTGAGCATCCAGAAACTGCAGTTCAAAGTCTGTATAAATGTTTATAAGTACATATTTGATGGGCAGGGTTTTTATGATTAATATAGATATAATTGTACCATGTGTTACATCATTCATTCCCTTGTTTTCCAAACTTAATGATATAACTTAGTTTGTAAGCACTAAAGTTATAATTCTTGTTGATGCTTACCTAAACCAGATTTGATTCCAAATGTGATGGACTGCATTGTAGTGAGCATGTTGTCAGGAGTGATGAGGTTTACATAGGAAGTACAAACTGGCCAAAGAGCACCATAGGTGACTCCATGAAGGAGTTCTATGGGTAAAACAAGCCATGGATTCTGCAAGAAAGAGTAGCCAACCAACCTCACAGCATAGCAGAAGAGAGTTAGAACAAAGACCCCATGATGCCCTAGTCTCCCAATAAGCTTAGTAGAAAAGTACATGAAAGGGAATTGAGCTACACATGTCAGGGTCAGAGTCAGTCCCATGATGGTGTGGCTTCCAGAGAGTTCAACAAGGAACAAGAAGACATATGTACTGATGACTCCGACTGATATCCCAGTGATGAACATTGCATACAGGAAAACAAGCACCTTGGGTCTCTGGAGTAGGATGCAGACATCACTGGCAAGTGATTCAGATGGGCAGTGTGGAGGAAAAGTTATACACAATGCCGGTATAACTGACAATAGTACAAGTGCAACAAAAGCTAAGAAAGCTGGAAGATACTTGTTGAAAGACTCTGGATACGCTGCAGAGTAGGTATCCACAGCAAATCCAGCGAGAGGTGCAAATGTTCCCAAGGCAATTGCGTTCCATAGTCTCTGACGGCCGAATTCTACGTTTTGCCCTCTATCGTTGCATTTTTTAACAAGTGCCATAGCTGCTGCATCAAGCAAAGGCATAGGAGGGTTGCTCGCAAATTGTCCAACGAGAACAATCACCAACATTACAACAAATGTGAGTGTTTTGTCTTTCTTTTGTGAATACTCCCAGTCCCATTCAAGAATGTCAGTTGTCTCTATATTTTGACACAAGAATTCATTTGAAATCAAAATATCTGTCGACTCATTTTCAGTTCTGCCTATTCTCTGGATTCTCTCTAACTTATTACATATATGCAAAGGTTCAATGAACCTTTCATCTTTTAACCTACAACTGCAGAAGCAACATGCAACTGAACAGTTGTTCTTAAAAATACTAAGATTTGTTTCGACTGATCCGGTATCCATATCCTTCTTAATAACATATAGCACTTTATCTTCGATATTACTTGAAATGCTGTGATGATAACTGTCACAGTAGTCACTCTTCCATATCTGAATCAAGGATGAGTCCAACTCTGGTTCTGGAATCTTTCCAAGCTCTCCAAGGTATCCTTCCAGTGGCACATGAGATATATTTGTCCAATTCATTGCATTATTTGTATCAATAAGTGACACAAAAACACCACTCCCATACACAAGCCCTGTTCCTATGATACTGCTAACCATGATGAAGCGATGCATGCTGAATTTATCTGCCAAGCTTCCACACAGCGGAGATGAAAACATCCCAATGAATGGTTCAATGCCTGTTACCACACCTATTTGGACAGGATTCAGACCAACGTATGACATGTAGACGGGAAGGAAGGGCAGAAGACTCACCATTCCTGCAAATAGTAGAAAAATATTATTTTCTGAGACAATCATCAGCAATTTAAAAAGTTGAGCAGAATAAATTGAACTGGAGTACTATACTTTTACAAACCTATAATATCTAATATATTGTCTTTCTTAACAAAATGTTTTTGATACTCAACCAGATGAACTTGGTCAACTACCTGTTAATGTATAATCTATCATAAAAAAATTTAAAAGATGTAATATTTCCTAAAAATGAAGAAAATTGGCAGGAAAGTACATTTTGTTGGTTTTACGTGTATGTAAATATATATACATATATATATATATGTATATAATATATAATGGTGCTAAAATGTTAGTGAATCCCACCAGAAAATGCAATCCTTCATGCTGAGTATTGAATGGAGACAACCTCCAATATATTTACAATATATTATATATATAATATATATATGTATATATATATTACACTAGCGTATCAGCATCTACTATGACAAAGCAGGTATGGGCCCATGCACAAGCATAAAAGAGTAGTCACCAGACAATATACTATAATTATATACACCACAAACTTACCTGACCAAAGCAGAAAGTACACAGCCTTGACAGGGATGAATTTCTTATTCAACCTCACAATCTCTTTGCAGTCTAATCCTTTCACTGAATGCATGAAATATGTATATCGAGATTTGAGAAATAAGGAATGATCAATAAAAGTTTAATCAATTAATTTGCTAACAAAATATCTTAAAAATAAACAAGTCTTGCAAGTTAACTTTATTATAACCTTATTTTACATTAAATTTTCATATGGTGTGCAGTGTGCCTGATTTTTCTCATATCATTTTTTATTTCAAATCAACTTATTGTTGATCGAGGTGCACTTACCGGCCTTCAATTTATTAGGCCTTCAGTTAACATTAATACGTCAAATAAAACGTCAATATTAATAGTCATTGAGCATGTTGAGGAATTTATCTTATCATGGTCACAAACTGCATTAAGGTACCTGTCAGTTGTCACTGGATTCTCTATTAAACATTAAACAATTTATATCAATTTCTGACAGATCCCTCTATCCCCATCATACATAGCATATAAAAACAGGTTTACAGATTCAGAGACCTTGGTGTTATATACAGTCTCACAGAAGCTCGCATGATCCTAGACACCATATGTGGATCTAGAGTTGAAATTTTACGGGGTGCTACTGGGTCCAGGATTTTCACCCATTGGAAATTTGACAAGCAAAAAAAAAGGAGAAGGATCATGGAGCTATAGCTCTATGGTAGGATCCATGGATATACGTAGAGGTAGGTGCCTTGCTTTATTGATAACCGGTCGACCATACCGTTATAGTTCGACAATTCTTTAAGCCCCCATTCGGGAATCAGCAGGAATCGACCAGAAGCTGGAACGAAAAATATATTTTAAAAATCTAGATTTTTTTGGGAGGATCGAACTTATGAATTCACCAAACTGGAGTTGAAATTCAGTAAATTGACCAGGTGAATCATCATACACTAGTCAAAATGAACCGCAATGGAATCAGATTGGTAATTCGTGCTACATTCTTGGACATTCTAGGCGCATTCTAAATATTCTAACTGCATTCTGAGTGCATTAGAAATATTTTTGTCATTTCTTTTGGCCGTCCCGAAGTTTTTGGTCATGTTAAAAGCATTCGAGGAGTATTTTCGAACGGTGTTCGAAGTAGATTTAAGGACGTTCCACAGTTAATGACAGTCAGACTGCAGGTCCCAAGAAAGTGGCTTCTTTCATCCAAGTGATATTCATGACTTGAGATGTTTTGCATATTTAATGAGCTTGATGCGGACCAAAACACCTCTTTTCATTCGGTCATTGCTGCTCTAATTATGCATCGAATTTCATGAATTTGGTACCATTGTAAAGAAGAAGAATCATTCTTTCAGGTCATATGTTTGGATTTATTCAAAGATTTTGTAATATAGGTTAAAATTTTGATCTAAAATATGCTACAAAATAAATATTTTCACCTGACAAAAGCTGCTATTTTCACACTTTATTTTTGTTTGAGCCCAAATGATTTTTATATCATGATAAAGCTGAATATGTATGCTTTGAAAAGATATAGGTTTCAAAATAAGAATTAATTTAATCGGGTCAAGATCACACTTTTCATTTGCCAAGTACATAAAGCAGCTTGAAAACAAGTATACTGCACTCTGATTGGTCAAAAAGACCACACAATGGCAAATTCCAACGGTTCCAGAGCTTGGGTTCGTGGGAAGGTCACACTTCCCATGTGGTAATCTCCTCAAATACCCCGCGCCTGTTGTTCTGTGAACCTTATCCAGCCAATCAGAACTCTGGATTTCATGCAAGTACAAAATTTCAGAAATCTTGTCTTGTACCTTGGTGGGAAAAGTGTGATCTTGACCCGATTAAAAGGTGCCGCATATCAAGAGTGGCATTGTGAGAAAGTACAGAAGTTCAGCTTTATGGTGATATAGATATCATTGAGGCTCAAAATAAAAAGTTTTGCACAATTTGCAAAAGAAAACAGAGGAAGAAAATTCAGTTTTGAGGCACAATTTCAGGCCAGAAATGTACTTATTTAACAAAATATTGTATACAAAATAAATGACCAATATGAAAGAGTAACTTTTACTCTATCTGATGGTGCAATAATATTTCATTTAACTTGAGGTTAAAACAGGTAAATTCTTAGAGAAAGAAAATCTCACGAATCACGAGATTTTGCAAGGAGGAGGATTCAGCCACGAGATGATTTGGATGAATCTGGCCTTTTTGCTCATTAGCATAGGGACCTGCGGTCTGACTGATGAAGTCCATATCATTTTCACCAAATTTTGCAGAGAGTTACTCTATCTATATATGCATTATGAAAATGCAAAAAATAATATAGGTTCATGTGCTTATTTTTGTCTACGGGTCTTCAAAGTAGCCGTATTTGAATGATATAGTAATCTTGCGCAATCAAGAGAATTATGCCTCTCTTAGACCTCACGATATCCCAAAATGAGTTTAAATCATCTTTACTCAGTGGATACCGCATCAAACTTCATCAAATTTTCAAGATATATAACAAAGTGTATAAGTCTTTTATCTTTTATTGGTAAAACTATATCAATTTGGAGTCAGCAGCACCCTCATTTGGCAAGAATGGTGCAAAAACTCGGAAAAAAATCTTCAAAGACGTGAATCTACTCAAAAATTAAAAAAATATTTTGTAAGCTGCACTTTTTTTTAAATCCATGTCATTTTCATCACATTCGGCTAAATTGTAGAGGAATGCATATCGAAGATGTAGGGAAGTTAAAAATATGAGGTCCATGTGCTCGTTTTTAAACTATGTGTGTCCAAAGTGATGCGAGTTTTGGCATGAAGTCGCCTAAAATGCGCCGAAAACGTGCAAAAAGTCTAATAATATACCGTCTAAAATGCGAATGGTTCCGTAGTTTTGGTCCCAAACATTCAAAATCCATGTCATTTTCATCATACTCTCCAGATTTGTATAGGAATATATTTCAAATTCGTTAAAATGTTAAAAATATGGGGTCCATGTGCTCGTTTTCAAACTATCAGTGTCCAAAGTGTTGCAAGTTGACTTGGAAATCACCTAAATTGCGCCGAAAACATGCAAAAGTCTCTTAATACCCTCTAAAATGCATAATTCGTTCCTAAACATTCAAAATCCATGTCTTTTTCATCATGCTCTCTAAATTTGTAGAAGAATATATTCTTAAGGCACTAAACTATTAAAAATATGGGGTCCATGTGCTAGTTATCAAACTATTAGTGTCTATAAAGTGTTGCGAGTTGGCTTCAAACAGCCCAAAATGCGCCCAAAATACAAATGGTTCCTTATATGTTCCTGCTCCCAAACACTCAAAATCCATGTCATTTTCATCATACTCTCTATATTTTGTAGAGGAATATATTCTGAAGAAGTTAAGACATTTAAACTATGGGGTCCATATGTGCTCGTTTTCACTATCAGTGTCCAAAGTATTGCGAGTTGGCTTGAAACAGCCAAAAATGGGCCGAAAACAAACACAATTAAGTCTGTTAATACCGTCTAAAATGCGAATGGTTCCGTAGTCTGCTCCCAAACATGGAAAATCCATGTCATTTTCATCATACTTAGCATATAGATACTTTAGCACCTGATTATTCCAAATATGCAAAAATGAACATGGGTCCATGTGCTTGATTTTTGTTGTTGCTTTCATGGGTGTCGATCACGGGGGGGGATGGGGGGGATATGTCCCCCCCCCCCAATATTTCAAGTGGGGGGGATGGCCTGTATTATCATCCCCCCCAATAATTCAGGGTAGAAAAATTGTAATAATGATGATGAAAAAATGAAAAGTTTGATAATGATGATTATAGTATGCCATCAATCAGTTTGTTTCCCTCGCAATATTGTTATTAAATAAAAACATTCTTTTCCAGGGCTTTTAAACAGATGGGTGGAGGTTCAAGATGAAAAAGAATGAAATGTTTATGTACCGGTATATGATATTTTTTAAACACATGACTTAAAAGGACCCCGACGAAAAAAAACTTTTGTTGATTGGGTGTTCCATCCCACCAGTGGTGAATAAATTAATTTTAGAAATCAGTTAATTCAAAAGGGTGGAAAAATAAACGGGTGGAAAAGGGTGGCAAGATAAACAGGGAAACCTCCATGGACGTAAATCCTAGAGGGGTAGATCTTGAAAAAAGTACATAAAACTTTTCTCAGATTTACCCCTCCCCACATCCAAGTGCATGATGTTTGTCCCATTTAATCTACAACCCTTTTGAATATTAAACATTTTATCATGTGACCCCATCAGATACCTCTCATGAAAATATTGAGGTTCAGTGAGCTCAATATAATATGATCATATTTTTACAATGCCCATCCAATCGGCTGACAAAAAAAAAACGAGGAAAAGGAGAAAAAGAGGGAGAGAGGAAGGGAATGTAATGGGAAAGAAGAAATTATTGTTCATTATGATGTTAGATTATACTATAATTCTGTTATTACATAAAACGCATTTTTCATAACTTTATGAAACATAATTTTATTAGGGCCCATGTCTTCATTGTTCCTGGTGCTCACATTGTCTGTTTAACTTTAACGAGATATATAATCCTGTGGCACTAAAACCTCCTGTTTTCAATATACTTCCTCGCACTTCGAATTATTATTTTATGTGCAATAGTATGCTTCTTTTCATGACTACTCAAAGTGATTGCCACAGTTTAAGGTCTTAATATAAAACATTTCTTGTCCGTGCTTATGTTCGCATTAGTGAGATATGTCTGCTCTCCATGAATTCCTAGAATCAGTCCTTAAAATGTCCCTTTTTCTGATCTCAATATCAAAACTTTTCAGATCGCGCTTCGTGCTCGCATCATTTGGTTAATGAAATACGTATGGTCTTAGTGAATTCCTACAAACAAGCTTTAGAATGCCCCTTTTCAGGTCTGAATTTCCTAAATTTTCAGCTCCCGCTTCGCGCTCGCAATATTTGATTATTGAGATGCGTATGTTAATAATCATGATAACAATGACTTCAAGTGCTTTATGTGTAATTCTAACAAAATCAGCAAGCGCTTAGCACTCGCATTAGATGACTGTGGTGAGATATGTAGTGGATTCCTTAAATATAGTCCTTAAAATCTCCCTGTTTGGGGTCAATATATACAAAAATTTCAGCTCGCGCTTCGCGCTCGCATTGTTTAGCGAGACAGGTAAGTATCATGATTACAAAAAGTTGATTATAATGTCCCTTTTTACGTCCGAATATCAAAAATTTTTAGCTCGCGCTTCGTGCTCGCATTATTTCATCAGTGAGATACATATCTGTTTAATATATGGCACTGTCCTTAAAGTGTGTCTATTAGGTCAGTATACCTGGCAACTGAGCGCGCTTCGCGCGCTCACTAAGTGACTCAAAATGTTTGCTGGTGCCCCCCAATGCCATGACCCACGGTACGCCACTGGGCTTACTTGTAACACAAATTGAATTTTTATATTTTAGTGGGGGTAATATTGAAAGATCCACATCCACAAGAATATTTGTGTCAATCATCCCCCCCAACCAAAAATACCGATCGACACCCATGGTTGCTTTATTGCTTCAAAGTTAACCAAAATGGAGTTTCTTAAGATTTGCGCATTCAAAAGAATTTGGCATTCTTAGACCTCACGAGATCACAACAATGAGTGTAAAGCTCTATTACTCAGTCAAAATCCATGAAAATTTTATCAAAGTTTGCAATACTATTAATAATTGTATCCTTAAGATGGATAATATATTTCTTTCAATTGTTTGCTCATTTAAGTCTGACAGAACTCTCAGTTCTTAGAAATAGCGGGAAAGATAACAAATACTCAACCTCAAAAATTTCATTAACAAACTTGAGAAGCAAAGGAAATGCTGCACTTATTCAAAATCCATGTCATTTTCACCAAACTTTGAAAAGTTGTAGAGAAAAGTATATACCTAAGAGGTGCAAACAATAAAAAATATGGGTTCATGTGCTTGTTTTCAAACTATCAACACTCTTATTAGAGCATGTGCCGGGCAAATTTGTTTGCTTCTTAAAACACCCCAAAAGCTTTGTATCTAATAATTGTGAGGGAAAATTCCGAACCACTCTACCATTTAATCAAACTCGTGGTCATAATCATCATACTTTGCAGCACTACAGAGACAAGTATTTTGAAATTGTAGAGGAAGGAATTGTAGGGTATGTTAGGAGTGGTAGTACCCTTGGTGAAAGACAGTCGCTTTTTGGTCGGCAACCACTGGTCCACATTAAAGGAGAATGAAAATCTTGGAGCAAGTTAGCTTTTGTGAAAGCAGAAAAATCGAAGAATAAGATCAACAAAAGTTTGAGTAAAATAGGACTAGCAATAGAAGAGTTATGAGAATTTGAATGTCGAGATCAGTAATGCTATGGAGACCCTCCTATTGGCAATGCGACCAAGATCTATGATGTCACAAATGAACAACTCTCCCCTTTTGGACACTGAAAATATACCCCAAAACATCTCTTTTTGCTCATTCTAATCATATGACAAACGATTCATCAATGATATAATGTTGTGAAACCTATGTACTTGTCCTCTCTTAAAGAGAACACCTCACCTTGTGATAGACTCTATAAAAGTGAGAATATAATTGAAATAAGTACTAAAGTAATGAGGGAGTTGTACGTGTGTGACATCACAGATCTTGGTCGCATTGCCAATGTGAGGATCTACATGGCATTAGTGATCTCAATATTCAAATGCTCATAACTTTCTTATTATTCATTCAATCTTCCTCAAACTTTCAACAATATGTTTCTTTGATTTTTCTCTTTGATATGGATTCAGCTGGTTTCAAGGGTTTCATTCTCATTTAACATATAGCTCATGTCTGGCTCCAAGTAGATGTAGTGTAGTGCACACATCGGCCACACCCCGGCAGCGAATATTTTCGGCGGCAGCAGGATTCTATATAGCAGGGAGTCGTGAGGCCTGATCTCTCTCTTTCTATATCCCCCATCATTTTTACTTTTAACTGGGTTAAAGCTCAAATTGTAATTTTGTTTTTGTATTTTTTGGGTCCATACTATCTACAAGAATATTTTTATTAGGAGGCTACACCCTACAAGCTCCGCTTTATAGCAGCCTCCTCCAATACATATATAGAAATTTGCTATATGTTTTATTGCTTATAACTGTATATCAAAATGTACGAAACGAATTGTAAATGCGGGAAATGGAAATTAACAAAATGAAATGATAAAAATGAAATGAAAGTCCATATAAATATGGCACCTATATTGTGGTGACAGTGTCACCCCCCCCCCCCCCGAATGTATGTGTCTAAAAGTAAATCTAATTTGTGTGCATATAGTATTTCTTGGGGCAGAGAAGAGGAAAGGAAGGAGTTTCAACTGATGTACTTCCATGTAAAGGTAAGTGCCCTGGGAAATATAAGCCCATGGACCAACAAAATTAGTTAGGATCTTAAATCCAAGCAGTAACTATTTCCGTTGTAAGAACTGTACTTGTAACTTTAGATAAATATATTCTCTGAATTCTCTTTCTTTCACTTAT
Source organism: Lytechinus pictus (assembly GCF_037042905.1). Classification (NCBI taxonomy): domain Eukaryota; kingdom Metazoa; phylum Echinodermata; class Echinoidea; order Temnopleuroida; family Toxopneustidae; genus Lytechinus; species Lytechinus pictus. The sequence goes on from NW_026974140.1 coordinate 12,328,287, forward strand.
TTCTTCTCATAACTGTCATTCTTATCTTTAACACTTTTACACTCATCTGGTCATTTGTTTTCTCATTCTTTTTCTCTGATCTTATTTGCATGATTATTATTTTCTTACTCATTCTTTAACTTTTTGTCATTCATCTTCTCTATGATCAACCCCATCTTTATCAAATTCCTATAATTGTCCAATTAAAAATAGTGAGCAAATACTGAAAAATACAAAGATTCACACTTTCAGCTGATAACAAAGCCTTTAATAGTTTGTTTATATAAAAGCTTAGCTGGGGTTATACAGGGGCGCCTTGAGCACCCAACAAGGTAGAAATGGGTGCAATGTAAATACCCTATATTCTTATCATTAATAACACACTGTAATTTCAATAAATCACAATTACGTATTTAAACAAGTATATGAAAATACAAATCAAATATGACATATCAAATATGAAAATATAATTTTAATTTGACATATGATATATGAATATTAATATGAATATGAAAATACAATCTTAATATGGCATATAAAACATGAATATCCTTGTAGTTGCCTTCTTCGGCAAAATAATAAATTTTCCCCGTTTCCTGACTGAGTAACCTGATGAAAACGACTTATATGAATAAGCCAAACTCTGCATATGATCCGATGAATCACATTGTAGCCCTGACATTAAAATATAATACTGGATTTGTGCATGTAAAGGTAATACACTAAAAATTGATCTGTCGAATTCACAGAACTTCAATACAGTCAAATCAAATATTACAGATCAACTTGGCAGTGATTAATTAAAATTGCTTTTTAGGCACCTAAATTCCTCGAAGACAGACCCTTATCAGTTTATGAACATACTGGCAAGATAATAATAATATTAAATAATAATAATGATAATAATAATACTAATTATAAAATTAGATTTATATAGCACTTTTTTCCAGATGCTTTAGCACACACCAAAATAAGGTTTTAGAAGCCTCTTTGTTGGGAAAAAATACATATATTATCAATATTTATACATTTTCACTCTTTCACACTATTTTTGGTCTCTGCATGATCTCATGCAAGTCTTTCACTGGTATTTCTATTATCTTGTGACAGTCTTTGAATTAATTTGAATCATCTTTCATTGTCCCTACCCAGGAAATATACCAATACTTGAAAGGCTTCTGAGAGATGATTGGAATACCAATGACCCAGAGTAAGGCGATCTGACGCTTCTTCAGAGATTGCTCGAAGATTATGGAAGACCATTTATATGAAAGAGAATTGAAAGACCATTTTGAAAATTTACTATATTTGGGAGACTTCAAAGTTAAATAGATCAGTGGAATTAAAATCATGAAATACCTCCAAAAGATCATTGAAAATTCATTGAAAAAGCAATTTATCAAAATTCATGTTTAAACTTTAAACATGAATTTTGATAAATTGCTTTTTCAATGAATTTTTAAAGGCAACCTTGTTCTTATTTCATCAAAGATCACAGAGAGATCCCATAGTAAAGTCATACGTAAGTTAACCATCTGTCAATTTTTTAGATAAAAAATTTAAATATCTGACTAGCATCATTTTACATGAATTCTTTATTGACAAGCGAATATCTCAAAACAAAAACAATGAAAGTCTGGTAAATAGAGTAATATCAATGAAGCAATAAATCAATTTCATTATGTGACAAAATACAATAACAGTCCTGATAACCAATTTATAAAGAAATATATGGGAATTGCATGTTTCATCTGCTTTCCATGATCATCTGGCATCATTTTACATTAATTCTATATTGACAAGCCCATATCTCAAAACAAAATGAAGTCTGGTAAATTTCTGTTTCTGTTTATGGTAACTCCTGTAGGAACTCGACAGAACAACTTTTTGCTGGTAAACGTCAAGCTGCATGGTATATAACCAATTACCTATAGGAAACATTTTACGTCTAGGTTAATCAGTCATACTAGCTGACGTTATAGATGACAGATATTACTCTTGGGCCTTTTTATCAAAGTGGAGACAATGGCAGAATGGGGATTCGAACTCACAATCTTGCGATTACGAGTCCAATGCTTTAACCACTGGACCACACAACCCGTGTGATCCAGTGGTTGATCAGAATAAAATCAATGAAGCAATTACTCAATTTGATTATGTTACAAATTACAATATACTGCAGTGCTGTCACCAGCTTTTTCCAAGGGGGTGCTTTTGGGAAAAAAATAAATAAAGAGACAAAAATGACCGATTCCGACGTCAGGCAGTGCTGCTGGTTGCCCTGGGACCATTTTTTTTTCAACAGGGGTGCTGGTTTGAATTTGACAAGCAAAAAAAAGTTTCAGCTTTCACTACCAAAAAAAGGTCAATTTGGTCGAGAGAAATTTGAAAAGCAAACCAATTTATCAAGACATACACTATGGGAATTGCATGTTTCAACCAATTTCCAAAATAGTAACATAAATCATCAAATACTAATAAAGTGAATGAAATGGATAATAATACACTTCACTGAAAAGTACCCTGTATTTTATTTTTTTGAACAATGCCAGCAATTTAGTATTGTCTGTACTCTGTAATCAGACTGGATAGTAGAGGATCATATAGTGGGAGGGGGTTAGTTTGAAACATGGACCTTATAATAAGGCAGATCAATATCATATTTCTTCATACTGTTCTTGTCGCTCTCTTCTTTCATCCCGTCTCTCTAGGTAAGCACTCGCTGGCCAATAGAAGATCAGTGTTACCATGCATAAGACGGCAGTTCCTCTGAATAGGTTCCTAGCTCCATATTGGTAATAGATTACTCCACCCAGCAATGTCCCCAAGCCTTCACCTGCATGAGGGATATTATAACATTGGTGTGTTGGCAAGGCATTCAGATTTAAAGGAGAAAAAAACATATATGAATGAAATTCTTTGTTTTGATTCTAACCTTCTTCATAATCTTAATATATCATTTTATGGGAGTGAAATTGGAATGAATGGAATAAAGATTCAATTAATTCATCCAATTATTCCAATAAAGATAGAGAGCATTTATATTATGATTATTATCACCCCTCTTTTGGGGTAACTGGCTTTCAAACTCCTCTAAATACCATACCTTATTAGTAGTCTGCTGGGCAAACCCTTCACTCAAGTTAAGGGTCTGAATGTGCAGCCTACTCATACCTTGTGTAGTTTTGTATGTGCTAGTCTTTGCATGGAGGCACACTTGTTGATCAAAGTTCCAATCAGGGTCTGTGCCTGCAGACTACCTTATTAGATGGCTGCTTTAATGCTGTCAACAAAAACTGTTATTCTCAATGTACAAGACTCCAAAAGAAGTTGCCAAACAGTGATTGCAGTATATCCTGCTCAAAACCCCTGGATGCAAAATAATATTTGATGAGCAGGGTTTTCAATGAATGAGATTCAATATGAAATATCGGAATATAAATAATTGCAACTCCTCTTTTCTTCATTTGTTCTATCTTGTTTTCAAAATCTGTGATATAACTTACATTGAAAGCCCTCTAAGGATATACTTATTGCTCATGCTCACCTAAACCACATTTGATTCCAAATGTGATGGACTGCATTGTAGTTAACATGTTGTCAGGAGTGATGAGGTTTACATAGGAAGTACAAGCTGGCCAAAGAGCGCCATAGGTGACTCCATGAAGGAGTTCTATGGGTAAAACAAGCCATGGATTCTGCAAGAAAGAGTAGCCAACAAACCTCACAGCATAGCAGAAGAGGGCCAGAACAAAGACTCCACGGTGTCCAATTCTTTCAACAAGCTTAGTAGCAAAGAACATGAAAGGGACTTCAGCTAAGCATGTTAGGGTCTGAGTCAGTCCCATGATGGTGTGGCTTCCAGAGAGTTCAACAAGGAACAAGAAGACATATGTACCGATGACTCCTACTGACACCCCACAGATGAACATTGCATACAGGAAAACAAGCACCTTGGGTCTCTGGAGTAGGATGCAGACATCACTGGCAAGTGATTTCGGTGGGTGGTGCGGAAGAAAATTGATATACAATGCCGGTACAACCGACAATAGTACAAGCGCAACAAAAGCTAAGAAAGCTGGAAGATACTTGTTGAAAGACTCTGGATTCGCTGCAGAGTAGGTATCCACAGCAAATCCAGCCAGGGGTGCAAAGACACCCCAGGCAATCGCACCCCATAGCCTCTGATGGCCATATTCTACGTTTTGTCCTCTTTCATTGCATTCTTTAACAAGTGCCATAGCTGCTGCATCAAGTAAAGGGACAGTGGGGTTGCTCATAAATTGTCCAACAAGAACAATCACCAGCATCAGAACAAATGTGAGTGTTTTGTCTTTCTTTTCTAAATCCTCCCATTCAAGAATGTCAGGAGTCTCTGTGCTTTGAGACAGAAATTCATTTGAAATTAAAATATTCTTTGACTCATTTTCAATACTGCATACTTCCTGGATTCTCTCTACCATATCACATGTATTCAAAAGTTCAATGAACCTTTCATCTTTTAATCTACATCTGCAGAAGCAACACGCAGCTGAACTGTTAAATTCCTTGTTCTTGAGGATATTGAGCTTTCTTTTTACTGATCTTGTACCATCAATATTTAACCTCCTAATATCACATAATAATTCATCTTTCATATTACTTGACATGAAGTGATGACACCAGTCACAATAGTCGCTCTTCTTTATCTGAATAAAGGATGAGTCTATCTCTGGTTGTTCTTCTGGTATCTCTCCAAGCTCTCCAAGGTATCCTTCCAGTGGCACATGAGATATATTTGTCCAATTCATTGCATTATTTGTATCAATAAATGACACAAAAACACCACTCCCATACACCAGCCCTGTTCCTATGATACTGCTAACCATCATGAACCGATGCATGCTGAATTTATCTGCCAAGCTTCCACACAGCGGAGACGAGAACATCCCAAGAAAAGGTTCAATGCCTCTTGCTACCCCAACTTGGACAGGATTCAGACCAACATATGACATATAGACAGGAAGGAAGGGGAAAAGACACACCATTCCTGCAAAAAGAAGAAAATAATGTTTTTCTGAGTCATTCATCAGCAGTCAAAAAAGTTTGAAAACAAATACAAATTGCACTGAAATACCCCGATTAGATTTTAAAACCCTAAATAGCATGATTTTCATCAATATTGAAGAAACATTAAAGTGTGTAGAATATTGTCTCTCTTTCTAGTTTTATGAACAGTCTTGGGTGACTCTATCAATAATAATGACCATGGCCTTCTATCTATTATTATCTATACCCTTTTTCCCATCAATGAAGAAAATGCTCCTTGAATAAAATTAATTCATATAAATAAAGAAAATTTGAAAGGAAGATGTTCCCTTTTAGAGGGGAGGGTCTCATATAGCACACACTTACCTGACCACAGCAGAAAATACACAGCCTTGACAGGAATAAATTTCTGATTCCACCTCACAGTCTCTTTGAAGTCAATATCTTTCACTGAATTAATACATTAAAAAATAAGAAAATAATCAATAGAACTCTCATCGATTTGCTCACAAAATAGCTTTAAAAATAAAAAGTCTTGCAGATAAATGTTAACATATGACCCCCAAATGATCATCAAAGTCATGACTTTGATGATCATTTGGGGGTCATAATATGTTAAAATTTATACATATGACCCCCAAATGATCATCAAAGTCATGACTTTGATGATCATTTGGGGTCATATGTTAAAATTTATCTGCAAGACTTACCATTTTGTGTGTGGATGGATAACGATCATAAAGTAAATTGTTATGTAAACAGAAGTAGATGTGAATTTTAATATACAAATTGGATGGAAATAAGAAATTTAGGTGAATGACAATTTAAAGATCTGCTTATTTCTACAAAACTATCTGTACATAATGACTGGTATGCAAATGAGGGAACCAATGATGTCACACACTCAGCATTTACTTTTATATAAAATATGATACATTCATATTAACTCCAATAATATAATTCTTGGTCTGATTCTTCATGGAAAATGTACAATCATCATTGCCTTGAATTGGGATGTTGCAGAGTTCTTCTGTATCATAAAATATATGGGAAAAAAATGGGGGGGGGGGGAGAATCGAATTTATTTTATAAAATAAAAATGAAATAGTGAGTATTGGGCTCCCTACATCATATACTGACTTGGATATGGATATAAATGTAAAATGTTTGAGTAAATTTTACAAGCAAAACATTTAAAATGCAATAACCAAGACTTTTCTCATTTATACATCCAATTTTGAAGGAATATTCAGTGTTAATATAGACATCTGTTTGTTTTCCTTTTCTCCATTTCTTCCAATAAGTTTGTTTTTGGGTACACTTGAGCTTTAAATACTGGTATGTCTTGTGTAAAGGAACATTGGACTCCCCAAACTGGAAAACCAAATGTCTCTGAAATTGGAAGACAACTCGGAATCTTTCAAATTTCTAAAATTAACAAGCCACAACACAAACAAGTTTTTCTAAGAGGGGGAGTGTCACTTTCACTTAATAAAAAAAACATGATCCCCTATTTACTCACAACCCGGGCTCACAACTATATGGAAATTAACATGAGTATGTTTGGTTGTCAAAAGTGACATTTTAAAGATTTTCTTTAATGTGTGTTATAAGTGTACTATAGATCTAAAGTATTTCTCTAGCATATCGGCAGGGTGGTTGCAGTGAACAAGTCTATTGATCTAGATCCGAATTGTTGTTGTCCGAATGCCCCACATGCATGGTCTGGTCGAGGCTGTGAGGGATATCCCCGTGCCAGCTAGAGCTGAACCCATCGCACATGCACTGTATAGTGTATTATGTATATAGATGAACGGATCCGAATTCCAATAAAAAATGAGGTCCGTGAAGTTAGTTACCTATTCCTTATTCAAAATATGTTGTTACTTATTCGAAATAGGTTGTTACTTATTCGAAATAGGTTGTTACTTATTCGAAATAGGTTGTTACTTATTCGAAATAGGTTGTTACTTATTCGAAATACGTTGTTACTTATTCGAAATATGTTGTTACTTATTCGAAATACGTTGTTACTTATTCGAAATAGGTTGTTACTTATTCGAAATAGGTTGTTACTTATTCGAAATACGTTGTTACTTATTCGAAATACGTGGTTACTTATTCGAAATACGTGGTTACTTATTCGAAATACGTGGTTACTTATTCGAAATACGTGGTTACTATTCAAAATACGTTGTTATTTATTCGAAATGCGTGGTTACTTATTCGAAATACGTTGTTACTTATTCGAAATACGTTGTTACTTATTCGAAATACGTTGTTACTTATTCGAAATACGTTGTTACTTATTCGAAATACGTTGTTACTTATTCGAAATACGTTGTTACTTATTCGAAATACGTGGTTACTATTCAAAATACGTTGTTACTTATTCGAAATAGGTTGTTACTTATTCGAAATACGTTGTTACTTATTCGAAATACGTTGTTACTTATTCGAAATACGTTGTTACTTATTCGAAATACGTTGTTACTTATTCGAAATACGTGGTTACTTATTCGAAATACGTGGTTACTATTCAAAATACGTTGTTATTTATTCGAAATACGTGGTCACTTATTCGAAATACGTGGTTACTTATTCGAAATACGTGGTTACTTATTCGAAATACGTGGTTACTATTCAAAATACGTTGTTATTTATTCGAAATGCGTGGTTACTTATTCGAAATACGTGGTTACTTGGTTACTTATTCGAAATACATGGTTATTCGAAATACGTGGTTACTTATTCGAAATACGCATAATGGTCATGTTCGCTCATTTGGTTTATGTAGCAGGCGATGCTAGCCTGCTAGTATATAGTATTTATTTATTTATTTATTCATGTTTTCTTTATAAAAAGCAGGGTAGTCCCATTCAAGCCAGAGGCCTGCTTTCCCAGGACCAAAATCCAGTTAAAACCAATTAGGGCAAAACCAATTGAAACCAGTTGGCCAACTGGTTTCAATAGGGAAATTGGAACAACTGGTTCCAATTGAAAACCAGTTGCCAATTGGTTCCAGTTAAAACCAACTGGTTCCAATTGAAAACCAGTTGCCAATTGGTTCCAGTTAAAACCAATTGGGCAACTGGAACCAGTTGGCAATCGGTGTCAATTGGTTCCAGTTGTTCCAATTTCCCTATTAACACTAATTGAATCCAATTGGAGGCAACTGGTTTCAATTGGTTCCAGTTGAAACCAATTGGAGGCAACTGGTTTCAACTGGAACCAGTTGAAACCAATTGGTTTCCAACTGGATCCAATTGGAACTAATTGGAATGAACTTAATTAGTTACAAATTAATTAGCATTTGCACTAACTATTGCTCATATGCCAACACAGAAGCAGTATTATATGTCTATTGATACCAATGTAAAGGGCATTGATAAAATACAGACTTTCATATGTATATATTATATGGAAGATCTTCAAATATATGTATTTTTATTTGATGTAATTTGGTAACAGTTAGTGGTGTACTAATTATCCTTTAATCTGTTTTAATTATAATCTATAACATTTATGAACATGGTTTTCACTGCTAAGTATTCCAAATACTTATCTTTAAAAAGTGTGGCACTTGAAATTGAAAAGAATTAAATAGATACATTGTTAATGATGATGAATCTCATAAAACATTAATATGTGCACACTGGCAGATAATATGCAAATTAACTGGTTTCAATTGGATCCAGTTGGGTAACTGGAAAATTTCCAATTGGAAACCAATTGGAAATCATTTCCAGTTACCCAACTGGTTCCAGTTTTATTTGCAGTTACCCAACTGGTTCCAATTAGAATTCATTTCAAATTACCCATCTTTCCAGTTAGAAGTCATCTCCAGTTACCCAATTGGTACCAGTTAGGATTTCCAGTTACACAACTGCATGGTTCAAGTTAGGATTTCCAGTTACCCAACTGGTTCCAGTTAGAAGTCATTTCCAGTTGGAAGTCATTTCCAGTTGGAAGTCATTTCCAGTTACCCAACTGGTTCCAGTTAGGATTTCCAGTTGCCCAACTGGTTCCAGTTGGGATTTCCAGTTACTCAACTGGTTCCAGTTAGAAATCATTTCCAATTGGAAGTCATTTCCAGTTACCCAACTGGTTCCAGTTAGAAATAATTTCCAGTTGGAAGTCATTTCCAGTTACCCAACTGGTTCCAGTTAGGATTTCCAGTTAGGATTTCCAGTTGCCCAACTGGTTCCAGTTAGAAATCATTTCCAGTTGGAAGTCATTTCCAGTTACCCAACTGGTTCCAGTTAGGATTTCCAGTTGCCCAACTGGTTCCAGTTAGGATTTCCAGTTGCCCAACTGGTTTCAATTGGTTTCAACTGGAAATTGTTAAATTCCAGTTAAAACCAATTGAAACCAGTTAAAACCAATTGAAACCAATTGAAACCAGTTGGAAATCCAACTGGTTTCAATTGGATTTTGGTCCTGGGTTACAAGGGAGCTCTGCTACGCAGACCCTATTGCAAATCAAAATCAATTACGGACTCGATATTTGTTTCCTCAAACTGTAGCTATGTTATAAATATCAGTAAGCAAAGCTTCATAGTACAAGAACATTGTTACTTTCAACATTATAAATGCGTTAATTAAATTTGTTTGGACTGTATTAATTGTTTCAAATGAAAAGGGTCTAGGAACGGAAACTATCGTACGTTAGTCATGTGACGTTGTATACAGAAATATGCCATTTTCTGCCTGCTCGATCTCAAAGTTTTTTTGGGGGGGAAATGAGATGTAACCATTACACCAGTCATGAAGTATTATACATCAAACTGTAGGTAATCTATTTAGCATTGAGATGACAATCAATCTCGACCTTTTTTACCCTTAGGGATATTCCAGTGGGAAAACAAAGGTGCCCGTGTCTCGAAAATATGGGTGATTTCAGACCATTTGCCATAGCAAGGGTTGTGAACATGGACACTTTCAAATGAACAGCGAGACGTGAATAGTAAATTAATTGTAATAATATTTACATCAAATTAATGGAATTTGACAAAATTTTCACACTATCATCAATCTGGTGTGAGATTATTAATAGTTATAAAGATATACCCGGATTTCTGCAATATTACGTTCATGAAAACCACTGTTCCCTGCGTTGAAGCTGTGTGTGTACTTTCGGACACTCAAATGCACGCGACTAACCATTATGGGTTACTTATTCGAAATACGTGCATGGTTACTTATTCGAAATATGTGATTACTTTTTCGAAATACGTGGTTATTCGAAATACGTGGTTACTTATTCGAAATACGTTGTTACTTATTCGACATACGTTGTTACTTATTCGAAATACGTTGTTTGTTTGCATAAGTGTTTCATTTGCATACTAATTAGCATATTTAAAAAAAGGACCAATATATCACTATACTAAATGTAATTACTAATATGACTATTATCACTAACAACTATACTACAAATGTATGAGTATCATAATTTCAGAGAATTAAATTAAAACAAAAACAACCCATAAACCTGATTTTTCAGGCTTGTTAAAGGCCAGCAAATATTTGTTTTGCCTGAAAGGCAGAAAAAGACACAATTTAGAAATGTATGGGTATCTTCTTTTCTTGCAAGTCAATATATTATTCATCTTAATTGTTTTCAAAGTTGGCACTGCTGCAGATTAAATCCTGATACTAGAATGATATTGAGACCGATGTGCAGAAACCATTCCGCAATTAGTTAAATGCGTGTAAAAGAGATGGGTATTTTATATTCTTACCTCATATATCCAAGCAGATTGAAAACCATCTTTCATTAACAAGTGTAATATTTGAAATTAATATAGCACATACAGTCTAATATTCAGGACCATGTCCGCAATTGATGTTTATGCTGATGAAAGTTTTTCTTGAAATACTCCTGAAATAGCCTTTCAGGAGTGTATTTACGTTATATATGTGCAAAAGTCAATAAAAAATCTAAATTTGATAGTTGTTTTGTTAAATATGACCTACGTAATGATGAGTTTTTTCATGCTATCATTGATAAAATTATTCCAAATATAGTATTGTACAGTAAATTCCTTCCTTCAAATCATTGAAACAAATCATCTAAGATCAAGGACAAGGCAAATCAATGAATTTTGGTGGCTATCTTGGATTTATGAAAATCAGATGCCTTTCCCCTATATAGGATAGTTTGGGACTTTTAGTATGATGTACTAGGGACCTGGCAGAAATGCATTGTGGTGAAAAAGTCTGTTGCATTTTATTTTAAGTTTGACCAAATGTTTGGATAAAATGACTGGGCTATAATGGCTTGCTGTTGGGTACCATATCTATACCCAATTTTTTGTCACAATGTGGGACAGTGATTTCTCCAAGTTATGAAAAAAGAATTAAGTTATACAAATTAGAAAGTGCCTTCAAAACCAACAAAAAGTCACCCAAAATGAATTTCTTTATTTTTAGTTTCAAAAAGCACATCTTTAGCTTTAAAATAATATGTAACTTGTCAAAATTGATCAATAACCTACAAATAGACTAGACCCATTCTGGAAAAAGAGGCCTATATAAAATTTAAGAAGCATTTTGGGGTAAAAGTTGGAAACCGGACTATTTCACACAATTCAAATATGCTGAATCTGATAAGATCGGTTCCCAAGCTAATTTATCATGTTTTGACCACCTAATTTGCATAAACAAAATGGCTGCCAAATTGACAATTCAGAATATTATTTCGACAATGTTCTTTAATTATATTCGCTTTCACAGACATGAATACTGCAAAATCCTGCATACGTGTACCTTTCGGGACAACTTGTTATTTTTGTTTGCGGCTAATTAATTATTTTGGTTCATTATGCTATAATTTGATAATTTCAGCTCAAATGTTTATTTTTTGGTACAAATAGCATTTACATCATTGTCAATAATTGTACGGCCCTTAAAATATAATATCACAGTGAATGATAATGTATTTTATTGTCTTTGAATTTCTTATGTATTTCTTTGTATTTTGTACCTTTTGTTTTGTACATGTTTTGTTATGGGATCTGTCAAATTATTGATTATCAATGGCAGAAAATAATTAGCTTCAATAATTCAATTATGTAATCACTTTTTTATTCGCATATATCCATGGGCATAAATAGATGCACCCACACCCACATCTGCATACAAAGGTAAACTCCTGTACGGAGGGCCTTCCCATTTAAAAGCACACTGGTGGAGATCCAACGAATTTCATGAACCTATCTGTATTCAAGCGAATGTCACTATTAATTGCTTATATTTTTATTATAAAATGGTATCTTGAATTATGATATCAATCAATTCATTCATATTTACAATTTTAGATGATGAATTATTAACTTTGAATCATAACAGTACTGTAATCCTCAACTCCTAATAGTCAATCAGTTGCATTTAATATCCTTTGGAGTAGTTATTTTCCCGACCAACAGAATCTGATCACACATACATGTATATATATTTAGTGTGTTTTTCTTCAGCAAAATGAAGTGAAAACAGTCTGCTGAAAATGAGATGTCCTGTGTTTTTCTCCATTACGCTTGTCAAATTGTCCCAATTTTGAAAAAAAAATTCTCAGAACTGAACCCACATATAATCCATCTAATTTCTCATTTTGCCTATCAATTAGACCGTTTTCCGTGTTTTAAAAACCAGACTGTGATGTTCTAAAGTTCCACAACGAATAAGTCACTGCATATCCTTTTAATAATTTTTTATCATTGGACTTCATTAACGGATTACATGTGCATCTCCATAATATATCTTTTCCAATGCAGTTCTGCACCTGTCCTATCAAGGATTGCCGCTTCATCCAACTTAGAGGCATCCAGCTTTCCCCAGCTTGATATACACCTTTACCTTCGGGGTGTTGAAAGATCAATGTCAGTTATCATCGATTTGGTGTTCCATTGGATGGCTTGATAGGGCAGCCTCATATTATAAAAGTCATCTCTAATTGTTGAAATCAAACCAATTTAGTACAAGTATTCTGCGGAGGCAGTTCGTATCGAAGTCATCGTGTTTGTGTTCTTGAGATATGTCCGATTCTCGTGTCACAGATCCATAGAGAAAACATAAACTTTTGTCTTGAGAGAGATTCTGCTGTCTAACCAGACCTTTTCAATACCGCAGTGAATTGTGAATTGTGAAATGTCTTCTAGGCCATTTATCGAACTTCTATATTCACACATCTTCATATCTTCATAAGATAGACTATTTCAAATTTCCAGAGGATGGTGGGTTCCTGGCATGTTTGGCGTTCCTGTAGGTGATTATTAATCCAAACCCAACAGCATCCAATAGCTTACCCAGCTCTGATAGGCTGCATGCGAGTCTGAGATATCACCATCAAAGTCTAGGTCGAGAATTTCTTCGATTGTAGAGCCAGGATTTCTCTTTCTATGAGGAAAGCAGTTGTCTAAGTTATGTTTGACTTGTCAACCGGTTTTGATACCAGTGAACATGTCATTCTTCTTGGGAGACTGACAGTCTGTTTTGGAATTGATGATTCTGCACTCCAATGGCAGGTTTCCTCTTACCTTGCCAACAGAGCTGTATGAAGCTGTATTCATCACTGGCATGCAGTCTCCTGTGACTACCCTTTGATATGGAGTTCCTTGGGAGTCTGTCCTTGTCCCTTGTTCTTCAAACTGTACTTCACTCCTCTTGGCTCTGTAATGTGGCAACATGGTCTTGGTATACACTTCTATGCTGATGACATCCAGCTGTATACCTCACTTTTAATTCAAAAGGTAAATATACAGATTACATGATACATGATTACAGAGGTTCGTGCAGCTGCTGTTGTTGGTGCTGCCATTGAGGATTCGATGTTGGATGAAGGTCAACTTCCTGGAGCTTAACAATAAAAAGTATCTTGTTCTGTCATCTCCACATGCGTAATTATTATGACTACAACTCCAGTCTTAATAGGTGAGGAAGCTATATATCTCCAGTATGCAAGGCTAGATCTCTTGGCGTAGTCTTTGATAGAACAGTGAGCATGAAGAAACACACATTACATGTCTGCCAATCTGCATATTACCTGCTCCACAGAATTGCTGAGATCAGACATTGTCTTACATGAGGTGGTGCAGAAAATATCATCCATGACCGGATAACCTCTAGACTGGACTTCTGCAACTGTCTCCATGCTGGTTTACCTTCAACAGGCATCTCTAGCACTTTTTAACCATAGGACACACTGTGAAAATTTGTTCTGCATTGGGCAGTGACTGGGTTGGAAACCTTCTTGTTTTGCCCATGTTTTAACCATGGAGCTAAACTGTGTTTAGCCCCATGTTTTTATCATTTCCTGTATTTTCTGTATTCAGTATCGTTCGTCAAAAAATCTTCCAAGGCAAGGATTGGATAAAAGCTGTGGTTTTCAGTTATCACTTTGATGGTCGACTTGGGGAAAATGTATCGTTGCCAAATAAATAAATAAATCGGTAATGACCAAAAAAACTAGTAAGTGATCCAGTAATACAGACCCTTTGCATTTGTTACAAAATTATTGTTCTTTTGTTAAATGCCATGATTGCAGTTCTGATGGAGCTGAATAAAAGATATAATTTTGCTACAAGGATAATAACAATGTACTGATACTTATATCTGATTGATAAACTACACTGCGTAAATCATATTTAAATCATTTAATTGATTATTTGATCTGTTATAAAACATTTTAATATATCTATTTCAAGAAATTTAACTTCAGCATGATTACAGGATTTCCAACTTCTAAACTCTTCTTTTCTTACGGGTTCATTGAATTTGGTATTTGTCATGATTATAGGATCAGCATCAATGTTTTTGTATTGGGCATGTCTACTATACCTTGCAAGTATATTAATTTCTATATATACAGGTGTGGGTGTGGAAGCATGTGTGTGTATTTGTTCCTGAGTACAATTAACAGTTGTGGCAAAAGAAGTTTATCAAATGATTCAATCATTGAAGCTTAATATTTGTCTGCCATTGATATTAGTTTTTTAAAGATCTCATATCAAACATATACAAAGCAAATGGCAGAAAATACAAGAACACAAAAGAAATATCAAAGAACAATAAAATACATATAAAAACTGACTTGAGTATTATATTAAAGGGCCAAACCATTATCATAATGATACAAATGCTATTTGTACCCCAAATAATAAACATTTTAGGTGTAATTATCAAATTATAGCATAATATTGCAAAATATGCATAAATTTGCATAATTAATTAGCCGAAAACAGAAATAACTAATTTTCCCGAATGTTACATGTTAAGTATGCAGGATTTTGCAGTATCCATATCGGTGAAAACGAATATTATAAAATAATATTGTAGAAATAAGATTATAAATTGTCAATTTGGCAGCCATTTTGTTTATGCAAATTAGGTGGTCAAAACATGAAAAATTGGCTTGGGAACCGGTCTTATCAGATTCAGCACATTCAAATTAGGTGAAATAGACCGGTTCCCAACTTTTACCCCAAAATGCTCCTTGAACTCAAGTTCTCCCCATATTGGTCCTGTCTAAAAAGTACTTGATTGAATGTAGAAGAATCTAAGCCACTGCTTCATAGTAAAAGAAGAAAACAATTTTTGAAGTTTGGAGTTCACTCAAGCATCTGCCAAGCAGTCATCAAAAACTTGTGTCAAAGAAACTCTTGTAATTTATTTTCTATACAACATGAAATTTGTACTGTATGAAGAGAGTTATTCTTTCTAACTTTTCTTTGTTTGCTTGTCCGTCGTCCGTCCGTCACAAACATTAAGAGAGACAACTTTGCAAGAATATGTCACTTTTCAACCGAACTTGGATTGTAGATGTACTTAGGGGACCATGTTATGGTGCAGTTGGAGGTCACATGGTACTGTCAAAGGTCATTTTCAGGTCAATGTTAAAACAATTATGTGCAAGACTCTCTTATTGTCTCGCCCACCAGAGGTGAAGGCGAGACTTATAGGGATCCAAATGTCGTCCGTCCGTCACAACCTTATGACACATAACTCCACAACCGTAAGTCACTTTTCAACCAAACTTGGGTGGTAGATGGACTTGGGGGACCTGCATGTTATGCTGCAGTCGGAGGTCACATGGTAAGGTCAAAGGTCATTTTCAGGTCAACGTGAAAATTTAAATGCAAGACTCTCTTATGACACCTAACTCCGCAACCGTAAGTCACTTTTCAACCAAACTTGGATGGTAGCTAGATGTACTTAGGCGACCTGCATGTTATGCTGCAGTCAGAGGTCACATGGTAAGGTCAAAGGTTATTTTCGGGTCAACATTAAAGTTTACTTGCAAGACTTTTATGACAAGTTTTATTCCATCCCATTCTGTTGCGTGCCCTCGCAAATCACAATATTTCTGGTTATTTTCATAAATGGGCGAGACACAAAATCGCTTTTGCCTTGTGACACATAACTCCGCAACCGTAAGTAATTTTTCACCCAAACTCGGGTTAGAGATGTACTTTGAAGACCCAGCTGCATGTTATGCTGCAGTCGGAGGTCACATGTCAAGGTCAAAGGTCATTTTGAGGTCAATATTAAAATATATGTGCAAGACTCTCTTTATGACACATAACTCTGCAACCTTTAGTCACTTTTAAACCAAACTTGGGTTGTAGATGTACTTAAGAGACATGCATGTTATGGTGAAGTCGCAGGTCACCTGGTAAGGTCAAAGGTCATTTTGAGGTCAACGTTAAAGTTTACGTGCAAGACTCTCTTATGACAGATGTATACCATCCCAGTTATTTCACTATGAACTTTTGATACAATTCTGTTCCGTGCCGTCGCAAATCGCGATATTTCTGGTTATTTTCGCAAGTCGGCGAGACACAACATCGCTTGTGCCTTGTTATGGAATTCGAAGCGTGAAAAAAGTTAAACGTAATATTTGTGTCAGACCTATAGTTGAAGGTGGTCTAAGCTTGGTATGGTAGATCTATATTCAAAATCAAAATCACTTATATTGTCTTGGATAAATTCCTTTTAAAACATCAATGATACAGTCTGGAAAACTTTTCTTATTTTGGTTAAGCTACATAGGAGGAATCCCCTATTATTTTCAAATAAATTGTCATCCAAAACACATATTAAAGCTTTGTAGAAAAAAGGGTTTACCCGATGTTTTATATTGACTTTCTATGCACATGGGCTGAACTATGTTATTTACATAAGCAGAATGTTGAGAACATATATCATGAAATGTAATGGGATAATAGTAACATTACAATAAATGGGCAACCTTTGAATTTTCAAGAATGGAAAGAAGCTGGTATTTTATGTGTTAAAGAAGTTATAAATAAAGGTAAATGAAAGGATATCTCATTTTTAGTACATTTATTTATATTAAGATTTTCAAAATTAAGAAGCCTTTCTTGCTCATTGGTGTGAAAAATTAAGTACGATAAAAGAAAAACAAAATGATTCTCAAGAATAAGATGAAATCGATACATCTGTTGGTGAACGTATTAATATGAGAAATTTTACAATACTGGGGCCGGAGGGAACGTGTGACATGTATAAGACTGAAATTATTAATTCCTTTATAAAATGCTCTGAACACACCAATGATATGAACATAATTTCGATTTTTTTTCTTCTTATGTGTGGGTTCCTATTGGCATTTTTATGAATATGTTGGTGTCCACCATAACAGATTTAACACAAGTTAGAGAATTAGCTTATTTTCTTCATGCAAAAGCTCAACATCTCCAAGTTCTTAGTTTGTGGTTACATAATATCCTGGCAGTTAAACATGGCTGTGTTAATTTCTTTGCAGATTTCTCCTACCTCTGAAAATGCATGGAACATTTGTTACACGGTGTCAAAACATGGACACAAAATGAAAGAGGCTGCCACATTAAAAAAAAAAATCAATTTTGGATTGATTTTATTCATCTGTTTAATAGACCTTTGTGCTATAGAATTCTGTATATGAGTATTTTAACTATGACCCCTGCGAAATGCACGCGGAACACATGTTATGATGGACACTAAATATTTCCCCTAATTTCAAGCACCAAGAATTTATTAATTTTACTAGATTTTTTAAAGCAATTTCCCATTGTTTATTCATTATTCAGGGAATTATTCAAATTGAAGTTTTACTAAGGTATCTCATTTGGTAGTCCATATTCTAGCTGTGCCGTGGAACATTTGATCCAAAAAACAAGGTGGACACCAAAAGTAACGCATGTTCCACTTTTGGAAAATCATTAATTTCAAACTTTTAGTTACAATGTATCTGAATTTTTTTTTGCTAAACATACCTGACATGCTAGCAACATTATTACAACAAATGAGAACAAAATACATATGAAATTTAAATAAGTTGCATCACATGTATACCCTGTTTGAGCATGTCACATTTTTTGTCCTCAAATTGAATATTTTTCCCATAAAAAGCCTTGTAAAATGAAAATGACTTTGTCTTTGGGCCTAATTTGGTCTGTACTATCTCTACATCATGAGATAAGGATCCCTTAAAAAACAAATTTGACCTTAAAATATTTGAAATATGACATGTTCAAAACTCTTGGAAAATCTCTACACTATCATAAAAATACTCATATAATTTGCACCAAAGCAAAAGAATATATTATTTGTTGTTTTTACAAAAAAGGGAGATTTTTTTTTTTTTTTTTACTTTGGAAATATGGGGAAAACAGCTAAAATTGCCAGAAAATTTTTGTTTGGAAAGATGTCCTTCATTTTAGATGTAAAAAGATAATAAAATTCAGCAATTCATTTTCAAATGATTACATAAAGTATTACCTTCTAGAGATAGTTTGTACAAGTGGAAAATTGTAAATACAAATCACTGCGAAATTTGTAAAGAAATCGAGACCATTAATAATTTTTTGTAAAGTTTAAAATTATATCCAGGATGATTTATTTTATTTTTAAAGAAGAAATGGTTTTAACTATGATAACGCTGTTAATTAGAAAGACCCAAAATTTGATCTTATTAATTGGACGATAAAATAATGTTGCACAGTTTATAGTTCACAATCATTATGTAAAATGCAACCATAAAAATTTAAATCATACCAATGAAAGACTGATCGCTGAATTCGTTTCATATTTAAAGTATTATTTGAATCATTACGGATCTAAACAATTTTGTGAATTAAAAGTCGAGAAAATTATTGATATGTTGTAATTCCTGTTGTATTATATCATTTTACTCTTGAAAAAAGTTATTCCTATGTAAATATGTAAATATTTTGAAATGATAAATCCTCAAGGAAGAGGCAAAGAGAAAAAATTATTGTCTTTGTAACCAATTTTTAATTTGAAATTGGCTGTTGGTGCAAAAGAGAACTATTTTGAAAGTTTTGAATAAGGAGAGAGTCAAGCGTATAAGGAGAGTCATTCAGAATAAAGAGAGCCTTTTTTAATAGGGAGAGATTCATTTTGAACAAGGAGAGAGCAATTTGAAGGAGAGTGGTTTAAATAAGGAGAGATCCATTTTAAATATTTTCATTTCATTTTCATTTATTTCCATATTCAAATTAAAAACAAGCAGTCATCAAATCAAAAACAAGAATATATATATCACATACAGAAAATATAAAAACATTTTAAAAAATGGAAAGAGATAACATGAGAAAAGGCTATATTACACTTAATGTAAAAAACTACATAAAAATTGAATATGATGGAAACACCAAAAGCCACGAGGGCTTATCGAGGGTATTCCCACATAATTAAGAAAACATATTCAAACTGTTTTAAGAAAAGATGTCAAAGCCAAGATAGAAAGAAAAAGAGAAGAGAGAGAAAACACTAGTAAGGGAAATGAGATGGATAGTGTCAGAAAAAAGATGGACATGCAACATGTTTCTATAGATGGTATTAATTTTCATTTTGCAGTATATAGTTTATTGTATTTTCTTTTGAATGATGACAAAGTAGGACATGATTATAATTCAAGCGGGATGCTGTTCCAGCATTCGGTACCCATGAATATAACGGTGGTTCTTGAGAAGTTCAATTTCAATATAGGTAAACGTATATCCCCCCTAGCCCTAGTACTGTAACAATGAATTGCACTATTTTGGGTAAACAAATATTAAAAAATTGACGGTGATAAATATTGCTAATTGCATTTGATTAAGTTTTAAAAAAATTGTTAAAATATTCATTTTTTTTTTAAAGAGGAGAGGTATGGCTGAGAGGTGGAGCATTACGCGTGACATTACCCATATTGCACGTTGTTAAAGTATGTACAGTCTATTTAAAATTCCACAATTTCCCCATACAATATTGCAATATGATACATGGGGTAATATCATCGTATCATGTAACAATACTAGTACTTTCTTAGGTCTGGAACGATACACTTAATATAGTTGATCACATGCACCGACAGCCATAGTTATTTTCGTTTCATTTTCCAGGTGAGTTTTTCACCAATTATTACTCCCAGGAATTTTGTTTGTTCTACCTTTTTGTCTCGCCTGAACCATGGACCTATCCATGCCTGAACGAAGTTCCTGTTAGTCTGTTGGTCTGTTCAAAAATGTTTTGGTTCAACTTGCTCCCATTTCTTTATTTCTACATCAATTATGTTCACACTTGGTACAAATGATCCTTGCGTCAAACCACATGCGTGTCCATGAGAATGATGGGGTTATAGAGGTCATCTAGGGGTCAAAATGTCAACTTGCTCTCATTTCTACATCAATAATGTTCACACTTGATACAAATGATCCTTGGGTTTATACCACATGTGTGTCCATGAGGTCAGAGGTCATCTATGGGTCAAAAGGTCAACTTACTCTCATTTCTCTATTTCTACATCAATTATGTTCACACTTCATTGGTACAAATGATCTTTGGATATTACCATACATGTTTTCTCTATTTAGGTTTTATTTCCACAAATCCGTTATGTTACAAAACTTTGATAACTTAACTGACATAACTAAGCTGAGCAACCATTACACACGTAGACTATATAAGTATAGATAGCAAGCATTCTTAATCACTACATATTAATACATGTTTAAATACATAAAAAAAACGGAAAAGCGGAGGAAACCTTAGAAGCAGAATGCTTGTAGATAAGGTTCCCTTTTTTATACATTACATTTGACATTACTACTTAGTAATAATACACGTGACAACATTTTATCAATTAAATTTCACCCACAAAAACAACACAACACAGAAACGTGACAAAAAACAATGAAAGAAAGAAACGAAGAAATAAAAAAACAAAAGAAATAAAGTAAGCAACTGCTGCCATCCAACAGAATTTAAGAAACTTCTGGATAATAAGCTCTATGGACAAAAATGCAATAGAGCATGCCAATAAATAGCAATTTCAGTTTGTTTCATTATATCGAAGAAGAAGCTTTGCTTTCAAGTGATGTTTGAAAATATTATAATTTTGTAGTTGCTTAAGTGTCATATCCAAGGAATTCCAATAAACTGGACCAGTATATACTATCGTTCTTTTCCTAAGTACTGTTCTCAACCTATATGCAAGTGAAAGAATGACGACTGTCGGGTAGGGTAAGTATGCAAATGTTGATTCTTTTGGAATAGTGATGTAAAAGCATGAGGAAGAGCATTTGCGTTCAATTGAAACATGAAACAACCTAAAAAGAAATTATATAAATCATGCACCTTTAATATTTTATTGTTGAAAAATAAAATGTTTGTGTGACTTAACCTGTCAGAATGGCAAATTATTCGCAATACCCGTTTTTGAAGAATTAACAATTTATCCAGTTGGTAATTAAACGAATTACCCCATGCAAGTATACCGTAGTTCAGGTAAGGTAGGATAAGTGTTGAGTACAAACCTTTTAAAATATGCACAGGAAATGACGATTTTAGTTTATTGATTACCCCAACATTCCTCGCAAGCGTTTTACTTAAATTCAAATTATGCTCTTTCCAAGAAAGTTTATTGTCAATGATAAGACCAAGAAATTTTAACGAATCAACTATATTTATAACAGTATCATTAATGTAAACATTACCGGGTGACTGTGAGATAGAATTACTGAAAAACATACATTGAGTTTTATTTATGTTAAGGGAAAGTTTATTTGCGCATATCCATTCTGCAACAAGTCTAAGTTCAGTATTAACTGTTTCTAATAGGATATTGGGATTTTTATGGGAAAAGAAAACGGAAGAATCATCAGCGAATAAAGTAAATGACAGGACTCGAGAAGAGTTTTGAAAGTCATTCATATACAAAATAAAAAGTAAAGGTCCAAGGATAGATCCCTGAGGGACACCACAAAGTAGCTGTTTAAAAGACGAATTAACACCCTTAATAGAAACGAACTGAGACCTTCCTATGAGATAGCTTCTAAACCACTCCAAGGCCTTTCCACGTATACCATAGTGAAAGAGTTTATGCAGTAATATTTGATGGTCAATGGTATCGAAGGCCTTGGAGAGGTCCAACAATATTCCAAGTGTATGACAATGATCATCGTTAGCGGAAGCAACATGATTAATGAATTGTAAAATTGCATGTATCGTGGAATGTTTTTGTCTGAAACCAAATTGCGAATCTGCGAAAACATTATTACTTACAAGGAACGACATAGTACGATCAAAAATAAGTTTTTCTAACACTTTGGAAATTGACGATAGCAGTGATATTGGCCTATAATTATTGGAGTCTAAAGGATCACCTTTTTTCAATATCGGAATAACTTTAGCGATTTTCATTGCATCCGGTACAGCACCTTGACTTATAGATAAATTAAAAATGTGCTCTAGAGGTTCAGTAATTTCATTTATGATATGTTTCAGCAAGAAATTACTAACTTCATCATGTCCCATACTTCGCTTATCTTTCATATTTTTTACAATTCGTAAAATTTCTGATGAATTGGTTGGGTTAAAAAATATTGAATTCTGATTTTTGTTCTTCAAAAAATTATGAAAACTTTTTTCAATGTTAGGAATTTTCTTAGCCAAATTTGGTCCGATGTTTGCAAAGTATTCATTAAAGTGATTGGATATTGATTCATTCTCATCTAAAACTTTATTTCCCTCACGAATTTGGGTTATATCTTTAATAAGACTCCTCCTATTCAAAGCATTATTTATTATACCCCATGTTTCTTTTATGTTGGACCTTTTCTTTTCAAACTGATTACAATAGTATTTCCTCTTCTCGATCCGTAAAATTCTTGTTAATGTATTTTTATATCTAATATATTTCTCATGACGTTTTGGAGTAGGATTTGCTCTAAGTTTGTAATACATATTGTTTTTTCTGTTAATGGATCTCAATATAGACTTGGAAACCCATGGGTTACGAGGTTCGTGTTTGTAATTTGAAAACTTACACTTCTCCAATGGAATACATTCATCAAGGGCGTCTTTTAGAATGTTATTAAAATTATTATAGGAGCCGTTAATATCATTATTATCCAACACCTCTGACCAATTTGAAGTTTCAAGTTTCTCTTTTAAATTATCAATTTTAGGAACCGTAAATTTCCTTATCATTTTTGAAGGAGGAGGTAGTTTTGTAGTACCTAAAAAACTATCAATTTTGCAGTAAACTGGACAATGGTCCGAAATATCAGAGAGTATAATACCTGATTCTACCTTAACATGATCAATATTTACAAATATATTATCAATAAGAGAACAAGAGTGTGACGATAACCGTGTAGGTTTTGATATTGCAGGAATAAATGAGTATGAAAGCAATGTGTCCAAAAAATCACGAGAGAACTGATTGTCTTTACATTTTATCATGTCAACATTATAATCACCCATAAAGATACAATGTTTATTTTGAAGGAGAGGATGAACAAGTAAGTGCTGGATTTCGAGTAGAAATTCGGGGTGACTAGAAGAAGGTGGGCGATAAATGGTTCCAACAATAATGTTTTTCTTGTTTTCAAGAACTATTTCAATGAAGACTGCTTCCATTGTTTCATTCATGATATTGAGGTCATTAAGTACATTAAAGTTAAAATGATCAGGAACGTACATTGCAACACCCCCTCCCCTCTTATTGGTACGATTATTAAATACGAAATTATGATGTGATAGAGAGTATACTGAGTGAGGCTTGTCATGCAACCATGTTTCCGTAAGGCCGATAATGAAATTACTGGCATCATTGTTGTCCAACAGTAAGGTTAAATATTCATTTGCTTAAACTTCGGATATTCAAATTCAAGAAATGCATATCGTTTTTTATAGTACTTTTATACATACGGATAAATTGATTTTGAGTATAGTATTTAGACTCATTTATAGCGTGAATATCATTAGGATCAAAATCAAACAGCATTTCATCAAATTTCTTATTGATGTTTTCAGAGATATAATTTTCATATGCAGTATCGTATAAAGGATTATGATCAACAGTTTGCAACGAATTAAACAAAATGTCCAAGTCAAGGTCGTTTGTTTCAGCAAAGGGTAATTCAGCCATTACAGTATTCATAACTGTTTAATTTCGACAATAAATTGTAACAAAATATGGAAGTAAGACATTGTTGGCTAGCTGCATAACACGAAATAAAATCAGACAAAAAACATAAAAAGGTAAAATAAAAACAAGACATGATAACAAGAACATGGAACAAAACAATCATGTTTGGCAGCGATATCATTTGTGGAATAACCTGCGCTAGGTCCTGAATTCAGGATTAAACAAAAAACCAAAAAAAACATGGTATGCCTAAAAACAAAATTTTGCGAGAGTTGCGCTCGTAACTGTTAGGATGAACTGATGTTATAAGCATTTAGCCCTAATATTAATATCTAATTATAACACTAGCTGCTGTACAAACGTACTTTTAAGATTTAACTGTATAATGTAGTAGTAAAATGAAGTGAAGTCTGTACATTGAATCTCATCCTACTTGCTACTCACATTGACAATGAAAAACCTACTAAAATACGAAGACATTTAACTAAGAAGGCATTTGTAAAACGTAGACTATTGTTGTACATTACTGCGTAAATGCTACAGACTATCGTCATGGCGTAAGTTACACTTAGGAATGTTTATCACCTGTGAATAAGAGACCAGTCAAGCCTGAATGCTTTATGGAAGTTGCAGTGGTACGTCATATGTAATTGGTTGAAGCAAAAACACCCAGAGTTAAACATAATAACAATTTATCTTTTGCTTTCCCATAAAATGATTAATCTTCAAATAGATATTTTTATCAAAGATTGGAGTAACAAAATCAGATACCAAGCCATAGTACAAAATAAAAATACTAATCAAATGTATTGAGGTCCTAGAATAATTTTTTAATTATATGCCTTGTTTTGTGCCCTTTACAATGTACAGTATGATTACATTAAAAAAAAATCAAAATCATATAAATAGATCCATTTATACCACTCATGAAGAACAGCAAGCATAATAATGAGGAATAAAATATGCTTTTACTTAATTGTGATGGTTTGACCATCATAATTCTGAAATACAATAAACTCCTTAGTTTGAAATTAAATATTCCTACCATGCCTACAGACCAAAGCTTAAATATGAGCATTTGTCTCTAAGACAAGGTTAACACAGAGTAAGAGGCATCACTAGACCTTGAGAATAATAAGGTCAAAGGTCATCTAGGGGTCAAAAGATCTTGGATATATTATTGATTCCCAAATAAGGCTAGACTCATGGTTCGTGAACCATCTTGTTAATAAAACAATTGCCAATTAGAATTTTTTAATACTGAATTATTTATTATAAAGTCTATACATCCATCGCTGGTCCACGAGTTTGTTACTTAAGGACAGTTTCTTGTTTCTTTGAGAAGATGTGCATTGGCTCTAGTCAGATCCTCTTGCTTTGATTTTCGTGATCCACCTAACTTTCTGCGGCTCTTCATTACAAGTTGGCAAGTGCGATAAGACACTAATTTTACTATGATGAAGGAACAATTAACGTATTTCGAATAAGGAAAAGTGTATTTTGAATATGGAAATGTATTTTGAATAGGGAACAACGTATTTTTAATAAGTAACAACGTATTTCGAATTAGTAACAACGTATTTCGCGCATTATTCATGTGGGAAACTGACCCGGCATTCTTTTCAATAAAATATGAATAGAGTAGGCCTATCCTGTTTTGAGATCTAAATCTCAAACTTTTTCCGCTCGCGCTTTGCGCTCGCATCAATAAATAATTGTTTTACCTATCTGCCTATCATGTGCATAAAAATGTGCTTAGAATGTCCAGCTTTTAGGTCCTGATTTTTTTGCAGCTCGCGCTTCGGCCCCTTTTATCTTTAAAGGGCACCGACAAAAGTTTAAGATATAGATAGCAGTATAACTTAACAATTTGATGCGAGCGGAAAACTTTGAGATTGAGATCTAAAAACGGAATACTCTTTTTGTAATTATGAAAAGGATCATTATCTTACTTCATGAATAATGCGAACGCGAAGGTATACAGATATGTATAACTAAACAATAAAACTAAATATAACTAAACTATAAAAATAAATACTACGTACGTACGTAATAAATACTACGTACGTAATATTTATCACGTACGTACGTAGCATTTATTACGTACGTACGTAATAAGCACCGTCGTCGAACCTGTATTCTTGACAGAATGACAGTCGGACTAGATAGTTTGACTATTATGGATGTCACGGGGGATGTCAATCTTTCGATTTCCTGGCCTTTTGTGACTACATTAGATCTGCTGGACACTAGTTAAGGGGGGGGGTCACTCCTCCCATAATAGTGTTGGCATTATAATATTTATACATTATGTGATCGAGCTTAGTCTGTTTGTGGAGTAGCAAGAATAACAAAATTAGCATAATGTACGTTCAAAGAAGCATTGTCATTATCAACCACATCCTAATTTTTTTTTAAGTGCAGGGGTCAGCAATCAGCATAGGCGGATCCAGGAGAAAGGGCAGCCCCCCCCCCCCTCCCCCTATTGGCGGCGCCAATAAAAAACTTCGGGGGAAAGAAAGAAAAAAAAAAGAAAGGTATAAAGGGGAGGGTAAAAAGAAGGGAAAATAAGAATATGAAGACGGGTCACGAGTGAATTTAATGACGGGGGGGGGGGGGGGTCGAAGACTTTGAAAAAAATATTTTATGTCAATTAATAAAAGTTGATATGGAGCTATATTCAATTTTAAGTCAATACACAAAACATATTCCATTTCAGACATAGAGCTTTCATTATTTTGTCTGATGCGCACTCGCATTATTTGAAACGTGAAGTAGGTCCTTCTTCGTGTAGGCCTATTCCATAAAGTTCTCAAGATGTCCCTTTTGTTCAGGTCTGATTGTAAAAAATCATCAGCTAGCACTGCGCGCTCGCATTTAGGTTAGTGAGAATACTTCTGTATGAATTCCAAAATTTCGCTTTCTCATTCGGCCTATTATTAAATGAAAAATTTCCTTTTTAAGAATTCATAATCCTTATTGTCCCTTTTTTCAGATCGGAATATCAACAATATTTTCAGCTCGCGCTTAGGTAGAGGAACATTTTCATATGATGACAAAATGTGCTTAGAATGTCCCGTTCCTATAGGTTAAAAAAAAACATATATATATATATATATATATATATACATATATTTGACAAAACTGACATCATCAGCCCACCTAATGAAAGACATGCCTAGAACTGTTTCAGCACTATGCAATTCTTTAAAATTCAATAACTTCGTTATTTGTCATCCGATTTTTAATCAAATTTTTCAGCATTTTGCTATGTGAATTTTACTCTATTTCTCAAGTTAAGATAGAAATATCTCCAGCCTGGACCACCCCTTTAAGTCTTTTGTTAACCGTGCGATAACTTCTGTGGGAAACCGCGGTGAAAACACGTACGTTTATTTACGGAAATCAAGTATTGTTTCGAGGGAACAGAACTTCTTCAATTCTTGACCGTTTTCTGTGATTAAGGTATCAAATGAAAGAGCAGATATTGAAGTGTTTAGGCATGTGATTTTCTTTTTGAAATTCAGATACCCCCGCCAAATAAGTTTTTGGTATCCTTTCTTCAAATTGTTTTTGCTCACTCATGCGCGAATGAGGAATAATCCAAGTAATTTCAGATTTCAAATTCTAAGCTTTACGATGTAGGTCATTTGTCTATTGTATTTGTGATTAAGTTATGATAAATCATCGCTAAATCTGATCGATTTCGTTTTTTGTGGGACGCACTGATATAGTCCGACTATATACAGGTTCCCCAACAGGTTCGACGCGGTGCTTATTACGTAATAATACTACGTACGTACGTCATAATTTTCTTTTTTGTAAAAAAAATTCCGGTTTGGGGCTTCGTAGCCAACAATTTCAAAGAAAGATATGTACGTAGAAGACGAAGTTAAATGCTGGAACAACATCTCCACCCCGACGTCTGTCGATCGGCATGGGCGCCGCCATATTTTAGTGATGATGATTCCATTAATCTTGATGGGGTATATAATTAAATTTCATCATGAAAAATCTTCTTTATGTTTTATAAAGGAAGACATATAATTTCATATTCTTTTCTTAAGTTGTTTAAAATTACTTAAAAGATTCACCCTGAATTAGCTACATACAGTAAAAATCGTGTAATTACTACGCTCATAGAATTAATATCCCTTACCTTTTTTTAGCTTGTCCATTTTTAACTGAGCTTTTCGGGGCTGCTTTTCGCGAGTCTCGAGCGCGAGTCGATGTTGTGCATACTATACTGCGGGTACACGTGCATTCCGATACTACGTACGTGAGTGCTGTAAATACGTTGGACAGCTGCTGAATTGACCAAAGGAAAGTAGATTTTCTAAACTTAGATCAGACGTAGAGGAAGCCAAGTACCACCAGGTCGCGCTCTAAGTACCGGTACGGATATTCATTCAAATCAAAAGTAGGCCTAGGTAACTGTTTTTAGTGAACTTAGTCTTAGATTTGATACGATAGTTAAGTTGAATTGAAATCAACACAAGTCACAAGTGATGATCGACTGTAGTGTAAGCGTAGGCGTAGCCGTAGGCTCCAGAGCCACTCCACTTCACTACCGCTACACTGTACTACTAGTACTACTAGGTGTACTAGTGTAGCAATCATAGTGTAGCGGTATTGAAGTTGAAGTGAAGCTTACTACACTCAGTCGGTCATCACTTGAGCAGGGGCCTGTTGCATGAAAGGGTCTTTTGTAGAACCATTCTACGTAAGAACGAGATATCGCTCAACTGTTTCACAAAGCCGATTTGGGCGATACGAAGAATGGTCCTTGGAAAGACACCTCCAGACATGTCCTACGTAGGCATGATCTTCTTTGCACACCGCCCGCCACTGTCGGCATTGAGAGAAAATGCATTTACGGCAAGCCACACTGACATATCACCTCTAAACATTTTTTTGGTTGCACTCTGATGCATTTTATCTGGGATGGCGCCAAGTTATTTTTTATATGGGGGCTAGTTGTCATCAATTTCAGGTCGTCTTTTTGCACGGCAGGACGACCAAAAACGGATGTCATTTTAACTTCTCCGGGGTACATGCATTCCCGGGGGTAATGTATCGGGCCAAATATTTTTTAAATATGTTTTCTTCTATTCTCCCTCCGTCTTATCCCCACCCCTTTTCTATTAAAAAAATATACTTGAAATGGGCGGCACTATATCTCTTTAGACTTTAGCCGACCCCTCATGCTTTCTCATTATAGATAAACAACAAATTCTTTTAAAAGAAATTATGTAAGGTAAAAAACGTGTTCAATAACATTCAGCCAAAAAAAACAAGACAAACAAAACTAAGATGTTAAACATGCTAAATCATTTATTAGTTTTTATCTTATTTTCATTATAATTATTTTTTTTTGCTGAGATTTATTTTAATCAATGAAAATTAATTGTTGGATTTGAAACAGTGAAACAAAACAAAAAACCTGCAGCTAATATTGAATTTAAGATACAGATTAAGCCTATAGCTTACGAATCCATCACAATCATTACAAATGAAGATAAGTTCATTAAAGAAAAGATTATGGAAAGTCCATACGAAGAGGCGCATTTTAAATCTTAGGGTAGGCCCCTTTCGGCCCTTATGTCATAGCATATAGTCTCTATACTCCTTAACTTTGAAATGTTGAACATATATATTTTTTATGTTATTTCTTAAACCTTATATTCTTATATAAACTTCCATAAATTAAGTGATCATCTTTAAATATGACCAGCGTTTATGATCGTTGTCATATTTAGCATTATTTCTGTAAAAGTTTTTTTTCCATTGCGGATTGATTCACACCTTTTTCTATGTTTTAATTATTATTGCAAAGTACTACTTTATCCACTTGGACATGTTTGCAGCAATTTTCATATTTTCATTTTCTTCTGTTACTCATCATGCAACTGAGATATGTTTATACTCTAAACACTCACATTTGTATTTCTTGCGTTATATCTGACAAATAAAATAAATAAATTATATTTTTCACACGCAGCCTCTCATATTTTCCTTTTTAGTCTCATACAATCAGACACTGTTGATTTTGTTTACTCCATTCAAACCCTATATTTACCTCAACAAATAACATATTAACGCATAATTTGCAAAATTATCATTATATACAAGTATTCTATAAAAATACAGAATATTGAACTAATAAATGTCGAAATTACTTAGTTAAATCAATTTTTATGTCGGACAAGGGTCTCTTTCGTTGAAATATCAATAAAAGGTGTCTCTAAAAAGACACCATGTTCTAAATAAGGGAAATAATGAAAATTTCGATTTTATTTAGTTATGTTTGTGAATCTTTAAAGTTTTTTCTCTTTTAACCTCATAAAGTAAGCTCCATACATCAATTCTACTATCAGTAATAAATATAACGTTATTTGATCTCCTGTTATTGAAATATCGGATTTTATGTAAAGTCGTCATTCAGAAATAAAAGGTTCAGGTGACGATAAAGACTAAATATTTTTCCGATACTATCGATATCAAACGATGTCGCGGACTTGGAAGACAAAATTGCCTTCGTGAAACGGATAGCGCTGATTTGTCGCCAATCTTCCTATCTCGGAAGAATGGTCCTAGGACGTTCCTACGTATCGCTCATCTCGTCATGCAACAGGCCCCTGGGTCCCTCTCACGTCCCTGACTTGAGGTAGGCCTGGTTGAAATGTTCCAAGGCTTGGGTTGGGAGTTGGGTGTCATGAAGACTTGTCAATCAATCAATACCGTATGGTATGCAATGATCAAAATCTGTTCATATCGGCTTACATTTACCTTATACCCCTTTCATAAACCAGCAGCATAATTTGGTCAGAGTTATCCGCATTATTTTGATGCTGCTATTATCCGCATAATAGCGGCATCGGGACCAGATTTTGACTTCATGAACGCATTTCCAAATAATGCGGATAATTGCCATGGTGCGGTCACAAGGTCAAGGTCACCCTTTTCCAACACAACCGCATCGGAGGGGGCGTGTGCAGTTGTCATGACAATTATCCGCCTTTTTCAGGACGGGCGCTCGTAAAAATAGTGCGGATTATTTTCGGAGTTTGTGAACGCAATTTTTATTGAATTATCCGCATTACTCTTAGGCGGCTAATTGGAGGATGGGTTTATGAAAGGGGTATTAGTTGAGTTGAGTTGAATTTATTAACAACATTAACATATTTACATGAATGAATATATGTGTAATACATATTTACAAGAATGTGTTATATAACATGAATCATATAAATGCAATTCATAACATAACATAATCATAGTCTAAATAAAAACACAATATAATACCGCATGTGATATCAGCATATAATACAAAAGAGTAACATCATGTGGTTTGTCTTGATGCAGTTTCACCTGACAAGAAGCAAATCACCATAAAAATTGATTGTATGCATGAACATAAATTATAAATGGTATGGGTGATTTTGTACCAAATGAAATGCTGTTAAAGGGAGAACCAAAAGTTAGCACAAGTGCTAGTCGAGAATGGTTTCCCAAAAGGATCAAAGTTCAATGTATCTACTTCTAAAACAACTTTGTTTTATTTTATTTTTTTCCAAACTCATATCAATCATCAAACTTCATTAATCAAGTAAATTTTCAGATTTTTACGAAATGAAAACCGTGTTCTTTTCTCTCGTATACTCTGGGGTAAACTATTCCAAAACTTTGCTCCAATAAAAGATATAGAAAAAGTGCCATGTGTAGTGTTACATTTGGGGAGTCTTAGCATGGAATGTTCTCTGCCTCTGGTTTTGTAACTATGATTTAACATCTCAAAGTATTGCTTTACAGAATGTGGTAAATGTTCCTTGTGTAAATCATAAACAAATGTTGATACTGCAAGTTTATGCAAGTCATAAACACCTAATACCCCCAGACTGACGAATAGTGGCGTAGAGCTTGTTCTAAGTGGAGAAAATGTAATTGCTCTCATAGCCATTTTCTGCGCCAAATATATACGATTTAGGTGGCTCCTGTAGCTACTTCCCCAAACTTCAATTCTAAAAGATATGTGTGGTTGTATAAAACATTTATACAAAAGCATTAGAACATGCCGTGGTACATAGTAACGTAATTTAAAAAGCAAACCAATTTTCCGCCTAATGCATTTATCAATACATTGGATCTGGTTTTTCCACAACAAAGATTCATCGATTTGAATTCCTACAAAAGATGCCACATGTACTTTTTCTATAACTGTTTCACATAAAGTTAATACACCTTCAATTTCAATAGATCGTCTATTAGATTTTTAGAATCCAAGCAAATGTCATGACATGAACAGCTGAAGTGTGATGCCTCATTCACTTCAGATCATTTTTTTTAAAGGAATGGGAGGACAATCATATCAGGACATTTGGTTGGGGCTAAACTTGGGGTGTAAAACTAAGGGTGCGTTTATCCGCCACTTTTTTACCCTAGAATCATGATCTGAATCATGATTCAAATCATGATTCTGCAGAATCACGATTGCGTTTAGTCGAAATTGAATATAATCATGATTAGAATCACAAACATGAAACACAAAAAAAGGGGCGTTTGGAAAGACGTTTCTGCAGAATCACGTACGAAAATGTTCGAATAAACGATATCGTGATTACAATCATGATTCTATGACCTCACTGTTGTGTCGGGCTACTTTCGGTTTGACTCTGGCCAAGCTCAAGGCGCTCTATATGCTCATTGTATGTACATGATTATGTACTACGCATTCATTTCTTGTCATGTTCAAGTTCTGTGTTGGTCATCGCATCGTCCACTACTTTTCATTTTTTGGTCATGTCTTCAAGTTCTAGTATAAAACTAAATGAATTAACTGGACAGACAATGATCTCAGTTGTTGTTGAGTATACAGTATCAATATGGGATCAATATCAAATTGGATCTACGCTGAAATTCACTTCCGAACACCATTTTGGATAAACTAACAAGATGAATAGAAGCATATGGACCCTATATGATAGAAGTAAACAAAATGAGATATAGACTGAATTCTGGAAGCAAAAGATTTTTCGAGAGCCGAAACACGTGCGAAAAACTTCCTCTGTCAAACTGCGCACTAGTGATGCGCACTGGATTGGCCCGAATCTGAGGAGAAACAGCATTGGAATGAAGGTCGTCTAAACGCTGATTCTGTGATATTGTGATTCATGTTCGTGTTTTGAATCAATGTTCGTGTTTTGAATCATGATTCAAATCATGATTCAAATCATGATTCTGGCTTGAGGTCGCATAAACGCAGCCTAAAACAAGTGCTCAATTATGAATTGACAAGTGTGGGGAATGTTGTGGTCTTGTGGTTTCGACTCTTATCTTTCAATCAGAAGGTGGGTTGGAATCCCTGCCATCTGGCCATGGTGTGTTTTCCTTCAGCAAGAAATATACCCACATTGTGTTGCACTCAACCCAGGTGAGGTGAATGGGTACCCGGCAAGCAGGGGCGGATCCAGGATTTTTTGAAAGGGGGGGGGGGGGCACATTTTCCCAGAGAAAGAATTTGACAAGCAAAAAAATGAGGGTTTCGACCCAAAATTAAAGGGATTTCGTCCACGAAAAAATTTGAAGAGCAAAAAAAAGGTCTTCACTTTCGAAAGGGGGGGAGCACACTTCTGTTTCAACAGCATTTTTACATTACAAATTTTAATTGTGCCTCAAAAGGGGGGCATGGGCTGGCTGTGCCCCCCCCCCTGGATCCGCCAGTGCCGGCAAGATTAATTCCTTTAATGCACCAAGCGCCTTTGGTAGCTGGAGCTACAGCCGGGTAATTTAGAGCGCCATTAAATAGGCAACTAGATAAATCGGCGCCTCACAAATGCCTTTATCATCATTATGGGCTATGGCCGTAATCATTGGCGGCGGAAGCCAAAAAATTTAGGGGGGGTCCACCTGAAATTTTGGGATGGACACAGGTACAAAATTGGACAAGCACAAAAAAAAAGTTATCAACGAACCAAAATTTTAGGGGAGACCACAAAAAATTTAGAGGGGTCCACCTGAATTAAGGGGGGGACGCAGGAAACAAAATTGACAAGCAATAAAAAAAAAGGTTATCAACAGAAATTTTAGGGGGCTCTGCCCCCCCCCCCCCACCTCAAATTTAGGGAGGGACAGGTCCCCCTGCTTCCGCCGCCTATGGCCGTAATCGATCCTAAGTTTAAATCTGATTATTTTTTATTTAACAGAAGGAAATAGACAAAACGTAAAATTGCTTCCCCACAACTGACAAAGTAATTGAATCATTTTTCCACCCACTGAAATATCCTTTTCCACCCACTGAAATATCCTTTTCCATATTAAAATAAGCCTAAAGGATTTTAGAAGTAAGGGTAGAAATTTCAAAATTATTTCATTATTATTTTAGTAAAAAAAAGTCATCTTACCAAACTAAGCCATGTATCTTCTCTTTATTATTACTACACTAGGCATACAGTTTTAGACATGTCTAAGGCAGTAAGAGATGAAGACATAGATGGGACTGTTGATGAGAACTCGAGTGATGGTCCTTGGTATTCAGATCCCATATATGAGCGTTACTGGAATCACTACAAGAAAATGAAAACCTGGATGCAGGATCAGAAGCCTGTACAGGACTCTTTGATGAATGTATGGATGGCATCCTTCCAGCAGTACTTGCATCATTATCAATGGTGGATGTACCAGAACTCGATGATGAGTAGAACCTTCCCTCAACATCATTTGCATCACTCATTTACTCCATCACCTTGGCACTCTTATCCTTTAAGAACTCATCATCATCGTCACCATGATAACTTCTTTCATAGCCATCATCCATACAAACCTCATCCAGGAGCAACGAAATACCGTGTCAACAAACAGTATGTAACTGATCAGAGTGACGTTGATTATAGCGGTTTCAGCGAGACGCCACAGGATGACGACGATGAAGGCCAGGTCTGCGCGGGAGGTGAGGAGGAAGAGTTTGAAGTAGAACTGAGCGAGGAGATGCGGCAGTTCTTTCTTCAGTCCCAGAAGCATCGGGAGGAACTGAAGGAGCTCAAACTGGCTCTGAACCAAAAGAAACCTGTAGAAAGGACTAAAGATGTGGGTGGGACAAGGGAAAGTACAAATGAAGACGAACCCTGTGAAGATGAATTTGAAATAACTTTCACCAGTTCCAAGAAGAATAAGAAGAAACATATATTGGGTGCCCCTGTAGAACAGCCTGGTAGGAGAAGAGCAGAGGAGATGAAGGTGAGGTTAAAGCTCTCCATCTTAACAATCTCAACAACTCCCTCCCTCTCTTTGTTGTCCTGATCCTTTAGGAGAATGAAACCACGTTACTGCAACTTTTACACCATTTTCCTATAAAGAAACAGATCATCAAAAGTTTGAGAAAAAAATTAATGAAAAGTAAGAAAGGTATAAGCATTTGAATAATGAGATCACTAATGCTAAATTGCTATGTAATGTGTGATCATACAGTTCAACTTCCCTATTACCTTTGTACATATTTGACTAATATTTCCTTTTTTTTAGTCTTTCTATAGATCAGGAGGTATATTTTAAGTGTCCGAAGCAAAGATTGGATACGGTACTTCATTTTCTGTATTTGCCCTACTTGAATATGATCAAATTTTTTCTAATTTTGTTTCCTTTTATTTTGCAAATTTGTTAAACTTTGGTGGTTTCTGTGCTTTGTTGTTTATTCAAGATATTTGTTTAATTATTATTATTAAGTACTAGTATCTTTACCATGAAATACATAATTTCAAACTGTGTTAATAGATTTGGGGGGAATACTTCTCTTTTTTGTTTATATATCTATTAATTTTTAGTTTGCAGTATTTTGATGTGGTTTGTAGAAATTTAAATAGTTTTTTTTTTAAAGACTGTCCATTTGACTGACTTTTTTGTCAAGCATGATTTTGATTTATCTTGTAATAATTTTTTTCTTGTTCTTTTTTTTTCTCTCTTTAGAT
Source organism: Lytechinus pictus (assembly GCF_037042905.1). NCBI lineage: Eukaryota > Metazoa > Echinodermata > Echinoidea > Temnopleuroida > Toxopneustidae > Lytechinus > Lytechinus pictus. The sequence continues at coordinate 12,364,692 of NW_026974140.1, forward strand.
TTTGTATGGGAAGGATTCACCAGCCATTCATGGTATGGAGACTGCTATTCAGATGCAGTTTGACAGGAACTGTGACAAAAAGCAGCCAGCTTTCTGGCCAACTGTACCCCTGAAGATGTAGCCCTCATGGAAACTGAAAAATACTTGCAAGATGATAAAGCCTTACCCAGTCAATCTTTCATGGGTTTACCCTTAATACTGTGATAATTTTGTGAACTTCAAATAAAATACATGTCTTTATGCCTACTGATAATTTGTCCTTACGGAGGCAGCCATCCATATTCACAGGATCTGTAAAAGCCTTTGCTGAATCCAGTTTGTGTGACCATGTCCAAATCCATTTCATATCACTTGACTGCATAATATGTTATGATCATTTTGCTTACCAGACATACAGTATTTCATGATTAGTGTGCACAGTCTCTTTTGGATATCATTATTATGAAAATATTACTTTTTTGTGTAGTGATCCCAATGACAGGACCGGGCACTTGACCATAGTCTGTGTACAGAGTGCACAGACAATCTAACCTTCCAGCCATCAGCGCCTTTTAAAGGTCAAGTCCACCCAGAAAATTGTTGATTTGAATCGATTGAGAAAAATCAAACGAGCATAATGCTGAAAATTTCATCAAAATCGGATGTAAAATAAGAAAGTTGTGACATTTAAAGTTTTGCTTATTTTTCACAAAACAGTTATATCCACAACTCAGTGATATACAAATGAGAGAGTCCATGATTTCCCTCACTCACTACCAGTATTTCTTTTGTTTTTTATTGTTTGAAATATACAATATTTCAATTTTTACAGATATGACAAGGATCAACTTGACTTAACCATAAACCTTTAAAATAATGGTAATTCCACACGTTCAGGGAGGAATATTTTTTTTTTTTCACATGACAATGAGAAAATTAGAATTTTTCATATTTCATACAATGAATACAAAAGAAATAGTGAGTGGGTGACGTCATCAGTCTGCTCATTTGCATACCGACCAGGATGTGCATTTAACTGTTTTGTGAAATTAAGCGAAACTTTAAATAGGTCATAACTTCCTTACGTCCGATTTTGATTAGATTTTCAGGGTAATGCTTGTTGGATTTTTTCCCTTTTAAATCAGGTTTTTGTTGGGGTGGACTTGTCCTTTAAAATTTAATGGTAAAACTAGGGCAAGTAGATGCCTTTCCTGAACAATTTTCTTTGATCATGTTTATCATATCTTACATGAGTCCTTACAGAGACAGTTTCATCATTTTTAAATCTAAAAGCCGGTATACTAACTTTCCACCCAATTGTAACCATCAATCTGTAGTCATGATAACACAGGTGGAAATAAATGCATGTTTTGAACATCTTCTATTCATAATGCCATGATTAGAAAAAAAAAATTGTAAAGAAAATATTGTTTATGATATATTCCACATGCAGGGAATAATTTTGCTTCCAAAATTTGATTAGCATTTTTTTTTTTGGGGGGGGGGGGGACAATAAGTGAAAAATTCAACTAAGTTCTATACAGTCCTGTGTAAAACTCTGCTACACAAAATACTTTGCGTGTAGCAGTCTTTAAGAATGTGGAGCAAATTGAGAGGTGATACCAGGAAAATTATTCCCTGCACATGTGTCTTTATCGAGATAGTCCTCTATTTGTACAAGATCTATAATAGGGTCATTTTGCCTCCGATGAAGATTCTGCTAGGATCGAAAGCTTAGGCCCCTTTTTGACTTTCTAAGATCTATAATTGATAAATAATGACATTTTTCAAATTTAAACAGCAATTTGAATCTTGATTTAAAACACAGGACACAAACATGATCAGTATAAGAGATCACCTTACTCTTTGGCCTATGCACATATTTGGTTTCAAAATACTATAACTCACAATGGCAATAGGGCTTCCAAACTTAGAAGAAAAGACCTTACAATATGGTGTTGCGATATAAGTACCTAACTTTTCTTTTCTTGGCATACTTAGATCAATGATTGGATCCCACAGAGAAATTATCCCCAAACCAAATTTGTCTGTATTGTATTTCTACTATTGTAGTTCTAATAATAGAAACACAACACTGAAGAAAAGATGGGGATGTCAAAGAAAAGAACAAGAAAAAAAATGGGAAAGACAGAAGATAGTGTAGAAGATAGAGAATAACAAATGTGAAAGGAGGTCTTCTATTGCACTCTTTACATGTACAGTATATTTGTAGTGCACTAAAAACTTGGTATTTAACGTTTTAAGAAGATACATTCAAGTTGAAGTTATATTGAAAAAAAATCTGATTAGTGTGAAATCATCACAATTTTTTGGTAATTTTTACATTTTTGTACATGGTTTTGGAAAAAAGTGGGGGGGGGGCTGAAGCCCCCCAGCACACCCCCCCCCCCCCCCCCCCGCTTCCGCGGCCCCTGATTATAGTAATAGCTACATGATATTACCGCGGTCATGATCACTACATACTTAGGACATGCTTGACTTCCTTAGTGAAGCAAAATACTTGTCAGCCTGTAAAAACATAAATTGCACAAGCATGAATTTTCAATATGCATTTACCATACGTATTTGAAAATGTCAATTTTTAACTTGAAATGTTAAGCACAAACTGTATATATATTTATATATCAATTTGAAATGAAGCCTTGGTATTTTCTCTTTTGTGGGGAGGGGCGGGGGTCTTAATCAGCTTCCACGATTAACGGTAGGAATAGGACTTGGGGAGAGTTTCATGATAGCTATGTCATTGATGATGAAACCCTCGCATCTGATTGGCTGAGAGCAAGATAGTAGGTGAAAATCACTTGATAAAGCTCTTCATGAAATGCTCCCTAGGTCTACAAATACTACTGTAATATTGAAATTGTAATAGAGCTCACCAATTTGAAATACATGTAGAATAATCCTTTTTTCTCACTGTTTGATCACTGGCATAAATCCAAACGGTGGACCTTTTGTTCAGGGGGGGTGTGAGCTATTGAGTCACCCCCCCCCCCCCCCCCCCTTGAATAGTGTGACGTCATGGATTTACGCTAGTGGTTTGAATGTTCTACAGTAAATAATTTGAGAGTGGTCAGAGATGGGAGAGGATGGTATACAGAAGATTGGTGAAAGAGCTAACTGGAATATTGTGATACCAAATGAACTTGTTGTAGTTGAATAATGATGATAACATTAATCATGAATAATAATGATAATGATAAGTATAATAGTAATAATGACACATTTTACCAAGGGTAGCCACTTCAGTTCCGAAAACTGTAAATGATAAATAAGCATTCAACAATCATATTCAAATCCCCAGATCCTCCCCAAAGAAAACAAATATAATATTTTAAAAATAAAACATAATAAAAAAGTGCATGAAACAGGTTAAACAAGTCACTTCAATTGAAAGTTTGAATGATTAACCAACATAATGTCCAGACCTTTTGGATACTTTTTGATAGGCACTACAGTGAGAATCGAAATTAGCAATATAATACAAAATTGATTCTCAATGACAAAAGTATTCTGAATATCAGATAGCCTGTTCAAATTATGTTCCATGGATTAGAAAAAAAGAAAAATATTCTCTTGAAAATTACTTAGGAAGAGGTCGAAAGCAAAACAGGGAGGGGTAAGAGAGATCGAGGGGGGGGTTGATCAAAGGTGAAAGAGGTCTAGGGTGGTATACAGAAGAGGGATGAATAAAAAGTAAAATATGAGAAGCATGCATGGCAGGGGCAGGATATATATATTTCGTGAGAAATAAGATTTTTAAATGTGAGAAAATTGGATGTCGCCTTTGGCATATTATAGCCACCCCCCCCCTCCTTATTTACATGTAACTCGAGGTGTTCTAGTTCTTATACGGAAGAGAGAATGAACGTGTGAGTATCACTCCCACCTGTTCCGGGTATCTGGTTATGCAGTCTTTGCAGGGCATACGGTTTTAATGTAGCGGAAACTCCGTTACATAGTTATACATTAGATGCGTAGATAACTGAAGAAGAAAAACATTTAAGTGCCTTAAAATGCATGTTGAATTATCTTATTTCATAATCACATGAAAAAAAAGCAATTGAATACCACTTTTTTTAATGTGCTCATGAAGGAAAAATCCATTAAGAATGTTATATCACTTTTTTTTTTTAATTGGGGGTTTCAATTTCGATTAACTTCTCACCAGAGTAGGCCCTACTATGTGAGCGGGAGCTGTAATTTTTTTACTTATCGTTTTAGAAAAGACTTCAATAATATTTTTGATAACCTCTTGGGAATAATGCAATCTCGAAGGCAATCGACTCAATCTCCTCATCAGTGGTGTAGCTGGGATTTATTCAGCACGGGGGGGGGGGCTTGATCTGTTGTAGGGGCTCCAAGATAAAACGAAAATCTGAGATTTATTCTCAGAAACACAATGAGGTATCTCACAAGGCCTCAAGAAATAACGCGAAAGCGCGATCAGATTTTTTTTTCATGTATTTTATCCTAAAAGCTTAAGTAGTTGTTATAATGAACACGATGCATATCTGATTTTTCATTTTTTTTACTGTAATGATCAAGTTGGTTAAGTTTGAAAGTAAATAAGCTTGGTGAGTTTCGACTTTTAAATTGGCAAGCACATTTTGTAACTATGAACAGAATAAGTATCTCACTAAATAATTGATGCGAGCGCAAAGCGCGATCTTAAAAATTCAATTTTCCGACTAGAAAACTGAAAATGTACTTCTCGTAATAATTAATTTAAGTATCTTACTTAACAATTTATGCGAGCGCGAAGCGCGATCTGAATTTTTTTCCGACTTTAAAACTGCAAATTTCTATCACTTATTGTAACTATGAACAGAATAGGTATAACAGAATAGGTACCCTACTCGACATGTTCCTACCAATCAGTTATACCTTCCTAAGCCCAAAACAGATAACAAAAACGTTCCTTTTCATATATTGCAACCAAACTTCAACTCCCTACCACTTCATATTCAAACATCCCCTTCCCTCCAAATCTTCAAAAGACGCCTTAGGCAACACCAAACCCTTTGAACAGATTTTCTATGTAACCATAATGACCATTGTCTTATCATGATCTTTTTTTCGTTACTCGTACTTGCCCATCATGCTTTGTCCTTGTGTTTATATATTATTTTCGTTGTTTTACACTAATTTAATTTATGATTTTTTTCTATGAAAGGCGTTGTTTTATTCATTTTCATTCACTGTTTTTATTTCTGTATTTGTTGTGTAAATCATGTATGTACACTTTGACAGGGCTCCCTAGTAAAGCAGGCCTTTTGGCTTGAATGGGACTACCCTGTCTTTTAAAGAAAACGTGAATAAATAAATAAGTAAATCTCACTAATTGATGCGAGCGCAAAGTAGGAACTGAATTTTTTTTTCGACTTTTAAACAAGAAAATTTTAGCTCCTTATTATACAGAATAGTAAAATAGGTATCTAACTAAACAACTGATGCAAGCGCGAGCTGAAAATTTTGATTTTCCGACTTTAGAAAAGTTGATGTTTTATGAGTAGGCCTACTTTTTTTGACTACCCGAAAAGCGGACATTCTGAGCAATTTTGACAGGATTGATATAGGCCTACCTTATTAACAGTTTGTGCTATATAGCGCAAGAGAAATTAGTTTTTTTTTTAGATTTTGACCCCCTAAATGGGACATTCTATGGAAAGGAGGGGTATTCTCTCTGAACAAATGACATTTAAATCGTCCTTTACTAAAGAACACACTGTGTACTCCCCAACTGCGAGCGCGAGCAGAATTTTTTTTATATACTGACTTGAGAAGGACTCTTTTGAGCTCTGATACCATTTCTAATTGTTTTTCTCTTTTCTCTTCCTCTTTTTATTCTTTTTCTTTTCTTTCCATTTTTTTTTTTGCACTACCATGGGGGGATTACTTTGTCCCATGGATCCGCCTATGTATATTGACCTGAAAAACTAACAGTTTTAAGGACTTGTGTACGTGGGATCCATGCTTGGAGAGGATACGCTCCTCATTAATCAAAGCGAGCGCGTTTGAACATCAATTCGGCCCACCCCCTAGTTCGAACATCGACTCGGCGCCCCCTAGTTAAAAAAACATCAATTTGGCGCCCCTATTTTAAACATCAATTTTGCGCCCCGTAGTTTGAACATAAATTTGTCGCCCCCTTCTTTGAACATCAATTTGGCGCCCCCTTCCCTAGTTCGAACATCAAGTCGGCGCCCCTTAGTTCGAAAATCAATTCGGCGCCCCCTAGTTCAAACATCAATTCGGCGCTCCTATAGTTATAACATAAATTCGGCGCCCCCCCCCCCTAGTTCAAACATCAATTTGGCGCCCCCAGTTTGAACATCACTTTAGCGCCCCCTAGTTCGAACATCAATTTAACGCCACCTAGTTCGAACATCAAATCGGCGCCCGGTCAACATAAAAATAATGGGCGCTTCCACCCATTTATTAGTTATTTCCCCCTCTTTCTCTTTTCCCCTCTCCTCCCTTTTTTCTTTCTCTTTTCCTCTTTCCCCTTCGTTTTTCCTTCCTTTCTCCCCTTCACTCTTTTTTCCTTCTGTCTTTCTTTCCCCTCTCTCTTTTTCTTTTTCTCTTCATTCCCCCTATATACTCCTCTCTCTTCTTTCTCCCTTTCCATCTCTCTTTTTTTCTTCTCTTCCTTTCCCCCTCTTCTCTCTTTGATTTTTTCTTTCCTTTCCCCCTTCCTATTTTTTTTAATTTTCTTTCTCCCCTCTTCCTCTCTCTTTTTCTCAGTCTTCTCCTCTTTTCCTCTCACTTTTTCCTTCTCTCCCTTTCCCCCTCTCTTTTTTTTTCTTCCCCCCTCTTCCTCTCTATTTTTTTTTTCTTTTCCCCTTTTATCACTTTTTTTCTTCTCTTCCTTCCCCCCTCTCCTTCTCTCTCTTTTTCTCTTCCTTTCCCCTCTTCCACCCTCTTTTTTTGGAGTGGGGGCCGGGGCAAGTCCTGACTGGCTACCCCTGTCCCAGCGTAGTCACAGGCCTGTCCTGCTTCTTTCAAGATCAAAATGTTTTAAACCTCAGTATTGCTGGATTGGACATAATTATCGATTTTTGTGATTGGAAAAGACTTGCCTCAATAGTGACTCATGCATGGCGCCTCCGACGAATGGGTATAACCTAATTAATGAACTTGAAAAGAAAAGTATCCCATCGCTATCGGATAGCCAGACAACACAATGACAGATTAGGATTTAAAATTACATGATCGGGGGGCTTTAACTATTATTCATTTCAACTTACAAAGGCAATGCATCGATCAAGAAGGTAATCTTTTACTCTCCATTTAAGAATTAAGAGGGTGATATTGTAGGCAACATCAAACGGAGTCCGACTTCGCTATTGCGATTTTGATGCATATATATTGTTTCAGATGAAATCATTTACATGTTCACACTGATTTTCTCTAATCCGATGAGACTCATTTTTTGTTTCATATGCTTACTTCTTATCAAACTCAAATGTCTTTTTTTTAATTTAAAGTTTATTTAAATATGGGGCGGCTGTTCCCGCTATGACTTTTCAAGGATAGTGGAAGAGGGTGGGGGGGGGGGGGGGGGGGTGAAGAGCAAATAAAAGAAGGTGTGACTTTGTGAGTCGTCGGTGTAACTCCATTTACCCATGTAATTTAATTGTGAAATTGAAATCAATTATTATTTTTTTTTTCATTTGAATTATCTTTACTTCTTTACCTCTATACTCGTCTAATAATCCATAGCTTTAAATTTTATCTTCTTGAACAAAATCTCTCCGTTTTTTTTTCACGCGATCACGCGATCTGATAACTTTGTCCTCGTTGTTTCTGTTGGCAATATGAATATGGTGATAGGTTTGTTTGTTTACATAAGGTAGCCATAAAGTAGTCCATTTTCACAAGGTACTTTTATCGATGTCATATTGTTTTTTTTTCAATTCTTTATTCCATTTCCATTCAAAACATAATACAAAGTAATATAAAGTAATACAAATCAAATACAATTTTACAGACGAGCATTCTTACTTCGTAAAAAAAAAAAGTATATTGTCTGTGTATTTCAACGGTGATGATTGAACAATCGTATTTATCGCATTGATTTGCATTGACTCAACTTTATTTACTTCATTTGTATATTCTGTTGAAATGAAATGATATATGCGTAAAAGATATGCGTCATGGTATATTGGTCTGTGGTTTGAGCTATCATTATATGGTAAATAAACAATAGATGGCGCTAGACTTCTCTGCGCGATCGATGCGATGTATTTCAATGATGCAGCAAGCTTCTGCGCTGCAACGAAATCTATAGTCTCGTCGCGTCGAGGTTTCAAGGGTTCCTCCGAGCTCCGGGTACGGGTACAACGGCCGCGCCGGCTAGCTGGCGAACCTGATGCATGCATATCGCAATATATACGGACTGTACTACGGTGTCGGTGCAGCTTCGGAGCAGCTCAGTACAGTACGCCGGTAACTTGGCCAAATTGTTATTTGTAACAGTTTCATTATACGGAGAATTGTAAAACTTAATCGGAGTGATGTTTCGGAGAGACGTGTAGCAATATTTTATAAATTTTCTTTATCCATGGTGATTTGGAGAGCAGTAAAACTCGAGGAATATGGACCAAAAGTAAACCAGACAGAGTCAGAGGCGTGCTGTGTTGTCAAGCAGTCTTGGGTGAGGTTCGCCGTAAGAGCTGGCATGGTCTACGGCTAGGCCGTAGCGTTTGTTTTCGCATGGCGTAGGACCGGCCTAAGTCTGATTTTATGGATTTTGCGCGAGCTCCTGCTTTAAAAGGTGTGCATATTTCAGTCAATATTCAACTTCAGGAATGGACGAATATTAAAGGATCCCATACCGGTACTATTAGTATTATTCATTCATGATTTATTTCACTGTGCGAAATGCCAAAATGAACTTGAGTTAAAATAAACTTTCAGAATCAGAATTTAGCAACACAAAATTAGAGTCTAACTCTAACTTTGGCATGCCTTGCCCTTAGCTTGGATGGAAGCAAAACGGAATTAAATGATAGGGATGGCATCATCAAAAGTCAGGACTGTAGGAGTTGGAGGACGGTGTGGCCTTCAGTCAAACTGCAGGATGGATTGGAGTGAAATGTGTGTGGCTGAAGGATTGTTGATGTCCTGTGCAACAGATATCAGGAGGAGGACACATGGCTGTCAAATACACCGGAAAATGGCATTGTCGTGGAGAGTATGTGTGACTGTATTTGCATTATTGTCACTAATGTCTGTCAGAACATGTGTAGCACAGGAATCTGTATCTGTTTATTACAGTGTGAAAGAAAATCAACCCATTGGGACATTTGTGGGAAATCTACAGGATGACACATCTTTCAACCCGACATTTACAACTTTTGATCAAATTACAGAATTCACGCTAGAGCAAGAGACAGGAATAATAAGAACTAATGTAGTCATAGACAGAGAGACTGCAGATGAACAGGAAATTATCATGATTGTGTTTGCTGGTGCAACATTTGGACAAACCATTGTGGTTACAATCCGGCTAAATGATACAAATGACAACAGTCCAATATTTTCTCAAAATAACAGGACGTTTGAAGTGACTGAGGCGGTTCAGCCTTACATGACTAAAATCAATGGAGTTACTGCAACTGATGCGGATGAAGGTATAAATGGCATTCAAGGATATCGAATTGTTGATGGAAATATTGACAACACTTTTGATCTTGATGTTCGAGTTAGGGAATCTGGTGTCTACATGGATATCATTGTCAATAAGACCCTTGATCGTGAAACAATCTCTTTGTACACATTGGTTATTGAGGCCTATGATGGAGGAGACCCACAGCTCACTGCAAATACCACAGTCAATATCAAAGTAACGGATGTGAATGACAACTCACCAGTATTCACCCAGACTTCTTTTACTGCCATCATCAATGAGAGTGCTCCTGTAAACTCATCTGTGCTTCAGGTGACAGCATCTGATGAGGATGAAGGGTTGAATGGAGAGGTTGTCTTCAGTCTACAAAGAGATGATGGCTTCTTCAGAATTGATCCTGCAACTGGAATAGTGTATCTGAACAAGGCCCTGAACTATGAAGATGCCCAGGCCCATGATTTCCTTGTCATTGCTCAAGATAAAGCAGAACCTCCAATGTCTAGCCAGCCTGCCTATGTATCCATCATGGTGGTGAACATCAATGAAAGACCACCATCTCTTGAAGTTCTCTTTCTTCCTGAAGGCGGAGCGCCACAGGTCTCGGAAGCAGCAGTTGCAGATACCACCCTGGCACGCATCTCTGTCACAGACCCTGATGATGGTGTCCTAACCAATGTCTCCATGACTATCAGAGGCGGTGCTGGCCAGTTTGACCTTGAAAAGAATAGCAACCAAGTTTATTTTCTTATTGTGGCAAGCACTGCAAATTCATTTGATCGAGAGGAGGTGGCAAATTATGACATTTCAATCAGAGCGACTGATTTTGGATCACCACCACAGCATGCTGAGGTGAACCTGACCATTGCAGTGACTGATGTCAATGATAACCCACCCATCTTTGACCTTCCCATTTACCATGCCACCATCATTGAGGCATCTGAACCTGGTACCCCAGTCAAGCAGGTCCATGCAACAGATGCTGATGAAGGTGCCAATGCACAGATCATCTACAGGATATCTCCTGAAGGCACCGAGTACTCTAACTGGTTTGACATCAATCCAATGTCAGGTCTAGTGACTACCCTACAGAAGGTGGATAGAGAGGAAACAGGATCTGTTTTCCTAGAAGTGATTGCCAGTGATGAAGGAGAGACATCTTTGTCTTCATCTGTGATCATCAATATCACCATCACTGATGTCAACGACAACCAACCTGTCTTCTTTCCAGGGTCTTATAATGCATCAATTTTGGAAGAACAGGAGATACCTTACTGCTTTTTGCAGGTAAGAAACTTTTCTTGTATTTTTTTTTATTTATTAACTTTTCATTTTTCAAAACCAGAAATTAAAAGGTAAGGGTAATTTAGTTGATAAGAAGCATCTGCAACTTGGATTGATAAGGATATGGAGTCCTTGTGAATCCAAGCCACTGAAAAAAAGTATTATTTGGTTAAAAGTCTTGGTCGTCTCCAATATTCTTAATTACATTTGGGGTTTATCTCCCTATTAAAGAAGAATCTTATTTCACATTTTTATAGATTGCTAGGTTTTCATCTTTCGTATTAGAAATTAATGAACTAAAAGAAAATATTATTTCACTGTCCAGTGGAGTATAATGCTTCGTGAATTTGTTGGGCAAGTACAAGTAGCACTTCATAAAAATGTGCTGTTACCAAGTGTATGTTTTATTTTTCAAAAAGTGAGTAATGGGCTACGTTTTGGATTGGTGCACAGGGACTCTGTTTTATAATTATAAGGGGAGCAATAAAAAGCTCTCCTAGAACTTTTAAGGAGAGCGGTAGAGGAGCACTTCAAAAAGCTCTTCTTCAACATACAAGGGGAGCTTTTTGCCCAATTAACAAAATGGATGGAGGAAATGTATGTACTAAACTACTATAAAATTACAATCAACAACCAAAGGAAGTATTTATAATTGTTTTACAATGTATTGTAATTAGATTGTGTGTTGCAAAACCTGTTTTAGTTAGGTTTTGACTTTGGCTAAAAGTTAAGTCACTGACATTTTTTTTTTTTTTTCGGGGGCTCCATTTTAATTTTTTTGTCAAATTTCGGGGGCTCTTTTTAAATGCTACTTTTTTGTATTTTGAGGAATACCTGTTCACTTATTAAGGAATTATTACTTTGTTTAATATTGTATGATTTTTAAAGTTATTTATCATGTTTAGAATCTTGGATGTGGGTGTGTGTGGATGGGTGGGTGTGTGCGTGTGTGTGTGACTGTGAGTTGGACTTGAATATAAATTAATTCAATATCTAATTTCTACTCCACTTATTCCAGTACAATACCCTAGTCAGCCATGTACATGTAATAAAGGCCCACTTACCCTAACTTTTCCTGAAGTTATTTGAAAACGCAGATCTCCATGAAAATTTAATTTCTCTATGGGGGAGTCTAAATTTGGTGAGAATGTATTCATTAAGAACTTAAATATACATGACAATGAAGAAATCATCAAACTTTATTGGCAGTTTTGAATAATATTCCTGAAATGTAAACTCTGTCTGAAACAGAAAATCACCATCATTGAGGCCTTTACTGAGCGAATTGTCCCCCAGAGCTCTGGCAGAGAGACAGAGCTCCAACTGGCTAGCTAGTAAAAGCGCCAATGCGTGAGCCTGCCGCCGTCCTTGTAAAAAAGATGGAGCTTTGTTTGATGATTTATTGTCTGATATAATACCTCATCCCCTAGAAAAAGAAAACAAATGATTTTTTAGTTATAATTGATAAATTAGATAACATATTTTGGAAGTTAATAAGCCGTTTTGAAAAGCAAAGCCGAATGACAACTCACCAATGCTAGGTTACTAGACTCTGGGATTTATTTCCTGTGTAATTCGAATTATTTTATCACAGAATTGTGATATCTGTAAGGGAAACATGTGCATTCGAAATGGCACACGGTGGTAGTCATAATGGACCCGCTATACATGCAACTCTTTCCCGACCGTTGCGTTGATTTTTTTTTCCATACCTGGTACCATGTGTATGGAAATACGTGGTACAGAAAAAATAACGCAACTTCGGAATTTGAAACTGCGCTACTCGCTACTTTTAAGGCTTATTCGTGATTTTGAGTGTGGATTTTGAATGGTTTTTAAATGGTAAGCGGAGCTCGAGCATATGGCACTAGTGGGCCGTTGAGTTGTTATCACTTGGCAATAATTTCGGGGGCGACATTCAGATTTTATGTCGCCCCCGAAAGCATGATTTTGGGTGATTTCGAGGGCGACTTTAGGCATTTTCGCGCAGGTCAGCTATCGCGAGGCGCGCTATTAATCGCGCTACCAAAAATGGATTAAGGCGCGCATGTAGCGCGCGATCGCTCTCGCGCGCCTTAAAATCGAGTCCCTGTGGTGCAGTATTGCTACTTGCTAAATCTATAAATATTGACATAGCTGGATGAATGGTCTTAATATTTTTCCTTCATGTTAAACTTTCTTCATTCTGAAAGAATTAACAATTTTTCACTTTTGCAGTACATATGTCATGTATGTACCTTATCCCCCCAACATTCCTCCAAAAGCAAAGCAAATCCCAGTTCTGAATGTTGTAATGTGTCAGTTCTTTGATCATGCCTCCTTTGTGACATGAGATTCAAATATTATGGAAATATTCTCTCAATATTTGTTTTGATGAGAAAATCAATTATTTACTTTAAAGGTCTATTGTTGGAGACAAATGAAGAAAATTTCATCCTAGTGGAATTTCTGGAAGTCAATAACATTTTCAAGTCACCACATTACATTCTCCATTTTAATCATATATTCCAAATATTGGAGTGTGTATTTAATACCACCCACCATCGGTGTACATGTTGGTGCTGTGTTCTTACATAAAAGTTTTAATTTAACCAAGATGATTCAACTCCAACTGCATTCATATTCCTGTATATAATGAATGAATGCAGGCACTTCTTTAGAAACAAGCCTTCTTCCCTCTACTCTCTTTTCACTCCCAAGCCACAACCTACTTGAATAGCCATTGTTATGCACAATGAGATGGAGGCAATGAAAGAGCAAAGCCTATCACTCTGTGTGCACATACCATCTACTATGCTTCACAACAGTGTACTGTCTCCCCACCACCTTACCCCAATGGATAGCCATTCCTTTGATCTCTCCTGTCGCCAAACAGTATGGAGGTGTCACAATGGGTGCAGTGCTCACAGGCTTATTCATTAAAACCACAGTTCTATCACCCAAAACATTGCAATTCTTTTGATGGATTAAGAGATTAAAGATGCTGATTTTCAAAGCAAAGAGAATCCAGTCAAAAGGATGTAAGTTTTCAGTGGATTAAAAAAAGAGATGGGAAAGAAAATGATCCTATTTCCTTTGAGTCACTGAACTCAATTCCTTTAAACTTATGAATGAGTATAAATTAGAGGAGTTTTGTACTCTTCATTGTAGCTTATCGGCTGACATACTTGTACCCATAAAATTTGCCCAAATCCGAGTTCATGAGGCCAAGGGTCTTTATTTGAAGCATGCATCCTGTTGAATGTTCAGCTCACTTATTTTATCTGATGAGATCAACTTTAATTTTTTTCATAAATCGTCCGTAGATGATTTCATGTAACAGAAAGAAAATTTATGATAAAAACATTTTAACTTGAATAAGAGGTTAAATATTGGAGGATTAAAAATGATTTGATTCAATTTTTTTATACCATGACACAGTGTGCAGTTCAATAAGTATATACATGTAGGTCAAGGGGCCTACATACTGAGAAAATTATCTGAATATGAGATAATGATTAGCGTACAGTTTATGTCAGGCAAATCTATTCCAGATAACAAATTGAAGACTGTTAATCCTTCATTCTTCCATTCTTGGGATCAGTGTTTTTTGTTGGCATACCCTGTAGGCCTACCCATTCAGTCTCAACCTGAGGCCTCCATCAATGTTCCTGAATGTGAAGGATAACATCCAATTTCCAAGATGGAATCCTCCTCACAGCTGCTAAGAGTTAGCATCATCAGGGTCAATTGATAGCTTTGCTGTACATAGTGAAATTGGATAGCACAAATCTTGAATGATTTTGGTGCCTTTGTACATATGTGCATGCTATGGATTACCGGTTCATCATGTACCAAATGTCTTCAAAGATAAACATGACTATAATTAATACTCAAATACAATTAATACTCAGCCAATTTGTATCGAGTGACGATAGCAATATTAGGCTACATGCATGTTTGCATAATGCATCAACCCCTTGAATCATGAAAATGTGCCTCCAATTCTCCACTAGTGGAATGTAGGAATACACTACACTACAGTTCATGTTATTCATCTGTTTCAGAGTGCCGAGATCGAGTATTAAGTTATATGCTTACGTTTGACAATCCTTTAGAATTGTCTTTCAGAATATTCCTAGATTTGAAGCAATAACTACATGTAGACCAAGCCAATACATTATGATTTGAATGCCCCAATTTCATAATAATAAAATTTCAACTGAAGGGAAGCTAGAGATGTACTAGAGGTTGATGGCCAGGACATTGACTCTGGTGGTGATACTCCTTGATGTAATGCCTAATAAGATGGAATGTGAAGTAGGCAAGATATGTGGCAATGGATAGGTTACATACTTATATTGGCTTGTTACTGAATGGCAAATAAAAAAAATAATGAAAAGAAAAAGAAGGGACCCACTCAATGTTCATGCATAGACAGGGAGTGGAACAAGGAGAATATGTCAACCCGGGATGTCAGCATCTCCATGGATTGAAGCACACATAAGCCTACAGTTGAGCCATTAGTAGCTCCATGGTAGCTCCATGCATGTAGTGTTAAGTTCTAGGGAAAATTACATTACAGTGTAGGCTACATCAAGGCCAAAATTACTGGGAAAATATCTATAAACATTTTAATATTTTAAAATTTAAAATTTGGTGAGATGGAGGAGGGACACAACTTGTCTGTGCCTCACTAGAGATTACAAGTATCCAGAATTCAAAATTAGAGTATTCTTTTAGACTCTCCCCTCCCCCATAAGGAGATAAAAAAAAAAACCTCATCTGCTATTAGCAATTGAATCTGAAATCGAGTCACAAATTTGAATAACTAAACAGAAGTTGTTTATGTTTAAGAACAGTATCCCATTAAAACTACCTGAATTATTTGATTTTTGTGCTTTAAAGACCCTTGAAAGCTTTCATGTTGTCAGGGGAAATGTTTGACAACTCAAGATATTCTGTTGTAGTTCATCACTTCTACCAAGTACCACTTCTTGTAATTTAATGAATTGATCAAATATCACAGTAGACTGAGACAAGACTGTATGGGACAGACTCTGACAGTGTACAGAAGCCTACTTCTGAATTCTGCTGGAATCAATATATAATTAAATGTTTTCAATTTTGTAATTGAGGAATCTTGTCATTGTTGCAGATCTTTTTGTCATTAGAATTATAAAAACATTAATTTGATAAATGGGCCCGAGGCAATACCAGTTTTGTGGTTCCCCACACTTACTGTAGTCATCGCACTGATCGATCAGACAGAAAATGCTATTTTTTGTTAATTAAAAACCAGACAAATTATTTGAAATTTTATTAGATGAAATTTGCCTGCGGCATACTGTATGTGTAGAGAATAGATTGTTCTTTGTGAAAAAAATCACAATTCAATTTATTAGACACCTTTTATAACCATCCAATGAATTAGACTTAAATTCTAATTGGTTAAAATAGTTTGTGGTAATGTGGTATACAAGTTGTCTCAACTCCAAAGGAATAATATCTCAATAATAAGATGATTGATACATATTACATTCAAACAATGATCTTTACATACAGGTATTTTTGTTAAATGATTTACTAAAACTGTACATTTACATAAAATGTACATTTAAAATGTGAATTATCGTTCTGTTATCTTTACATATTTGAGACAGAAAATAAGAATTTGAAATATGTGATAGATTTTCTTTTACCCTTATTTCATATTTTCCAATAGACCCTAATTGTCTCGCACATAGGCCTCATTAAGTAAAAAATTACATGTATGTTGGCACACTGAAATTGTTCTCTCTTCTTATATGCAAGCTTGAAAATCAGTAATATTTTACATACGTACCCTCTTCTATTAGTTCAACACTGTCTTAAATATTTCAATTTGTTGTTATCAAATTTTAGAACTTTGAGATGAGAAAATTTGAGATGCGTACAGGGGAAATATTTAAGTTGGGCATTTGAGTGACATCATGGTGCAATGAGTGACAGATTGATATGTACATGTACATGTCTGTAATCATGATATTAGAGTGGATGGGATGTGATGACCATTTAATGGCTGTTGCATGTGTGTTAACCATTACCAATTCTTCCTTCTAATTGATTTGAATTGTATACACATGCATATGCGGTTCCAATTACTCTATGGTTCATGGAGGTGTCTCCATATTGGCATATAATATAATTCATTTGCAATCTGCAGTTAAACCACTGGCACATGCAAACTCATTTCTTTTTAATGTGATAATATATTTTGCTTGTGGATTCTTCAACCAACCAATTTAAATTACAAGTGTATTATTTTTATGTCGGTTTCCCTGTATATTATTATTTCAAAGCGAACCACAAACTTTAAAGCTTGAAATTAAGCGTAGAGATTCCCTGAAAAGTGATACAAATCCAACAAGGCTGAGACACCTTTTGCTTTGCATTCACAACGGGTTTGGCCGTTACCGACAGCAAATATTGTTTGACCACCGCCAGAATTGTGTGTAATTGAAGAGAAACCCTTCAAAACTTCTCTGGTCATCTCAGCAAATACTCCTCAACCTTTAATCTTCATTGCGCTTGCATGGTACATGTAGTTTTACTGTTGTTGAGTCTGGTTCATTCAAATGTTTGATTAGTAGTGCAGAGAAAACAATAGAGCATGGAGAAGAGGAGAAGCATCTTGAATGCGGCAAGAAGCAAATAGGGTAAAAAGCTTGAATGATTCAGGCAAAATCATGAGGGCCAAGTCTTAACACAAAGCTTATGGATGATCTTTGTCTTCATCTGGATCTGATACATTTTTACCATTGATGCATCATTGACCTTTATTCTTAATCATTCTTAAAATTGATTGTAAGATTGAAATCAATTGAATGATCAGTTGCTATTAAAGCTTTGTGTCATGTGATCCAAATTCTCTGTTGCTGCAGTGTTTCAAATACATGTAGGCTACACTCAAAAGGATTGGTAAAATGACCATTCTCTTGTGTAATACATTTGTGTCCGACCGAATTGGTCAACTCAAAATCAACCAAATTCCTGGTAGATTGTAACCAATAATTTGGTTGATTTTGACCTTTTTTTTTCTCAGTTGGACACATGTATTAGCCAAGAGAACATTTTTGACCAGTCAGGACTTTTTTAGAGTGTACATGTGTGTAGTCTTCTGAATGTAAATGCACATATTAGATTGAAAAAGCCAGAAATGAACGCAGAAAACTTCCTAAAGTTTTGTGACTAAGGGCAAGAATCTCAACATCAATTTTTTTACAACAATTTTCAGTACCGGTTCATCATTATCTAAATTGAAAAAAAAAATACATGAAAAAATGTTGATTGTGGTTTATGTTATTCAAAAATCTCTAGTAAGTTCTGTTTCAAAAAAGATTTGAATTATTACTCTCACTTTTTTTTTTTGGGGGGGGGGGTAGAATTAATGCACTTGTAGGCCTAAAACATTACAAAACAAGGAGAGCAAAGATGACACACAGGTCACCTGTATCAACTCAAGCCTCAAGGAATATTCAATTTCTGAGAAATTTGTATTCATCTATTAAGTATTTGTATGAATGATTTTAATTGAAGTCTTTGTCAAGTGTTTACATATCACTTCAAGACATTGAGGTTAATACTGTAAAGACAAGGTGACCTGACGGGAAGAGATACATGTATTTGTTACATTGGTTTCTGAAGAAAAAAACAAGCAAAGGCAGGTGGCAAAAGATGAATCAAGTAGTACTGTACATGATACATACATACAGGCCAGAAGTTGATGGGTATTTGCGGATAGATGAAATTCATACATCTGAAAACTTATTGTAACATGTATAAAGCTCACTATGGACCACCCTGTTATAAACAAGTGTACTTGAAAATGAAATAACACAAAAGGCCACATGCAGAGAGATGAAAAGACTCTGTAAAAATTGATAATTGTTTGTGAAATTCTTTTAGATCAGACCATTGACCCTCTGAGGTGTGGTCAAACCAATGGTCAAACTGACCGAATGAATTCTTTCCTTAACCTTGCACTAACCAGACACCGCATTGTCAGTTAGAAATCATCCCGCAAGATATATATCATTGGCGTCACAATATTCTTTCTATAATTTATACCATAGCTTTTTTTTTTAAGGGGTGCACTTCACCCAAATCCTACAGTATTCACCCATATCGATCTGAGGGTACAAATGTAATCAATATTATTGATCAGTGTGTCTTCTGAATTCTATTCAGCTTTCCACCCAAAGAATACAACGTCCATGGGATGCCACCATTTTGGTTCTTCATAGACTTAGTTGCAATGATGCTTCTATTCATGGCATATTGGCACCCCGAAGCGTACATCTGCTTTGTATTTTAAACATAAACACCAACTAACAAAAAAGAGTCTTGGATGGATTTATACTAATGTTTTCAAAAGAAAGCTAATTACAGATTTAAAGGTAGAAATAAACATATCCTTTCGTTGGTTAAAAATCATGATGTATACATTCTCAGTGTACATTGTAAAGTTGATAGAATTTTCCTTCAATATCAGCGAAACACAGTGCTCACATTTATTGGAACTTTAAAAAAATGGTATAAAGATGAACAGTACACGTATATGCTCAAAAGATTGTTATGACATTTTGTCACTTTTCAAATTGTTGGTTTATCTAACACATAATCAATCAAAATGGATTGATATTCTCTCACAATGTCTTAGAAATTTTTCATTGGTAAAACAATAATTGATTACCCATTACACATCTTGTAACAAACTATTTCGTTGAGCTGCCTTTTCTGAAACAAAACAAGCGGTATTAGTCACTGTTCCAAGTCAAACAACAGATAACACATTTAGCAATGTGCTTATTAATCCTGTTAATTACCCCGACCGTAACCCAAATCATTCCTAATAATCATTCACCTTGCCGCCAGGAGAGGCAATGTGTTTACCAAATAACCGCCATCTGACTACATGAGAATGTTAATAGCAGGAAACAATTAGCTGAATATTGTCAGTTCATATTACCCAACTTCGTCTTATACTGCATGGTAACTAATTAAGGAAGGTGTCGGATGATAGCCAAAGAGGCTTGAGTTAATTTTCTTTGCAACAAACTCATTAGCAGGTGAATATTTCATCTACTGGGAAGAAGATTCCATTTCTAATTCCATCTCTCTATGGAGGTTTCATAGAATATGATATTTACATGTAGATTTTTCTTTCTTTGTTTTAATAAATGAAATGTATGTTTGAAATGAAAAGCAATGAACAACACAACTATTTTTGCAGGAGCTTGATGTAATTCACAAGTCTGTGTGCTCATACATGTACTGAACGTGTACATTTGTACATGGGGAAGGGGGGGGGGGGTCAAATGGGGAAAAATTTCTTGTTTTTCCAGCATACCAGCCGTGCATGAATCCAAATCTGCTAGTATGGTGATTTGACAGGATCAAGAAAAAACCCATTAAGATTAACAAACAGCCAGAAAAGCCTCAAAATCTGTCTCGGTCATTGTTGTTTGGGGCTTCACGCAGAGACCCAACAAAGAACCTGAAGATTTTGTTCAAGAATTTGCGCAAGTATTTAGTGGGGTTTTGGAAGTTTGTGGCATGTAAAATAAGAAAACAACAACTAGAAGTGGGGGGGGGGGGGGGGATTGTGGAAAACCTTCAATCATTCCCTTCTCTGCCTAAAGTGTGTGTTTTCTAGCCTTATTGCTTTAAGAAAAGCAAACTATGAGTTTTATGAGGTGTGAAGAGGTGTTTAAAAGGGAAAAGGATATCATGCTGTTTCTTATTGAAAATTGGTGGTAGAATTTGTTAGTGTTGGAGCTTACAGTATGTTTGTATAGACTTCTTCAAGCATTTTATGATTGGACTGCCTATTAAAAATAAATTGGTATTTTATAGATTAGACAAAGTATGACTACTCATTATAATTACAGTATATGCAATAAAATTCACAGTTTCCATAAATGCATTTCATTTGTATCAATAAACTAGACTTGCTAAATGCTAGTTGCTTCCATGTGTATTCAATAATTTAAGTCACAATCATGAAATAACATTAGGTGTTTTAAGATAGATTATTATTATTTGCTTCAGAGATCAAAGTACATGCAGAGATTACATTTTATACCTGTATGTACATTGACTATGTATAGCATGTATAAACTTAGGTGAAGAAATCTCATTCTCCCATATTTCTTGGGGACATTCGCTTTATTGGAGTTTGATAACAGTTATGGAACCAAAGACTCAAGTTCATGGTGAGTTGCTTGTAAAATAAATAATAATCTTGCATGAAGTTATTAAAGGCCACCTTTGCTGTGAAGCAACAATATTTACAATATCTATGCTACATGTACATGTACATGTAAGTTTAAAAAGCATCTTGTATTGCTTTGCATTGGGATTCATCTCAAGATGGATTTCTTAAAATAAAACATAAACATTTGATGTGTAGTTATTGTAAAATTACTGTCATGTCCCTTTTTATTTGTTTTATTATCAAACATTCAGATTGTATCACAATATTTACAGGTATCCAAACTAGGAACAAAATTACATGCAATTAACAGATTTATAAAAGGTTAACACTGATAGAAAGTAAAAAAGATGATGGTTGTTATATACTCTGATCAAATTTAGACAGATGACTATAAAATTTATTTACACTTATACAATGAACATCTTGTCATTATTCATTATAGAATTTTAAGTGTAATTATATAGTTGTAAAATTCAATAAGCATGAATGTAACTCTTGAAACATGTCAATGCAATTTGCTAGGTAGGCCTACCTTTAATATTTTATGCAATCTTCAGCTATAAAAAAAAAATTCAAATAATTTTCACATTTTCCAACATCAAAGTTCTCTGGACTAATCCTTTTTTATTTGTTCTCCTGAACATTGCTCAGTATTGTTTATATTATGTGTTTTTATATGTTGGAAATGTTTCTGTTCAAGATGCTTATTTTAGGCTATGAAAACATCCGAGATTGTGGAATAGTCATGTTCATCTACGATCCATCAACTTTTTTGTAGGTATGTTTGTCAGCATAATCAAAACTAGACTGACATATTTTAAAAGATTATTACAATTTTTTTCTTTTGTAAATGATGCGTTGTATATTTTTAGAAGCAGATGGTCAGTTCTACATAACCAAAATGAAATTCCTGAATATCAATACATCCTCAGTTAATCAAACAAGTGGATTTATAATCTTTTTATTTCAGTCAGAGTCAATTGAAATGAACTATATGTAATATATTGTTTCTTTATAATGTTCGAAGTTTTGGAATTAGGAATACTAAATAAAAGATTTACTGACTATAGTTTTATGTGATATGTAATTGAATCAAAACTTAAAAGAAAAGAACATTGATAAAAGAGCCATATGTTCAATTGCTTTTCAGAGATACAATCATATATCTCACAAAAACGTGAAAGCCACAATTTGCTCAAAATTACATAGGCAAAGAGATATTTAGAATGGAAACTGATAATTTTTATATGATTTTTCACAATCATACCTGTAGATCATTGAGCTATGACTTGTATTTGTCTTTTGAGTGTGAGAAAAATTGAAAACATATTGCCAACGTTTACCCCGGCTGCTTCCCTGTAGCAGATTAGATAGATAAGATTGATAAATCTGATAGTGGTGATGATTTGGTGTTCCACTACACTTACTCTACACAAAACCGCAGAGTGTCGGCACTAATGTTGGGGGCAGGAGTAGATTTTGGTCAGATTGTTTATTAAAGTTATCAGAATCTGTGGAATTTTCTTTTGATCACTATCAGGATTAGAGAAAAGAATGGAATTGTGTGCATGACAAAAAGAGAGGATTGGAAATTATTTTTCATCATTAGTTCCTGTCATAAAATGATTAAGATCAAGATCTAAAAAACTACACAAACTCTGATATACAGTAAAGCCTGCGAGCTTACTTCTGGGATACAAATCTTATACGGGATATTTGAGTGGTTTCTAGTTTTTGGGTTGCTGTGGGAAATCTGGACTTTTATTTAATTTGTTTTATATTCAAATACCATTTATTGTGTAACAACCTTCTGCTGAAAGTATGCAATCACTTCTTTGATGCCCTAAGTTTGCACTTTTTAAATTTAAACCAAAATAGATTCTGAAAATAAACATTGAAATGAATCGTCTAGCATGTAACTCAACCTCCTTGTATACTGAGGTGGGATGTGCTATAGTGTAACACCTGCATTTTGTTATAAAAATCTTAATCTAGTCCCTTAAAATTAATGCTATGCAGTATGAATGAACCCTTGAGAGTTCTCTGAAACCCTTCAAACTTTCAGAAAAGGGAGACCTTTTTCATCAGTGTTCCACTTCTATTTCTACACTTTCTAATGAAGATGGTACGTGTACGTGATCAAAGCCATTCACTCAGAATATATCTATGAAATAGAGGAAGATGATATGAAAACAATAGCAAACAAAGGAAGCGATAGCCCATGAGGCATCATGACCTTGTTGCTTTTGATGTACTGTTAAACTAAATCCGGCTGTTGGGAGCTTGCTGGAGCTAGCTGGAGTAATGCAGAGAATATTGACTCCAGAGTGAGATGTAGAGACAGGCAGAGGGGATTGAGAAGAAAATGGAATGATGGTGGAAATGTTTCTAGGTCAACTCATATTGGAGTAAAGTTCAAATTAATTTATTTCTATTTTTCTTCAATACCTAGATCTAGCACGGTATGATAGTTCAATAGTGCTTCCCTCAATTCTATTATTGCTTTTTTTTCCTACTTAAAAAATAAAAAATGCACATAATCATCCGGTGACATGACATTTGCTCCAGGCTTAATTTCGTCAAAGATGTAGGGTTAGGTTGCAATTGGGTTTTATGTTAGATTTAGGTATAACGTAGGGTATGGTATTACATCCAAGGTTGAAGTTGGTCATTCAACATGTAGTGTGTGGAATTTAGAGCGGAGCAATTGTCACCAGAGCAAATGTCATGGAACCTTAAACATCCATGTAGATTTCAGGTATCACAATCATTTTTTTTACATGTATCTTTAAGAAGTAGAGGGGCAAAAAACATGTTCTTTATTCATATTTATTGTAGTGCACTACTGCACTTGAACATGTACTTGTATGGCAAGAATGCCTTTTGTATCCATCGTCTGTGCATGTAGAATCACACTGTTGGATATCAGCAGGCGTTCAAATAACTATCTATTTTAGGAAGAGAATCTAGTTGTGGGGATATTGTTAAATCCTTCTAGCATTTTGGCTGTATTACTGCAGGGGAGCATCTCATGATCCCATCTTGCCAGCAATCTTCACTGATAAGTTTGATCCCAACCAATCACATATAAGAATTTCAGTAGCTTGTAACAGTTTTCATTGATTATTGCTGATAAAAAGCTCCATGAAACTCTCCCTTTGCTCCATGTGTATAACCATTGTCAAGGTCAGGAAATGATTTCCCCTTGACTCCAATCTAGCCAAGCCATCTACAGTAGATGTAGAAAGGGTATTCTAAATGAATGCATCCAATGTATATATTCAGCTGCCAGTGAATTTGTTCTTCCCATATGCCTGGGTGTTTTGTTTAAATGCATTTGGTATGGGTTTACGTGAATATGGAAAGTGTTTCTTTTCATGCACATGCACATGTTCCCCGGCGATGAATGCAATGCATGAATACGTACATGTACATGTAAAATTTGCAAGTTGCCACAATTGAGATTATGTTTTACAATGCACCTCATCTAGTCAAGAATACAAACCACACTTTTTCAATTTTCAGATGTTTTTTTTTTGGAAGGGGTGGGGTGGATGGGGTGTTAGGAGGTATAAAGACAGTGTAAATAGACATACTGTACACGTAGCTTCAAATTAATTGGTCTTTTACTCTTGCTATATGAAGTTCAGTCATAACATTCATATTATTTGAATGAAATAACCATGTAGTATGACTTTTGATTTCTTTGATAAATCTACTACACCAATGTTGTCAATTGACATTTATTTGCACAAGTTGCCTTGAATACACTTTAAGAATTGGAAAGGATAGCATAGTAGAGATATGAATAAGACACTCTATCTTATGGCATCCTTTATTCATCTGTTATTATCATCTGAGCTGTGCCGACACTGATAGGGGCTGTTCTAAAGTAGTTCAGGTGAGCCGCTCACTAGCTCTGGAATGCTCATAAGTGATACCTCATTCACACAATGAATTTCTCTATACAACCATGCAAATTTATTCTGGTATATAATTTATCTTCTACAGCTAATTTATTTGCTTTCAGTTTTTACAATTTTGTACTTTGAAATATCTATTACAAAAAAAAAAAAAAAAAAAAAAACATAATTTTACATTTACCCTGGCTTCTATAAAGCATACCACAATGAATATTGTTCACTGTGAGTTTCAAGCAGATTGTTTGTTGCATGCTTCCGTTTTAAGTGAGCTAGCTTCTCCAAACTTCATATTTTATTTAATGAATAGATAATACACAGTGTAGGCCCACATTGTATCTTTTTGTCTATTGCCCTTCATTGAATCTTTCTGATCATTGTTCATTGCACATGTTGTACTGGTTTCATACTAATATAAAGTTTCTTTAGTCTGAATGTTCCCAAATGAGATACCTTATTCGTCTGTTTATCAGGAGATAATGTAACATACCAGTGTATAATGATACAGTCAGAAGCTTGGTCTGGCATTCTTGATTATGCTATCGTGGATTATAAGCGGTAAATGGCGGTACAGGACACGAGGGCTTGATTTTAATACACAGCATCCAATATTACAAATGTATTGCAACCTTGCTGATTGTGAATTCGAACAACTTCCCATGTCATGGGTAGTTTTTGCCTTTTTGGCATATTAAGATATCCAAAGAGCATTCATTTTTATATATAAAAATAAGAATGACAAATTAAAAAAGTCATCTGTCTAATAAAAGCTTTAGTGTGTTGGTCAACATGCTAGTGGAAACTTAGGCCCTCATGACGATTGTCGTTTTTTTTTCATGTTGTATACCAGTATGTTTTGACTGAGACCATTGAGAAATTTGCAAAACTTATTTACATCTGTGCTGCTGCACAGGGATTTCTCAGTGTCTGTTTTGATTACAGTAATAGTAATATTTATATGACACATAGTTACACAGGTTCATGTATTATGCAGTACCAGCAATGTGTTCATAAAATTAAATACTTCAATATCATGACTAAATATGCTTTCAGTAAAGAAGTTGTGTGCAGAGTTTTTGCAGAAACCTGTACATCTTTTAATATGTGAAACAAATTTCAAAACACTGAATTAAAAAAACAAACAAACACAAGATCTTTCACTTGCAGTTGCACAACAAAACAATCATTTATACACTTCCACCTACATTTTAGAACTCTATCATGATAAAATAGGAGAGATGTTTCATGATATACCTCAGGGGTGGAGGGAAACATGTAGGTCTACATGAGGATGTTGCCCTCATCCTCCTCACTGATGACCCAATCAGTCATCAAGAAGACAAACTACTGGTCTCTCATGGGGAAAGGTACAGGGACCTTGCCATCCCACCACCAAGCAATCCAGTAGAAATTCCAACCTGCTTGATTTCATCCGTATGTTGATATCAAATTCAAGATCATTTCTTTAAAAGATATAAGTGAGAAAGAGGGAGGAAGGAGAAAAATTGTGGGTGGAAGATGTTACACCTCATAAAACATCAATGCTAGAATGAAATGGGTTTGTGAACTTGATGACATCTGGTTTCAAATGATTGCAGATTTTGTCACAAGAATGTCCACGATCAGTTTGGATGGCAGGCCAAACCAGAGAATGTTTCTTTTGTCCATAACATTAACAATTTTGAAATTTAATGAAGAATTATGAATGCTTGTACATGTAGGAAATTATGTTGGAAGATGCATACCTGCCCAATTACATGTATATTATAGTGAATGTTTATTTTTTTTGAGTGTTTGTATATTGAAAACTGTTACATTCAAATACCAACACAGGATGTGGCAAAAACATTTTGAAGGTTATATTGCATAATTTTCAAATGCGTAGGATTTATAAAAAATACCAGTGCATTGAGGTCATCAAAATTTAGTCAACGTCAACAAGTTTAAACAGAAGGACTTGTTGACTTTTCCCAAGCTTAGAATATATTAACCCAGATTGATTTAGCTTATGATTGTCCCATTTTTCACAATCTACCGGGCAGCCTTGTCGGTGCCTCTGTCATCTCAGAAGAATGGATGCTTCCGATATATCTCCATTCCTTCCCGTTTCCCAGGATTAAATCGTTGGATGCAACCTGCGTTTAAAGAGACGGTCGATGTCTGGAGAGAGAAAAATTATTGAACAAAATTAAGATTCATCTCATTTAAAGAATGTTGATTTCAAATAAAGAACAATAGCGTGCATGTCCATTTTTACTGGAAAGGGACTGTTTTATTCATGCATGCCCTATACCCTGGCCTTCAAAATATTTGCCAGAATTTAGGAACTATGGAACTGATGACAATCTCATTGATTCCAAATCCTCATAATAACTTTCAATTTTAAAAAAATGGCACTTCATAATTCATATCCATACAATCTACTAATAACATTTCCTGATTGCTTTGGGATATTTCATTTTTGCGATATATTTGATTTTCAACAATCTCCTACTTTAACTTTAAAAGGCAAACCAGGTATGCACCAACATGTAGGAAGGCTACGTGCCGAGCATGAATAATGTTTCTTTTTGCTGTAGAATTTTGGAATGTTGCAAAGAGTTGAAGAGGTCGATATGAAAATCCCTAAATGCGTCAATTTTGCTAAATCAAATCCTGTGATTGAATAAGCTCTGCATACTCATCTCTCACTGCTCATTATTAAAGGCTTGAACTTCAGATGTTATTTTGTTGGTACTATTTCTGTTGCGTATTGAATGAAGTACAATTCATAATCCTTGACTCTACATGTATAGTGAGAACTATATATATGCATTGTTTGATATCATAATGGAAGAACTTGAAGAGTACTCATGCAAAATAGGCATTTTAATGATTGAATGTTTTTCTTGTCACTCTGCATTCTCACTTTATCATAATTTTTGACCGACATTCATTTCATACACTTCTTTTTAAATCTTTTATTTGTACTTGTTTGTTTTGACTATGTCATTGATTGAGCATTGCTTTTGTTCGATCATCAATGTTTCTAAAATGAAAGGCAAAAGTGGGTCAGCTTTCAATACATATTTTTACTATTAAAATGGGTCACTGACACTAAAAAAAAGTCAATTTGAAATGTTTCAAACAAATTATTTGGTCACTCTAAGACAGTGATTGAACATATGTATGGTTATGGGCCCAATCTCTGTATAGACTTGCAGACAAGAGAAGGTTGATAAAGATGTATATTAAATTTGTCTGTTGGATGTGGGGATACATGTATATCCAACCAGAAAGTACCTAAAACACCATGAAATGAGGCGTTAGTACTAGGCAGGGTAAAATTTGTGGGAAGAGAGGAAAACATCATAGCTGAAAGCCTGAAAAGTCCAATGAAAGAAAGGGGGTGAATAGTTTACATGTACAAATGTTTTCAAACTTTACAAATTATGTACATTTTATTTTTATTTGCAATAAAGATTATAGGGGTGAAAAGGGGCATAAAGTCAAATTAAGATCAGAATTCATGGTCATACGGTCATACCTTTTTTGTTACATCTACATTTACATGTAGACGAGTAAGAGGCTGTTCTCAATAGTCAATACAATGTACGTTCCTAAAACTAGTTTAGTGGAAACTAGTTAAACGCGTAGTGAGAACAGTCAAAGCGGTCTTGGAAGCGATCTTCCAAACCAGTTTGGAAAACCACCTCGCGATGTAGTTTTCAAGATCGCTTTGCCTCGTTAAACTGGTTTTAGCGTAAGTGAGGACACAACCGTTCTTCGGGAAGCGATCTTCGCACATTTTGAGCGCGCTACTCCACACGACAGGTGTAGAATGCCTATGCTGCGGTTTCGAATTTCGCGCGAAACGTGTCACCCCACTGAGAGCGTTTCCATAGCAACAAGAGCGCTTTACGTGAAGTGATTTTGAAAACCACTTTCGTGTGATCAAGTGGGAACGCTAGCAAAGCGATCTTCCAAACTGGTTTCCTGAATCGGTTTCCAGTAAACTAGTTTTAGAAAGCGTAATGAGAACGGCCTCTATTTAAGATAATGTATTTAATTCACTGTAGATAATTCGCAGAGAGCGAAGTTGGCTCTGTCGGTAAAGCGTCTGCCCGTCGAACCAAAGATGGTGGGTTCGAGTCCACCCCTGGTGGATGACTGAAGCCAGTGCGTTGTGTGTAAATATCTCTCCCCTGTTTCATAGATGCAGGCTATGTTACAGTGGAAAACGCTCCATCCCTCGGATAGGACGTTAAATGGAGGCCCCCTTGTAGAGGAGAATCACCACCTTTGCACGTTAAGAACCCACTGCACTATTCGAATAAGAGTAGGGGGAAACCCCGGTGTAGTGGTCCACCTGCATTTCCCAACCAGTTATCAGGAGGAGAGACCTGCGGGTCACAGTTCTGTGTGCGCGCCCTTCTAGGCGACCCAGATTGGCTGGCTCCTCCAATGCGCCTTTGAATGTCTTTGACATATATATGGCGCTATACAAGTGCTGTGCATCATCATCATCAGATAATGATACTACATGATGTACATAAACTTTTTATTCTCTTTCTGACCAGTTGTTGAGTGATAATAATTTTAACTTTTTGTATGATTCAAATGAAATCAGCATTATACAGGTGATTTTATGACCAGTAATTGCAATAATTGACAATTTTGTGTAAGGTTTTTACTTCACAGTCACGGGACTGTATTTTACTCAAATGCCACAACATGCAATATTTAGCCTTTTCAAGTTAATAGTATTTATTCAGAGTTATCCATAAAGTGATGACATCAACCGGGTAGGCTATAAATTCTCCTAAATAACACACACAGAGAATATGTCATGGTGCGACAGCCTCTCTTTGTCCTGGTTTCTAAAGAGAGAGCGATGGCGCTATGCAGCTAGCCCGGAGGCAAGCATCTCCCCCCTCTCTCACCGATGCTGTATTCAGCTCCCCTGTCATGCTCCGAATGGCAAACACAGAGCATTCACACTGAACTTATGAACCGGACCAAAAATATCTGATCATTTTAATCTTTGATAAATAGTGAGACAATGGTATTGTAATAACAGATTGTTGATATCTTCATGTAAATGATAAATGGCAAACTAATTCCTCATTGCTTACTCGTACATGTACATGCTGAAAAAATGTGATTTTCATCGTAGGATATAGGAAGTATAATATGATTTTAAAAAAAACTTCATACCTGTATTTGAATGTACATGTATTATGGGCATACATGTTCTAACTTTTGAATACTTTCATCATGACATCAGGTACATGTATAATGAATTCTTGGCCTTCCTGTGATGTTCTATCAGTGCGAACAGAGCCAATGAGTAATGAGTGTGCCTGCGGAGTATTCTCATTGAACTCATAGTTAACTCTAATCCCGTCAATGTTAGGAAAACACCCCAAATGGGGGGGGGGGGGCACCCCCTCAATATTCTTTTTATCAATGCAGATAACAGTCATTGGCTTCACACAGTTGAGTTTTATGACTGCTAATTCATAAAAAGATAAGTCCTGTGTAAATTGCATAATTTTCAAGGCCAGTATGGATTTGAGCTAATGGTAGACATGACAATGGCCTTTGAGAATGACCCCAAGTTCATTTGAGGTCATGTACATGTATTAAACATATTGTGATGAAATGTAGCAGATGGATCTGAACTTTTTTTTAAAGATATAGAAGTGAATGATTGTAAAAAAAGAAATGTGAATGTCAGCTTTCATGACTTCATGCATACCTATAATTGCAATATAATAGTTTACATCAGTTGGATGGTGGTGTTGGGATGCACTACTATTCCATAACCAGTGGTATTATAATGTCATAATATGACTTTTTCATAGTAGGTCTACTAGATTGTATGCTACATACATGTTGTACATAATCCTCTTTGAAAACTATGTAGTAAAATATTGAGCAGTAGGGTATTGCTTTATATCATTTGACTAGTTTGGTTTAAAAAAAATATAAATAAAACTAGAAATAATCAAACAAGACACACTTTCAGAGTGATTTAAACTGATAATTAAAAAAAAGGGTAATTTTTTTATTTCACATTGTTTCCTGAAGAATACCAGAGACAATATTGTTTTAATGAGCAGGATCTGATAGGAGGCAGTTGTAGAAATAAGTGATATTTTTGTCAACCCCTAATCTTTGTCTGCCCCCTCGAGGCTTACAGTTCATGTCAAAATCTTAGAAGTCAAAGTTCGCTGTATTTGGAATCATGGTGTCTTTTGTCTTTTTATTGTGTGATGCGCTTATTGTTGAGCGGCACGTAAGCACATACCACAGTCGAACCTCCCTTACTCACCTTAATAGTAATCTCAAGCCATTCCTTTTTTTAATTTAGGAGAAAAATGTGCAAATATATGTCATCGTGCCCTTTAAAATTGCTTATTACCAACTTCTGTCTCGATTTATGTACAGGTCAATGATTCTATGTTCTGCGAGTGATATATTTTGACATTTTTATTTTGAACAAGGAGTCTAGACATGTCAAAAGTTTGCTATAAAATCTAAGAGGAAGGTGGGGGCAGCATGTATTTACAGTATTTTTTCATAGATGTAAAAAAATAAATATCTGCTTGGTTGGTAGACTGGTGGCAACTATGAATGATATTTTACACTCAAAACGCAAATCATCATTTCTAATTGGTAAAAAATATATATTTTAGAGGCATAGGGCCTAGGCATGTCTATATACTCAAGACATGATTTGTGTCTCAACATTTTGACTGCATATACTGTATTTATAGCATGGAAATAATAATGCAAGGAAGGTTTTGGATAACACCTATTAGGTGGTTTCAGACCGCCTCGAAGTTCGTCAGTTCCAGGTATTCTCTGATCGGGAAATTTACCCCGATCAGAAAATACCAGGTATTTTGGTAATGTGAAAGCAAACTACGCGTAATTTCCCCGAAAGAAAATACCCGCTAAATAGTAGGTACTTGGCGAAATTACGAGAACTTTCGCGGGGATTTTTCCAAGGTCGCAGGTATTTTGGCGATGTGAAAGCAAATTACGGGAACTTTTAGCCCAGCGTGTCGTTGGGCGCGGCGCCGTGGGTGGCTGCTGGGCTAGTGATTTTGAATCTCGCGCCCTGCCTGCTTATCAGACCATACTGCGCATGCTCGTAACTTCAGGAACTTACCCCGAAGGGTATGTTTCAGGGCGGTGTGAATGCAGGAATAATTAACGGCTATTTTTCAGCCTAAAAAAGTTCTCGTAATTTAACGGGGATTCTTGTGATCGAGGCGGTTTGAAACCACCTAATGAGGTTAAACTTCTGACCTGAAAATTAAACCATAAATCAACTTGGGGCTCATGCATTGTTGGTCATTGACATTTGCAATCATCAAACATTTAAGTATTTCGACCTGTTCAGAATTGGGCCAGCTATTTATTTAAGCCTCTAATTGGAGGCTACATGTAGTTTATGGGACTGTTTGGCCAAACATCAAATATTGTAAAAGACTTATCATTTAAGTGGTTCGTGGCTTCACTCATGGAGGTCCCAGGGTACTGAGAAGTAGTAAGTTAGTTTTCATCTGTTTCATGTATTTTTACAGTGCGAAAGCATAGTTGAAAAAAATTTCCCTGTAAGAAAACACCCTCTAGTTTAGTAGTTGCATGTAGGCTACATGTAGGCCTATTTATTCAAGTCACGAAAACTTTAAATTAACATGAGGCAAAAATGCTAAGAATATGCATCCTCTGTGTATATATCATAGACCTACATACATGTAGGAATCCCAAGGTCTTTTTGGTGGCTCATTATAAAGGAAATTTGTGGTTCATATGGGCAGGTACTAATGCAGACTTGTGTTGTGAGGCAAGTAATTTCTAGGTACACTGTAGGCCTCTATTTGTAATTGGGCAGGTTTGAAAGCATATATATTCCACAAGCCTTTGGAGGTTGTGATCGTCCTGTCTGAAGTTTGCAAACAGTTATATTATGACACTTTATGACAGCAGTCAATTAAATCCAGACATCAAGAAAGACATTTTAAATTCTTCCAGAAGCTTTATCCCACTGAGACCTGAATTTGAACCCAGACTGTCCAAATGACCTTACTCTAGTGGCTTGAACTGACACGACCCCAGCATGACCCAGCATGACCCCAGCATGACCAGCATGAGTGTGGTTAATCTGCTGCTATGTAAGAAGATTCAGTGACATCCTTGTAGAATGGGTATCGCTTTCAGAAAATAGATGAGATAATTTGCTACATGTACTATTGATTTTTTTACAAATTTATTTGTCAAATTTTAAGAAGGAAAGAATACAGGAAGGAAAGAATTTTGAAGGAATTTTATAGGATTCATAATTGAAATGCTATAATGGTATGTGAATCAGCAATATGAAGTACCAAATGTTCAGCAACTTCAGTTTTTTACAAATGAAAATTTACTTTAATACAAAGTTAAGTAAAATATTGGTTCAAAACACCTAGGCCCATATTCTGAAGTCGGGTTTAACTTAAACTCAGGTTTAAAGTTGTGGTTTAAGTATGGATAGCCAATTGTTACATAAATCACTAACAGTAGAGATATCATATTTCAGCTCATTTGGCTCTCAAATCATTCATAATTGTCTAGGAAGTATTATATAGATTATTGTCTTCACCATCGATGAATCAGAAAAGAGCACGGTAAACATAAGAAACGTACAACTTAATAAAAAATTTGATACTTTTGGCTTCCCATACTTAAACCACAACTTTAAACCTGAGTCTAAGTTAAACCTGACTTCAGAATACGGGCCCTAGTGTCCATGTCATGATGCAACCTGACAATTTGTTAGTACATTTAGATAGGCTCAAATGCAATTGAAAATAGATGACACATAGAACTGCTTACTGTAAACTATACCGGTATTCATTTCATGGTAAATTTTGTAATTTTTTGCTCTATGAAATTAACATAGTACAGGAGAACAATGCCCTTCATTTCATGTTCGCTTTGTGCAGTATATTTTTAAATCTTCCCAAACGGTGCATTAATGCTTGCACTAGCTCCCCAGAAGTTTGTAGTTATCACCTGAAACAATCTCGGCAAACTTCCATCTGTTTGCTCAATATTCATACAAGATTGGAACTTGGACCCCCATCGGGTCATGCCGCTCATGCACCAAGTAAACATGGCTGAGTTTCTCAGCTTAAACAGTAGACAAGCGCTTGCAAATGGTAGCCATTTTGGTGTCCGTTGTCTTTTTTATCCCCGTTTGATCAAGAAGATGCCGGGGCAAAGTGCTGCAAACAGTCGAGAAGTGCGGTGATAATAAAGCAAACAGGAATTGAAAATATTGACAGGTTGGGTGTTGAAGCCACTTTTGAGAGGTCTTGCTGACCGATCCAAGATAAAGAAAAAGAAGTCTCTGAAGACTAAAGAAAATGGGGACACACACCTGCTTTTTCAATGATTGGGGTGACTGTTGATGCACTTTGGGAGATCATATCGGAAAATATATATGAGCGTTTGATTGACTCTTTGTGAGGGTAGATTTAAGGTGTGACAAATGATTTTACCACTCCACTACCTCTTAAGAAATTAATCGAAATATTTCCACCAGGGATTTCATACCTCAGCAAATAATTGATAAAATCAAGGCAGTTTTGCAATAGATAATTATTATCAGTGAATTACATGTATTATAATCAGGAATGTCTATCGGAGATACTTTAATGCATATAAAACAAATGTTTATCTTGCAATCATCTCAGTATAACTATTTGTTTATGCTTATTACCCCCCCCCCCAAAAAAAAAAAAAAGTGAATAAACTTTTTAAAAAGCTCCATGTAAATTTAGCATGAGTGTTAAAATGGTAGTGTTTAAGTTATAACAGTAGAAAAGTATGACAGCTTGGGTGCTGGCTGCTGTATACATGTATCCCTGTACTCTACAGTTTTTTTCAGCATAAGCTATTGACATTCCCTATCCAAAATGAAATCACACAGTGAATACATTTGAAAACATTAATGTTTACTTTGTCATGAATGAGTGGTAATATGTGTAAAAAAAGATTGTTAACCCTGTGTGAACTTATGAATCCTGAATAGAGAATGGAATATGTTTTGTGGAGAAAAAAAATCATCATCAAAATTCAACTGCTATAGCCTTGTGTTCAAATTAAATGTACAAGATATGGGAATTAAATTTTCGGAGTAATATGAATTTGAAAAAAGTAATGAATAATGTATCAACCAATACATTATTACATGTACGTATGTATTCCAAATTTTGCATAACTGATAATTTAATAAGCATAACCTTTTTTATAGTCCACCTTGCCTAGTTGCCTCCCTTGGAAATGGTTTTAAAACACATGTGGATTAATTGTCCCCCCCCAAAAAAAAAAAAATTACCTCGAGTCTATATTTTTTTTCTTCCAAGTTCCTTGTTTTAGTGTATCTTTTACTTGATAAGAGGTTAGAGAATATGAGCCTGTGCATACCCCCCTCTCCATGATATATGCAAACCTGAACCTTTTGTGACAGTGGCTGTCAGCCCTCCATCCCAAAGTCAATTTTGATATCAAATGGAGGCGCCTGGTGAACTTGAGTGGAAGCTCACATATCCACAATTCAACTCGGAATCGGAATGCTCACATGCTGTGCAACTCTCTATCGATTTGATTAAAAATACCACAGAGATATAGGGATTTTCTAGGGTGTTAGGTTTGCCGACTGCGAGCTTTGTTGTGTATTTTTTGCAAGTGCAGTTCACTCCATTGTGCTATAGACAGTGTCCAGCAGATGAATATTTCATATCGAAATAGAAATTGCAATCTGCATGAATTGATGTTTTTAAGCAGTTGTACTTGTAGGACAAGTCAGTGTTCAAGAGCATTTCTGTGTATATCTGAAAGTATTGAAAGAATGTTTTTGTCTATCTGTAGTTATCTACAATATTCTTTGACTTGGAGCATTTCAGTCCTGGAATTCATAGTAGAAGTTTATTTGTTGTCATATGCCTTGGAATGTAATATTTATATATACATGTCGACAGTGCTGTTGTTAGATGCTATAGGCCTACACATGAATAGAATAAAAACCAAAGTTTACTGAAAACGGTGAATCTAATGTGGACGAGAAAACGAGGCAGGCAGGATTATGGTATTAGAGCATGCATGAAATTTCATGAAAACTCAAACAGTATTAAGTTAACCTTGAGATATTAATTCATAAATTTCCCTTTATTTATAATTCCAAATTCGATGCTTCAGAAATTTTTGTTATTTCAAAGATATTAAGTTATTTTGAAAGTCATTAATTTCACATTCCAAGTCGAAATAAAACAAAAGGCTTTACTAGCCCCACAAAACGATCCCATATCTGGTTTTCATACAACTCATGAAGGATGTAATACCCGCCGCTTGGAAGAGTTTGAGATCAATACGTGCCGCAAATCTAATATATCAGGGACCTCAAATAGACAGTATTTAGATCTAACGTGGTGCAGATTTGTCTCAATATTGCATTTCTCCCTTCTATTCATTCTGTTTGCCGACACCATGCAGTCCTGCATCTGCATTGCTGGAATGCATGTAGGGCTGTGCTGCACAAACCTTATGGCTTATTTGCACTTGACTGACTACTACTGCTTGTTGTGCGTGCGTAGTAAAAACAAATTCATGAACAAAAACGTAAAATTGTAGTGGTATTTTAATGCAACAAGAAACATTGAATGCTGTTAGCCTGTTGCATATAATATGGAAACCTTACATATTATTGTGGGTTGCAATTAGCATATGTCCACACTATTTTATATTATATGAATGGAGATAGATGGGCCTTTTTGAAATCCTGTTTGCTGTAGAAAATGATATTAATTGCCTATTAAATTAATTCCTGTAACTTTCAATTGCATAGGTCCTACATATAGAATGCAAGTAAACAGTACACTATACATTCAACATCAGTTCACTTTCATTTGTACTTGTAATGTTTTTCCTTGTTGAAGAGCACACATGTTTAGGTAGTCATACCATTTCTATTCAGTGGGATCTGGGCAATGAATCTGTTTTTATTTGTCATTCGGGTAAAATTTTAGAGGAATTTGTAAGGAATTATAGTGTTGTTTCTGTTGTTCGGCAGAGTAGTGCTTCTCAAGTTCAAGATTGGAGTGAGATAAATGTTTGTAATATCATGAAAACCTGGCCCCTCTTCCCCACACCTAAACACCAAAGGCACTTTTCAGTTTGATATCAATTATCGACCTTTGGCCTTCAATTTGAGATTTGAAAGCTGAGGGTGAAGCTTGAAATATTTGAAGGCTTCTCAACGAAAAGGTGTCAATTGGAGGCAACCTGGGTGAAGGACATCAACCCATAACTCATCTGGTAGAAATCATGATTATGTGCATCAATGCCATATATATTATTCTGTCAAATAATAAATTTCTCAAAGAATTATTTTTCCCAAGCAGCACAGCATTCTCTGCTCATTTTTAGAGCTTTTTCATCTAAACCATGGATGGTATTTCGAGTGTGATTGCACGTAGACATTTCCAAGACGTATTCTTGGTGGGATGTTGTTTTAGTCACATTGATAGGATAAATGTTGGTTCTTACATCGCCTAAATGGTTGCACTTGTAGGCAAGGAACATGCAGCTATGTAATGTTCAAGCACTTATTTTTGTTGGGTGTACGTGTCACACGTGAATGATTTCATGCTTAATATTCTCCACATGCCGAATCCAAGCTTTGCGATTCGTTTACTTGATCTGTGCACCTTTGTTTCAATGTGCTGCCAGGCTGTGAAAGATTTGTAGCAGAATACCCTGACATGGTATCAATGGCAAAGCATTTTGTGAACTTCCATCTTTGGTGTAGTGTCACAAAATGATTCTTTACTTCCGAACATAAGCTCTCCATCTGAATGTCAAAATCTTTTTCTCCCATGAATCATATTGGTGAGAAATCTGTCAGTATTTTGTCTTTCGTTCAATCTCAAGTTACTATTAAGCATCCTTTATGTTGTATCCTCGAGATGTTCGGCAAGCAATTCATACGATATTTTCTGCCTCTTGAGAAACTATCCTCAAGTTCAAAGCCACAAAGATTGCACATCGGAGGGGTCTAAGTTTCAGATTTAGACTCAAACAGGTGCTGCTTTGAATCTCTCCTAGCTTTAGTGCGTGCATGCCAGACTTGTGGATTTGTAACGTGATGAATTCACCTCGGGATAGTTTGAGGCACCCCGCTTCTTTCCCCTTACAACAACATTGCCGTATTCCGTCAGTTTGTGTGTAAAATGTTATCGGTTTGAATCATAGGTTCGGTAAGAATGTGGCTACCTGTTTTGACAGAAATGGCACCCACTGAAATTTATTGTCACTGATGGGAAAACCTCTTAACCCCAATTGCAGTAATCTTTTAGTTTGAAATGTGATGGCCCCTCATCAATATTGATCAGAAAGAGATTTCAAGGAAAGGTTGATAAAAAAAAGTACGAGCTTAGAAAGTGTGCTGATTAATAGTGAAATGTGTTTTTCAACTGCATGGCAATATTGTTTGTTTCTATGTATCTCTCCTTCAGGTTATTACTCTGTAGGTGTCTCTTGGCATTATTGTAGGCTTCATCACATCCACCAAAGAACTTGCTGGACCATAGCATCCCTTTGCTCTGTTGCACAAAAGTTACTACTTTAATAACTTTGCCATCCAATGACAAGTACCATGGTTACAATGCTCATCAGCAAATAAAAATCAATGATTTCATGTAAGATATAATTGGATGACAAAGTTACCATAATAGTAACTTTTATGCAACATGGTCCAGAAGTACTACATCATACATATACTTTAATCATTAGAGATAGTGATGAATAGACTGACAAAAACTATTTTATAGTTTCATTGTACTCTATATTGACCTACAGTAGGCCTTGATTTTTTTGAACTGCATTTCCTTCATTTCTTTTGCCATTCCTCTGTGTTATTTGATACCTAGATGTCTGCATCAAAGACTACTCTGTGATACGTGAGGTAAACTTGTGAACTAGGGGACCCCAGTCTCTTTCAGTTTGTTGGTTGCCTGGCAACAAGAATTTCCCCTAAAGTATATCATTATGAATGCCTGCCAGTTATCCATAGTTCAAAAGATGATTTACAGGAGGCTCCATTTTCACTCTCTGTTGAAAAGGCCGGTGTAACAGTTTAAAATATCTGCATGGCTTGTTGACAACAGCTTCTATGCCTTCA
The DNA here is from genome assembly GCF_037042905.1 of Lytechinus pictus. Lineage (NCBI taxonomy): Eukaryota > Metazoa > Echinodermata > Echinoidea > Temnopleuroida > Toxopneustidae > Lytechinus > Lytechinus pictus. The sequence continues at coordinate 12,403,976 of NW_026974140.1, forward strand.
GCACAGCAGAGAGACGTGTAAGGTTCATCTGGATGTAGATCTTTTTGTCATCTTTCAACTGTTGAAAAGAAACCATGAAATCTTCATTTTCTTCATATTTTTTCTTCATAGCAGCTAGCCTATATAGACAAAATTTACAGTCTTCATTGTCGTGGTGGCATCAGTATAATTTAAATTAATCCATGGGAAAGGGATTGCCTTTAGAAGTACATGCGATCAATAATCCAGCACTACTACTTTGTCCAAAAATATATCCTTCATTTTGGAATCAGCTGCCTTGTTCCATGCCTTTCTTTCTATCAGACGATGATATAAATTCTACTATTTTATATTCAATAAGTATTTTTGTAGTGGAAGTATTTCTGCAGAAACTGACAACAGTCAAACTTCGTGCCAAAAAGGAACTAATTGTAGATTAATGTGCCAAATAAATAAAGAATATAAATAAGAATATCATCAACATTGTGTCATGTTGATGAAATACTGAATCTATTTCATTTAGTTGTTGTTTCAAGAGCTGTAATACATGCAGTTGAGTTGTTTCCATGTGTTAAAACCGATCTCTGTACCTTCTTTCTATACATGTATGTACGGTATGCCCACCCTGGCCCTTTTCTCAATCACCACTGCCACAAAAAAGAAAAATCATCCTGGATAATCATGAAAACCCCAACTGTTAGAAGATTTGTTACATTAAAGTACTATTGGATGAGTATTACCTAGACTGCAGTCTTGGGTTTTATGGCTAATAAAAAGCAGACGGGTTGGCCATAAAACCAGGGTGGCTAAACTTGATGGTCTGTGATGAGACCATGATTTCCCAATGTCAATGCTGAGTGGATTCTCTGTGCAGGTGAAACGATAACATTGTAAATCATGAATGAAATTGATGGTTCTCAGAAAAAAAAAATCATACAAGGATCCTGCAATGGCATAAATCCAATCCTTTTAAGGATTAAACATAACAGTGCCTCAAGCAAGAATATAATTTGAAAATTATTTTATTATGTTTCTTTGTCAACATTGGAAGAAATTTAGAAAAAGGGAAAGGAGATGTAAGGATATTTTCAAAAGATCAATAACAAATTTCAGATATTAGAAGCTTCAACTGGTTTCCCCATTAGCAAAAAAATGTAAATCCATCAGAAAAAAAGAAATCTTCCGAAAATTAATTTTGCCCGACTGATTGTGGGCCCGGCAACCACTGAGCAGAACCAGATTGACGTTGCTCTATCCTTTCAATCGTTGAACACCAAACAGTATAGAGCAACTCCTATCTTTTAACGTCTTTTGGTCGGACGCAGCCAGGTTTGAACTCCCGACCTCCCGGTTGTGAGACAGACACTCTACAAACTGAGCCAACTCACCCTTATAATAAGAAATAGGCCTACATTTATTTTGTTTTTAAATCTTTCTTTTATAAATTTTCATCCATCGAATCAGTTGCAGCCCCCCTCCCCATTGTATGAACATTTTGGTTTTATTGTCACATAATGTTATGTGAATTACTCTTTCCCTGTTCTTGTCTGAAGTACATGTACCTTACCTCCCCTGCTCATGTGTTAACACTGGCCAGAAATATAGGGCAGCATTTCATGAGTATCACATTCATACATATTTTTCTAACATTACCATATAATGTTTCCTGTAAAGTCACACACAAAGCTTCATATTCAGACAAATTCTCAATGGATAAATGAATAAAGACATTGATGGATTAATATCAGGGTAAAACAAGAGTTCTTTAAATACTCTCAGGGATGAGATACAGTCTTTATTTCCTGATGGAAGAACATTGTGATGTGAAATCAGATATATCTCAGGTGTGGTATACTGGTATTGATAATGAAGGGGTATAGATCTAACTTACCCATGCACACTTTGCATCTTACTCTACTGAATTGATTTAGTTTCTGTTTAGGGACAAGCTTTTTTTAGTTCTTGTTCTGAATGTATGTATTATTTTTATTTGTAGACATGGGGTCAATTTTTTTTTCTTGTATGATTTTATGAAGTATAATAGACATGTTCCCTGGATAATAGACAGCCAGTCAGTCGTGCGGAAGGACATGCATTGTGTTACAAAATATATGCCTTTGTGGGAAATAGATTTTTTCCTTAAAGATGGATATATTTTTAAAAATCATACTTTTTTCTGCTTTATTGAATCTTTATCTTCAAATCCTCAATAAAGGATATGCAACTTAGAGGAGATACTTGTAATCCCTCGGTTATTATTTTTGTGGTCTTTACAATTTCTCTATTAAACCACAAGTCAATAAATTCTCCTAAAAGGGGGACTTCAATACATTATATTTCAAAAGTTGTTGGTTAAATAGAGTTGTCCATTATTCATTACTTCTATTTTATCCTAAAGGTCATTGTCCAACTTGACCTAAATGAAACCGTTTAACTTTTATACCATGGTAACTTATCAGGCTTCCTGCAAAATATGAATTTGGTTCATGAGGTTTGGTTTTTATTGTCAAGGATGCATCTGGTCTAAATTGTACTTCTTTCTCTGAAGTTGATTACATTTTAGTAACCATTTTTTTTCTTTTTTTGTTGACAAATTTCAGAAAGTGTATTGGGTCTTAGATTATTTTGATACGTAAATAATAATAAAATATATCCAGTCTACTTCTACAAAATTAGTAAATGAGAACTCTATAGGGCCTATGTGTTTATTCTATTAAGTTTTATCTGTTAATACTTTACCTGCTCGTTCCCCTCCCTAAAACAACAAAATGTGTGGAAATATTGTGGATCAGCCTGTGAGATAAGTCATAGTGGGGGGGGGGGGGGGTTATGAGTGGAAGAGACTGCTATTAAAATGTCCAGAATTGGTATGTGTTCCATTGACAGGGTACCATACACTCAGATTGTTAAAACAGCCTGCAGTGGTCAAATCACGCTAAAATATACATCAAAATATCCTTATCTGATGAACTTGCAAAAATTCCTGAAGAAACTCAAAATTGTTTTCTTCTGCACCCGACCCGATGATGATTAACGATCATACAAAATTCTAGATCTGACATTGGACTTTATACAAGCCATTAAGGCCTTGCAAGGTGTTTGATAGTATTGACTTTATCATGGTTGATCTGGTAATAAGAATGATTGGCACCCATTACTGAATTATCGTCCTTTCAACTTTTGATTGAGTCTCTTTTGGTATGAAAGGTTCAAACTTCAAGATCAAGATCTTGTATTCGAATACCAAACTGATGATGTCAAAGACTGAATATAGTCTGGAAAGGCCAGAGGCAACTTAGTAATTTGTGTAAATTACTGTGGTTTTTATTATATTGATCGTAATATCTAATCTTCATTTTAATGCACATGATATACATTGTTCTCTACCCTAAATAAATGGCTTGGTTGACTATTTATTGCATAGGGTGATTTGCAACACATTTGAAATTAAACCCTTGCCTTCTGCATTCTTTGCTGCAATGGGTCTACATTTTTATAATTTTTTTTAATTTGTTATTAGTTTTTATTCATGGAAATATTAATAGATTATAGAAAATTTAGAGAGTGGAAATCGGAAAGGAAAAATATTATGTTCAATGAAGCAACAAAGACAGCCGTCTGATGATTTGATGATGTACTGGACTCACTTTACTTGCTCAGTTTAAACATGGATCCTACTAGATCTAGTGGCTTGATCAATTCAGCAAGGGGCAAGCTATGTGGAATAGAAACTAGTTGATATCATATACTCCCAACGTGAACAACCAATCTAGAGTCTAATACATCTTGTAACTTTAGCGATAGTGACAAAACTTCTTCAAGGCAAATTTCTACCCATATCCCCACTGGACAGGGCTTACAGTACTGGGGCATCTAATATTTCTTTCACCGACCTCCGAAAGATCTCTAAGAATAAGATAGAATAGGATGAAGAATTGAATGAGAAAGGGTCAAATTTGAGATTGTATGAAAACAAAGATGTTTTTCCTAATAAACGTGATTCCTGTAGCGTTGCTTCAAAGAATGGCTTTGTATGAATTTGGGATTTAGGTCGGTATGTTAAAGTTGTTCAAGGAGATATTTTTATTCCAGTTTTACCCCAGCGGTCTGTGACTTTATAAAACAAAATGGCAGACTAATATGAAGTACATGTTCAAATAAAATGTTTTCTTGTTCTCTCTTGATTGATTTTTTAAAGTTTCATTTGATATTTCGAGAAATCTGAGCTGCACTTATTGGAATTAAGTTATTCTATCCTCTACTTCTAAGAATGATATTTCTGTTACAGAATCGTCTAAAGATTGAAGATTTTATTGGATCAGAAATAATTTCAATGTTGAAATTAATTTAACAATCGCATTTATGAGTAAAATTGAATAAGGAAGTAAAATAATTCAAGGAAAATGATTTTGCAGACTTCATTGTCCATTGATAAACTCCAACTCAAATGGCTACATTTCAGTCATGTATTTCCAACTTTCCTGATAAAACAACTGTAGGGTTTTTATACCTACATGCAGATTTATATTCAAAATAGTATTTTCATGGCTTCATGCATGACTGAAATTGAATTCAGAAGTACATGGATGTGGTTACGTGATCAACATTCTATAGATCGATGTGAAAGGAAAGTGAAATAATAGAAAGTTATTCCAATTAAGCACCAGATGAAAGAAAAATGAAAACCGTTTTTCCACCTCATTGTGTGGTACAAAACAGTCCCAGTCCAAGTGTAACCGATAATCTTTGTTTGCCGACACCCTGTCCCCATGACCTCATTGCCTGCATGTGGGACTAACAAACAAGGGGCTAATCTGTGCCTGGAGTATGGGGGAGGAAGGCAGGCAGGTGATGGAGCATGTGGAATAATAGATGGAGCATTAGGGATAGGGTTTCCTGAGCTTCAGTTGATGATGGGGTGAGAACGGATGTGAGAGGAGACGAAGAGAAGGAGTTTTGGGGATGATGGTTGTAGAGCAAAAAATAAGGAGTGATCAAAATGTAGAACAAGGCACATAAAAGAGTTAAACTCTTTCGTTATTAGGAAGGGATGCTGAAATCTAAAGGACAGGCCTTTTGATTAGGTTTGGATGAATAACAGTTATTTCTTAAATTAAATCTCCCATTATCTCTCTTTTATATATCATACTACGATAAACATTGATTTTATAAACACTGCATTTTTATGAGTGCCCATTTATAAACACCTGAAAAAGACTGAAATAATATAATGGTGACTGTACAGAGTGGTACAGCAGATAGACGAATACAAAGTGACCATAGACTGTTCTAAAGAATAATGCACACTATTTAAGATTGTGTTTATATCTTCGGAAGTATTCTGATACTCCTGTTCATAAAACTTATTTTACGACCAAGAATACAGCTATTATCTGCATTATTTGATTCGTAAAAGGGATAAGTGTGTAAGTAGTCTCACATAACAATGAGGTAAATGATAAGATGTCCACTTTTGTTAAAAGTTTGTTTCTATTTTTGTATGGAGAGTATAGTCAGTCGAATTGAAGCCTGCTATTTATAGTTTGATTTCTTTTTTTAAACAGGTGAAAGAAATTTATGTTCCATGAAAAGCTTTAGAATCATTTGTAAAAGTGTTTATTGCATGCCATCACCATGGATTAAAGCAAGGAGCTTCTTGATTAAAGCCCAGTCCTTCTAAACAATTCTACTTTTGCTGTCTGTTTTAAGGCAAAAATATGTTCACCTTAAAATCTTGATTACTTGATTTAATACACATGTACTTTGGGTTCTCAATTAATACATGTAGCTATGTAACATAATCGGGCAAATGTGTGAAAATCTATTGTTACCCTACATCTCTGATATTTTCAACTTCCAAGTTGGTAGCCATGTTACAAAATCCTGCCTGTTTGTATTGTAGACATCATTTATCTCTGTAAGAAGCTTTTTAAAGGATTATTTGATGAAATAGTGATAATGTCTCCTCCATTTAATCAAATCCTGAGCACTTTTGTTTGTGTGAGTGATGATCTCGCAGGAATACGTGTGAGGATTAAGATAATTCAGTGAGTCAGAAAAAGGAAAAGAATACTGTAAAAGCCCTTGAGCCTTTTATGTAAAAATATGTTTCAATTCTAATCTGTAGGTGTTATTGCTTCATGCTCCTTTTTAATTTTCTTGGAGATGCTACTGAAACACTTAAAAGTTTTTGGTTTATCAAGAGCATTGAGCACATACAATGTATTCCATATCTTCAAGACAACCCCTCCTCCTTCACTGCGTCATCTTCAATGTACTAGTATACAGTTCCTCTGGTTTCTAGTTTCCAACACTTGCTGCTGTTATTCCCATCAGCAGGTCTTTTTAGGGTGACGCTTGATGAACTGTAGGCCACCAACCTGTGACAGTTCCTCTAGAATCCAGACAAAAATCTTCCGAAAGTGATCACATCCCATCACAGTAAAATAGATTAAACAGTTGGCTACTATACTGTACTTTAGTGAAACATTTGTATCCTTGTGTATACTTTGGGAGTAAAAGGCCTTTAGTTCTGTGTAAAATGATAATGATGTAGAGTGTGGAGCCCTTCTGACTCAGACATCCTTGATGAGATTGGAACAATGTCTTATGGGTGGCCTTTCACAAAGCCAAGCTGATGCTACAATTGCTTCTTGGGTGAGAATTGCGGGGAAAAATGCATTAAAATGGAAGTACAAACCTGTTTCATAATCCGTCTGTATGATTATAAATAATAACTAATTAAAATACATGAAAATGCAAAATGTTGTTAGATAGGCTCACTGATTTCTATATTCCTTTATTAAGCTCACAAGCAGTTCCTTTTATCCAGTGACGGGAGAAGATTTGCCCGTTTGTTAGTTCATGGACCTACATGTATTGTCAGAGTAGTAGGTCCATGGTTCATAGTTGAGTTGTTTGGCTCTTGTGCTGTTTTATGTTAAAAAACTCTTATTTTTACTTTCATGTACCTGAGTATATATTTTTACTCATTAAAAAAAAATGAAAACATGGACCCCAAATGATCTAAAAATAAAATTCTGGTGTGGCTAGCACCTGTTGTACTGAGGTATATGTAGGGCAATGTGTACTTCAAATAAAATGGTGCATCATTCTGGAACCTCAACATTATGCCAAGTGTAATTCATCTTTGTCATTTATGACTGTCATCGCTATGATGAGGGTTAGGCCAAACATTTTGATGACCCTGTTCAACCCATTCAGGTGATCGCTATGAAATGTAGCCACATTCCCAAGTCGTTACCTGAAAGTACATTCCCATTGCTACAAATGACCCTTGAATGCAGAGAGTGTGAACTTAGCTAATTCAAAATTCCATGCTTTTTTTTTTAACATCACATGTTTCTACCTCTTGAATTAAATGAGTAAGAAAATATGAATGAGCAACAAATTGAGAGATAAACATGTGATTGAAATTAATATCTAAGTATTTTAGTCAGGTTTGAAAGTACAAGTTCTTGTGGAAATAGCAGATGTTGGTGATTTATATCTCTGCATATAAAAAAACTAGAACAGAATCATGTGGTTAACATCTTTGACTAAATATTTCTCATGATATTTTTTATGTACAAGTACATTCATGGCAAAAGGAAGAAAATGCCCACAAACTGTTTCAGCTTTTTGTTTTTAAATGCAAAACTTTAAAATTTTGAGATGCAATAAATCATAGAAGTCATGATGAGGTTGAGTGAAAGTTTGCTGAAAGTAGTTATGTGATGTTGTCAGGGAAAATATATCCTGGCCCCTTGGAGTGTTAGACGTGATCTTTGAGCATTGTGAGTTGAGATTTTTATCACAGATTTATGATCTGTGTAGTTCGCATGTAACTACAAATATCTACATGCATTAAGGATTTGCTTTTATACTTTTCATTCTGATTCTCTGTGGATCTTTCCATCTTTCATTGACCCACCCCCCTAAAAAAATGCTCATTGTCCATACGTAAGGATCATGTCACTGTGAGTTAACTCTGCTTTTGTATTTCTCTTTTATTTCATCATGTCATCAGGGATGCCATGCGTTATCTTCATGGGAATGTAGGCTAAATTCACATATTGCATTTCAATAAAATTAGATACTGGTAATTGATTGTCCTGTGACTTGTGCTTTGGAATTTAAGAATAATGCATCATAAATGTAACTACTCTGAGAACAATCTTATGTCAGTCGAATTGCATTACTTCTGGCACACATGACTCTTGATATGCACTAATAGAATTACTCGATATTCAAAGCATGTTTAGGTAAATTGCATTGTATGCCCTTCCCATATTAAAATAGCAACTATTGAAATTTTAGACACGTACATCCTTACCACAGCTACGTGTACCAGATGATTCAAATTATTAGGAACTGTAAAAATGAAATATCATTATCCATTTATTTTCTAGCCTGTCTCTACTTCTAAATCCAGTTTCACTTATCTATAAATTCATGCTTGATTTGCATTGTTTGATTTATGACCCACAGATTGAGTAATTGCTGTTTGAAGGCCATATGCTGTAGCAAAGCACATTAGTTACGTACTAAAAATAAGTTGCATAGTGCACCAAATTACGTGTGAAATTAAATATTTTTGACAGAGATTGCATTGAATTATATACTTCAGAACACAGGATGTGGTTGTAAGATACGAAAAAGAAATGGTAATGATACGTGACTCTCCATAACAACATTCTTGTCACTGATACACACAATTTCAGATTGTAAATCATGTACCCCTTATCCTGTTTATCAAACTTAAAAAATCAACATTGAAATACACATAGTACACAGTAGAATAAAAAGTATTCCAATATGATGGTAATTAATTGCTTGGGTGGATAATAAATCCATTCTATTTATATCATTAATATTATTTATTGTTTCCATGACTTTTATCTCTGAAAAATGTTTTTTTAATTTTTATTAAAAGGTGTCTTGGAGCTCCATTTATAGGTCTGTTTTCCGGAAACGTTGTTTAAAAAAATAAATTTTAGCAATGGTAGATAGAGCTGTTAGGTATCATTAGGCGCTTTATGAAGTGTCAGATTCCTTTATTCATATTTCTATTTTTCCTAATTGTCGGAAACCAACTTTTCTATTCGAATACTGTCCTTTTGCCAGATCATCTCTTTCCTCCACACCTCATCTTATTAAATCAATGGTGTCAATGTTTATGTATTTCTCTGTTTATATGGGCATAATTATGTTCAGGACTATCATAATTATGAAGCACAATATCACAAATTTATTGTCAGTATGGTTACTGATGTGTGCTGACCGAACATTTTAACACCATTAAGTTGGTTATGTTTAACATCAATCCATCAACACCTGGGCATTTTCACGGTAACTGACATTACACGGCACAATGTTTTCACACCTTTCATTGTGTGTATCTCTATAACAACAAATGACGGGAGTTTGCTTTTGATAGAGTTAATAAAGTGAACCTTGCTGTATACTCTGATACTAAGTTTTCCTATGTAACCACATTTTTTTACGCATCAGCAAGCAAACATGTGTCGGTAACTGACATTACACAAAAGGACATGCAATTTCAGGGTGTTCATTAAAATTGAAATATCTCATGTCCCTGAGTAGATAAAGTAATAATTTGAATATGTATATATACCTCCGTTACTAGGTTAAGATTTGTCAAAATATGAAACAATTAGTTTTTGTCTTTTGGGGGCTATGATAATTTTTCCACAAACATGCTGGTAACTGACATTACGGTAACTGACATTACACTTAATTTGCCATAGAGATAACACATGGAAGTCAAATGTGTGGAATCATTGCATTGGATCTTCTGTGCAGGGCTTCACATGAAAGTGAGCTTGATGTGGAAGTATACCCGAGCTTATAGGAACATTTCAATGAAAAAACTTTTTCTTTTTCTTAATTCCTTTCTTTGATTTGAACATTTTATCATTACTTGTCGGTAACTGACAATACACATTAACATTTACCAGTGCTATATGATTTTCAAAGGCATAATTTTCTTGGTACTTATATGTAAGGCTTTTTAAAATCATAAGTTTCATAATACTTCACATTTTTAATTATCAAAAGATAAGAAATGTATGTTTTACTTCCTCGGGGGGGGGGGGGGGGGGGTGGGGTCATAGCAGCTACATGTACATGTATTCCTATAGTAATTTAATATTGCATTGACTGTACACATGGATTTTTCTGACTATACACCCATAATATATTCATCAGTTTTATATTGACTTTTTAAACCTTTTCCTTCTCCAACCTCCCCCTCCCCTCAAAAAAGGCAAAATGAATATTGGTCTCCTCCCCTAGGCTACACATACCCCTCCCCCGAATCTCATGCAGCCATGTAGTTTTATTGATTTTTATTCTGGTCAGTGCAAGCAATGCTTACATCTGTTGGATTTCTATTCTCTTCATAATTTGTTTAATCATTTACTTTGCTAATTTCTTTTTTAAGCTGTCAACAAAAAATAAACTCCAGCTTCTAAACTGAAACTGAACTACATGTATTTGTAAATTGGAAAAAACAGTTTTAGTAGATCCATGCAACATTGATCAGAACTGTCAAATTTCAATTTTCATCTATACTTGTAAACCAAACACAAAAATTGTATCATACATCCACACTACTAACAGGCATAAAAACCAGGAATTTACTTTTAGCAAGACAATGCTCAAAAGAATCCTAGAAACTAAAAAAGGGACCCTGGAAATCCCCTTCATCACAATGTTAAGCTTAAAAAATGTTGCAGATTTAGGCAATAGGTTGGGAAAAGTACCCCCTACCCCCCCCCCCCCCCCCCCGAGAACCAAACAAAAAATTGTCTGATACAAACAATTAGGTATACTTGGTAAGTGCATGTACAAAACAATTTCATAGTAATTTTTTTTTGCATGAAGGGAATGCAACTTCCTTCATAATTTCATATAGTATTCCTTGTGAACTATAACTTCTAAAAGTCAATAGCAAGCTCCTTCTGGTGTGACTTTTAAAGTGAAAGACTAAAATAACAAGTATACAATATTTCTTCACCATAAAATTGACCACATATTTGCATTTTAATATTGGTAACCAACGTTTTATCATGGTAACTGACATTACATTTTCCACTTGGTAACTGACATTACATATATTTAATGGTACCCTATGGCTTCATTGTTAATTGGTAATCTTTAATTTTGGTGTAGAAGGGAGGGGTGTTACCTAGAGAGGAAATCTACCAAGTTTAATATAATATATCCTCTTTTCCAGGAAATGAGAGAAAAAAGTTCATGTTTTCGGTAACTGACATTACATACCATATCACATAATTCATCAATGTTTTTTTATCAGATGAATGAATTACTGGTGTTTCTTTCTGTGGGATTTTAAAAAGTGTTATAATAGCAAGCTAAATCACAGGTTAAAACATCATGATCAAACCTGTTCTTTAAAAATCTGTCAAAACAAAATATGTATCAATATACTATTTTTAACACTAATTTGTATCCATACTTTGGCAGCCATTTTGAAATAAAAAATGGCTGCCAGAGTCGGAAAAAATCTTCGTCTCAGAAACTTCAGGTCTTGTATTATTAAAAAACATAAAGCATTTGACATGAATATCAACTTGATTTTTTTGCCTCTGTGTCCATCTGTGGTGAAAATGCCCACCTACATGTTAACAGAGTTATGGCAATATATTTCCTCAATTAGCTATTAATGTTCTATAAATGGCAACAGGTCGTCTATGAAAGTCATAAATCAAGTGTATGGTATTGGTAAATGGTGTTGTTTCCAAATTCTGCATCATAATTGACAAATACATCCAAAGTGTTCTTCATGCACTACACTATACAGTGGATGGCTACTTGATGCATAGCTGTGCACTGCTCATCATAATCATGCGGACTTGGATATTGACACTGGTGACTAAAGAGGGATAGAGTTTCCCCCTCGAAGGGCTCAAAATTGCACCCGTAGTCTACAATCTGTCACAAAAAATGTGAATTATCAAACATCTTTGAGACGTTAATTGCACTTCCCACGATCAAAATGTGATGGTAAGCAATTATTTTTGCCTTTTTCATCTCTTGATATAAAAGATTTTATTTGAACAAGATAATATGATGTCATTATCTTTCCTTTTACTGATGTGGTTATCCTGATAGTGACACTATTTTTCTCTTACATTTGTCTATATTTTTTAAAATTCTTTGTTCTTGGTTTTCTATGTCTATTAAAATTTTGTAAATGAAATCTTGACTTGGTTAAAGTTTTTTTTCTTGAATAGTTTTCTCTGTGTTGTTTGGAGGTTATGCTATTTTTTTAAAGGAAACCAATCTTTTTATTTAATTCCATGACCTGTCACACGATTGGCTACACTTTCAAGAGCCTGAAGTCTTTACCGAAGACTATTCATTTGTCATGCTGCATCCGAACGAACGATTCGTGCAAGCCCATACACCAAGAAACTCTGCATGCATAATGTGCCTCATTATCGGGTAAATCCTGGTCTTGGTTTAAAAAACAAATACTAGTTGTTGGTATTTTGTAATTTAAAATTTACAAGTAGGCCTATCTTCAAATAGACAGACACACTCACACTGAATAGTAATTGATAGGTCTGCACATGAAGAAAATTGCTGGAAGAATTGTTTTCCTAAGGCAATGTGGAGAGTGACACCCCTCCCCCTCCAATCACAGAGCTATTTCTGCAAATAATTACTATTTTACATACATGTACATGTAGCATACACACAGAATTGTGATCTGGGGTAGTCAGTGGACAGTGCTGAGTGGTCAGAGCGAGTAGTGGACAATCTATTGTTCTCTTGATCAGAGGTAGCTGGGGTAACACCCATTGACCACTGTGGACAATGGGCACCATGCCCCCCAGAGAGACAACTGTGAATACACTTGCACAACCCCAATACAAATATATGGGGGCACTGGGAAAAAGGTGGTACATACTGTAGCCACATTGTGGAATGGGATATTATTATCTCAAAGATGTTAATAAAGAGCTGAGCAAGGTCTGTGCTAAATATAGAGGTGAAAGTTAGAGGGAGATGGGTTGGGTTCAGATGCCTTTAAATGGGACGCAAAGGATTGTATTTCGTTCTGATACGCGCACTTTTTACTAGTTGAAAATTAAGATGCACAAAAATCTTGATTTAAATTTTATTCCAACTCTTTCTCCATTGGAACGCACTGCATTGGTGCAGAAACAAGCTCTTATGCAATGCACCTACATGTATGCATGCTGCTAAGGGCGTTTTTATGCACATGCGATATGCAAAAGTGTTGTATTAAGGGCGTTCTTGCACTGACGAGACGAAGTATGGACAAATTTTATGCGATAATGGGGGAAAAAAGGATACATCTACTTCAAAATGATTTTCTACTTGAGAAAAGATACATGTAGTCTATTTCATGAAATATTTCAGTAGTATTTTTCATCCATTCTAATAAGCAATTTTCATATATATATACGGCACTGATTGCTACTGTACTACCAAAGTTGAATCTGTGACTCAGTGTCTAACGACTATTGAGGTTTGCTGTGTATGAATAATGCATAATAATGCAGATGGCATAGGGAGACGGGTCAACAGAATCATCGCTATTTATTCATTCAGTTGAAAAATTGTAACACCCTGATAGCGGACGATTCAAAATAAAATAAATACATTGCTTAATAATCCATCTGCTTTAATACTTGTAAATAAAGGGCATGCTACTATTGGTAACCAAATTGAAAGAAGCTATGGAGTAGAAAGTAATCCATTCAGACACCTCAGTTGGGAACATATTGTGAGAAAATCAGTCCGAATCGGATAATCCTGTTAATCTGAGAAAGATATTTGTGAGAATGTCTGATTTTCTCTTCTTAATTTAGTTTGGGCAATTGTTCCCCTTTCTTTTCCCATTCTTTCCCTGTCATTGTTGATCTTATGTTGATAGACTCAAAGTAGAATTAAATCCATTCTTGCTATACAATCTACCTCGATAATCTCTCTGATATTTCTTATCAGAATTAAAAGGTAGTTGTACTCTGTGTGTAAGGTACTTTTGAAATGATTCTTCTAATCCTGTCTTACACATTCCTTATTCTGATTCTTGAAGAATACTTTCCTTTTGATTTCGAAACTGATGCGTATTTCCTTTTTCAATATCTGTTGTTGATTCGACCTTAATTCAGCATTAGATAAATGCCAATCAAGTAGACCTCTTTCTGATCAAAAGATTTGCTTTGTTGAACAGTGGAATAAGACCAAGATGAGATATCGCTTTTCAGAATCAAAAGTACATGTATGTCAATACTGAAAATTCTTTTTTGCTCTTTATACATATCAAATATGATCCAATTCAATTACTTTTCTTTACATCACTCTTCACATAATGTGAATTTTTATGATGTCTGTATGTTTAGAAATAGAAAGACGTAACATGTAAATTTGTCTCCAGCAGTAATTATCAATTGCCTTATGGCTTTCAATTATACATCACACATTTTTATTGCTTCACGTCTGAAGTTCTTGATTTGCTGTCACTCTGTAAATATCTCTGTGATCTGGAGAAATATCTGAAAATTTTGTACTGACCAATTTTTAAGGTGTTTTCTTTGGGACATATTGCAGATAATTTGCTTTCACACAAGGCGTAGTAAAATATCAAGTATTTTTGTAATATGTTTGGTGTGAAAACTTTAGTTTTGAAGTCCTCGTCCTGGTATGATATGTTTCAGTTGTTCACATGATTTTTCATTTTTTTCGTCTTTTGTGTACGACATTACAAGCATTTAATTTATTGCACAGGATGCAATTCTATCCTGTTTTTATTTATCCAGTTTCTAAATGTTCACTTCCAAGTTATTAGTTAACGTAACTCCCTGCTATTCTGTAACTGTAACATGAGTAACTATATTTAGAAAATGTTTATTGTTAGTCTAAACAGTGTGGTTGTTTCCACTAATACTTTACTTTTCAGAAATCACAATCACCTTTTATTGTGTATCATAAATGTCCCTTTGTGTATTGGATTGATGATAAATAACATCTCAAGTATTTGACTTCTGATTGCAAAAAATAGTCAGCTTCAGTTTGTTTTTAAATGTAGATGGTGTCATACAGAGCTTTAAAAAAAATCAGAAGAAATTCAGGATTTAAAAAACTGTCCTTATCTCATCCGATAAGGAGTTGTAATCAATTTTAATGAAATTCATCTCAACTCATATAAGTCTTAAAGTAAGGGTGCAAAAGGCATTGCACTCATGATTTTGTGGGTGGGTCAATGTATTCAGAAGAAATGTTTCTTTAAATGTTTTACATTTCTACTGCTATTATAGGTTATCTCGTAATTCAGAGGAATTTTCTCCTACATCCTTTTACCCTGACGAAGAAACAAGAATATTCACAAATCAGTCTCACCTTTATTAATCCTTGACCTTCTTGTAGAATAAAACTAAAGATGAAATATGATTGGCTCTTTGGAGAACATTCATTTCTACATATTTTAGACCAGGTTTTCTGATTGGTTAAGACACCCAGGAATGCGAGACAAGATGAAAGTGCCATCAAGGGTCAGCATGTTTCGGTTGCCATTGATCACCTGTTCGCCGTGTCTCTCATTACAACATTATGAACCATATCATACTGTGAACATGAACTGGGAATGCTGATGATAAGTCCTAGGTTACAACCCTATAGTATTTTACTGACTTGTATGACTATGAGATTGCACAAGAGTGGGCCTGTTCCGTGTTCCAACTAGTATGTAAGTCAAAGTTCCTGGAAGTCTTATACACCATTTGTTTTGTATGTTAAAATTGTTGATATTTAAGAAAATATCTACACATGGTTACTAAAAATTTCAACAAATAAATTCTTTGAAGAAATGAACATCATTGCTCATACTGCATACTTTGCTTTAAAACTTTGTGGTCATTGAGATTGGATATAAGAGCTTAGCTTTATAAGGAATGTTCATTAATCTATATCTGTCAAAGAAAAATAACAGACTCACACACACAACCTTGAATAAAGTCATAAATAGAAATGTCAGATTTCTTTAAAGTTGATGAATTTACTCTAATGAAAGTGCATCTTTATTAAAATGGTTTGATTGGGGCATTGGGCAGCTAGTGAAAGCTAGCAAGCAAGACACATCTTACTGGTAATCTAGTTTGAATGTACAGTGTATCAGTAAAACACCATAGCTCCAATGTGGCTTGTCTATCGCCTTCACATGAAATTGTTAAAGAAAATTTAAATAAATGTACTTTTATTGGTTTGGAATTAATCGCATCTATTATAAAATTAAGGTTTATTTTTTTCTTAAAAGAATATTAGCATTATATTTCCTAATTATCTTGACACTTGTTATTGCCACAGATACTTTTAAATGCTCACAATCATTAGCCTCTATTCTTGATACTCAAGGAATTTGATTTGCAAATCTTTTCAGTCATAATCCCATTTCTTTCTGGAGAAAAAATGATGAGTGAAATAGAGATTTAAGAAGGAAGCTAAGCATTGTCCCTAGGATCTTTAATCTGAAAATTGCAAGATATAGGAAAGAAGCCGTACACATATCGGCATAAATCCACTGCTAAACTCTGAATGTGTTTATAAGTATTTCAAAGAGAAATCTTTTCTTTGCTGAATTTCTTCCTTTCAAGAAAAAAGTATGCTGGATTTGAGGTGATAAATGATAGGAATTCATCAATTGATGTTGAAAACTATTTTGTGGAGATTATGTTAATAGCTATGTAATTGTGTAATAACACATATTTAATGTTCCTTAACGATTCCTTCAATTTTCAAATGTTTAATTTCCAATGACAAACCGTTTCCTGATCCCATCAAAACACATTTTCAAAATACAATAGAAAACTGTGTAGTAATGAGAAATGGCTTCATGGCAATAAGAAATAGAAATAAAATGGTTCGTATATTCTTGAATTCATATATAAATGAACTCTTCAGTCACATGTTTTCAGTCTCAAACAATATCATAAAGCCATAATTTAGATAATCATGTCTGTCATTGAAAGTACATGTACATGTAAGAGCACTTGATGGATGCTTTTGAATATGTATGTAAATAAACATGATATGCAACGTGCAATCTTATTCAGTCAGACTGCAGGTCCCAAGAAAGTGGCTTCTTTCATCCAAGTGATATTCATGACTTGAGATGTTTTGCATATTTAATGAGCTTGATGCGGACCAAAACACCTCTTTTCATTCGGTCATTGCTGCTCTAATTGTGCATCGAATTTCATGAATTTGGTACCATTGTAAAGAAGAAGAATCATTCTTTCAGGTCATGTGTTTGGATTTATTCAAAGATTTTGTAATATAGGTTAAAATTTTGATCTAAAATATGCTACAAAATAAATATTTTCACCTGACAAAAGCTGCTATTTTCACACTTTATTTTTGTTTGAGCCCAAATGATTTTTATATCATGATAAAGATGAATATGTATGCTTTGAAATGATATAGGTTTCAAAATAAGAATTGGTTTAATCGGGTCAAGATCACACTTTTCATTTGCCAAGTACATAAAGCAGCTTGAAAACAAGAATACTGCACTCTGATTGGTCAAAGAGACCGCACACTGGCAAATTCCAACGGTTCCAGTGCCTGGGTTCGTGGGAAGGTCACACTTCCCATGTGGTAATCTCCTCAAATACCCCGCGCCTGTTGTTCTGTGAATCTTATCCAGCCAATCAGAACTCTGGATTTCATGCAAGTACACAATTTCAGAAATCTCGTCTTGTACCTTGGTGGGAAAAGTGTGATCTTGACCCGATTAAAAGGTGCTGCATATCAAGAGTGGCATTGTGAGAAAGAACAGAAGTTCAGCTTTATGTTGATATAAATATCATTGAGGCTCAAAATAAAAAGTTTTGCACAATTTGCAAAAGAAAACAGAGGAAGAAAATTCAGTTTTGAGGCACATTTTCAGGCCAGAAATTTACTTATTTAACAAAATATTGTATACAAAATAAATGACCAATATGAAAGAGTAACTTTTACTCTATCTGATGGTGCAATAATATTTCATTTAACTTGAGGTTAAAACGGGTAAATTCTTAGAGAAAGAAAATCTCACGAATCACGAGATTTTGCAAGGAGGAGGATTCAGCCACGAGATGATTTGGATGAATCTGGCCTTTTTGCTCATTAGCATAGGGACCTGCGGTCTGACTGTATTGATCAGTAGTGTGCGTCCTCTGCATGATCTGACCAATGCGGTCATGCCTCTTATCCTGCACACAACTAGACATTTAAGTGCTCTTTAGGTGGTTTCAAACCGCCTCGATCACAAGAATCCCCGTTAAATTACGAGAACTGTTTTAGGCTGAAAAATACCCATTAATTATTCCTGCATTCACACCGCCCTGAAACATACCCTTCGGGATAAGTTCCTGAAGTAGTTCCTGAAGTTAGGAGCATGCGCAGTATGGTCTGATAAGCAAGCAAGGCGCGAGATTCAAAATCACTAGCCCAGCAGCCACCCACGGCGCCGCACCCAACGACACGCTGGGCTAAAAGTTCCCGTAATTTGCTTTCAGACCGCCAAAATACCCACGACCTTGGAAAAATCCCCGCGAAAGTTCTCGTAATTTCGCCAAGTACCTACTATTTATCGGGTATTTTCTTTCGGGGATATTACGCGTAGTTTGCTTTCAGACCGCCAAAATACCTGGTATTTTCTGATCTGGGTAAATTTCCCGATCAGAGAATACCTGGAACTGGCGAACTTCGAGGCGGTCTGAAACCACCTTTTGTGAAACACCTCCCTGGTACTAAAATGAAAATATTTTTCACCTATCAAAAGCTTACATGTATGTTTGATTAATTTACATTGCATTTGGGATTTGATCGCACAGTCTAGCTTATGCTACCATTCACTGGACTCCATCAGAAGTACAGGGAAGGAATGAGTGTAAGGGATCATGGAAAAGATAAGAATTATAAAGGTAGAAAGTTAGCTTTAAATAAAGAAAGAAAAAAAAATAAGGATGGAATTTGGCGAGCAGCAATCTCATCTGAGTTGCAAACTTTTTTTCTTTTTGAATTAAGGGCATTATAAGGACCCTTGATCCCATAATGGAGAGTGTGGTTTTGACTTCAAAACAGGCCTCCAAAATCTCTCTAATCCATTCCTGTTGGTTCTGTCAGTGAAAACATGGCTGTCACATTAGTCACTTAAACCACATGTCTGGAAAATTTCACTATTGTTTAATTGTTTCTTTTCATGCTATAATTCCCAAACAAAAATTTTATTTCAATTATCATGGTACTTCACAATTTGGAATAACAAGTACTTAAAGAATTATAATAAAGAGTCGGAACAAATTAAGACATTCTTTTTTTTTAGTTTTAGAAAGCCATTTTGGAAGGAAGAAAATATTTCTTGACAATTTTTGTTTGATTTGATAGTCTTGAATTTCCCCTTTAATCGATTATGTTTGCCAGTAGCTAATGGAAGGAAAAGAAGTTTGACCAAAGTCACGATTCAATCTCTCTTGTAAATATGGCGGAAACTCCCTTTTGAAGTTTATTCCCCTTTTTAACCTTTAGAGAGGAGGAATCTTATTTGGCTGACCTGTTTAACGATTCAATAGCCCTTCAGGCCAGAAGGGCAATAGATCTATAGAATTGTGCAACAAAATGCACGTGATACATGTATGTCAGAAATTCTTCAGGTTATATCCTAAAGGCTCTGATTAGTGTGTTATTCTATTCAAATATAGTTTGAGGACATGGAATAAGATAAATAAACAGGGTAACTGAGTACAGGATATGGAATGCTATATCAAAGCAGTCTTGAAATGGAGACAGGTGATATTGGAACTTTTAGTTAATCAAATCAAGGTGTTGAATATTTATATTGATAACTTAAATATTCCCCCTCCAATCCATTTAGTATCATATGTTGCGTATTTGTATTTCTGTTAAATAAAATCAAAGATAAACATAAATTTGAGAAAAAGAACGAGGCAGGCATATAAATGCTACAAGACAACATTAAATTTATGGTTAGGGTTTGGAGAAGATAAAATTATTGTAATAATAACTTGCTTGTAGGTTTTAATAGAGAATGAAGAATAGCCCCTCCTTAAAGTTATCTTTGTATGCATACATCATTTAGGGAAGTAAAACTTCCCTAATAAAATAAAACACAGGAACAAAGCCAATATCTTTAGTTTATGTTTCACTTTAATAATTGTAAAATAAAATTACAAATTTAATACAAGTAGATCAATAACAAAGTACATAGATGATGAGAAAAACATCCAACCTGGCTATTGTTCTTGAAACAAAGCGGACAGAAGGTCCTACGGTGTATTGTCTATCAGGATATAATTAAAACACCCAAGTTCGCCATCTTGCAGTAAAGGTCTCCGACTGGCGTGCAGCGTTGATGCAGCTTTAATCGAGTCTCACATCATTATTTCCAAATCAGTTCAGCCTCACTAATTTTCAATAGATATTTTTTTACCAGATCCTGTCAATACCTCAAACCACTGTCTTAAAAAAAGTATTGGACTACTAATATGATTTGCAGCATGTTTCAAATTTGATTTTTTTTTTAATCATCTAGATATAGATAGGCCTACTCAAGAAGAGAAAAATACTATTGTATTCGGTTCGGAACAGAATTTTGAGTAAAAATTGAACAGAATTTTGAGTAAAAATTATTTCTTTGAAATACCCACCTCGTTATATACTGAGAGCCCCCTCCCCACTCGTCCCTCTGTATCGGAAGTGCTTTTATTTTCATCCAGTTTTCTTCTTGAATTTAGAGAGTGAATACTAAAAACAGATTATTTTAAAAGAAATAAATACAACCTAGACAAACTTTTGAAAGTGTAGGCTGACCGAGAAGTGCAATCAGATTTAAGCCATTTTTTGAAAAAGTGCAAATACTGGAAACCGGCCTTTGAAATAAGCTTTGAAAACATTGATTAATCCTATCTGCAAAACTTGTTCTCTCATCTTCTTTGTGTTTTTTAAGATGTTTCTTTATTGTCTGTAGATATCTGGGCGGTTATACCCGTTGAATGCCTGCTTCATACCAAGACATATTTCAGCATGCTTCAAATAATCCAATCTTGGCACAAAAGAGGAAATGGTTTCGGAGGAAACCTTGCAAGTGAGGAGGGAATGTGGTGGAGCAGAAATGTCTTGGCAGCTCTTTGATTTAGCTGTGTTTAGAAGACAAGCAAGCGACAAACTGTTCTATTGAGGGTTTTGACTCCCAGAGGCGTTTTTTGATCGCCTATACAGACAAGTTGAGGGCACACCACTTGCCCCTTGTTATTCTGCACCCCTGCTGCAGGCTTAGTGAAATTCCTCCCAAAGTGTCCGGAGAAGTTCTGGAACCAATCATAATACCGTAATGCGGTTCCGCACCTGATCGAACTCTAATCGTTAAATTCTCCCAACTACACTCTCAGTAAGGGTTAAGTTGTCCCTTTCAAGTGAAAGTTATCAATATTTTATTGCTTTTATGAATCTTTAGTTGTAGTACTGAACTAACTTTGTTTTTCTGCCTCATAATTGTCTCTTTTTGCCTTCCTCATTGCTACTGATATACAATGTAACATCCCTTCATTGTTTTCTAATAGACTTGCTTGGATAGACATGCAATACACCCTCTCAGTTGAATAAAAACACCTTTTGTGTATGGCTATTTACCCTATTACATAACCCACCATTGTGTTTAAGAATTGGACATGCCCGAATGATGCCCTCAATAGAAGCAGTTACAGATATTCCCTTGGTTGATTCTTCATTGTACATACATACATATATCTCATGAGTGAATTTATGTAAAGGGTGTTAGCGGGCCTTCATCCATAAGAAATTTTCAAGGATAGAACACGATAATAATGAAATTAGATCCCTGAATAGGTGTATGCAAACCCATAGGTGCATCTCCATGTTTCCCCTGTAGCCTGATGGAGAGAGAGAGTATGCACAAACACATACAGCGGGACTACAGTTGACTGCCTTCTCGTGTTACATAGCGATCCCAGGCCCCCATTCTTCTCTCATTCTTGTTCTACAACATAGCTAATAATTGGGACAAATCCTGGAGATGTTTTTCCTGCGAATTGAGCGAACCCCCCCACCCCCTTTCCCTTTCTATGGATTTTTGTCAAAAGACAATTCTCCCTTTGCGGGCAAATTGACTATTGGGTATGATAATCTGGACCATTTTTCAGGGCGACCGTGTCAGGTTTCCCATCATTATGAGGAATGTGACACAACGTTAATTTCTAAAAAGCACTCTTTTGTATCTTGTCGCTAATCAACTCCAAAGCTACATGGTCTCAAACCAAATTGAAATCTAACAAAATAACATGAAAATGGCACGAACATGTTATTTTCAATACTAATGTAAATCTGATGAATTCACTGTTTTCCTCATGACATCTCATTTTCAATTGACATGATGTAAAGAAAGTAAGCAAACATACCTCGAAGAAATGCTTCACTGATGTTTGTGACTCATGTCAACCAATATCAATGATGTAAAACAGCAACTTGAAAAAGGGATTATGTAAATGAGAATGATTCCACTGTGTCAACAGAAGAGTGTTGCAACAAATAAGTTGGGAATAATAATGTATTATGTAGGGCCTGCTGTAAGACCAGCTAATAGAGCTGAAGAAGCTGTTATGAGAAAATATGAGATGTTATTATTACTATTAACACTACAGCAAAGTGAATACAATTTTGTTGAGTCAATTCCTAGTTTTGTTACTCAATATAAACCAAATGTTATCCTTTCTGTCTCCTCTGCAGGTGAATGCCACTGATCCTGATGAAGGCAGTGCCGGACAGGTCACCTACTCTCCTTCCAGCGGCCTGGTGCCCACCCCTTCCCAGTTCTCCATTGACCCTCGGACAGGCATCCTGTGTGTCATCAGTAGGCTGGATAGGGACGATGGACAGGGTGAATACAACTTTGCTGTCAAGGCAACGGATGGAGGAGGGCTCATGTCGCATGCCTTTGTCCAAGTGATCCTGGAAGACATCAATGACAATGTTCCTGTCTTTACATCACTCAACTACAGAGGTAGGCTTTGTGTTATATGATCATTGCAGAGTCAAACTTGACTTGGTTAGAGAAATCCGGTTGGAATGATGATATTTATACATTTAAACATGACCTGATAGAAAACAAACCATAAAAGAAGACAAAAGAGGGGTCTTGTCAATAAGACTTATGAGTTCCATTTGATTAGGCAGAGTTAGGACTTGTACATGATTGACTTAATTAGTATTTATTGTTGCATGTTCTTCGGATCAGACTCAAATGACTGCAACAATTAGGTCTCCCCCTCAACAACAAAAAATGTTATGGTTTGGAGCTGGACCACTATATGGTTATTAGTTTAAAGCAAAATGGGAATTATAATTTGCAAAAGGATTTAACATCCTAAACCAAGAAGTAGAATTTGGATCCTGCTAAGACATGTTGGGATAAAATGACATTCAAACACCGTGAAAGCCATCTGTTGGAGCAATGCAAGAAACTGGCATTCAGTTGCAACTAAAGCGAAAGTGCCAAAATCAAGCATTATCAGGCATTGCAAGAAAATAAAGTAGAGATACAATTGAATAAATTCAACTGCGAGTTTGCTTATAAAAAAATCAAAGGATTTCCACCTGATTTGTGGACTTATTTTGAATTAAACGTAAGTTTTTTGCAATGCGTCATATGACTTGATCCAGAGTTTCTAAATAACAATCCGATATCTTGGA
Source organism: Lytechinus pictus (assembly GCF_037042905.1). Taxonomy (NCBI): domain Eukaryota; kingdom Metazoa; phylum Echinodermata; class Echinoidea; order Temnopleuroida; family Toxopneustidae; genus Lytechinus; species Lytechinus pictus. The sequence goes on from NW_026974140.1 coordinate 12,427,739, forward strand.
GGTTTAAAACATGGCTGCAACAAGAAGCTTACACTGCTTAACATGCAACTCTTTGTTATATGCCTTTTATGATGCATTTCATTGGTTATTGCGGTCATTTCAAAGTTTTAATGAGGTTATATGGTTCTCTGACCCAGTCATACATTCTTCAGTTACTGAAGGTGACCCTCTCAAAACTTAAAAGAAAAGAAAGAAATTTATCAAACATAAATAGATTTGTATTATTTATTACCCCTCCATGGCACTCCATAAGAACCCCAAACCACTCCCATGAGGGTCATAATTAAAAAGAATGTTCTTTCAGGGCAGCCTTTAGTGTGTTTGCCCAAAGAAACCATTCTGATAAGAAGTTGTTGGTTTGTGGAGAGCTCTGAGTTTTCTTTCATTTCTGCAACCTAATGTTGTGTAAAATTCTTAAGCTGGTCAGTCATGAAATAAACAAGAAAACAACAGCAGTTATAGCAAATTATTGCTTTTCTTCACCCAGTGCAAAGTTATAATAGCAATTCAATGATCCTTTAAATTACATTTGTTTAGGACACTGGTGAAAATTGATGGAACTAAATGTGGGTTTATTTTATGTATGGGGGAGGGATGAATTGGTAGAAACCAAATCAGTCTATTTTTTGTAGAAAAAGAAATAAGTAACAAAAGTAATTATTTTCTTCAAGTAATAATCTTCATTGTAAGACTTTGTTGAATCTCTTTTGATAACTCTGGTCAATGAAGAAAAAGCAAAATATTGTTGCTACTACACTGGTATTATTCTTCTTTTCATTCCAGGTCACATTGAATATGATGCTGCCATTGGAACAGAGGTCAAACATGTGGTCGCTGAAGACAAGGATGCAGGCGAGTTTGGCCGTGTGACCTATGCCATCAACCCTGCTACCAATGATGGGACTTTCTCTATCAATCAAACTACAGGTAAGTAAAGTTGAAATGTTTTGATACTTATTTATTTTATTCATTTTTTTATTGGGGGGGGGGGTTGAAAACCTCTGAGATATAAATGAGTGAAATATCCAGTGGCCAAAATTAAACATGATTTCAATAATTACTTTACAGTCATTAGATGAAATGATTAGTAAAAAAAATCCTAACATATTACTGAACAAGCTTTAGATTGCATTGAGGTAGGCAAACTGCACTATGGAATGCAATTGAAACAAGTACATTTTTAGATCAAGATCACCATAACTAACAAATCAGTACAGTGGTAAAGGATGATAAACATAAATTGATTGAAAATCAAATCATAAAGATTTTATGCTTTTGTAGGATTGTTTTTTATACTAAGCTTTGCTATTATTTACACAATCTCTTATATCTACAGTGAAAATCAGCTCTATCATTGCTCCCCTCTGTATTAACCCCTTTCTGCTCCTACCTTCCATTCTATCCCAATGCAGGCCTCATCACATTGATTGGTTCCCTAGACTGGGTCCAACACCCAGTCTATAACCTTGAAGTCATAGCTACCGATGGGGGTGGACTGATGTCTGCTAACCATGCCCAGGTTACCATCACAGTGGCTGGACCAGATACTTCACCTCCAGAGTTTGAATCCTCATCCTACACCTTTGCCGTCCAGGAGAATGCAGCTCAGGTTCTTGTCGGTAGGGTGAAAGCAACTCATGCTGATCCAGGTTAGTCAAAGTCATATCACAAGACAAACTAGTTTGTTTAAATTCATGTGCCAGATTAATAGTATTATTAATAGTATATTTCACATTTTTATTAGTTTTCTAAAAGAAATGCTTTAACCCTCTAGCACCTACAGATTCCTATGTATAATGGCAATTACTCACTGGAGGAAACAATGAAACTGGTAATAAGTAGGCATTGTTCCAAACAAATTGAAATATTTTTTTATAAATTTACTTTTGTTCATTACAAGTTATATTTATTTTGTAGCATAGGACCTGTTGAATAGAATGTACATGGCAAAGTTCAATCAGATGTACGAATATTGACCTTTGACAATCGTTTGCAGAGCGAGAAGAAAAAAAAACAAAAGTTCGGGTTTCAGCCGCCCCAGTCCCACGCCTTCAAAAAAATGTAAAGTATCACTGACAGAATACTAAAGTTTTCGCCAAATCTTGGATCAAATATGTCAAAAATTAATTCCAACTCACATCTAGATGTCACTCTGTGTGATATCCAACGTTTTGATGAACATATAGCAAGGCCCGAGCTTCTTCGGCGAAGTAAGTGGTTTTCCGAGACATGGACGCAGCCATCTTTGCTGAGATCGACTGCGCAACAGTCTGAAACTTGCTACACACCGATGCATGTCAATCGTTTTTTCTCTATTATACTCAATAGGAGCATACACTTTTCTATGCAGATCTATGTAGCAGCCGACCTATACGGTATGCACACGCAATATTACCACGGTAAATCATAGACAAGAGATACTATAGCGCAAAGAAAACGTACGGACGGTTAAGGGCGGTTCAGTGTGTAATAGGAAGGGCGGTCTCGGGCAGTTCAGGTGCTAAAGGGTTAATGGGTTAATGTGAATTATCCTCAGATGCATGCCATGATTATTGGGTTTTTTTTAGATATAGAAATGTGAGTGCTGTAATATATTGTGTTGATCAAGAATTTTGTAATTGGAATTTGAAAATAGAATAACTATATTATTTGCATTGTGTTCCTTAAGTGTGATGAGCCATAGCCAAGAATGAAGTATCTGGAATATATAATATAATTACAAAAATGACATTTTACAGTCATTAACAACCTCCAGATAATAATATATGTCCATATATTGTTGTTCTTGATACAGGTATCACGTTTCCAATTACCTATACTTTGACATCCGGTGATCCCAATGACTACTTCAGGATCAACACCACAAGTGGGGAGATCTTTACAAGAGGTTCTGGACCTGATCATGAAGAGCAAGCTTTTGTCCTTGTCACAATCCAAGCAGCCAGTGGAATGCCTCCTACCTATGACGACGTCCAGGTGAACATTACTGTCACCGATATCAATGACAACAACCCACGCTTCATGGCACGGACTGTACATACAAGCATTCCAGAAAACACACAGATTGGAACTCCTATCTATGTTGCTACAGCCACAGATCGGGACAGTGGCGACAATGGATTGGTGAGATATGAACTGGTATCGAACCCTGGTAACACCTTCGGTATAAATGCAGAAACTGGTGAGATCAGGTTGATTAAAGAGGTGAGCTTCAACGATCAGCTAAGCTTCGAGCTTGAAATCCGGGCATACGATGCTGGAACACCTTCTCTCAAAGGTAATCTGACCCTCACTGTCATCATCCTCGATGTGAATGACAATGGTCCTGTCTTCACTCAAAGTTTCTATCCAGTATCCATTCTTGAAAACAAACCAATCAGCACCCCTGTTGTTCAGGTCGAGGCGACTGACAATGACCGTGGCGCAAATGCTCTCATCACTTACACCCTTACGCCAAACGATGACTCACCGTACTTTGCAGTCTTTCCTCGTGAGGGATGGCTCTACACACGACAGGTCCTGGATCGGGAGCTCAAGTCTGTCTTCATCCTGAACATCATGGCTTCCGACGGTGGTAACCCTCCGCAGAACTCATCTGCTACTGTCCAGGTGACTGTGGTAGATGCCAACGACAATGCTCCACACTTCACTAAGAGCAGCTATCACTTCCACATCAATGAGAACCAACCGGCAGGTACCGAAGTGGATCAGGTTGAAGCAGTGGATCCTGATCAGGCTGCTAATGGACAGGTCTACTACAGTCTTACTCCATCCGGGGATTTTACCATTGATGACGAAGGTACATACTACTTTTACATTGATCTAAACAAACTTTTCTGATTTTTTGCTTTTGAATGAGTTAGACATGCTTTGGGATGTAATCTAAACAGTCAAACATATAAGTATATCTTGAAAAAAAAGGTGTTTTTTCATAATTCGATTTCTTGTGAAAATTGGGGAATATCAATTTTAGAAAATTCACAAACTATGTTTTTGAAATGATCTACAATATTCTTGATGTAGCTAGTGAAAATGTAAAGTTTAAGCAACAAAAAAATCATTATCTTTATCTGGATGTTAGTTGATCCACTCTGCAGCTGACTGTTACCGATTTAACTTGAGAGTAATAATTTTTCATGAAGCCTGGGCTTTGCTTGCATTGTTAAAGGGGAATCCAGCCTTGGCCATAAAATGTTGTGTCGGGAAGGAGAAAAATAAATAAAACAGAATGGTGAAAGTTTGAAAGAAATCGGACAAGCAATAAGAAAGTTATAGCTGCTTTAAAATTGAGATCACTAATACTATGTAGATTTCAAATTGGCAACTGAGTAATTAAATTATGACAAGGGGCAAGGACAACTTTCCCATAGGCCATGTACTTTATTATCAGGGATTAGTGGTTTTCTCCTAAGTACCCATTCCCCTGGGGCAGTAATCTAAATGTAACCCAGGTAGTATATTGTTTTATATCCTCATGAAAGAAAAATATAATTTGAAATAAAACTTTTTGGAAAAATTACATTTTAGCCATAATATGTATTGGAGTACATGGAAGAGTAGTCCTTGCCTTACATCACTATGACATCCCATATGCGGCCAATTTGAAGTCTCCATGGGTATCGTGATTACCAATATTTACAACTTTTAAAAATTCTTAACTTTCTTGTTGTTTGTCCAATATTGTTTAAACTTTCACCTATCAACTTTTCTGATTTTTCTTTTCCTTATAAAAACAGGTTTTTATCTGGGTTGGATTCCCCTTTAAAGCACAATATCTGATGTCCTTTGTCAATTTCTAACTAGGTGTGATAAGAACAACCCATCCTCTAAACCGAGAGGCTGCCTACAGCTACAGGCTGACTATCAGGGCTGTTGATGGTGGAAACCCTGTCCTGAGCTCCTCGGCAACCGTCTACATCAATGTCAATGACCTCAACGACAACAGCCCTGTGTTTTCCCAAGATCGTACCTACCTAGCATCAGTGAAGGAGGAGCAACCAGCTGGGGAGTTTGTGGCATGGATTGTTGCCTCAGATGCAGACAGTGGAGTCCTAGGAAATATCTCATATTCACTTATTAATAGTAAGTTTGTTTGTTATGTTTGTACTTTTCACTTTGAAAGTATATTATCTGTATCGTTATGTGAAAGAAATTTTGGATTAAAAATATACTATAACTTTCTTTAGATGTTCTATTAAAATAATTTGTTGTCCATTAGAATGATAAAAACACATAAGCAAGCAAATTTCATTCACTTATAGGGAAAATAATCAGAACGATTATACTTGTTAATATTCCACGCCCAGGGTTATCGTGAGAATGACTGATGTTCCCACTCTGGTTTGGCACTTTTTGGATTGTTTGAAAAATTGATTTTCAAGTTTAGTTAACTACTGCATCAATCTCTGTACTTAATCATTCTAACAAAGCTCTTGCGCACATTGAATAATAATATTCATATTTGTTTTATGTACAGGTTCTCCAAAGTTTGTAATTGACTCCTCTGGTGTGATCAGTACCGCTGCATCTATCGATAGAGAAGACATGGACTACTACACCCTGATTGTCTTAGCCCAGGATGGTGGTAACCCACCCATGCAAGCAACTGCTAGTGTCAGGGTTCGTGTCTTGGACCTTAATGACAACGTCCCAATCGCTGCCATGTCTGCCTACATTTTCACAGCCGATGAGAACATCCACCCTCCTACAGTGGTTGGGGTGGTATCAGCCTCAGATATGGATGTCGGGGACAATGGCAAGATTTATTACTACATCACCGAGGGCAATGATTTTGATGTATGGGAGGTGAACCACAACACTGGTGAAGTTTACAATGTGAGGGTTGTGGATTATGAGTTGGCAGCTCACTATTCCTTGACGATCATGGCCCAGGATAACAGTATCCCTCAGACGCACTCCACGTCAATTGATGTCACTATCAACATCATCGACCAGAATGACAACACCCCTGATTTTGACCAGAACCTGATCTACCTGACCTTGCAGGAAAATGTCGGTATCAACCATGTTCTCTGGACAGTATCAGCAACAGATGCTGACTCCGGTCCCAATGGTATCATTCGCTACTCAATCCTCACTGACCAAGACTTCTTTGCAATTGACGAGTACACTGGTACTCTTCGCACCATACAGAATGTCGATCGTGAAATCAACCATGTTTTCCTTCTGGTCATCCAAGCACAGGATCAGGCTGTCAATGTTAGCGCAAGGAGGGCAGCGACCACTACGGTGGAAATAAGGATCTATGACAGCAATGACAATGATCCTGTGTTTGTGTCTAGGACTTCTACAGATGTCATGGAAGATGAGCCTATTGGGTTCAATGTGATTCACATCATAGCAACTGATGAAGACAGTGGTGAGAATGGGAGAGTTGGTTATAGAATCATCTCAGGAAATGAGGATGGCAAGTTCAGCTTGGATTCTGTAACTGGTAAGTTTGGTGATGTTCTTCAAAAGAAAATAGAATATAAGTGTATCCAGCGGTTTTTATATATAATTCCTTTGAATTTTACTATTTTTGAGATTAGATTGTACTCTTTTTTTTTTTTTTTTGAACACCTGTGGTGAACGTCTTGTAAACTATGCTCTTTACTTTTGTCTTACTCTTTCAGTTTTATCAGTAATTTTTTTTTGATACTCCAAATAATTTTGCAGGATATTATAAAACAAAAAATCAATAGACATCTTATAGGGATGCTAATGTTAAGGCAAAATTTTAATGAATTCAGGCCACTGATTATTGCATAATTTATGAAGTCTGAAACCAGCTGTGTAAAATATATCTTCTTATCATTCAGGTTTGCTGACAATCGCCCACTCACTTGACCATGAGCACAAACGAGACTATGAACTGGACATCCTGGCCACTGACCACGGCACTGTCCAGCGAACGGCCACCCAGACCCTCTCCATCAGGGTGATTGATGTGAATGACCAACCACCACGCTTTGAGCAGTCTATCTACACCATGAATGTCTCGGAAAGCCAAGTACCTGGAACCTACGTCGGAACAGTGGTTGCCATTGATCTTGATTCAGGTATGTATTGAATTTCTTTTCACAGATGTGGCTCTGTAACATAAAGCTGTAATAGCGATTTATCATGGGCTGATTTCTGCAAACAGCCATCTTAATTACAGTAGCTATTTGCTTGTGAATTTTTATGTACAATAAGTCATGCATGATAAATCTAGATTGCAATTCTCATTTGTGGATAGCTACTTACTGTCAGTGTATATTATCGGTAGGAGTGCTTGCCCTTTTGACATATAGTCGTAATGTAAATATATATTTCAACATTAGCATGAGTAATATGTTTCTTATTTTTACAGGTATCAATGGCAGGATAACATATGAGCTACCAGAGGAGATAGCTAGAGGACTTTTCAGAATCAATTCTACAACAGGAGAGATAAGAACGATATCTATCCTTGATAGGGAACAAAGGGACTCGTATGTTGTTACAGGTATGCAATGAGACAGGCAGGCCCTGTTTCTTCAAGAGTTGTGATCAATTCCATTCAAATCAGTCACAACTATTGAAACAAAAATAGAGTGAACTAATTGGTCAAATTAATGATGCACTCGTATCAATTCATCTGAGCACGATGCATCATCATATTCATATGCAATCTGTGATTTGTGTATGTTGCTTTCCATTTTAGAAATGAATTTAATCTATCATGTTATGAGATGCACGCATAATCTAACAAATATTCTAATATGAGGTTCAAAAGCATGCTACGGTTTCACAATTGATGAATTAATTACCAGTATGTGAAGTCTCTTGAGTGTAAAAGAACTATGTAATCATTATTCAAAGATAACTTGTAATTAGCATTACATTACAAGGAAAGTCATGTCAGGTTAAGCTAATGAATAAATGGAAAATGTTTGCATCTATCTTGGAAGTTGATGAATGTCATATGCTTTTAAAATGTAATGAACTGTAAAGAGAGTTCATACTGAGCATAGGTTTATGATTGTTTGGGTGTATTTTATCTTGACTACAGTATATGCTATGGATGGAGCCTTTCCTGCCCGTTATGATATGGCCACAGTTCTCATCTATGTGATGGATATTAACGATAACAATCCGGTCTTTGCTCCACCAACGTTTGACATCACCCTCCCCGAGAACCAGAGTCCTGGTGTTATCCATAACGCCATAGCAACGGATGCAGATGAGGGACCAAATGGGGATCTCATTTATGAAATTACAGGTAAGTGAAATTGGTGACATCCTGTGAATAATGATATGATTTCAATTTGCTGCAAGGCCATAATTATTGAGTGCTCTTAAAAGCTGTAATCTGTCATTAATTTGATTTTTAATACATATATAACAGAGTTAAAAGAATGTGATACATCTTTGTCAAATTACTTGATTAAAAACTTTGTCGAATGTATTATCCTTATCCTTGTGTGTTGCACAAGATATTTGTGGTGAATTTTCAATAATTGATGCACAGAGAAATTTAATAGTTATTTAGTAAAGTTGTTAGAAATTGCAAATAAATATCACTGTTAGTGTAGCATAACCTGTTGAAGCAAAGTAAAAATTTTGTGATACTTTTTATCTAAATGAACCTTTAACTTATTTTTTTTTAGGTGGGGATCCAAATAATGCCTTCTCTATCGGTCAATCTACCGGTGCACTATCAACATTGAGGGCGCTAGACAGGGAAGATGTAGCCATGTACATGCTCGTCATTACCGCAAGAGACCAGGGCACATCACCAAGGAGTGGCACCACGACCATCCGTGTGACTGTGACCGATCTCAACGACAATGACCCTGTATTTGACACCATGTCATATTACAAGAGCATTCCAGAGAACACTGCCATCAACAGTTCTATTCTTACAGTAGTTGCTGATGATGCTGATGAGGGGCTGAATGGTGATGTGTATTATACCATTGATAATACTACCGTAGGGCTGTTTACTATAGATCCAGAAGAAGGAGAGATTATGACCACTGGGTGAGTATTTTTTATCACTTCTTCAAGTCTATCTTGTTCCCAAATGTTTGTTGTAGAAATAAAATTCTTGTATGAAATAAACTTACTGAAGTAAGTTGGGTATGATTTCATATTAGTGATGAAGACATCCTCACATTAATACGATCATATATGCTTCACTGACCATCCATTGGAACCTGAATTAAAGAACCTATCCATGAAGACCATCTGATGTAAAATCATTGTACGTTGTTGCTTTTTTAATAATGTCTTGTCGAACAACTGAGCAAATTGTGATATTTTTATAGAGGAAACTTATGACTAGTCAACTTTTTATATATAGGGTGATGGTTCTTCATATAAGACTGGATGTTTAAAAACTCTATGGCCTGTATTCTGAAGTTGGGTTTATTTTAAACTCTGGTCTAAAGTTGTGGTTTAACTATGGATAGGCAACTGTGACATAAATCTCAAGCAGTAGAGATTCAATTTACTAGCTCATTTGACTCTCTAATCATTCTCAACTCTCTGGGGATGATAAATAAGAGAGTTGTCTTCACAATTAAAGCATTAGGAAAGAACACAGTAAACATAAGAAACATACAATGTAAAGAATATTCTGAAATTTTGGGCTTCCCATAATTTTAGCACAGGCTTAGACCATGGTCTAAGTTAAATTGACTTCAGAATACAGGCCTACAGCAAGAAACTTTTTCAGAAAGAGACCAATTTTTTTTCTTCTTAAAATCATGAAAGAGTTTTATAATAATCTACTTTAATGGAGTACATACATGGCAATAAGTTCTTTTTATGATCAGGCATCAGTCATGAAAATATTATTAAAATCATTTAATAAACACTCACCCTTTCCTCCCTATTCCAGTAAATTTGACTATGAGAAGGAGACCCGCTACACATTCCAAGTGACAGCCACCGACAACGGCATCTTCGGTCCTCGCAGTGAACGTGTTCAGGTGACCATCGAGATCAGTGACGTGAACGACAACGCCCCGGTGTTCAAGACAATTCCCATCAGGGCAAACGTCACCCAGAATGCATCTCCAAACACCTTTGTGGCAAACGTTGAAGCAGATGACAAGGATTCAGGAAACAATGGAGAAGTTAATTACAGGTTCGAACGTCTTCTGACTATTTATCTCTTTTAGGGGGTAGGGGGCGGAGTGGAATGTTAGGGGGTTTTATCAAAAGATAGACAACACATATCAGTGGGAAGCAAGTGATATTTTCTATGATCTATTTCTGTTTACTATAAGTTGTCATTTGTGTTGAACCCGATGGTAGTTTATAGGGTTATAATGGGGGAGATATTTGGGAGTTAAATCATACAACCCTATATAGTGCTGTCACTGTACATGTACATGAAGATATGAATAACAGATTGATTGGATGATTTTATTCAGAGCCATTAAGTTGGTAATTGAGTATTCAACAGTTGATGATTTTCTACTATTCTATTGATCTCTTTTATGATTTTGATTGATTTTGCTCGCTGTTTTGTTTATTTTCCTCCTCATATCAATAATTTCAATTAATGATGAGAGCATCTTAATGACATAATTGTAATTCTTTATTTTTTCTATGTTCAGATTTGCCCAGCAGTCCTCGTCCTTTGCTATTGATACTGTCACTGGGGTTATCACAACAAAGACCCTAAACCTTGGCATATTGTTTTATCACCTAGAGGTCATGGCCTATGACCTTGGGTCACCATCATTGACCAGCAATGGTATGTCATCACCTTTTAATAAATGCCATTTACTAGTCAATATTTGCCTCGTAATGATGAATGTAAAACAATAGCATTAAGAACATCGTGATAAGATTAGTTGCAGGCTAATTCATGTATTGATGATTGACAGAAAGGAAATTTGTACTTGTTTAAGTCAAATTTTTGGCACATGTTGATTTTCTCAATAGTAAAACTTATCCTGTTGCCTATATTCACAAATATTATGGATTAATTGAAAATTAGACTCTTGATAGTATGTGAAACCTGGCTCTTTACAATATTTATCTTCAGGCATTGTAGAGGTATGGGTTGGAACATCTGGATCTGGAGGCTTAGAGTTTAGTCAGCCAACCTATGTAGTCCAACCATCGGAGGCAGCAGACAATGGAAACGTTGTCCTGTCACTACAAGCCTTTCTTCCTGATGGAGGTCGCTCCGATGATATCTTGTACAGCCTGGTCAGTGGGAATGAGAATGGAGCTTTCGGGATCCAAGTCCAATCAGGTACGTACTGCCTCAAAGAATGTTAATCTTTTAATGATACAGAGTTATGTTTAGTCTGTATATCATTAATCATGAATATCATATTCATATTCCTTTCTCAATCTAAAATAAATTTAAGTGTCATTTGGATCTGGTACAGAATGTCTTGTCAATGATCATCAAGTTCAATAAATACTACTACTACAGTCATGGTAGCTAAGATAACCTCATGTCTCTTTCATTTAACAGGTGGAAATGCAATCCTTGTGGTTGCTGACACCACCAAACTGGACTACGAGACCCAACCCAACATTAGGCTTGTGGTTGAAGCCATGAGGACACCTGAGAATTCCAGCCCTATGTACGGCTATACAACCGTCATGGTGGGGCTGACAGATGCCAATGACAATGCACCACAGTTTGTACAGGATCGCTATCAGAGCAGGGTGTGGGAGGTGCCCAATTCAGATATATATGTTACTCAGGTAGGTTGACTTCGCACCAGACTTTTTTTGCAGCATTAATTGTTTGAGTAGTTCAGTTGCTACATTTAGAATTCTTGGTAGGAAATACATAATACAAATCTATGAAGAGCTCTTGCCATAATGCATTATTAGATGCAACTATATTCACCAGGCACTTACTTTAGGCTTGATAATCCGTATAAATCCTGTTTGAAAAAGTGATCTGGATTTCAAAATATCTGTTGAATTTGTTACTAATATTTCTGAACATTATTGACTTGTATAATAATGACTTATACTATTAATACAGCCACAATATTTAATTATCAATTTCTTATTAATTGGAAAATTGCAAGTTAGAGATAACCATTATATGTATTTCTTGACCCTTTGAATGGATATCATCCAATGCCATCCTGGATATTTCTTGACCATTGAAACCATTATAATCTGAATTCCTTGTAGGTATCTGCAAGTGACGCTGATGAGGGAACCAATGGAGCTATCTACTATGAGATCACCAATGGCAACACTGACAATGCCTTTGCCATTGACCAAGTGACCGGGATAGTGACCACAGCCAAGAGCTTGGACTATGAGATTGAAGATACCTATATACTGACCGTTATCGCAAGGGATGGAGGGTCACCCCAGCTGACCGGTACAGCCACCATGAGGATTGGTATTGTGGACGTCAACGACAACAGACCAGTCTTTGTCTCAATGGATCCAGTCAGTGTTAGTGAAGGTAGGGTTTCCATCTTCAATTCCTACTTAACATTTTAATTTGAATAGTTTTCACTTAATTCATATCGAGATGTTGTCTCTGACATTTCACTTGTTGATCAGAATCAGATAGGACCTTCTTTCGTGCCATTTTGGAAAGAATGTATAAAATTGACTTAGATCTGAAATGCAGTAACTGTGTTGATATGTGTGGCTAAGTCCATGGTATCACAGATAAATGATGTAGAAGTTTATGATGTAGTTTATATTTGAACATTGCAATTTTGAACTGTACTAGAGTTTTCCAAAAAAAAAACCCTAGGTGTTCTGCTTTCAACTATTCTGTTGGTATGGAGCTAATCCTTCACATTCTATCTCTCAACTCATATATTCTCCCTCAATTTAACCCAACCCTTCTGCTCTTACTTTCTCTCCTTGTTCAAACCAGATCTAGGTGTAGGTCTATCCGTCACCACAGTAATGGCTACTGATTCAGACACCAATCCCAACATCCAGTACAGCTTCACACCCGATGGCAACCCTGGAGGATACTTTGCAGTTGACCAGTACAGTGGAATCATTACACTGGCTCACAGTCTGGATCGTGAGACACAGGATCGGTACATGCTGGAATTGGAAGCGACGGATACCGAGTACACCACAACCACAACTCTTGAGATCATTGTCACAGATGAGAACGATAACGCGCCTGTGTTCCGTCAAGAATCGTACCAGGTAAGATCTCAGAGTTGAAATTGTGTAGCCAGATAGGTTGTCATGGTTTCTTACTTTGGTTTATATATATTGGAACACCTTTCCAAATAAGTGCATTGAAATTATGTATCAGCATGCTCACTCTATTTTTGTCCATTTTCAATTGATACTTTTTTAATTCAAGCAAGTGAAAAAGTGTGAGATTATTGTGGAGTTATGCAGGTCAGATAGCAGTTCATACTTTCAGCAGCAAGATTTGTAATATCCTTTTTATTTGATATTCTAGAAAGAGCTTTTTTGTTCATTGTTCACCTATTTACACCTATTTTTATGTGCAATCCATTCATATCATCAAAGTAGTGGTAGTGTTACTTCTATCTGAATCAGATATTGCACTCATGAGTACACCAAATTGAAAACAATCATCAGCATTTCATGAAGAACATACCTTGTTTCTCATTCTTATCCTACAATAGGTGACTCTTCCTGAACTAACCCAGCCCAATGTTGCTGTTGTAGCAGTGAATGCCTCAGACAAAGACATCGGAGACAATGCTGTTCTGACTTACAGCTTTGTTGAAGATCATCAGTCATTCTACATAGACCCAATCACTGGTAAGTCTACAAGTTCACTCTTTCTTTGTAGTCCAGACTTAACCCTTTGAACCCTGAATTATTAGGGGCGGCTGTGACCCATACCCTGAATTATTTGCACGTACCAACCACATTCACAAGCTCCCATGATTTGAGCCCCAACGGTATCTTCCCCCCGCTAGTACCTGGACCTGGCCGGCCGAAGTTGTTTAGCTTCTCGTAGAAATAGCCTACAAACAGAAATATCAACTTTAGTGTCTGTTTCGGGCTCAAAATCACTGTTTTGACTAAAGTCAGATTGAACAATAGCTTCCCCATAGTCAGCATGTGACTCGCCGAGTATTGCACCGTGCATTACCACACATGCCCCACGAGCCATCGCAGAAGAGTGGCATATTTTGGCCATTATTTTAATGCTGAAACCTTCCGAAATCAATACCAACCTTGGCTGAAATTATCAACTAAATATCCCCTACATGTACTAGAAGATGACGTCATAAAAAAAAAACACCTGACATTAAGAACTCATGTTTTTTAAGTCACATGGCTTCAGGCCAATTGGGTATATGCGCATATACTGGTAGGCCGGTAATCCGGCTTATTGGGTTCAAAGGGTTAAATGTAATGGTAGTTCAAGATTTACATCTTTTCATATATCCTTCAGCATTGTAAACAAGTATTGAAAAGAGTCTAGATGTCATCATTTTGGCCTGAATTTCCTGATTGTACAATATAAAGCATTAACTCAGTTTAACAAAGTGTTCTTGTATTAATAATGTTTGGCAAGTATAACTTACATATTTTTCTGTGTGTCTTTGTTATAGGTGTTATCTTCACTGATCAAGTCATTGAGTTCAACAATGTAGAGACGACCATCCAGCTCTATGTCACTGCCACAGACAGTGGAACACCAGCCCTTGCAGAGTTTGTCACAGTAAGAGTAGAGATCACGGACGTCAACAACAATTCCCCACAGTTTGTGGAGGACATCTACAGTGCCACTGTGTCAGAGAATGTATCCCTAGGCCACCATGTCATCACTGTGGTTGCTGAGGACTTGGATTTGTCACCAGAGAACAGTCAGATCAGTTACTTTATCGAGAGTGGCAATGATCAAGGGAAGTTCCAGATCAATGCAAATGATGGACGTATCACTGTTCTAGAGAGACTTGACAGGGAAGCAACAGACTCCTACACACTGATTGTCGGTGCTGTTGACAGTGGAGAACCCAAGAACAATGCAACTGCTGAGGTGGTCATAGAGGTTGAGGATGTCAATGACCATGCTCCCATCTTTGACCATGTCCAGTATGAAGGAAGGATTGCAGAGAATGCTACAGTGGACACTTACATCTTGACAGTACATGCTTCAGATAGGGATATCGGATACAATGGGGAGATAGAGTACAGCATTGTATCGGGTACATACAGTGATCTCTTTGCCATTGATGTTACAAGTGGTGCAGTGACTGTCAGAGGAGAATTAGACCGGGAGGAAGTTGAAACAGTTGAGTTCACCGTCCAGGCCAGTGACCGAGGTATGGAAGACCAGCTTGCCTCTGTGGTCTTGGTCACAATCACCATCACTGACTTCAACGAGTTTCCTCCGTACTTCCCACAGCTATTCTATCACTATGTGGTCCCAGAAAACATGCCTGTAGAGACGTACGTCTTCACAGCAGTTGCTCTGGATAATGATGCAGGGGAATATGGAGAGCTGACCTACTCTATCCGAGGTCTGGGTTCCTCAAACGGAGATGATTTCTTCACCATTGATCGTGTCACAGGAGAAGTGTTCACCTCGGCAATCTTTGACTACGAAGCCACCAACAGCTACCGCTTTGTTGTCCAAGCCCAAGACTCTGGAGGTCTAAGCATATCCATTCAGACCGAGGTCAACATCACTAGCATGGATGAATTCCCTCCAGTATTCAATGATCAGGAATACAACTTTGAAATTGGCGATGGAGCGGATACTGGTGATTATGTTGGCCAGGTGACGGCTACCGATGCTGATGGTGGTGAGGATGGCATGGTGATCTATAGTCTCGTTCATGAGTTCTTTTACATAGAGGCCTCCACAGGAATCATCAGGGTTTCAAAGCCTTTGAACTCCAGTGCTAGGAAGAGGAGAGGGTTGGAAGATCGATTCTTGCATAGATCCAGACGAGATATAGACCTCAGTGCCCAGAACAACTTTGCTCTCCTGATCACAGCCAGTACTGGTAAACCTGGTTCCTTGACAGAACGTACAACTGCTGCAGTCTCTGTAGTTAATGCTGCTTCCCCCATTCCTGTTTGGGTTATTGCGATTGTAGTTGTAGCGATACTTATCATCCTCGTTTTTGTTGTAATTGGGATTATATTGGTATGCAGGCAACGCAGGAGAAGACATAAAAAGGAGGCTCAGGCTGACAAACGTAGTGTGACTGGATCAATGTCTCCACGTTCCTATGATGTAACCTTTGACCCTGTTGAAATGGGAGCGCAAGGTATGGTCAACCACGGTATGAACTCTTCAGGTCACTTCCCTCACAGGCAGCTCTATGGCATACCAGGTTCTGGTGGTGGTATGGGCCACACCAACATCTCTGAACCATCCAACTCTGCTTCCAGCGGGAGAGGCTCAACAACCATGGAGGATGAGGAGATTCGGCGAATCAATGAGGGTGGGGTGGGAGCTCCAAAGAACAGCGTCCGGGAGAAAGTCATCGATTCCGGTATTGCACAGGATCACGAGGATGGAAGTGTTTCTGATATAAATTCTCCAAGAGAGAAGCACCTGAATTACTTGAACTCAACAAGTGTGGAAAGCATGCATGTATTTGGTGAGGAAGGCGGTGGGGAAGCTGGGGGTGGTATTGACATCGGTCATCTTATCTATCATAGGTTAGATGAGGTTGGGGCAGAGGAAGACGATGCCATCATGGATGGAACCAGATTGTTTGGATTCACTGAAGATGGCCATCCTTCTATGGCAGGCTCACTGAGCTCTATTGTAAATAGCGATGAAGAACTATCAGGGAGTTACAACTGGGATTATTTATTAGACTGGGGACCACAGTTTCAACCTTTGGCACATGTTTTTGCCGAAATTGCCAAGCTGAAGGATGACACGGTGGCAAAGAGGCAAACAACAGATCCCAGGCTGCAACAGAAAAAGAGCTTGCATGCCAACGTGAAGAACTATCCACCACCTTTATTAACGAACACTCCGCAGGGCCCTATCAAGCCTGTAGCACACCGAGTGCTGAATAATACCTCTATGTCAAACCATTCCCAACACTTGCCAAGATCACCTGTTGTTCAAGAGAGCGCTTTTGTACCCGCTGTCGTCTCTCCCGACCTCTCCCCTTCGCTCTCACCTCTTGCCCCAGGTTCAACTTCCCTTTCGCCACTAGTCACATCAACAGGGGTCAGCTCACAGAGCAGTAGGGTGACGTCAGGCACAACCACACCCCAAAGAATGCACTACGGTGGGGGCATTGTCTTCACCCACCCTACGGCAAATGATGAAGAGATCCAAATATAATTCACTTGAACATTCCATTTGTCTCATGAACCCTATGCATTGACAACTCTGTATCTGTTGCATTATGTGATGCACATTTTGACTTTAGTTATATTCCTTTTGTTTTGTTCCCATTCTGTTATTTTTCACAAATTTAATTGTAATTGTATTCATATCAATTATTGTCATGGCATTGTGAGTGTCGGGTTAGATGAATGTGATGGTGCTTATACACTAGAAGGTAGCAGGCTTTAACTAATGTGAACTACTTGCATGTATTTGAAAAGTAATTTCAATACCAGTTATTGAAAAATATATGAAATGAGTACTGCAGCAGATCTTACTTGTCCAGTTTTACCTTGCATAAAATGTGCCTTGAGTGCTCGTTGCTGCAGTTAAATTGTTTCTTCACACAGTTGTTTTAGCATGAGTGTTTCATTGCTTTTTAGGTATTGTAAATACTATTTGCTCAAATTCCACTCTATGTATTGTATTCATCTTAAATTGTTAAAAATCAAAATTTTAAAAGAGAATTCTAAGAAACCTTGATCTTGTCTAGTATAAATGAACTTTGAATACTGGTTTAAATGGATGCAAGCAAGCCATTTAAAATTCTCATTCTTTGAGAAGTATTGAATCTTTGTGATGTGTTACACATCAAATTTGTGTTGCATTTGTATTTTCATGTCAATTAAACATTGTTGTCTATAGACAAGCAATTTTTGTTAGCACTTGATGTATAAATAAATTGAATCCTCAATTATTGTGAATTTTAAACATCTCATTTGAAATAACTTGGACGTTATGTATTTAATGTTAATTACTTGCAATTAATTTTGACAAAATTGAGTTGTTTTATCAACTGCTAACTGTGCGTTGCTCTTTTCTTGTATTGTTGTTGAATATTAGCACTTGTATGAATTGCGCATTGGAGCACTTTCAAAGAAATATTGAAAACTTGTGCTGCATGAACTATCTCTTTTTAATGTGCGCACTCTTTCAAATTTTTAACATACTGAAAAATATTTCAGTAAACCTTGATTTTGCAAGTTATTTTTACTGCACTATTGAATATCATCAAAAAATGATGCTTGCTTGCATCCTATATATGACTTGAGTTGCTCTCACTCTATATAGAGCAGTGGTCAGTTTGTCAGTGATGGTTGAGTGACCATCTGGACAATTCTTAACAGAAATTCTTGAAATGATTCTTGTTCGGTCATTTATCGTTACGTGAAACACAGTCATTTTATTTTTAATCCAGCATTGATGTCTTCTGCCATAATACTTTACAAGGCAAATGTATTCTAACTTAATGAAAAACAACAAGATTGCATTTTTTTTAAAAGAATTAACTAAACATAATGCTTGTGTTGA
Organism: Lytechinus pictus; assembly: GCF_037042905.1. Classification (NCBI taxonomy): domain Eukaryota; kingdom Metazoa; phylum Echinodermata; class Echinoidea; order Temnopleuroida; family Toxopneustidae; genus Lytechinus; species Lytechinus pictus. The sequence continues at coordinate 12,446,343 of NW_026974140.1, forward strand.
TTTAAAAGCCCATATACTTAACCATCTAATATTTTGTGAATATCACGGACGTTTTGAAGATCAGCCTTTGGCTGATGTACATGTACTGTGTTGAAATAAAATAAAATGAAAAATGAATTAAACAGTTCTCTTTCAGTCAATAAAGGTCTACAAAGCTGCGTTATGGTCTCATACATCTGCATTATTGCAGTACTTCTGTCCAGATTTCTCATTGGTCACTTTAAATGTCATTGACCTTCATGACAGACACTTGACCGTTGCTGAATCGTGAAAGCAACTTAAGTCGTCTGATCAGTAGGATTTCTTGAGTAACATTAAACTTAGAATAAGTCAACTATATGTTCATATTTGAATGCATTTTTATCCTGTACATTACACTACCAGTACCAATACTGCTTTGCAGTTCATATGTAAATGTAGCAATATTGTTCATGATAAAGCTCCTTATATAGCATTTTAGAAACACAGTAATTTTATTTTTAATCCAGCATTGATGTCTTCTGCCCTAATACTTTACCAGGCAAATGTATTCTAACTTAATGAATAACAACAAGATTGCATTTTTTTTAAAGAATTAATTAAACATAACTTTTGTGTTAACTAAAAGCCCATCTACTTAATCATCTAATATTTTGTGAATATCAAATTTGATCTTCTTAAAAGATAATGGTGAGACTTAGGAAGGGATGTTTTGCCCAGAGCTTTTTAATATCGATGGTGAAAAAAACCCATCTTATAAACAATATTCTATTGTATTCAATCTAATGAATAGTATTCAAATTAGTAATTCATTCACTTCATATGAAACAGTCACAATTGTCATCCATATATTAATAAGAAATTTGTTTATTGGTTATAAGAAGTACTGAAAGTTGCTAAAAATATTTTCTTGCTTGAAATATCCCATAACTGTTATCCGAGAACACAGTACTAACTTTTACATTCATCACAATAGTACTGAATACAACAGAGTACAATGTTTTTCAAATTGTGATTAATTTTATAACATCAGTAAGAACTTACCACTTTAAAAGTACTTACATTTCTACCACTATTTAGGGTTCATTGTGCATGATGTTCTGTACATTGCATCAGATATATATATGTAACTGTGAAATAAACATATGTTCATGACAGGGTTTTTAGCTTTTTGAAAATGATGTAAAATATTAGCAGCAGTATAACCTGCTTCTGCTGCTGAGGTTCACCCTAAATTTGATGAAATAAATTCTATTTTGCAGTAAGTTGTACAAGGCCATGATTCTTATGCAGTATTAATACAAGCTTTGGAATTGTTAGTTGTTAAAAAATGTGTCTTCCAACACAATATGTACCACCTATTCATGTCCTTGTTGTGGAATCACATTGTATTTTCTTCCTGATGTGAGAAATTTATGGTCAGTGATCTTCAGTCTTATGTAAATGTGGATATAAGGATTAGGATGTCCATTATTTGTAAAGCAGTTACCAAGTGTCTCTGTCACTAAGTTTTCAGAAGTTCCTGGAAATCTCACAAATACATCTGTTAATGTTATAACAAATGTGATTCGTGACTATTTTGGTTTACCTTGTTTCATTATGATTAGGCTATGAATGGTACTCCAGACCCTGACATATTAGAGACCTCATCCACGTAAGTATGTGATGATACTCAAAAAGGAGCTTAAAGCAATGCATGTACTTGAGGCAATCGGAAAAGGGGGAAAATCTATCTTTTATGAATGACATTCTGGTCACCCAGCATAATATTGGTTGAAGCATACTCCTATTTAGGATGTATTGTCACATGTAGAATTACAATAGGATTTAGATGAAGGCCTGTCTTACATTCTTCCTTCAATACCAGAAAGACATAACCTCTATGCTTTGTCAGAGACTTCAAACCTTTTTGCACTTCACTACACTATTGATCTAGGGTTTTAAATAACAGTATAGCTGTCTGTATAACAGTAAACTTCCATGATATTACAGTGGTACAACATTTATAGAAATCATTGATGATATTCATTAATCTACTTAATTGGTAACGTATAATTTAGAAATTCAAATTTATTATTAAATTATATCAGGGATAAAAGGAATATAAACTATCACAGTGGATGCATATTGAGCCTTGAAAATACAATTTTTGCTTGGGTTCTCAAAGTTATAAGATTTGTAATGCTACATTAATTTAAACTAATTGTAAACAAAACTTATACAGTTAACTGTATCTTTTAGATAAAACAAAAGTCAATTATGAACTTCATAGCAGGCACTCTCTTTTATTAATTTGATATGAAATATCAGAAATTGTTTATTAAGAGGTTTTTGTTTTCCAATACGTGATGTTGGAACTCTGTTAAAGGGATCATTTCTTTTTACAATTTTTTAGCACTTGAATTTTAGCATTACAATAACAGGACCATATGTAGCAATATAAAAACTAACCTTTGAATTCATCAATACCAAGTGGACCAAGCCTGCTTGGTTTGTTATATATGTTTATCTTTGAAAATGTGTTTTTACCAAAGCCTTTGTGTTCATTGTTTTGAAAATATTTACATATTTATTTGTATTCATTCATTGAAGGAACCCTCGTTTCCTTTGAAATTTTATTCATGTGAAAATGTATTCATAAATGACTTTGCTTTGAGAGGTATTGTTATTACATTGGTGTATATATTGAGAATTTGTCTTTTCCTGAAGCCAAATAAAGAAATTTATACTTATATGACCAATTGAACAAACGTTTCTTGTAAATATTTTGCTCTGCTGTGTGTCTATATTAGGGGAAAAAATAGGAACTAAATGTATATTTCATCATTTATTTCATGACCTAAAATAAATACATTATATAGAAATGTTGCAGTAGGTTTAGGGACGTAAGTTGGATAGTAAGAGAAAACACGAGAGAATGGAAATTGGTGAACGTAAAGTTAATCAGAGAGAAAGTGGAAACGGAGCAAGGAGAGAATATGCAGGGGAATTGATATTAAAGGCATATGAGAAGAGGATGGATGAATAGAGAAAACAGGGGTGAAGAAGAGTAAAAGGGAGAAATTTAATAAAAAGAAAGAAGACTAAAGAGGGATTGGGATGAAATGAACAAAAATCGGGAAGAGAGAGGAACATAAACAAAATATAAAAAGAAGCTGAGAAGGCAAAAAAGGAGAAAAAAATATAGAGTAACAAAGGAGTAGAGAATTAGAGAAATTGAGAAGAAGATAAAGCCCAGCGCACACTATGCGATCCAATGCGAAGCGATGTTTTAAAATCACATTTTGCATTAAATGTGAGTTTCAAGAAGTAAAATTATTTCATTTGAAGTTCGGCATAATGTAAGGAATAACAAAATCATAATATTTTTTTTTGCTTTGCGGCAAGCCCTGTGATCGGAGTAAAGTCCAAATCCAAGTCGCAGCCGATGATGACGTCATTACGATTTGGATTTGAATTTGCCCAAAGAGAGGCTCGAACTACACTGAATTTTGATTTCCTTAGTCCTACCACTATTCGGAACTCTGATAGCCAATATTAATTGCTTGGAATGTCCATATAAAATGTTATTAAAGCGCCGGGCTTTAGGTAGACAGTGAAGTAAGGGTGTCTAGACATAAGGAAGAAATAACCGTATGAGACAAAGCATAAGAGGCCACACTGGGGCCTGTTGTAAAACACTATATCATGATATAAACAAAATGGCGGATGAACTATTAATGAAAAGGTTTGCACGATTCTATCATAGACTTTATAACACACATGAGAGAGGGGAAAAAGGTATTAAGATAATTTGGGGAATGTTTCATCAACATTTTTGTCAGACAAGTTGCCAGATCTGACAACTCTCCTTGATTTTGATTGGCTAAGAAGCTGTGTTACTATGGTAACTGTCGGATAAAATGGGACTTGTCGGATAAAACGTCTGACAAGTCCTTTCCTGAAACGCTCCCTTGAAATTTTCTCCAATAAAATCATTTTCTGCAACAGGACCCAGGAAGGATAGGAGAACTATATACATGTATGTCGAAAGAGTGGAGGGAGGGACTCTGATGGGGGGGGGGGGGGGGGGGGGGGACTGAGCAAGTCGGGGAGAGAGATAAGACTGTTACAATCAAGACAGATTGTTGTATGGGTGAAAAAGAAATACGGAGACCAGGGGAGTGTTTCATTAACATTCTCTGTCGGAAAAGTTTCCTTGATTTTGATTAGCTCAAAAGCACCGTTATTATGCAATTGTCGGATAAAACAGTCTTTGTCAGAGAGAATGTTGGACAAGTTCTTTCATGAAAGCCCCCCCCCCCCCTCGATCCCAAAATTGTGATGGAAAATTGTGTTGTCGAAGTTCATTAAAAAAAATAACGTAAATATGTGACATAATTATAATCAGAAGTACTACTATATACTACTACTACTTCTACTACTACTACTACTATTACTACTACTACTACTACTACTCCTACTCCTCCTACTACTACTACTACCACTACTACTACTACTACTACTACTACTACGCTATACTACTACTACTGCTATACTACTACTACTACTACTATACTACTAATATCGACATCACCATGAACAATAGCAGAACAGAAATACAGCAGAGGAAAAATAAATCACTTAAATTAGGCATATTACTCAGGGTATAATAATATATGTTCATGCGATCATGCTGTACAAGTACAACCAATGAAAAAAAAATCTTCACTGACACAACTATGGCAGTGAGTGACTACATTAGCCAAATCGAGACCCAGAACATCAAGAATCATACACATAAACATTATGTTGCTATGACAAACCGAAAGAAGCTCTCTTATATTTCAAGAAGTATATAGAGATTTATTTTGTTAGCTCCATGTACTCTTATGAACCATGTTGATATATATTTTTATTTTGTGTGATCGTTTATTTTGATCAATAGAAAAAAGAGACCTGGAAGTCGAGGTCTAATATAATGTTGTTTAATATATTTGAAATAACCTATTCTATGAGATATGAATTATGAACCCCTAAAAGGCTATAACCATTGAGGGTCGTGACTCGTGAGCAAAGTACAGTATTCAACATGTCGGGTTACACATACAATGGTTTGGTACATAATATGTGGGTTGGGTGAGTATACAACATTGCACTGGATACGAGTCTCTCGCACCGTACTTTAGCTTGTGTCGTGCTACGTTCGCGTGATAGGGAGCGGATATAGCCGATATTTTTCTCTTTACACAAGCAACATGGAAAAAACAATAGTGAAGATATGTTTGATTTTAATAATTTCATGTCAATCGTTCGCTGGTAATGTTTTGATTTCTGTTACACTCGGAGAAGGTAGTCATTACATG